>NC_080426.1:62012004-62753254 GCF_029873635.1 Malania oleifera
GGGGGAGATTGTTGAGAATTTTACTTGTAAGCTTGTCCCACATTGGAAAATTTGAGTAGATGATGGGTGTTTATATACATGGTTGGGCCCAAAACCCAATAGGCTTAAGCTTTTGGGTCAAGTTGGTGTTCACCCATGTGTATTAAGTCCAGCCATGGGCTCCTTCGGTTCTAATAGTGGAAGAGGTGGTACAAGATGAAGGATAGCCCAATCGAGAATGCCAATTCTGGGGAGTAGTGGTTTCATTGAGAAGAGCTTGTGGGGAGGAGGAAGACATGGAGGAAGGAGCAGGTGGAGTAGCTGAAGCATCTAAAGGTAGGATATAGAGACCATCCTTAACATGGCCCTGAAGGAGCACCGCCCTAGTATGCAAATCCTTCACGAGAAAAAAAGAAGAGTGAAACTCAAAAACTACAGAGTTATCATAACAAAATTGACGAACAAAAAGTAAATTGCGTGTAATAGAAGGAACATAAAGCAGTTTTCCAAGAAGATATTTGCTAGAAGAAGAATGAAGGTGTGCAGAGCCAATATTCTGGATGGGAAGAGTAGAGCCATTCCCGATGCTCACTTGCTTAGGGCCCTAATAACTGACAATGTCCAAAGTATGATGTGAACAATCAGGTGTGAAATGATGTTGTTAGCTTTGCTGTATTCCCAAGAGGGGGAGGGGGTGAATTGAGTATTAAAAGATTTTTTCCTAGGTTTAACGTCCAGCAGCAGTATAACACAACCTAGGGTCTGTCTATGTACCCATAAACCCAAATGCGCAGATAAATGAAAGATGCAAAAATTAAATCATGCGCAACATTCACACAATAACATACATGTGCAGGAATATATATTGTGGAAATATAAAACACGACACACACGATATGTTATTGGGGTTTGGCCAACTGTGCCTATGTCCCTACCTCAGCTTGCAAGCCCAAAGATTATCACTATTACTCACTTAATAGGTGGAGTGGCACCTTAATACAACCAGGTTAATTAGCAAAATGCTGACCTCAACCTACACAACCAATCCTTTTGGGCTGGATTACCGCCCCCTCAGGCTACGCCTAGAATACAACAATATTTCAATACAAGACGCGTACAAATAAAATGCTTCTCAATTAAGCCGATTGTACCAGTAATAATCAGAATACACCAATCATGTAACAACAATAAGCTCAATGGTGTAAATGTGCAATCAACACTCAGAATAGTAATTATCTCAAATCAGGCACAAAAGTGTATCTACAAGCAAATCTTTGAAACTAAGTAATGATAAAATCTCAATCTCAGTTTAGGGTTTCAAAGATTCAAGCCAATGAAAATTTAGAATATCTCAAAAAATAGTTTTTCTCAATATCAAACACAAGGAGATATTCAAATATGATCTTGTAGAAAATAATTTTTGCACACAAAAATACAAGCCCTAATGAGTCTTACAATAATAATGCAGAGACCCACAAAGCTATGAGATTTTTCCTAACCAAATATTTACTATATAAAATCAAGGGAAAAAAAAATCTTTGCTTAACCCTCAAATAAAAATCAAATACACGAGAACATGTGAGGGTTTCTAGAAATAGTACTTAATGAATAAAACACTCACAATGCTAGATATATCAAAGGAATGAAAGTATTTAAGTGTATGGGTTTAGTATAGCAAAATAGGATTTGATATTTTTCTGAGAGTTTTTTGCTAATCAGTTTGCTAATTGATGCTTAATCCAAGCAAATGAGCCCCTATATATAGAGAAGGGCTAAATTTTGACCATTGGGGACATATGAGTAATTATTTAAATTATTTTAAAACTATTTAAGAAAATTAACCCCATTTAACCTTTCTTAACCGTGGTAAAAATTAAAACAACTCGAGAGTTTTGGGCGCCTGATCCACAGTTTGGTCGCGCGAAAAGACATAATCAAAAAAGTTGATTTTTGAAGTTCGGTCGCCTGAGAGTGGGTTCGGTTTGCTGAACCAAGGCGATTTCCGTTTTGTTCAAGGTTCGGTCGCCCAGTCCTAAGAGTTGGTGGGAAAAGTTAGAATGATGATTCGGTTGACCAAGGACGGTGCACCCCTTTTAGTTCGGTTGCCTAAGACCAAGTCAACCTTCCGACTAGTCAATGGTTCGGTCACCCGAAGTGTTTTGAACACAATGATTCAGTCACCCGAAGCCTCACTGATTTTACCCTATAAGTCTAGTTTTACTTAAAATAATTCCTTTGATAATATATGTGTTTTTGGGGACATCTTATGTGTATGTGCAAGGACCTAAGGTCTTTTGAGCTTATTGCATTTACATGCATGATATGCAGTGACTATTACAAACATTTTCCTAAATTACTATTACAGACTCGAATGAGCATAAAATAAATTACAACAAGAATAAGTATTCTAGTTCTTTAGACTATAAGTCTTCTCAGCCATCAAGTGATCTTGTCAATATAAACCTACACACAAACTTGATAGACATTAAATACTTGAGTATTTGTCATAATCAAAACAAGGTATGACCTACAAGGTCAATAGATGTGTAGAAGCTGTGTTAGGAAACCAAGCACTAGAGGCTGGGGAAGAGTGAGGCATGACTGTGTAATAAGCTGAGAAAGCCGGAGGAGAAGACGCCTGGTAAGAGTGGTTGAATCGATGATAGAACGTCATGGCAGTGTGACTAGGTTTCTGGCAGGCTTGACAAACTGGGTGGTTATTTAGACGTTGAGAAAAATAAATCTGAGAGTGACCACCGCGATTACAACCACGACCTCCTTTGTGACCACGATAGGAGGAATTATGACCACGACCCTATGAGGGTGATGCCAGAGGTCGAACAGAAATAGTACTGGCTATGAGCTGATTTCCAGAAAGTAAGGATTGAGTTTGATGGGCAAGGCAGGATTCATGATTCAAAAGAAAGTTGTAAGCCTGCGAAGGGATCAATGGCTCTGACCGAGTAGTAATTAAGGTGACAATGGACTCATAGTCCATTCCAAGACCCTCAAGAAGATAAATGATGAATTTAGAGGAGGATAGCGGATGTATCATAGCTCCTAGGGTAGATGCAAGAGACTTTGCTTTATGGAAATACTCCGTAATAGACTCAGAGCCTTAAGGGTAGCTAATTGATACTGCTTCTGCATAATATGGGCAGAGGATTAAGCTACAAATAAGCTCTGAAGTGTAGTCCAAACTTGATGAGAAGTGGCACAATTGAGCACCTGAACCAATAAAGTATCAGTAAAAGAAGAGTTAAGAGTGGAGATAATAAGCTGATCCTGTAATGCCTATTTCGTATAATCAGGATTAATACTGCCACCGATCATGGGTGGTAGCATAGGAATCAAACCATCAACAAAGCCAAACAACTGGTGACCTTAGAGAAAAGTCACAATCTGTGCCTTCCAAAGGAGGTAGTTATCAATAGTGAGCTTGAGTGTAACAAAATGAGGGGTGTAGTTGAGTATGGATGTGGTAGGGGATGATGGTAAAGAAGACATGGTGTACGATGAGACAGTGGTGGTGGTGGTGATTTTCACTGGGGGCATTGGTGGTGGTGGGGGTGCTGACGATGCCATGGCAGCTGGACTAGAGCAGGCGTAGGTCTTTGAGAGGCTCTTATACCATGTTGAAGTAAATAAAATAAAAGAACGCAAAGAAGAATTTCACTAAAAGAAATGCCTCAGATAAAATTTCCTTCATTCATATTTTTGATTTCTATTTTGTTTTTCTGCATACCAACTACTACAACCATTACATAATATATATATAGCTCAGTAGCCACTCTATAATAATCAGATCATATGAGACCTGGAGTGACAGATCAACATTTCTTGCTAGATGGAATCAAAGGTGCCGTTGAGGAGGTTTTGGTGGGATCTTCTTCTGCAATAATGGTTGCATTAACACATATTTCATTTTCCTTCTTATTTTCTTGATAACTAAAAATAAAAATATATATATTTTCCTTTATATTTTTGGAGCTCCAAACATGTTCTAGATAGGAGGGATGAGGTAAGTGCACAACTATGACATAGTTGAATTGTGTTCTACTGCAGTTTCCCAAAATATTAGTGGGCCAGTGGCCATATTGTCATGACCTAAAATGACCTAAATTAAAGTGGCTTTTGGGAGTGCATGATTGTATCAGGGTCTAAAACCTATAAAAAGAATTTTGACTTATGATGATTTAATGTTTCAATTGTATTAACAACTTTCATAAAATAAAATCATAATACTAATGATCAAAATGAACAATGCCTCATTGGAGTTGGACCAATGATCACGTAGGTAAATCCTACACAGAGTAGTGGATTATCTTGACAAGAGCATTAGAAATCAAATGAGAGATGAAGTTGAAATAAACAGTTAAGTATTGAAGTTGTTGTGTGTTGGTGTTGAAGTAAGGTGTATTAGTACAGGATGTATAATCCATCAATTTATATTAGTTACCAGTTCTAATAGAGTTGGTTAAAGGATTAACTCAAAACTTGTTAGGTTAACGATGGATTTTACTTGGGGTTGTATTCAGAAAATTTTGAGGACAAAATTTTTATAAGGAGGGGAGAATGTAATGCCCTAAAAAATGATATGCTTGGGAATGTCAAAAAATAAAAAATAAAATTAAAATAATTAATTTTTAATTTTAAATAATAATAATATATTAAATAATAATAATAATATAATATTATAATTATATTATATATATGTAAACTAACAATTAGGAAGCTTCTTCCTGATTGAAATTGAAAACTGTTTCAATTAGAAACAGAGAGTTCCCCCCCCCCTCTGAACGTCTCTCAAGCATTCTCCCACTTCCTCTCTCTCTCTCTCTCTCTCTCTCCTCTCTCTCTCCTCTCTCTCTCTCTCTCTCTCCCACTCTCTCTCTCTCTCTCTCTCTCTCTCTCTCACTCTCTCTCTCTCTCACTCTCTCTCTCCCTCTCTTCTCCATTTTCTTGGCCAAATAGGCGCCAATAGAAAAATGGAAGATACCCTTGGGTTCCATTCTCTGCCACCGATATTTTCACCGAAGTGGATTTGTCGTAGGGGCGATGTAGGCATCACTCCTGGGATAAGGTTGTAAGAACCCGACCCAAGATAGGTGTATTAAATAAATAAGAAAAGAGAAGAAAAATTTAAAAGGTAAAAATTGGTACGGCTCATCGACGAGGTTTCTTTTCTCGTCGATGAAGTCTCTTGTATAGCTTGGCGAAGAGTTTTAGTGGTTCGTTGACGAGGAGATACTGAGAGATTTTCCTCCTGAAATCTCAGGCTCATTATCGATTCCACCTTGACGTCGATGAACTTCGTTTTGCGGCTCATCGGCAAGGACGCCGTCTCGTCAACGAGTTTGGCCGGTTCAACCAAGTCATAAATATCTAAATCACTTGCTTAATGGAGAAGAAAGAAAAATCCCCTCACTCTCTCTCTCTCTCTCTCTCTAGAACTTGAACACACACACTCTCTCTCTAGGATTTCAAGCCATCTGTTTCCGGAATCAACGATCCAACGTTGCTACGTGGATCAGGAGGAGAATCTCTTTGAGGATAGCAGATCAAATCTTCGTTTTTAGGATTTTTGGGTTTTGACCAAAAATTGAAGGGTCCAATTTCATTTTGGTTTAGGTAAAGCTATAGAGAATAGTATTTTAAGGAAGTATTGTTCTTCGTTGTTTAGGTTTTGGTACCTCGGTTTGCTATTTTGGAGCTGTTGAGCTCGTGTTTTGGTTTTTGGGTAAAGGTAAGGGGATTCTTTTTATATCAGTTATTTTTGGAATCGGGATCGGTAAACCCATAGTTTACGATTGTACGTATGTTTTGGCTACTTATTTGGGAAAATCTATTGAGTGAAAATATGGGATTTTGGGTTATTGTTTTGGAAAAATTTGGGAGTTTCGGGTATCATCTCTATTTTTGTTGGAAAATTGTATGTATAAAATTGTGGTATTGAGATGACTATACTTGTATTTGTATTAAACTGTATTCTTGAATTGAAAACGATATGATTTGTTGTAAATCCAAATAAGTGTGGAATGAACTATTGTATGTAAAATGTTTCAGGTTTATGAAACAGTCGTGACGACTAATTATTGTAAGCTGAGAGGTATAGGAACATGAGTTCCAAAATGTTCCAGGTTTTGTGAAATTGCCACGTCTCGGCTAAATACTGTGGGAAAACACCATGTCTCGGCTAAATACCGTGGGCGAGAGTGTCTGGCTCTATATCCGAGGGTGTGAAATATCACCTGTTTGTCCCGGTTGGTCATCAATGGGTGTGAGTTGACACCGTATTAGCATTGATATCGCTGTGGGGCTTCGGCTAATGCCAAGTTATCGGGTGCTCATATTAGAAAGGATGTCACTGTGGGGTTTCGACTAATACCAGGTTATTGGGTCCTTTGTGTAATGCGGTCGGTTTCGGCTGAAGAGTGTGATGACACTAACCATATGTTTTGTGAGATGTATAGTGGAACTATGCTGTGAAAATACCTGAACTGTATCATGTTATGTTTTAGGTCTAAATAACACTTGTATGCCACACACTGATATAACCTATTTCTTCCTTACTGAGAGGTGTCTCACCTCGATTATACAAATATTTTTCAGGTCCTTCAAGTAACCGTCACTAGCGTCCTAGCATAACAGGAGCGTGGTTTTCGATTAGCTACGTATAGTACTTATGTAAGTACAGATTTTGTAACTGGGTTGTCGTTGTTGGGTTTTGTAGGCACCTGAGGTATGTACTGTATTTTGGAGCGTAGACTCTAGTTATGTATAGACTCTAGTATGGTACATTGTATGTATTAGAAAAAATATTTCTGCTGTATATGTGATGTGCATGTATGTGTATGTGAATGTGTATAGGGTATGTGTACCCCACGGGGACGGACCCTCATTTAGTATAGTATCATGTATGTTTTAAATGATACAAATCTAGGTTAGGTTACTAAATCACACCCTGGGGCACATCTGCAGGTTTGGGGCGTGACAAAGGTAATGTCTCACTCTCTCCTCAATTTTACTTGAATCTCTAGCCAAATTTTTGATTGGACACCACCACGAGGTCCTAGCTCCAATCCTTGTTATGTTGGTCAGAGCAAATTTTTAATTTGGGTTTCCTAAGCACCACTCCAAGGCTAAGGTAGGATAGTGGAAATATATTTGTTCATTATTGTTAAAATTTAATTGGCTATTGAGAGTGTGTGGGCCTAGAAATTATTAAAATTATTATTATTCAGGGAGTTGAGTTGATTAATAAGAGGAAATGTGAATTTCAGGGTTTTGAGCGTCGAATGCCGTGGGTGTAGAATTTGGGTATTTTATTGAGATTTCAGTAAGCCAGGTAAGGGGAATAAATTATAGTAGTTCTTTTTTTTTTTTTGAAAATTACTGGTTAGAAAATATGAGAAATTGGAATATGATATTTTACTTGAAATTGTTATGATATGACTATCAGATAAAAATTGTGTGGCATATGATTTATACTGAAATGTATTTGAAATTGCGTGAAATGATTTACATTGAGAATAATGAGGTTATGAAATGTATATTGAAATATGAGATTTCAAATGTGGAAAATGATGAAAAGTGATAAGTCAATGAGTACTTTCTGAGAAATGATGAAAAATTGAGCATCGATTTGTATGCTGGAAAATGGAAGAAATATGAAATATTGATATTGTTTTACTAAGATATGTGGAAAAAAGTGGAATATATATATATGCTTTTGTGTGTGTGTGTGTGTGTGTGTGTGTGTGTGTGTGTGTATGAGATGAAGTGTGTATTGAAATGTTGAGAATGAAATAGAAGAGGATGAGAACCTAATGTGAATACTGAACTGTGAATATTGATATATGAATATGGAAATGGAAATATTGCAATGTAAATTCTGTAATATGAATATTGAGATGTGGAAATTGAAATATGAATCCTGAAATGTGTATACTGGATTGTGAATATTGAAAATGGGAATATTGCAATGTGAATACTGCAATATAAATACTAGAATATGAATACTAGAAATGTGAATGTTGTAATGTAAATGCTACAATGTGAATATTGAAATGTGAATAATGCAACGTGAATATTGCATGGTGAATATTAATATGTGAAAGTGGAAAGGTGGAAATGAAAACCCTGATGGATGGATTTGTGATAATGAGCACGGTACCGTTGCTAGTGGTGATTACGTGCAATCACACGGACTCGTGGAGCATGTGGCGTGATATTCGAATGAGCCAGTGTGGAGGGTAATTTTTCCTTGGAGTCTGAACCAGGATGAGGCAGGCCATTCGTACTAAAGACGGGTGCATGGTATGTTTATTTTGATCTAATCGGGTAGGCCAACAACTGCTAAGATCTAGCCTTCACGCCGCACAACCCTGACCATAGGGGGAAGCATGGCGTGGAGAAATATCCTCAGGGCAGCCATGAGTTACAGACACGGTATGCACTGGTTACCGAGGACACTCATGGGATGGATGGTGAGATGTAAATGAGAAATGAAAGAATGATGAAAATGGGAAATGAAAGAGCGTGAGTTAATAACATAAATAATTAAAGCAAAGTAAAACACTCCGCTTAAGAGCTTACTGAGTAAAGTAAGTGCCCTGGTAAGTATTAGTTGTAGCTAAACCTGAGTTAATCGGGTAAGGATACAAACGATATCAGAGCAGAGGGGAGCTACATGTATGAGCATGTAATCTCCCATATTCTCGGGAACTTCATAGGTAAACATGGGTTGCATGTGAATCAATTTGAAAATGGAATTAAAAGCTTATGAAAACTTGTGTTTTATATCTATATGATTATGTGCATATATCAGTTTATTGAAAGAATGATGAAAATGGGAAATGAAAGAGCATGAGTTAATAACATAAATAATTAAAGTGAAGTAAAACAATCCGCCTGAGGGCTTACTGAGTAAGGTGAGTGCCCTGATAAGTATCAATTGTAGCCGAACCTGAGTTAATTGGGTAAGGATACAAATGATATCAAAGCAGAGGGGATGTGATGCCCTGATTTTCATACCATTTTTTAAAAATAAAATCGTAAATAATAATTAAATCACACACATCAAACATCACATCGGCCATGTCAAAAACTCTGATATCACTCACACGACCCGACCCACATGGGATATCGGGCAAATAAATATTTTATTTATATTAACCAAACAGTGGAAGACATAATATACATACCATCCAGAATACAATTACCTAGAGTACTAAATTATCCATATCTACATATATGTTTAACACATTCCCCAAAAGAAAAACATCCTAGGGAAACACACACATCCTTGGTTCAAAGTACTCACCCTGTTTATCAGGGTACCAGCTCCCCACTATCCCAGAGATCTATCATCCACTCTGTTACAGCTTCCTGAAATATTTAGATATTTAGGTGAGACACATCTCGGTAAGACGGAATAAATTATTTATAGTGTGTGGCAATATAAGTTTCATCATATCATAATATACTCTCTTAAATTATCATATTATCTAAGAAAATAACTTATATACGCTCATAATCATATAGATATAAAAACAAGCTTTCATAAGTTTTTAATTCCATTTTCAAAATCATTCACACACAACCCGAGTTTACTAGCGAAGTTCCTAAGAATAGGGAAGATTACCTGCCCATACAAGTAGCTTCCCTTAATACATTATGCAACCAGGTATGGCTACATCTGATACTTATCAGGGCACTCACCTTACTCAGTAAGCCCTTAGGCAGAGAGTTTTACTTCGCTTCAATTATTTATGTTATTAACTCACACATATCCATTTTACAATTTCACTATCCAGCACAAGAGTATCTTTGGTATTTAGTACCAACATCGTGTCTGTAACTTATGGCTACCCTAAGGATCTCTTTCCATGTCATGCTGCCCCCCATGAATAGGGTTGTGCAGCCCGAAGGCTGGATCTAATCACGGTTGGCCTACCCGGTTAGATCAAAATGGAAATCCATCCATATGTATAGCCTTAATTCAAACTCAGGGGGCACAACAACTCTACTAAACGACTTAGTTGACTGCCTACACCACACTCACCATGAGACTGTGTGGTTGCACTAACACCTCTAGCAATGGTACCGTGCTCAATATCACAATCCATCATTAGGGTTTCCATAACCATCCATTAGGGTTATCATTACCATATACCCACAATCATTATGCGGTATTGACATTTCATCAATCATATTTCAATAATCCCATTGCAACTTTCGCACTTTGCAATGTTCACATTTCTCAGTATTTAATGATCCCATTGCACCTTTCGCACTTTGCAATGTTCACATTTCAATTTCGACATTTCAATATTTATATTGTAGAATTTACATTGCGATATTCCCATTTTTAATATTCACATTTCAAAATTCATTTCAAAATAATACATATATATCTCATTTCACATTATTCAACATTTCCTAGTAAAACATTTATATACTGCATATTTTATCATTTTTTAGAAAATACTCTTCAATATATATATATATATATATATATATATATAAATATATATATAGCATATTTTATCATTTTTCATAAAATACTCTTCAATATATATATATACTCGTTTCAATGTTTCTCAATAAAACATATCTTCATTTCATTCACAGACGAGCATATATCATAATTCACGTGTTTCAATATTTCTCAAAATATCCATATCAGTAATTCACACATTTTCATGTTCATAGAAATCGTTTCTATTCACATATAAATACCACATTTCATCATTTTCCACTAACATATCAATAATTCTCATTTCATTATTTTCTCAGAAATTACCAATCACCATGTTTCACATTTTCAATATATGTCGTATGCCACACAACTTTTGTCTAATTCTCACAACATACTAATTTTTTAGGTAACACATCATATTCCATTTTCACAAAATAATTCATTCAATATTTTCCAAAATAACTGCTATAATTTATTCCCCTTACTTGGTTTCCTGAACCACGCCGGCAGAGATCCTGAAATTATACCTGCGGCGCTCACCCAAAACTTGAATTCAATAATCCTAGTTCAATCAATTTAACCTTGAATAAAACACTGTTTTAAAATTTACCAAGTCCATAAACTCCAAATAAATAATTAAACTCTCGAAAATAATCAATTTGCTCAATTCCCTAAATCCTATTGTCACTTTGGAGTGGTGCCTAGGACCCCCAAATTGAAAATTTGCTCCAACTAAAATGTCGACGATCGAGACTAGGACCCCGTGGTGGTGCCCAAATTTCAATTTGGATTAATATTTAATAAACATTGAGGTAAGAGTGAGAATTCACCTTACCCCAGGAGATATGCTTATGTCACTCCTACGACAAATCCGCAAGAATAAAGCCCAACGGTATTTTATGATTTTCGATTGACGCTTGTTAGGCCAATAAAATCATGGAGAGTGGGAGAAGAGGCGAGGAGAGGAACGAGAGTGAGACGGAGAGAGAGAGAGAGAGATGACCTCTCTGCAATTCAAATCTCCTAAGCATCTCAGATGCTTCAGGATTGATTATATATTATTATATTATTAATAATTATTATTAATTAATTTTGAAATCACTCCACTAATTTTGGGGTCATTATGTTATATCCTGTGGAAGAAAGACTTAAAAAAGGTGTTGATGTTACTACACATATCAACAAAGTGCACCTTTCTTTTTGGGAGTCTTCCCATAAGAACTTCATGGTTAAGCGTGCTTAGCTTGAAGTAATCTTGAGATGGGTGATCTTCCGAGAAGTTTTCTGAGGAAGTGTGCGAGTGAAGACAAAACATACTAAAAATGACACGTGTTCGTTTGTGGGGCCAGTCGTTAGTCCGATAAGGCCGCCCCCTATTGTCTAGTTTAGGTGGAAGAGGAGAGATGCAGTGCTCCCTGACAGACCCAGGTTGGGGCGTTACAATATGGTATTAGAGATTTTACCTAACTGGAAGTGTGATAAGATTCACATCGTCTGGGTTTGGAAATGTGGGTTCACAACAAGGACGTTGCGTCTTGTAAGTAGGGGAGAATGTGATACCCCATGGAAGAAAGGCTTAAAAAAGGACTTGATGTTACTACCCATATCAATAAGGTGCACATTTCCTTTCGGGAGCCTTCCCATAAGAAATCCATGGTTAAGCATGCTTGACTTGGAGTAATCTTCGGATAGGTGACCTTCTGGGAAGTTTTCTCAGGAAGTGTGTGAGTGAGGACAAAACACACTAAAAATGACACGTGTTGGTCTGTGGGGTCAGTCATTAGTCCAATAAGGAACACCTCCTGTTGTCTGGTCCAGGTGGAAGAGGAGAGATGCAGTTCTCCCTAGCAGACGTAGGTTGGGGCGTTATAAGGGAGCTACATGTATGGGCGTGTAATCTCTCATATTCTCGGGAACTTCACTAGTAAACATGGGTTGCATGTGAATGAATTTGAAAATGGAATTAAAAACTTATGAAAACTTGTGTTTTATATCTATATGATTATGAGCATATATCAATTTATTTTCTCAGATGATATGATGATTTAAAAGAGTATGTCATGATATAATGAAGCTCATTTTGCCACACATTGTAAATAATTTATTCTGTCTTACTAAGATGTGTCTCACCCAAATATCTGAACATTTCAGAAAACCGAGATAGACCAGGTGATAGAGCTCCGAGATACAAGGGAGTCGATACCCTGATATAGAGGGTGAGTGTATGAATTAGGGATATATGTTTTCCCTAGAGTTTTATTGTTTCTGGGAATGTGTTAGACATGTATATATGGATGGTTTATTACTTTGGTATGTGTATTTGCAGTGGTATGTAAATATATTGATTTCTGCTGATAGGGTTGTTTGCATGACTGCTTACCAAATATTCTCTTTGGGTCGGGTTATGTTGTTATGGTATCAAAGTTTTTGACGTGGCCAATGGTTGAGTATATGTGATTAATAATTATTATTTAATGGAAACAAAATTGTATGAAAATCAGGGTGTCACAAAAGATCCTTCATTTTTTTTTAAACCTAGCTGCCCCATGAACCCAGCGCATGGGCTTACAAGCCCTCCCACGCAGTTACATCCATGCATGTAGCCCATTTGTTTTTTTTTTAATTCCCCCAAGGCCGGCACCTTCATTCCAATGCAAGCCTCCAAGCTCTCTTCACTGTATGGGCTTGTACACAACTTCTTATGCATGGGTACCCAACCCTCCTTGGATTTGCATGCAGCCCACAACCAGCTTGCTCTCTTCATGCACGTCGCCTCAAGTCCTCTGCATGGCTCCTCGTAAATGGCCCATCTTCAACCACTGCCTTACATGTATGCAACCTGAGACCCACTCAAAGCTCACATGGTTATGTCACTCCTATACATGGAGCCCATGGTTCTTCACTCGATCCTCGACTTCTTGTTGTACATGCGACATCTCCTTGTCACGCGCATAGCTCACGTACACGATTTCTCTCATGCATGACCTGCGTACATCTTTAATGTCCAAAAATTGTCCTACAATAATAAGACACAAATGGCTGTAAATTTACAACAAAAGTAGTCTATTTATCTCAAGATTATAAAATGAGCTCGATGTTAAAATATTAGACATAATTAGGCATTAAATTAAAATTATAATCATCAATGCATGAATTTAAACGCCTAATTACGCAACTTTGATGTGTAATCACACCTCTCAACTAACGTTTTTTCAGTCCCTAGCAAATAACGTGACTGAAATCCAGGGTAGTACTCACAAACACTAATTCCAATGAATATTAAATGAATGCATGTGCGACACAACAATATCATTTCACATACAGGAATATAACCAAATTACACACAAGCTCATTCATACACAATTCATGCAACTCTGAAGTAATTCACTCATGCAAGTTTCATTATTATATAACCATTAAAAATAGTATACTCGCATAAAATTAACCAACAATTACAATTCAAAGTTAATGTAGTCGTATAAATTCGAGTATAAATAGGTGAAATCTCGAAGCATGTATAACGTGTGTGACTCGTTACACCTAGGATACCAATGGACACCTACAGAACGGTCATTTTAACTCGGCCTAACTGGTATACCCTAAAAAACACTCAAAAAGGATGAGTTCACTCGTCATATGTAAGGAGGAGTATCATGATCAAACATCCGACATATTGCAAGGAACAAACGGTAAATGTATGGAGTGGACAGGTTTGACAAGAATCCAGCCTATTTGTGAGGTGTCGGGTCCTTCACCCTAACATCTTCTCACCTACTCGCTTTATCCAACTAAGACCACCCTATATCAACTTATTCACAAATCAGGCATGAATATTTCTGAGGCATTAAGCGGTTAAAGAGTCTTCATATATGGAGAACAGGTGTCATGTCCCTAACTTTTTGTTGAATTTGTGTGGAGCGGATATTAATCTTTCACCTCACTCTAGTGCGTTTTTATTTCTCTTTTTCTTTCTTTCTTTTGCTCATTCTTCAATATCTTTCTTTTCATGGTCAGTTAGGACAATCATTACATTTTTTTTATTGTCTTTATAAGACCCATGTGAATTAAGCTCGAACAGGAGTCCATGAACTAAGTCTATTTCTAGGGGTGGCTCATCCTTCATATCTTGAGTAGGCTACAAGACCTAAGTTTCTATCTCCCCACTCGATGTCACCTTTTAGGCTAACAAGTCAAAAACTGAGACTGGTGTACAAAGAATATCGAGAAAAAGGGAAATTCGAGTTTCATGAACTCCGAGGCGACGTCAAAACTCAAAAGAATGATAAATGGCTTAACAGTACCTCACAAGGCGTCAAAGTCGCCACGGGCACTCTCTTAGTGTTTAGAAGGAATCCAAAGTATTACAACTCACATGAACGTGTATTTTCAAACTCATGAGATACCATGTAAATACGAGAGTTTATATAGTCAGATTAACATGAATGAACTACTAATCAACCTATATAGAATTACAATTCCTAGATTAGCCATACAAAGAGAAACTACACATAAATAACCCACTATACAACTTAAGTGAGCAACTTCTAGGTTATATGCAAGTATGTAAAGGGTATAAGTCAGTGTTAATCATAACATAATCATCCATCTTCAATATTCTTTATTTTATATTTTATTTTTTCAATGTATTTTCTCATCTCCCCCAACTAAAGTGAAACATTGTCCTCAATGTGAAAGCATAGAGGAGACAAAAGAGATGATAATGAGGGAAGTAGAGCATACTTGTAGTAATCCTAAAAAAAAAAAATAATAATAAACTTTAAAAAATTAATTAATTAAAAAAATTAAATTAAATTAAATTAAAATTAATTTTTTTTAAAATTATTAATTAATTAAATAATTATTATTAATTAAATTATATAATAATAATAATATAATATTATAATATATATATATATATATATATATATATATATATATATATATATATATATATGATATACATAACCTTCTTGAAGCCAGAGGCTTCAGGAAGGAAGTAACCTTCTGAGAATTAAAAAAAAAACAGCAATGCAGGACATCCCCCTCTCCTCGTCTCCTCTCTCCCACTCTCCTCCATCTCGTCTCCATTTTTCGGTCGATCAAAAATACGAAAATACCGTTGAGCTCTGCTCGCCGCCACTGACATTTCTACTGGAGTGGATCTATCGTGGGAGTTGTGCAGGCATATCTCTTGGGGTAAGACCAAATCTCAAACTTACCTCAATTTCTCTTAAACTATAAGCCCCATTAACGAACGAAAATTGCTAGGAGACTCGTGGGGAGATTCTCTACAATCTAGTTAGAGCGAGTTTTCGAATCGGAGCTCCGGGGTACCAATCCTAAATCGAGGGTAAATTTGATAATTTAGGCTTTTATTAGGCTATTTAGGGTATTCAAAACTTAGGAAAATTTAGGGAAAGTTACTCTAGGAATTATGACGAATAATATGGTGAAATTTGAATTTCAGGGTTCAGAGGTTTTTGAACACCTAGGGCGTAGGCCGGGGTGTTATCGGGCTTTTTCAAGAATCAGGTAAGGGAATTAAGTTAAGTCAGTAATTTTATGAAATTTGAATCAATTTCATTGTTATGTTTATAAAAATATATTTATTTATTTATTTATTCATTTGGGAATTTAAAGGCTATTTTGAAAAGCAACCGTTCCAAATGGATTTTACAAACCTAGGATATATGGTATGATATTTTTGAATAAAATGAACGGTGAAAAGTTTGTTTATTTATATGGATATGTTAAAATGTGGGAAATTGTGTGGCAGATGACTTAATTTGTATGGATTATTGTATATCTGGATTTGAGATTTTGAAATACTAAATTGTTTGAGAAATACTGGAATTATTGAGAAATAATGGAAATGCTTGTGAAAATACTAGAATTATTTATGGAATGCAGGTGTTTGAATTAACGACCTGTGGCCAGGGAATTGTTTGATTGGCCAAGGGCCATGATTATTATTTGACGGTTGAGGGCCGAGTTTGAATTGATGGCTATATGCTGGATTGTATTTTGTGGTCGGAGGCTAGGTTTTGGAATAACAAGGAATATATGTGAATTAATGTTTTAAATGGTATTTTCTATTATCTAAATTGCATGATATGCTTTAGGAACCCTGGGGACTAGTGTGTTGTGAGCACGGTACCGTTGCTAGTTAGACCATGTGCACCCACACTTTGTGGATAGAAGTGTAGGGGGTCCAGCCGACTGCCTGCGTGAGGTTGAAGTAAGGGCGTCGGACCTGCAATTTTGTTGTGGATGCCTGCAGATGTGTTTGCAGAGGATGTTGTTTTTGAATTTGTTTGGGCCGATCACCCAGGCATGGTCCAGCCTTCAGGCCGCACAACTCGTGCCATGGGGATGTAAATGGCGTGTTTGTCACAAGGAGTGTCTTATATGCATATCTGTTAATTTATGTGAATACGGTTAATTAATAAGATAATTTCGAGGGCTTATTGAGAAAGGTGAGTGCTCTAGTAGTAGTAATGGTACTAAAGTAGAGGGAAGCTACTTGTATGGGCGGGTAATCTTCCCTATCCTCAGTTAATTGTGTGTGTGAGTGAAAAATAAGAATGTTTTCATAAATGTGTTTATCTATTTAGTGAACTGGTTATTTTTTGTACACTAAATGCATGTTAGCCACACACTAACATTAACTTAGTCTTTCCCTTATTGAGCTGTGCCTCACCCCTACTTTACAAATTATCTTTTCAAGGAATCCTAGAGATCGGGTCTAGCAGGCTAGAGGAGCCGGGCTAGTGGTGTAAATTTTATGTAGGTAGTGTGTAGATAGAGATTTTATTTTTCTTTAGTTTTATGGGATGTAATTATGTGAAAATGGATATATTCGTGTATAAAGATAGTTAGAACTCTGGTAATGTAATTTGAGGATTTTATATTTTATTTCTACTGCGTATATGTGTTTTATATTTGATGAATAAGGTATCAGGTACACTGACGTCACTAAAGTAGCAATCCGGGCCCACATGGTGGGTCGGGGTCGTTATAGTACCTGAGTAGAGAAGTAAGGGAAAAGAAAAACTACAACTAAGAAAAAATGTACCTGAAATTTAACTAAAAATAAAACAAGGTAAACCAAAATGAAAAGAAAGGAAGTAAAAACATCACAGTCTGTCTGGTGGAGACTTTGGAGGAATTTCACCTGGTGGGTGTAGGTCTATAAATTGAATCGGCAAGTTTCCAAATTTTAGTCACCATAACGAATCAATCTTGTTACCTGCACAAAACTTAGCGTCAAATAAATCAATATGTTCTAAGGTTTCAGACAAAACATGTGCATACTGTCTTCCTTATTTTAACAAGAAAGGATCTTTGTTCAGTATATTTTTCAGGAAATTCACTTCTTTAAGAACTGGTTTTTAAGGTTAAGTTGTTAGAGCAGTTACCTTTGGTTCTTCAAAAGTATCAACATTAAAATTTTTACCTGATTCCTTGAGAGTTAAATTCTCACCATTCTGCTCAATTTCCTTAACGGGAATACCAATCACCTTACCACTGCGGGGATTTGCTTTAGCATTGCACTCCTTGACATTAACTCCAGTAGGGAGTGACAGTTCCATGAGTTCCAATCTCTGAGGATAAGGCACCACAAGTTGGCGCTCTATATTAGTATCGGCCTCCCCATTAACTGACTTCTTCACTTTTGGGCTTGCTTCTTCTGATTTTTCTTTAACTTCATCTGTCTTAGTTGTAACTTTAGGTGCTAGGATAACTGTTTGTTTGTCGATGAGTATCTCAGGTTAAGAAACTTCTTTTCCACTTCTTGAAATAATAACAGCCCATGTTGTCTCAAGAGAAATATTATGAATTTGTTGTTGTTACTACTAGTATTCTTGAGGATTAGGCTGAGGTTCTAGCAGAAATTCCCTTTTTTTTTAAGATATTCAACTGCGTGCTCATCTCATTAATGGCGTCTCACAATTCATTCAAGGTCTGAGTGTTAATTTGCATAAATTCTTGAAGTTTATTGGCCATCTATGCCATGCTATCCTCAAAAGATGTCGTTGGTGAAACAGGAGCTACATTAGGTTGAAAATCTAGAAGTGCGTAGCTCTGATAGATCTGCTGTGTTGATACTGATGTGGAGGAGCAATTGGATAATATGTTGGCTCATATTTACCTCCACCATTGATTGCGCTGATAGGTTGTACTGCCATTGGTGCTTGATCGTATCGTGTATTCCATTGTCGAACACTTTTAGTTAAGTAATCAAAGAATGATAGTTCATGATCTGGTTCCTTGCTGAAGAGTTTTCCATTACACATAGTCTGGAAAAATTGTTTGCAATCCGTAGTAAGAGTTGTATAGAAATAATTGACTAACCTCCATGATTCAAACCTGTGATGTGGAAAAATATTTATCAGATCCTTAAACCTCTCCCAACAAGCCTAAAAAGTCTCGTCACCCTTCTGCATAAACTGAATGATCTGTTCTTGCAAAAATTGAATTCTCTATAAGGGACAAAACTTATGCAGAAATTCACGTTCCATATCAGCCTAATTAGAGACAAGTGAGGTCTCAAATAATTAAACCACATCTCCGCCCTATCCTTGAAAGAGGTAGGAAATAAATGAAGTCTAGTAAATTCATCAGTTCTAGCACTAGGGAAAAAAATATTGCAACTCAACTCAAACTCCGTCAGGTGCCGATAAGGACACTCGGATTCCATCCCGTAGAACAAAGGTATCAATGACATCTTCCCACTCTAAATCATGAAATTAAGCACGTCATTAGGTAAAGTAGTGTAAGATGGTGCAGTGGTGCGTGTAGGCTGCAAAAAATTCATAAGAAAGTGTAGTGTAGGTGCAGCCGTATTTTCTTTAAAATTTATTTTTTTCTCTTTTTTTTTTCATGAAAAAAATTAAAATAATAGGAAAAACACTAGTTTGAAACTAAAACTGACATTCCCCAACAACGGCGCTAAAACTTGACTCACTTTAAAAATGAGCAGCTCGAAAGCTATCCAAAGTATAGGAATTCTGTTATGTAATATTTAGCCCAAAGGTCATTTCGTCTCCTCAGGGAATGCAGTTTAATTCCGAACATTATGTAAATCCAAAATAAAATAAGAAAAGAAAATTTTACTGAATAGTTTAGATTCAGTTTCTGGGATGTTTGAGATTTTGTACGAGAATTTAAAACAACGCAAACTCTAATTAAAGATTTAACACGCATAAAAATAACCAAACACTCACTCATTAAACAAAGATAAACCAAAATTAAACTCAACAATAACGTAAGAATAAATACCTAACTCAACGCAATTTAAATGCAATATATAGATCCTGCAATATCCCAACAAAACAAAAACAAAATAAACAGAACAATAAATAAGGCTCAACTAAATAAATTTAACAATAAACAAACTCAATTAAGATTTAGCTCCAACAATATCTTTAAAAAAACTAAACGTAATAATTAAAAATAAAGATAACCCAAAGAGAATTCAATTCAAACAGAGACTTGTAAATAAATAAAAAAAAACTGAACTAAATATAAAAAAGTAACCCAACCAAAATTGAAATTCTAACAATAATTTTTTCTATTAAAAACAACTAAAGATAAAGAGAGTAAGAGAAAGTAGGAAGGGGGCGGGGGAGAGAGAGAGAGAGAGAGAGAGAGAGAGAGAGAGAGAGACAAAAAGAGAGAGAGACAGAGAGAGATGGTAGGTCGTGGAGTCTTCAAGCTATTGATGCTACTGCCTCTGTGCACGGCTGTCCCCCGCTGCTTCTTGCCTCCGAGAAAACCTACTCTAAAAATCTAAAGAAAAGCCTAGCTAAAGCCTAATGCCCAAAAACCCTAAAGTGACCCCTTTATATGTTAAAGCTGCCTGAGGTTTTCAGCC
The DNA here is from genome assembly GCF_029873635.1 of Malania oleifera. Lineage (NCBI taxonomy): Eukaryota > Viridiplantae > Streptophyta > Magnoliopsida > Santalales > Ximeniaceae > Malania > Malania oleifera. The sequence continues at coordinate 62,032,344 of NC_080426.1, forward strand.
TTTTGTTTGGCCCTCACGCGGCTCCATGTGCGCACATTCCAACATGGCCCACAATCCATCATTTATTTTTTAAAACCCAGCTGCCCCATAAACCCAACGTATGGGCTTCCAAGCCCTCCCACGCGGTCACATCCGTACATGCAACCCATTTGTTTTTTTTTAATTCCCCCAAGGCCGGCCCCTTCATTCTAGCGCAAGCCTCCAAGCTCTCTTCACTATATGGGCCTACATCAGCACACAACTTCTTGTGCATGAAGCCCATACATGCTTTCATGCACCCGACCCTCCTTCGATTTGCATGCAGCCCACGGCCAGCTTGCTCTCTTCACGCACATGGCCTCAAGTCCTTTGCAATGCTCCTCGTGAATGGCCCATCTTCAACCACGACCTTACATGCATGCAACACGAGACCCACTCAAAGTGTTGGACTTACAAGGCTTAACATCATGTTTTGATGCTAACAAACAAGTAGAACTTAACATGCTTTGTTTAGTGATGTCTTTTCAGCACTCAATGATGAATGCAAGGTTAAAGATTTCATGAAAGCTTATATTTCAAAGAAGGATGATCAATATGAAACTTAAAGCATGGATTCAAAAATAGATTCAAAGATAAAGCTCATTCAGATCAAATGAAGCTTAGATCTCAAATGACATATCTTGAAAGCTCACAAGGATCAAGGACCATGGAAAGCCTTATATAAAAGAAAGTGATCCATAATGAAAACTCAAAGAAGTTTTGAAAGATCAAACATTTTCGAAAAAGTGAACTCAATGCAAAGAGGAGTCACCTCAGTTTTTAGGAAAAGCTTTGTAAGTACTTCAAATATGATTCAAGTATGATTTTTCATTTTGAAGCTCATTAGGTAAAGAGACTTGGAGACCTTAGTTTAAGTCTTGGAACATATTTTTCAAAGTTAAACAAATTAATTTTTTCCAAGATTAAATAAGTAAAGAAGAGAGAGATAAAAAATGTTTTAAACTAAGGAACAACTGGTTGATAGGCGATTGATTGCCATTGGACAGTTATCTGCCATAATTAAAGAAGCTTTAAGAAGAGGCAGAAGCCTGACAGTCCGCTATCTGGTGTTGATAGGCGACTACCAGAGTAAACTGAGACAACTATGAGTGTTTTTCCAGTCGTCAACCACCCCTTTGTATGTTTTTAAAAAATCAAGTTGTTCAGTAACAAACGCCTGACTGGCTGGTGACAGGCAACTGCCACCTTTATGGTTATATATTTTAAACGTAAAATTCATTGTCAGTCGACTGCCAGGGTTCTCCCAATTGTCTGTCACACGGTAAGTTTGAAAAACTAATGGTTATATTTTGAAATTTTAAAATTGCTTGGGGCTCAAATTTATTTAAAACTTGGACCCTACTCCAAGTAAACTTGGGGAACAAGTTAGAAACACTTCTACATCTATAAATACACACAAGCTACTTTGATTCAATACCAAGAATTCAATTCAGCATTCAAAAACTCTCTCAAGCATTCTGAAATTCTAAAAGCTCTCTATTGTTCACATCTTGCACGAAGTTTACTGAAGTCTTGCTGATTTTCTCATTGATATTGTGCTTCAACTATCAACTCTTTCATCCATTGAAAGGATCATACGGTGAAAAAATCCTAGAGGTTCAATCTGAATTTCATATTGTGAATTTTATTGAAGTATATAGTTTTGAACTGTACTAATCAGCTCTTTGAGGAGCAATTTTATGTAGATATTTAATTTGTATCTTGTAGATTGACGATTCCAAGGATTGTTTGGATCGTTGGCTAAGCAAGGGGATATTGTTTAGAAGGGCGGGCTCTAGCCTATTTGAAGGAGTGACTGAACGAGGGTACATCGTTTGGAGAGACGGGCTCTAGCCTACTAAAGGAGTGTGTAAACATGTTGTTGGTAAAGGAACTGTTCTAGTGAATAATTTGGTGGTTTGCCAAAGGTGAGGACGTAGGCTGGGTATAAGCCGAACCTCGTAAAAATCCTGGTCTCACTCTCTCTTTCCCTTGCTCTTTATTTTCAGCACATTTAAATTGTGTGGCTGGTTTAATTGATAATCATATAAACTAGTAATTTGGAAGTTAAATAAAATTAAGGTTCAATTTTGATTTGGGATTGCGAAAATCGAAAGGGAGTATGTTGGTTAAACCATATTTTGCGGAAACCATAAGGGAGTACGTTATTTGGTTAAACACCCAAAAATAAATTAACTAAGAGTTTATTTGAATTCTGAATTTGGGGAAGAGTGTGAAAGTTGTGTTGATTGGGAAAGCTAATTCATTATCAACAGCAGGGCTGCACACAAGTTAAGAATTTTTATTAAGTTGCAACGTATATCTTGATTGAATGTTTTATGATTGTTTGGTTTGAATATTGTGCTTGATTGATTGGTTTGGTTGAATAATTGATTACTTATTTGGTTAAGCAATAGTGTTGTGGATTAAAAGGACTAAGTTCTTGTGTGATTGGTAAATTAAACAAACAAGTCAAGAATTGGTTAAGAGAAATAAAAAAAGAAGTCTCTAAAGAAATTAAAAGAAATTTTTATAATTCAATTTACTTCCCCTCTTGGGACTACACCTTGGTTTTCACAAAATTCACGTGATAATGTCACTCCCATACATGAAGCCCACGGTTCTTCACTCGATGCTCAGCTTCTTGTTGTACACGCGGCATCTTGTTGTCATGCGCATGGCTCACGTACATGGTTTCTCTCACGGACACGAATGGCTGTAAATTTATGACAAAAATAGGCTATTTATCTCAAGATTATCAAATGAACTCGACGTTAAAATATTAGACATAATTAGGCATTTAATTAAAATTATAATCATCAATGCATAAATTTAAATGTCTAATTACGCAACTTTAACACGTAATCACCAATAACACAAATCAAACAAAATGCTAAATTCAAATTCAAAGAATGAAACCCATGTTACCAAATAACCTTATGCTTGATACAAAAATTTAAAATTTTCATATACTTTCAAATCAAAGGCCGGAGATGAACCCTAGAAATATAATCACTTCAATTATTTCAATGAGTTGGGCTCATTTTTTTTCCCATTTCTTGCACGCGAAAATTTGCGAAGCTAACATGCCGTGGAAATTTGTGGTTGCAATGGCCTCAATGGGAATCTATGTTTTTAGTTGAAATCTGAAGATTAATTTGGCGTATTATAAAATAAGATAGTTATATTTTAAGTACCCTATTCCATAGGTCGATCACATAAAATAAGATAGTTATATTTTAAGTACCCTATTCCATAGGTCGTTCACATAAGTTATTGCAGCTTAAGCCACAAGCACGATGACTGAATCTGATTCTTTATTTTCTTTTTTTAAGTAGCGGTTCTTGTTTGGAATCCTTTCGTAGAAGGTAGCCCACTAGGCTTGTGTTGCACTCGAAGCTATCTTTCTAATGTTTGCTGAGCACGATTTTCCATGAAAATTTTCACGGCTGCTGGTTTCTCACAGGGGGGATCAAGTTTCTTGGCCAAGAAAAAGTAGGAAAACAAAATTTTGACTTTAGACCATGGAACAGGTAAGAGGAAAATAAAGTATAATGAATTCTAACTTTTCATCTTTTCTAAAATTATGAAGAAAACAGAATCTATTGCAAATTGATTGACAAGTTTCTTATTTTAGGTGCCATTAATTATTTTTTAGTTTAAAATTTTTCATTTATATTTGAATATACTTCGATACATTTCGGCTTTGTTGGAGTCAAATGGTTTATTCAAATAACTTTATGCTCCGTTTGGAATTCGGAAAATATTAGGGAAAGGAAAGGAAAATATTAAGGAATCCACATTTTCATGTTTAGTTATCGGGGAAGGTAAGGAAGAAATTGAAAAATATACCAAATTTATGAACAAAGTTTTGATTTTATATATTATTAATATTTAGTTTTTCTTAATTTTTAATCATATAAAAAAAAACTTTCATTTTTAATAGAATCTAATGTAGAAGAAAAATATAATGGAAAATGAGTTTCCTTCTTATTCTTCTTTCCTTTCCTTTCCCTTTTTCAAGTAAAATCTTTGATTCAAATTGATGCTAAAGAAGAAAGAGAAAATAAAAATACCTTATTTTGTGCCTTTCTTCATAGTGAATTTGATATGGCATGTTATGTATGTACAAGCAAAATAGGTAAGCAAAATTTGGTAAAGTTGCCCACACGGCATAGTGCGGTGAAAAGGCATCAGCAAGTAAGAAGGAGTATCGGAGGGTTCAAGTCCGAGTAGATACACTCACAGAGCCAGCGGTACCTGTGGATGGTGAGAGTTTACTCTGTGAGTCAGCGGGGACCGTAAATGGTGAGAGTTTGTTCTGTGAGCCAGCGGGGACCGTAGATGGTGAGAGTTCTCTATGACCCAGCGGAGACTGTGGATGGTAATGCAGATGTGTCTCAGGGGTCGGGTTGGCCGAAGCCGTGTTTGCATCCGGACTTTATCCTGATCAGCTAGACTTGGGGGCGGTTGACGCTGATTCGCAAGTTTGGTGCCGCACTAGGAGGTCCGAAGGGTTCATTAGTGGCTGGAGTTCCTATGTAATAAAAAAAAAATGATAAATTTTTATTGAGGTCACACATAAGGAAACAAATAGGCCTAAATTTAACATTTTTTTTTTTTTATGAATGTGAAATGTATGAAATAGAGATTAAGAACATAGTAGATGATAAAGAGGAGAAGACTCTTGCCCTCACTTCTACAATGGAGAAGGAAAATATTGAAGTAGAAATTCCATGTCCCATGACCATTGAGGACAAATTTGTCCCTCGATGATAATTTTATTTATGACAAATTACATAATGTCTTGAATGAAATAAATGATGATTTTGAATGTACGAGCCTTAAATAAAAAGAATCTAAAGAGATTTTTTTTTTAATGTGAAAATTAATAAGGTTCTAAAAAAGGAGAATGAAGATTTAAAAGCTAAAAGTTTGTCTAAATCTTCCAACAATGATTTGAGATTGAAAAATTAAAAATTTTAAAAGAAAATTGAGGATCTCAAATATTCTTTCAAAATTTACTCAAGCAAGGAGATTTCAAAGAAAACAATGGCTAATCAAAATTGTGTTTGTGAGCAAGACATGTTGGCTATAATCATGGTCAAAAACAAAATATTTATAAGAATTAGTTTGTGAAATCTACTTAATTGGGAGATCTTGGTAGATATGTATATTGCTCTTACACTTAATCAAAAGAAATTTACGTATTGGTGTTAAGAATAAAATGGGTATTAAAGGGGACCTAATCTATTGCATTTGATAATACACTTAATTTTGAAGCTCGATAGATTCTGATAATCTAAAAAAATGAAACTTAATGGGTTTATGTAATTCAACTTGTTAAACCAAAACATTTGTCAGAAATATAGTAAGATTGTCAAAATCGAAATAATTATTTGCTCAAGGTTTCATCCTAATAGAAGAAATTAGTTTTGATGTAACTTGTGATTTGCTTATCTTTAAAACTTTGCATAAATTCTAATTATATCAAATGTTGATATACTTCAAGGTTGATGTTGTGTTCCACTCTTTTACTATCATTTGAATTGATTTGGTGATTTGTAGTTACAGTTATGGATATGTTTGTGAATAGACTTGTTTGGTTCAACGTTTACTCCCCCATCCCCTCCAACCTCCAATATTTTAAATACCAAAAGTGAGGGAAATTATTGATGGCGAGAAATATGATGATAAGATGTTCATGTTATCTTGTTAGTTATTGTTGATATTGAAAATATAAATAGAAATTAAATTTGAACATAAATGAATATGATTTGTGAGTAAAAATTTTCTCAATTTTTTTTTTATAATACCAAAAGAAAAAATATCAAAAACATGAAAAATTTGAAATGTATGAGATGTATGTTGAAATATAGTGTCATGATTGCAAGTTATGGTTTTGATGACAAGGTAGAAGAAGAAGGAATATATATATATTTGTGTGTGTGTGTGTGTACATGTGTCATATATGTGTTGAAACTATCTAATATTTGAACCGTTTAACTCGCCCCTCACTTATCTTATATTCTACTAGTGTTATGTTCAACTTATTGCGAGCATATTCATTCTTTAATTTATCTTTCATGTTACACTACTTATCCACATTAGCATGCGAATTTTGGCTACTTTTATTTTTTAAATATGTTGTTTTTGTAACGACCCTATAATTTCTTTTATAAAAATACTCTGATACCATAATAATATCAACAAAGTCAACCCGGACCAAAAGTGGGGTACTGGTAATGCACCTGTTCATAAACACATCCTATCAACGTAGTGGAAAACATGACACACCTGATCCTTATGTACAATACTAGAGTTCTAAAGTCTCCATAAATATACATATAAACCCCCAAAAATCCATAAAATATTCCATTGATTATACAGACATATCCCCAATTCCAAAACACATGCCTTGAACTACAGTAACTAAGATTTCTCTATCTCAGAGCTCGCTCTGCTCGACTGTCTGGATTTCTTGAAATATTTAAGATTCTTGGGGTGAGACACCTCTTGGTAAGAAGGACTAGATTATTATCAGTGTGTGACAATATGAGTTAGTGTTCCAAATGTACATCCCTTATCTACCTTTTTCTTATACTATAAAATCATGTAAAACTAAACGCATGCACATAAAAATTGTATTGCAAAATACTTACTTTCATTTCAAATCATACTCTGGCATATAAACATCTCTTTATAAGTAAATACGCATATATGCATAGAAGAAGTGCCCTGGATGGATAAACAAACAGTATCATGATATAACCCCGCATAACCTGATTGTGCGGCCCGAAGGCAGGACTTAGACATGACTGGCCTAATCAGACTAGGTAAACTATATCTATATCTGTAAGTCCGATTTGCCTACCCAACTGGTTCGAACTACAGGGGGTAACTCTACACTTCAATGGCCATATCGATTGTATACCACCAACACTTTCTTAGTAGTGTAGCTGCACTAGTATGTGTGAAGCTACGGTACTGTGCTTAGTTATGGTCATCAGGGTTTTATATGGAACGCTATAACTCTTTGTAAAATGTTGTACTGTAGTTCTATATAGAACGCTGTAATTTTATATAAAATGTTGTACTGTAATTCTATATAGAACGTTGTAACTCTGTATAAAATCTATCTCGTCATAATTTTGAATGGAAATAGTGTTATAACATTATTCTGTATTAAACCATATCTTTGTCTACATATATATATATATATATATATATATATATATATATTACCATAAAAACTAACATATTTAATTATGCATAATATTCAAACTCATGCCACACAGTTTAAGTGATAATTCATACTATAATATTTTGCTGAAAATACTGGTATAACATCTTTAGGGTTTTACTCAACTCATTAATCCAATTTTTTTTTCTTAAACATACACATGTATCATTTCAGAGTCCCCATTTTCATAAGCTTGTATACTCAGGAAAAACATATATATTATTTCAAAAATCACATATTATAATTAAATCAGTTAATTTTTTAAAATGTCTGACATAATCTATTCTCCTTACCTATTTACTGAAAATGTGCCTGCAAGGATCCTAAAATGATGCCTGCGGCATTCGGAGCACAAAATCATGTACTCATATATTTTAGTTTAATCAGCTCAACCCCGAAATAATAACTACTTTTAACATCCCTAAGCTCACCACTCCCATTAACCGATTAAACTCTAAAAACAACTGACATACTTCATTTTCCTTACCTCGACCTTGGAGTGGTGCTTAGGATCCCCAAACAGCTAGTCTTCTCCGATTAAATTGCATAGAATCGACATTGGGATCCCAAAATGATGTCTAATCGTCAATTCAGGCTAAAATTGGGTGAGAAATGGAGGAAAGAGAAAGAGAGTGAGGCGCAGCTTAAAGAGAAAGAGAGTTTTAATTTTTCTAAAGAAAAAAGAATTAGAATCCTATTTATATGTTGTTGTTCCAAGGGAAGCCATCGACGGTTTGGTTTTTAACAAAACTGATTTGTACCGTTTTTACCTTTATCAGCCTTCGGTAACTCAAAACCGTCGATGGTTTTCCTGAGCTCTACAAAATCGTCGATGGTTTAGTACACACCAAACCAAATTTCCTCTTTTCTTAATTATTATTATTACTTCTATTTTTGGGGTCTCTACATCCTCCTCTTCTTATAAAAATTTTGTTCTCGAAATTTACTAGCTAGCACTTATACTAAAATCTGAGGAAAATCGTTGAAATTTTATTAATTACCCTCACTGATGGCGAAGGAATACCGTGGTTAGAATAGAGGGTCTTGGGAGATTACATAAATAAGAAAACTCTCTCAAAACCATTCATAACCTAAACTAAAAAACACTAACTTATAACCAACTACCATACATTGTACAAGACATTAGTCTAAAATAATTATTTACCTTTTCCTTAACTGGTTCAACGTTGAACCCTGCTGAATATATGTGGATATCTCTGATGCATTTTCTCATTTAATTCTTACAAAGCTTCCTTAATTGCATGATTGCACCAAAGGACTTTTACCAATGAGATCCTTTTAGTGCGTAATTCCTGTTCCTTTCGATTCAGAATCTGAACAAACACTTCTTCATATGACAAGGTATCTTTAAGTTACAGTAATTCATAATTGGTCACATGTGAAGGATTCGGGACGTACTTCCTCAACATAGACACCTGGAATACGTCATGGATTCTAGACAGTACCGGAGGTAATGCTAACCTGTAGGCAATTTGACCAATTCTTTCCAGTATCTCAAATGGTCTAGTATACCTAAGGCTTAGCTTACCCTTTTTCCAAAATCTCTTAAATCCTTTCATTAGCGCAATTCTCAAGAACACATGATCCCCTACACCAAACTCTAGCTCTCGTCAGAGGGTATCAGTATAACTTTTTTGTCAACTCTAAGCTGCTTTGATTTTTTCTCGGATAAGTCTGATTTTCTCAGAAGTCTCTTGTACAATCTCTGATCCCAAAATTTTCCTTTCACCAATCTCATCCCAGTATAACGGAGATTGGCACCTCTGACCATGCAACGCTTTGTATGGTGCCATCCCAATACTGGCCTGGTAGTTATTGTTATAAGCAAATTCAACCAGTGGCAAATACTAGATCCAGCTACCACCAAAGTCTAACACACAGGCCCACAACATGTCTTTTAGTATCTATATGGTCCTCTTTGTTTGTCCATCGGTTTGAGAAAGAAATGTTGTATTGAATGTCAGTTGAGAACCCAAAGCGCAATGTAAAATCTTCTTGAATTAAGATGTGAACCATGGGTCCCGATTAGAAATGATGGACATTGGCACACCATGCATTCTAACTATCTCCTGTATATACAACTCTGCCAATCTACTTATGGAGTAGCTAACTCTAATGGGAAGAAAATGGACAGTCTTCGTCAATCGGTCAACGACTACCCAGATGCGTCCTATCCATGAAGTGCCGATAATAACCCTATGATGAAATCCATAGAAATGTGCTCCTACTTCCATTCAGGGATGTGAAGTGGTTACAACGATCCCATCGGTCTCTAATGTTCAAATTTCACCCACTGGCATGTCAAACACTGCTCCATGTATCCAGCAATTCCCTTCTTCATATTACTCCACCAAAAAGACTCCCATAAATCCCTGTACATCTTAGTGCTTTTCTGGGTGCACTGTATAAAGGGAACGATATGCTTCCTCCAAGATAGTTCTTTCAATCTCAGCATCAGCAGGTACACATAGTCTGGTATGGAATCTTAACACTCCATCATCTGAGATATTAAAATTTATCCTCTGTCCACTCTGCACCTTATCCACAATTTTTACCAACTCCACATCTTTCATTTGAAAATCTTTAATTCTTTCCTGTAAAGTGGGCTGAATTACCAGATTGGCGATGAGTGTTTGGCGATCTACCTCTACTAATTCCACACCTAATCTTTCTAAATCCATCGTGATCTGATGTTGAATTACTATTGCTGATACTAATGCACTTCCTGACTTACGATTCAGTGCATCAGCTATCACGTTAGCTTTTCTTGGGTGGTAACTGATGGTACATTTATAATCTTTAATTAACTCTAGCCACCTCCTATGTCTCATATTCAACTCCTTCTATGTGAAAAAGTTTTGAAGGCTTTTGTTGTTTATGAAGATCTCGCACTTTCCACCATACAAGTAGTGCCTCCAGATTTTCAACGCAAAAACTACTGCTGCCAATTCCAGATCGTGTGTCGGCTAATTATACTCGTATTCCTTAGCTGCCGAGAAGCATATGCAATAACCTTCTCTCATTGCATCAGTATGCACCCAAGCCCTCTCCTAGATGCATCACTATAAATCACAAAACCACCATCTTCTGATGGGATGGTCAGAACCGGAGCGGTGACGAGTCGCTGTTTCAATTCCTAAAAACTTTGTTCACATTCATCTGTCTATTCATATCTTACGCTCTTCCTGGTTAAATTTGTCAGAGGGTCTGATAACTTGGAAAAATCTTCTACGAATCAGCAGTAATATCCTACCAATCTCAAGAATCTTCTGACCTCATTGGCATTCTTCGGTCTCGTCCAATCAACTACCACCTCTATCTTGATTGAGTCAACTAAAATACCGTCCCTAGATACTATGAGTTCCAGAAATGCAACTTGCTCCAACCAGAATTTGCGTTTCTTGAACTTAGTATACAATTTCCTTTCTTTAAGCACTTGAAGTACCATCCTCAAATGATTCTCATGTTCCTCGGGGCTCTTTGAATAAACCAAAATTTCATCAATAAACACCACCACAAACCGATCCAGATACTGATGGAAGACCCTGTTCATCAGGTCTATGCATAGACCAAAAGCATTCGTTAGTCCGAATGGCATAACCAGGAACTCATAATGGCCATACCGAGTTCGGGATGCTGCCTTTGGAACATCCTCTACCTTGACCATCACCTGATGGTACCTGGATTGGAGATCAATTTTAAAGAAAACCTATGTTTCCTAGAACTAGTAAAACAGGTCATCAATTCAGGGTAGTGGGTATTTATTCTTAATCGGCATATTGTTGACTTCCCGATAGTCAATGCACATTCTCATCGACCCATCTTTCTTTTTAAAAACAATACTAGTGCATCCCACGGGGACACACTAGGTGATGAACCCATTATCCAAAAACTCATCTAATTGTTCTTTTAATTCTTTCAACTCTGCTAGAGCCAGTACTGAGCCTTAGAGATCAACGCTATTCCTGGAGATAAGTCAATTGCAAACTCAACTTCACGATCGGGAGGTAACCTCGAAAAATCCTCCAGAAACACATTAGAAAAATCCCTCACTATCGGGATATCTTCCAACTTTAATTCCCCCTTTGGTGCTTCCTTCACACAAGCCAGGTACCCTTGGCATCCCTCTAGAAGCAATTTCCACGCCTAAATAGCTAATAACATTTATGGTGAGGAGCACATGCACGTACCAATGTATTGGTACTCTTGCTCCCCTAGAGGTCTAAAGACTACCTCTATCCTATAGCAGTTAATATTGGTATAGTTTATAGCCAACCAGTCCATCCCCAAGATCACCTCAAACTCATGCATGTCGAGGACCACCAAATTAGTAGGCAGTGACCTCCCCTGAATACTGATTGGACAATCCCTAAGTATTCTCCTACATACCACTACGGCTCCTATTGGTGTAGCCGCTGATAAACCGACATCCATTAGCTAAGCTTCTATTCCACATAACTTAATAAACTCCTGGGAAATGAAAGAATGAGTCTCCCTTTAATCAAACAAAAAAACAGTTTTATATGACAAAGTAAAAATAATACTTGTCACCACATCACCTGCCGCCTCTATGTCTCTCAGCGTCTGTGCATAAACCCGCGCCGGGGCGGTGTTCCTCTGCTGATTGCCTTGGGTTACTTTGTTGTTACCCCAGAATTGTCTAGAAGCGGGTGTGTTAACTGGTAGCACTCGATAGTCTCTCGCAATATGGATGGGTTGACCACACCGATAGCAGACACTCAATCCCATTCGGTATTACTCCCAATGCCTCCATTCACACCTAGCACAAACAGGGGGTGCTGGGTTACCCTAAGGGACTCGGTATCCCACTGCTTGTCGTTGGCCCATATTGTATCTCCTCCACTGGCCCTGACTAGTACTCGCCTAAAATCCAGGAGGCATGGGCCTTTTCCTCTAACTCTGTCCTCTTGTACCCCTTTACCGATTGGTCTCTGCTATGGTGGCTTTATCCACCATCTCTAAAAAATCCAGCACCAAGAAAACTGCCACCTGCTCATATATTTCCTGTCTTAGCCCTCTCTCGACCCTCTGCATCTTTCTAAACTCATTTGGCACTATAAATGGGGCGAAATGGGACAACTCCACGAACTTAGCAGCATACTGTGGCATTATTAGATGACCCTAGATCAGATTCAAAAACTCCTCCATATTAGCATCTATAAGGAGGCGAGGAAGTAGCTGTTGAAAAAATATCTCTTTAAAACATCCCCAAGTCAGTGCTATGGGTACTAGCCTTTGCTCCTCCAAGAGCTACACCGCTGACCACCATCACTTGGCCTTACCCATCAACTTAAATGTTGCATAGAGAACTTTCTGCATGTCAGTGCAATGTAGTACTGTCAGGATCTTCTCAATCTCTTGTATCCAATTCAATGTCATAATTGGGTTGACACTTCTTGGAAAAGCCGGGGGATTTGTCCGAGTGAACTGCTCTATGGTGCAGCCCTGATCTACTGGCGGGTAACCCTGCTCCCTAGAAATTCGTGCTATCTTCGCCATAACCTGCTGAGCCACGCTATGCAGAATTTGATCTGAGTCATTGGCACCCGAGTTGGAAACCCCCATATAGCCACTACTTCCAGCATCCGTGTTATTATTTCCAGGGTCCATCTTGAATATAGGACAGAAACAGTCATAAAATTTCAATATCTTAATGTGACGGGTACTATAATCTAACTAAGAAAACAATTTAACATTTCACATCTTTATTGTAAACATCAACACACAACTCAGACACAAAATAGTCGATGGTTTTTTTGAGACCTCTGAAACCCTCAACGGAAAACCTAAGATCCCGAGGGCCTATTTCGAGGAAATCATCGACAACTTTTCCCATGCCCTACAAAATCATCGATGGTTTGGCCCAAAACCCTTCACTAATCATACACTTAACCATTTCAAGGACCAAACCTCTAATCCACAAAATTTCTATCCAATCTAACCAACTAACGTCTTAAATTCCAATCTATCCGTTCAGAAACAAAGACCATCAATGGTTTGCTATAATTTTCCTAAAACCATCGTCACAGGAAAATCACAAAAGACTGTCAATGGATTCTTGCTTCTTGGCTTTGAAACCAAAACCCAAGATTCTATCTAGCTTCCAATAATGACTTGCTAGATTCCTAATCTACCAATTTCCTACCCTCATTAAGATCCATTCTTATACTCTAGTATTACTATCCGCTGAAATCTGCAAAACCTAGCAACCTAGGCTCTGATACCAAAATTGTAACGACCCTGTAATTTCTACTATAAAAATAATCTGATACCATAATAATATCAACAAAGTCAACCCAGACTGAAAGTGGGGTACCGGCGATACACTTGTCCATAAACACATCCTATCAACGTAGCGGAAAACATAACACCCCTAACCCTTATGTACAATACCAAAGTTCTAAAGTCTCCATTAATATACATATTAACCCCCAAAAATCCATAAAATATTCCATTGTTTATATAGAAATATCCCCAATTCCAAAACACATGCCCTGAACTACAGTAAATAAGCTTCCTCTATCTCGGAGCTCGCTCCGCTCGACTGTCTGGATTTCCTAAATGTTTAAGATTCTTAAGGTGAGACACCTCTTAGTAAGAAGGACTAGATTATTATTAGTGTGTGGCAACATGAATTAGTTGTCACGCCTCGAACCCGCCAAGTAAGGCCCGGGGTGTGATGTGCTCCATTCACCTGTGTCTAATACCATAACCTCAATAATGTAGCGGAAAAATAAATAAACATCCTCAATAATATACCAGAGTTCTATATAAACATCCCAAAAATTTCCCAACATCTAGTATCCATATATATCTTAGAAAACTAAAAACATAAACCCAAAAATACATCTAGGATCTGTACTCTCTCACAAAAATGTTATGCCAACAAACCCAGTCCCGAGCTCGCTAAGCTCAATCACGCGGAGGTCTTGAAAAAGATGAATTGTATAACGGGTGAGACACATCTCAGTAAGATGGAATAGATTAATATCAATGTGTGACTATCTTGAGTTTAGTGTATACAAAATATCATTAGTTGTTAATTAACCACAGTTCTAAAACCATTCTCAGACCATACCCACTCACACACACAATTATTCATAAGTGAAAGTTCCTAAGGATAGGGGAGATTACATGCCCATACATGTAGCTCTCCTCTACTCTAATATGTTATGCAACCTGGTATGGCTACAACTGATACCTATCAGGGTACTCGCCTTTCTCAGCAAGCCCTCAGGCTGAGAGTTTACTTCACCCAAATACATATAATACTACTACTACTACTTCTACTACTACTACACACACACACACAATTATTTATCTGTGAAAAATTCTTGAGGATAAGGGAGATTATATGCCCATATATGTAGCTCCCCTTTACTCTAATACATTATGCAACCTGGTATGGCTACAACTAATACCTATCAGGGAACTCACCTTTCTCAGCAAGCCCTCGGGCAGAGAGTTTACTTCGTCCCAAATACATATAATACTATTATACTTAATAAATTTAATACTTCGTTACTTTACTCTATATGCTGTTATCTCTGTAAAACCTATCTCTTCATAATCTCTATTTTCACATGCTCTGTTCTCCTATCACATACTATGTTATCACATTTGACATCCTCTTTCTTTATATATTTTGTATTCACATACACTATTCTGTATTTACATGAACTGTTATGTTCATACTCTGTTATCACATTTCGCATCTTCTGTCTTCATATATTTTGTATTCACATACACTATTCTGTATTTACATGCATTGTTCTTTTATACTCTTGTTAAATCTACATATATGAATTTAGAACTCACTGCTAGATGGATAAAAACCGACATGCTTCCCCCCATGATGGGTTGTGTGGCCCGTAGGCTAGACTTAACCCTGGTCGGCCCACTAGAGTTAAATCAATTCCCAACTCTTCAGTCTGCTAGTCTGATTGGCTTTCCTATTCTAGTCTAGACTCTAGGGGAAACACTACCTTTCACAGCTCAATCAACTATTCAATACCAACACTTTCTCTAAGACGCGTGGTTGCACTAAACTCTCCATAAGAAATAATTTCCAGATGCTCCCCCTATGAATTTGAATACTTGCGTAGATGAAATGAAATGCTTATACTTATCAAGGATTAATTTCACTACTCGTTCAAAGCCATATAAGCAATCATTGTAAAATATTTTAGACCAACTATAGTGATACTATGATGCACATGAGTTCTTTATGCTTTTACTCTAGGGATGGAGCTTAACTCTCCTAAATATTTTCAAGCATGCAACAAGTTTAGTTCAATATAATTTAAAAAATTTCATGTGGTTAACACGTTGCATCAAATATGCATAAAAGAATTCACACATACCATTCATTATTTGATATCAAATGTAAATACAAAATATGATACCAAATGTGATTATGCTTATTTTTCAGAGCCATAGTATTTTCAAGTTAATTTGCTCTTCTCAGTTATGCACTTATCATCATCTTATGCCTTTTTCTTTTAATCATTCTTCACCAGTTTAGCCGAGTGTTCCAAGATTTTCAATGATGTATACTTGGCTTTACTTGCTTTGACCTAGAGGACCAAAAAGTCATAAACAATTCTTCTTCAGGGTCATAAACCTATATTGCTTCTTTTCCTATGGATCTCAATGCATAGGTTTCCTAATCATTTGCATTTTCATATGGATTGAAACCTATTGCAAATAACTTAGCCATTTGACATATTCAAAAGCTTCTAATAAATTTGATTTGAGGTTTGAGAGCTTGTGAAGTGAGATTGGACAAATACTCTTAGAAATTAAATTATCATTAATTAAATTCAGAAGAATATTCATTATGAGTGGACAGTATTCAAAATAATTTGTGGAAGCGAATATATCCAACTACTTAGGCAAAAAGCAATTTGGGAGAATATTAATTTTTGAATGCTGCTCTTTGGGTATTTATGATTATCCCATCATTGGACGGTACCTTATAAGTATGTCTTCAATTTTAACCAAGGGTACGAGCCTAAGATAGATGAATCTTTACCAGATATGATCGTGATATGGTAAAGATTTCTTGTGGAGGAAATGACTTAATCACAAATCAAAATTAGGGAATTTTAAATTTTAAGCACAAAGGGAATATTTATTAAAAATGTCTTCATAAACAATTTGATTCCATTAGTGTTGACCTTTGCAGTCCTATCTCGTTTTTTATAATGACAAATACAATGTATTTAACGTTTGCCCTGAGTTTGTGTGCAAGATCAATCTTACTTAAATGGGCAAGATCATATGGTGTGTATGGTGACTTAAATAAAATGATGAAGACAAAGTATTTAAATTTTTGTAATTTATATTTCATTCTTTTGGGTCTGTAATTATAATTCCAAAGGTTTGTAATAATTTGCATATCATGCATGTAGGAACCTAGAAGCTCAAGACCATAAAGTGACCTTAGGGATCGGTTGACCGATGCTAGGTTTTTAGGTGTACTTTCAAAGACATTAGAATGACCCTAGGTCCTTGCACTTACACATAAGATTGTCCCCAAAGATCACATATAATTTTAGGAGAATCAACTGAATTAAATCAGGACTTAAAGGGCTAAATCACAAGGGTTTCGGGTGACCAAACTAGGCAAGTTAAATTGCTTCGGGTGACCGAACCATTGAAAGGTCAAACAGTTGACCATAATTCGGGTGATGAAATCGAAAAGGACATCACTGTCCTCGATCAACCGAACGTCCATTTTTACTCTTTCCACCAACTCGGCAGCCCGAACTCTCACGTTCAAAATTGCCTCGGGCTACCAAATGTTCAAGTTTGGTAAACCGAACTTGATACCGGGCGACCGAACCTCGGACAGTTTAGAAATCGCCTTGATTAAGCCACCCGAACTTCTCACTGAGCACTCGAACTTCAAAATTATCTTTTCCTGTCGTGAGTGTTTAGGTGACCAAACGTAGAGTTCAGGAGACCAAAACTCTCGGATTGGTTAATTTTCAACCATGGTAACCCGGGTTAATTAAGGTTAAATTGGTTTTGAAATTCATTAAACAAATTTAATAATACCCTTTGTGTCCTAAGGATTATGTTTTTATTGAAGACTATATATATATATATACATTCATTTGAAAAAATTAGTGAGTGATTAGAGATTTGATTAGCTAAAATTTTCTCTAAAATTTTGAGAGCTCTATTTTCCATACTAAGCCAAATACTCTCCCATTGATCATTCTATTGAAAAATCTTTTTGAGTGAGATTATTTTGAGAGATCCTACACTGCTTTAACACTCTCTATGTTGTGTTGATTGTTGATTTTTTTAAAAGAGAGTTAAGCCAAAGATTTTCCCCATAGATTTAGTTCATAAATTTATTGGGTGGGGAAAATCTTGCTAGCTTGTGAGTGTTTTCATTTTGATTGCAAGACTTTTAAGCTTGTCTTGTGTTGTGAAGCAAATATTTTTGACAAGCTTGTTTTACAAATATCTCTTATGCTTAATATTTTTGAAGATCATTTTTGAGATATTTGATCATTTTATTGGAAATCTTTGAAACCCTATTTGTGATTGAGATATATTTGTATATATTGTTTCAATGATCGATTGATAACTCTTGCACTGAGCTTTTAGTTCCTATCTATTTGAGGTGCATTGATTAGTGCTTATGCGTAGTGGTACATATCTGCTTGTGTAAGAAGTATTTGTTTCTATGTAAACTTTTTCATATCTTTTGTATTCTAGGCGTGGGTCTGAAGAGGGAGACTTGCCTTAGTAAAAGTCTCGGATTGGCTTAGACCCGGTTAGGAAAGGTAGGTGCACCATTCTGGTAAGGTGAAGTTGTAAGTTGAGGTCAACCCCGATAATTGACCTGGTTGTAAACAGTGCTGCTCTACCCGTTAAGTGAGCCGTAGTGGAAACCCTCTTGCTTGTGAGCTCGAGGTGGGGACGTAGGCAGTATTGGTTGAACCCCGATAACATATCGTGTGTGTACTTTACATTTCAACACTTTATATTTACTGCAGATGTATGTTATTCTCAATTGTCTATGAATGCTACGCATTATTTAATTTTCGCACATTATATTTATCTGTATATTTGGAATTGCATAGACAGACCCTAGGTTGTGTATATACTGCTGCTAGATAGTTTAACCTAGGAGATAAATTTTTAAATTTCTAATTCACCCCTCCTCTTGGGAATACACCAAAGCCAACACTTAGAGAGTGTACTTGATTTGATTATAATAGAATATCTTTTAATAAGCACTTGATAGATATGGAATTAATGATTATTAGTGCTTAATCCTAGAGTGATGACTTATTTTTTTCTCAAAGTTTTTTTTTTAATATTTAAAAATGAGTTTTGGGATAAATGAAATATAAAAAGATGAATATCCTAAAACTCGAATTTGTGCAATGGACAAATACACTTAGGATTTTAATCATGGATTAAGCATTTAGAATTATTTACCAGGCACAGTTACTTTGTCCATTTGGAAATCAATTTCATAGAGCATGCTTCTGAGATTTTCTTGAATATGTGATTTATGTTTTTTTCATTTTATAGAGCAAGGTTTCTGATATTTTAGACAGTTAATCTCTCAACCTTCACTTTGAATAAATCAAGGTTTGCATGCTATCCAATATTTTAAACATTTTACCCAATCATTATGATATAAAAGCATTAGGTAGTCTGATTGGATATATTGCTTAAAGGAATCATATTGACTTAACTTTCTTATAGGATTCTTAGTATAATAATAGTGTAGTAAATACATATACTAACATTTTACATTTTAAGCATATACTATTTGTTGGCCTAACATGGCTTATCAATCTTGTTTTGATGATGACAAAAGAATGATACCTTAACATGTGTTGTTTAAGTGACAATGTTTCATGATTGAATGTTCAAAATGCTTATATGCTCATTAAGGGAGAAAGCTTACAATTAAAGCCAATCAAATGAAAGCTTACCGGAATATAGAAGTATTGCATTTAATGGAAGATGACAAGCAAATGCTTAAAGCTTATTAGGACATGAAGTCAAGCTGGACCTCAAGAGATGGAAAAAGCTTGAAGACTTAGTGCTTAATGTGTCAATGGTTAAGAAGTCATATGTAAGTACTTCCTTCAATATTAATATAGATATATGAAGCTCTTTAGGATGCAATATAGACTTAGAGACCAATTTTTGAAAACCCCATAAAATGATTTTTAAAGTCACATTTGAGTTTTTCAAAAATCAAGGATTTAAAGTTTAAAAAAATTGAAAGTTTTGAAAAATGGACTATCCAGCCGACTGACCAAATTTCCCAGTTGACTGACAATTAATTCTTTTAATTCCTGGATAGATAGAATGGACTCATTCGACTGACCCTATACAGAACAGGCCCTGTTGAGTGACCCAATTGACTGACATGCAAAGTTTTTAGAATTTGAACTTCCACGGGAAACTTCCAAAAATTAGTTTTTCAAATCTAAACGTTGTAAAAACTTAGGGGACACTCCAAGCAACGTGGAAAACAAGGAAACTAATTCTAAAAACTCTATAAATACATCTTAAACCCAATGAATTAAATCACCAAACATACAATCAGCATTTAAGCATTCTAATTGGAATCTCTTCTAAAGCTCTTTATTGCTCAAAATCTTACTGGAAGAATACTACTGATTTTATATTGATCAAAAGCCAATGGTTCTTAATTTGCTACTCAGATTTCTCAAATCCTAAGAAAGAACCTCTGATGATATCTAATTTTAAGCTTTATATTGTCTATTTAATATTTGATTTGAAGTATTTAATGCTTGAATTTGTACTAATCTGCTCTATGTGAGAGTATTATTGTACGCAAAGGTTACCTATTGTTTCTTGTAGTTTCTCTGACGATTCTAGGTTGTTGAATCATTGATTAAGTGTGGGGTATCACTTGGAGAGGTGTAGCTCTAGCCTATTGAAGAAGTGACCGAGTGTGGGGTATCGCTTGGAGACGCATTGCTCTAGCCTACTTAAGGAGTGTTTGAGCACAGGGTATTGCTTGTTAAAGGTGTGTTCCGCCCGGAAAGGAATGACATAGCGGAATCCTTCGATGGTATTGGCCAAAGGCGAGGATGTAGGCTAGGGATAAGCCAAACCTCGTAAAAAATGTGGTGTCACTCTCTTTCCTTATTCTCTTATATTTCTAGCAAATATTAACTGCGTGGTTGTGTTTAAATTCCTAATCATATACACTACGTGGATTAGATATTAAATAAACTAAAGCTTAATTTGATTTTGGGAATTTGCGTAAACTGAAAGGAAGTACATTAGTTGATTAATACAAATTTCGGAAATCGTAAGGGAGTACGTTGATTGGTTCAGCACCCACGACTTATTAACTGAAAGTTTATTTAAAGTCTAAATTCTTGAAAAGAGTGTTGGATTACATATTGAGCATCATATTGAGAAATTAAATGCATCAGTATAGGGCTTAAATCAATCATATACACAAGGTTACAAATAAAGCTGAAAATTGCCAAAGTGCTGCATATTGTATTTTGTGATTGATTACTTTGAGTTATTAAAGTGCCGAATCTTGAAAGCATTGCTAGAATCAATCTAACTTGTGTATGTTTTGATCATTTTGGTTGAATTGAATTGTTGGAAGAATATCTGAAAATCTACAAAGTGTTCAAATTACCATATTTACACTTATTTATAAAGGTTTATAACTTAATTTATTTTCCTTTGAACTTGTGATTATAAACCAATTTTGTTTGTGTTGTGTTGAAGTATTGATTGATTGTCCAAATAAGGTTTGGTTGTGTGATTGTTATATTAAAAAAAGGTTAAAAATTCATGAAAGGAATTAAAAGAAATTTTAATAATCTAATTCACCCCCCCCCCTCTTGGGACAACTCCTTAACTTTCACTATTCCCCAAGCCTATTAGTCATCACGACCCCTTTTTTTGTTTATGTGGCCGAATCCACTAGATTATCAATCTTGAAGTCTAAGGAGGAGTTTTTGGGGCTTGTTTTTGGTACCCATTTTTCCTTAACTCTCCAGACCTGTTTGGGTTTCACACCTTTCCTTTTAAATGGACAATCAAATTTAATGTGCCCTTTATTTTTATATAGTACATAGGTGGTGTGAACATACGGACAGGAGGAGGTAATAGCATAGAATTTTGAAGCTTTAACAAAGTGCCCCATGTATAGGTTCTTTCTTCTCCTATTTTCAATTCCATTACAACCTATACCTTCCTTATCTAAGGTCATTTTTGAGAACCTAAGAGTTTATCAAAATTTTCTTTGCCTATAGTAAATGTGTGGATAATCTTAGGTTGATCCTTTATCTTTCTTTCTAGGTCTTGAATTTTTAAATTCTTTAAGCCTTTGCAAACACCTTGTAGTTTTGTGAATTCTTTGGACATTGTGTTCATTTTACACTCAAGTTCAGAAATAAGAAGATTCTTTTTATCATCACTCAAAATCTTGGATCTTAACTTTTTCTGTTCTTTAGCCATCATATCATTCTTGCTTTCTAATTTCTTAATTTTCAAATCCTTTTATTTTTCAACACTAATTTTTGACTCTAATTCTTTCAGTGATGCCTCATTTTTGTTTACTAATCTCTTAATTTCAAATTCCTTTTCAACCTTTTCTTTTTCCCAAGTATGAGACTCTCTAAAATCTTCTAACTGTTTTTCTAAGTCTTTACTTTCATTTTCCAACATTGTTTTCCTTTTAGACATCTTTTTTAAAATTTTATGAGTCTTAACAAATCCTTTTTGTAATTCCTCATAAGAAGGCATGTTATCATTATCAGATTCATCATAGGATTCACTACCAGAATTATCACAATATATATCACAAGATTTATTACAGTCATTGCATGAATCATTTGGTGAATCATTATGAGAAGTAGAAGGAGTTGAGTGTACCTCTTCATCGAGTAATGCAACTAAGCTACAATTTTCCACCATTTGATCATTTGAGCATGAATTTTTTCAGGTGGTGGACTTCTTTCCTTTGGTCTCTCCAAATCTCCTATTGAGTTCTTCCCATATCTCCTTAGCACTTTGACATGACTTAATTTAATGAAAGACATTAATATCTAAAGCAAGCATTAGAATATTCATGGTATCGAAATTTATTTGCATTAATTTCATGTCATTCTCATTCAGCTCATATTTAGGAATTTCAACATTATCAACAATTTTCATAGGTACTAAATTCTCTTGAGCAATTACTCTCAAAGTCCTCCAATCCATTGATTTGATAAAAACAGTCATTCTTAGTTTCCAATCAGTGAAATTTTCACCATAAAACATTGGAGGACTTGTAGAGAATTTTCCCTCACAAAACGGGGATACACCAACATAAGCCATCGTGATATTTTATAAAAATGGTTAAGTCTATGTAAACCCTCTCTAATATGAATTATTAATTTAGGTGTAATCCCAAGAGGGGAGGGTGAATTGGATATTTAAAAATATTTTGGTATTTCAATCCTTAATTGAAAACCCAACCATACATCCACAAATTTGGGTATACACCTATTTCGGTATTATGCAACTAAATTGATTTAATCAGTGGATATCTCAATTAATTCAGTATTACCCAATTATTCTCACGTATTTTAGATATTCATATATATTAACATTTAAAACATGCACATCAGATATAATATGAATATAGGCGTGGAAATATAAAGAGAGATAGAGAGATAGAGCGCAGACACCAAAATTTTAACGAGGTTCGGAAAAACCCGACCTACGTACTTGCCTTAGGAAAAACCCCTCAAGGATTCTACTAATATGCTCCTTAAACCCAGGCGGAGCTTCTTGTTACAAACCTGCTACTTATAAGAGGCACAACTTCCTCCTACTCCGTTGCTAACAAGAGACACAACTTCCTCCTACTCCGCTGCTTACAAGAGACGTAGTTTTCTCCTTCCCAGTTCACAGCCCAAACCGTTAATACAGTAGTTGAATAAAATTCTTGAACACTCAGATACTTCTCACAAGCTAATGACTACAATAAAATCCTAATACATACACACAGGATATAGTCATGAAACTCAATGAATGTATGTGATGATTTCAATAATAATCAAATATATGATCTTTGTATATAAAAATATGTATGATGAGTTTTCTCAAAGATCTACACCCAATGCAATATATCTCCAAAAATTGATTTTTCAAATAATATGTGTTGGAGATAGAGGGTTTTCTCAAATAAATTTTGGCACTAATAAAAAATATTAAAACTCTAAATAAAAATAATATCAAGAATGCTTCAAAGATTTAAAATCCTAGAATGAACTTCTCCCACAATATTTTTCAAAAAAAATATGAAACTTAGGGTTCTTGCTCTCTTAATAAAATATTAAATAAAAATACGAGAGAAGAAAAATATTTTACAATGAAGATTAAGTGCCAAAATATATAACCCTATATACCAAACCTCAATATCAAATGTGCTTAGCAAGATGTGTGTGTGAATGCCCAAAAGATGTTCTAACTTTATAGAGTGTAGACAATGTATGCAAAGGCTTTCAAAAGTATGCTCAAAGTGATCTCCCCTTGTCTTGTTATCTCTCCTAGGGTACTAGGTTAGTGTATATAAGCAATCTCGCCATCTAAACAATTTCTAGACGTTGGACAATTTAAAACATCATATTTAAGTTTGTGTCCGCCCTGAAACACCATTCTACGCTGTGACATTCGTCGACGAGAGCACCCATTCGTCGACAAGTGTACAACACCCATTCATCAACGAGAACCTAAGTTCGTCGACGAGAGACTTGTCTGAACTTTTTGGGCTCTCGGTATTTTTCATCGACGAGACAACACTGCTCATACTCGAGTGGCCTTCATGTGTTCGTTGACGAGGCCATGGGGTTCATCGACGAGGCCTCTAAAATTTGCCTCGTAAAATTCTTTCAACCTAGAACTAATGTAAATGAATCTTTCAGGAAATGCATGAGTCCTAAGGCCTATCTAGGGTAAATTTGAGCTTTGAATTATATCTTATGAAATATGTAAATACAAGTGAGACTAAACACACATTACAACTGAAAATTTGAGGTGTCTTCATCCTTTTGCTCTTTTAATTTCATGGAATATGCTAGGTCATATGGGCTTCAAATTCCCCATGGCTTCTATAGCATTCGTACTATCCGTGCGTACTAAATAATGATCATGCTAAAAGACTCAATGCATAGACGCGATAATTATGTTTTGTTATCATCAAAATGAGATTAGACTTAAAAAGTCAACATAATTTAATTAGCTCAACCCCAGAATAATAACTATTTTTAACATCCCTAGGCTCACCACTCCCATTAATTGGTTAAACTCTAAAAGAAATTGACATACTTCATTTTCCTTACCTCAACCTTGGAGTGGTGCGAAGGATGCCCAAATAGCTAATCTGCTCTGATTAAACTGTAGAGAATTGATGTCGGGATCCTGAAATGATGTTTGATCATCAATTTGGGCTGAAATTCGGTAAGAAATGAAGGAGTGAGAGAGGGTGAGGTGTAGCTTAGGGAGAAAGAGAGAAAGAGAGAGAGAGTTTTTAAGTTTTTCTAAAAAAAATGAACTAGAATCCTATTTATAAGATGTTGTGCCAGGGGAAACCGTCGATGGTTTTCCTGAAATTGTCGACGGCTTGGTTTTTAACCAAATCGATTTTTACCATTTTTACCTTTACTGACCTTCGGTAACTCAAACACTTTTTCAATTTCCTACATCCAGTTTTCAGCAACTGCAAGATCAGTTCCTCCTGAGAAAGCTGGAGGATTCATCTTAATAAACTTCTCAATAGAACTACTGTGGCTACTATGGCTTGCAGACGGACCACCCTTCTCTTTAGAGTTTCTAGCAATTTCTACAATGACTTGCTGAGCCACATTGTGCAGTACTGCATCCGAATTGCCAACCACAGCACCCGAGGGCCTAGCACCCTCATTACCACTAGCATGGGTGCTACTACCTCTAGGGTCCATCTTAAAAAGACAATAAACTTAGCTTAGCACCCTATTACCATAACATATAATCTAACTAGTATATTATATCCTTAACTGATTCATCATCCCTGATCTTAATTCAAGGTTCAATCCTACAACCTAGATACCCAACCCGACAATAGTTTACTATGGCTTTCCTAAAATTGTCACCCTAGGAAAGACACACAAACCATCATAGAAGTCCTGCATCTAGACAACAAATCAAACCTCAAATTCCCTTATCTTATACTCTGGTATTATTACTACAGCATTTTAAAGTTTACAAAACCTGGCAACCTAGGCTGTGATACCAAACTGTAATGACTTGCAAGATTTACTACACAATCAATCATATTAAATACCTTGATACCATTAACATATAACATAACAAAGTCAACCCGAACCTGTGGGTAATGAGGACAAACCTGTCGTATGCAGCGGACACCTAAGCAGCGGTAAATATAAATGTCATCCATCCAACCATAAAATACAATACCAGAGTTACTTACATTCCACCATATTTTTGTGGATGTATATATACAATCCCCAAAAACACCAAAAGACAAAACTAGAATCATACACCAAAAACCAGCTGATCATGGCTCAAAAACTCACCCTCCTAGTGGGGTAGTAAAAATTGCCTCTAATAGTGTGGAGCTGAGTCCACCTATCTATCTAGGTTTTCTGAAATAATTTTGTGTTGGGGTGAAACACCTCTCAGTAAGGGAAATAAACTAAATACAGTTGTGTGGCAGCATTAATATTTGCGTGCTATAATAAATATAAAGTACATATTGCATGCTTGAAAATATCGATAATATCATAACTGAATAAACATACAATTTCATAGTTATACTAAATCATACTGTATCTCAATGTTCATAAAATCATCTGCTATAACTAGTAGTACTGAAATATACTTAGGATGAATAGCTAACTGGTGTCATGTATTACCCTCCATGATGGGTTGTGCAGCTCGAAGGCGGAACCCTGAAAGTTAAAATGCTGGCTGACCACTGCCGAGTCAAAATGTCTGTAAGTACAATGGGCCTGCCACACCCTGGTTCGGACTGCCAGGTGGACATCTACAAAACTACACTGAAAGCCACATTGACTATCCGTCTCTCATCCCCTCTACTGGTAGGGGTGGCTAGCACAAGTATGAACTGAACTGAACTGTATAGCTATGGTACCGTGCTCTAGAAAATTGATTTGAACTATCATCTGGGTTCTAATAACATATAGTATATGTTCATATACTGTTTTAACATAAATAGATTGATAGCATTTTCTGAATTCTGTCATAACATAAATAATCACGGCCTTGCTCTAGATAACATACATAACTGCGGCCTTGCGCCTACAATCAATCACAGCCTTGCGCCAAACATATCATAGATTCTAAATTGAGCATATGTACTGTTTATGATATATTCTGAAACCATAATTTCCTGTATTATCCATGTTATTTCTGAAAATAATTGTAAACATTTCTTTTTTGTAAATATGACTTAACATAATATAATATACGTGAAATAATATTCATGCCATACAAACTGAATAAAAACATGAAACCTGTTCTAGAATTACATTTTTTGACATTTTACACTAAAAATATATTCCTGTGTAACAGCAGTATTTTCCCAAATATATATTTTCTCAAATATACTCATACATAATACATGCTTTTTAAAAATTAATCTGCTATTAATTAATAATAATTTTTATAAAAAATTACTACTTTAGTTTACTCCCTTACCTGACTACTGGAAAGTCCCAAAAATAACTAGTCCTGCACCCGTAGAATTCCCCGCTCAACACCCTAAAAACAACATTGCCCCAAACAAAACCTCATTATTTCTCCAAATAATACCTTTTCTACAATTGTAGGAATGTCAAATACTCAATAAAAAGTCTTACCCTAAACTAGGGATGGAGTCTAAGTTAGCCCCATCAATTATCTACTCTAGCAGACTTGAAGAGAACTTCCCTAAGAGTAGCGTGGAGGCTTCAAATCGTCAATCCGACACAGATAGACCCAAAATCTTAGAGAGAATGAAGGAGAACCAAAGAGGAGAGAGAGAGAGAGAGAGAGAGAGAGAGAGAGAGAAGTTCTTCACGTGAATTCTGTGGTGAAAACCGAGTTCAAGCTATTTATACACCTACACTCGTCGACAAGACACGTCACCTCGTTGACGAGGCCACGAAGGGAGTTCATCGACGAATGCGTATTCCTTATCGGCGAAATTCAGAATTGAAAATAGCGCCTCAGTAACTTCTCGTTGATGATACATGTGTCCATGTCGACGATCCCATCAAGCGTGTTCGTCGACGAGACCCTGTTGAATTCCAAATTTACAATTTCCTTTTATCTCCTCCTCCTATTATTTAATTAATATAATTCACCGGGTCTCTACATCTATAGTTTCTTATTTGTCTGTCTTTCCAATCCATATAGCATGATTGATCTTATAGGTATCCTATTCTTTTAATTTTAATGGCATTCTATGATTGCAGAGCACACCTGAAGCACATCTCCATTTACTAGTTTGCTTTAACTTTATATACTACATCCTTTTCAATTTCTCCTTCCATTTACATAATAAATTCGAGATATCGAAACCAACCTAGTCTTATTGATTTCTTGATCATCAAGTTTAATCTTATTTTCAGTATTCCTTCTTACATGGATGACATTAGATTTCATATATTCTATCTTGTTTTTACTTATTCTAAAACCTTTAGACTTAAAGTGGAGCATTGATGTACACTTATTATGATTGAAAATTCTATAGACTCTTCTCCTGCAAGCCTAATACTAGTATTTATACTATTATACATATCCTTAATAACATCAATATATTTGCTACATATTCCTTTCTTTCCTAAAACCCACAAAATAACACCCCTAGGTACTCTATCATATGTTTTTTCTTTTTCTAAGCCAATAAAAAACCATATGCAATTTATACTTCTTTTGTTATCTATGAGGTTTTGGCTTGCAAGAATTGCAGAAGGCGTGAAGGGTTCTCCACCTTCTATAGATAAGAATTTATTGGAAGAGCTTCAGGTGAAAATGAAAACGCTGAAATTTAAGACTCCTCTAAAAGTAGTTTGGGAAAAGCCTCCAGTAGGTTGGCTGAAGCTAAATATAGATGACTCTTGTAGAGGGAATTCAGGTTCTTGTGGCGGTGGTGGTATCACCTATGACTCATCGGGCAATCTTAAGGTCGCTTTCTATGAAAAATTTGAACCAGGTACTAACAATATAGCGAAGTTGCGGGCTCTTACTAGTGGTGTTTGACTTTGTAAAGAGTTGGGATATCGGAATATTTGTATTGAAAGCGACTCGAAATTGGTGCTGGGATGGCTCACATCTGGAATTTCTTCCTCCTAATACTTATGGGACTTTTGGGAATTGCTAGTGGAAGAGTTACAAGGTCTCCAATTCTCTATAAAGAACCAATTTAGAGAAGGTAATCAGGTGGCAGATTTCTTAGCTCGTTAAGGCGAGGGAGGCAACACGAGGAGATATTTTGTAGGTGATGTGTTGCTGAGTAAAATGAGAAGTCTCATTCGTATGGATAAAATGAGTATTCCAAGCCTTTGTATTTATTTGTCATCTTTTAGTTTTCTCTTTTTTTCCTTTAGTTTATGTTTGCAGATAATTGACATCATTTTTCAGGTAATTTGTTTATATTTGTTTTGTTTGGTTTTAATTACATATAAGCATGTTTATATTATTTTAGTTGGATAATGGTACTGGTTTTTTAGTATTGGTTTTGATGATTGTGATGATTTTGATAGTTTAATTGTAAATCTCATGTGTCCTGCTTGTAACCATGGCATTCCTCTGCCATAAGTAAGGACTATCAATAAAATTGGGGTTTTCGTGAACCAAAAAAAAAAATCCACTTCTTTTCCTTGAGCTTCTACATTATTCTTCTTAGTATATAGATAACTTCTATTGTTGATCTCTCAGACATAAAATCAAATTGATTCTCTAGACCCTCATTTTTATTCCTTTCTTTGTACAACTACTCTTTTGCACAATTTCATCATGTAACTCGTAGGTTTAATTCCACGATAGTTATTATAATTTTGAATATCACCTTTGTCTTTGCATATGGGTATTAATGTACTCTTTCTCCATTCCTCTGACATTTTCTTAACTTTTATAATAATGTTAAATAGATTAGTAAACCATATAATATATTCCTTTATCCCTTAGACATTTCCAAAGTTTAATTGACATGTTTTATCATCTAATACATTCCCCTTTTTCACCCTTCCTTTTTTTTTTTTTTTTTTAAAGTCATCTTAATTTTAATGACTCTGATTATGCAAATAAATCTCATATTTTTAATATTTTCCACAGTTGTTATTTCTTGGTCTAGACTTATAATTTGGTTTTCATTAAATAACTTATTAAAGTAATTTTGCCACCTTTATCACTACAAAAAATGTCCTTTTTTTTGTGACGAAAGTATTAGTGACATGTACACCAAAAATCGTCACTAATAATGCATTATTAGTGGTGAAACAAAAATTCTTCACTAATACATAAGCTATTAGTGACGAAAATTACATCCGTCACTAATAATGCATTATTTGTGACGGATTACAATTCATCAATAATAAGTTTGTCACTAAACGTATGTTTCCCTATTCTAACCATGATTCTAATATATTAGTAACGGTTTTTTAGTTTGTTAATCGTCGTAGCCCGAGAGTATAGACATGTGCCCTGTAGTGAATATGCTCAAGGGACTTGTGGAATAGCCCTAAGATCCGATTGTAGTGCATACAGATAACAAAAAAAAAATTATCAGATCATGCAATCCCTAATTACATTGTTGGCCTAACAAGGCTTACGAATCTTATTTTGATGACAACAAATAAAGGGAATTTAACATGTTTTGGTTAAAGTGATGATGTTTCTAGAATCAAGCATATGAGCTCAAGATTAAGTGATCACAAGCTGAATTGAAAGTTTACATTCCAAAGGCAAGTGTCAAATGAAAGCTTAAACGATCAAAGATAGACCAAAGCTTAAAGAGTATTGAAGCTCAAA
Source organism: Malania oleifera (assembly GCF_029873635.1). Classification (NCBI taxonomy): domain Eukaryota; kingdom Viridiplantae; phylum Streptophyta; class Magnoliopsida; order Santalales; family Ximeniaceae; genus Malania; species Malania oleifera. The sequence goes on from NC_080426.1 coordinate 62,062,711, forward strand.
GTCAAAATGGACTCAAAGAAAGACAAATATGAATACTTCGCACTTAAAATGTTTTTAAGTCTTAAGAAAGTCTTATGTAAGTACTTCATTTAAATGTCAATATGGATGTATTGAAGCTCATTAGGATTCATTATTGACTTAGAGACAAAATTTTGAAAACCCCAGAAAATATTTTTATAAGTCTTAAAATATTTTGGCAAGTATAAAAGCTCACCAAAGTTTTTAGAAACTAAATTAAAAGCATGAGTTTTTTGCCTGTCCAGGTGACTGGCCCATTCTGTTAAGGCAACTAACATTTTATGCTGAATTAAATTGGGAAGACGGAATATGCCGAGTTGACTAACCCTGTTAAGTCTAGGCAATTGACCCCATTCTGACTTCAAAATTTAGCTGGAATTCAAAAACCTAGGCGACTAATCCCGATAGTCCAGTCAACTGAACTTCGTAACGACTAATTTTAAATAGCGAAGAAAATTTTCAAAATCAGATTTCTTGAACCCCAAATTTTGTAATAATTTGGGAAATACTCAAAGTAACTTGGGGAACATGAAATAGATGTTTTTTTCATCTATAAATACATGGGAAACCCTAAAGATTTTACACTCCAATACCAACAACAATCACAAATCAGTTTATACTCTTACATTCAAAAGCTCTATTGCTAAAAAAAAAATTTCTGAAGTTTTGTCGTGTTCTTGTTGATACTACTCACGGTTCTTGTCCTCTACTTAAAATTTTCAATATAAGAAAGAACCCAGTGATATACACTTGAGCTTCATCATTCTATGTTGATATTTGATTGAAGTATATTGTGATATTCAAATTGTACTAATCAGCTCTTTTGAGAGTGTCATTGTACACAAAATTTTCTTTTGTTGTTTTTGATGATTCAGGGTTGATTGAATCGTTGGTTAATCGAGCGTGGGATATCGCTTGGAGAGGAGGGCTCCATCCTACTTGAAGGAGTATGTAAATGGTTTTGCTCCTCCTGGTTAAGGGAGTGGTATAGTGAAATACTTAGGAGGTCTTCCTAAGGCGAGGACGTAGGCGGGCATAGCCAAACCTCGTAAAATCTAGGTGTCTTTCTCTTCCCTAAATCTCTTTAGTTTTCTACATATATAATTTGCGTGGATGCTTACTATATTGCTGGAAATTAATTTGTTATTGGGAATTGCGGAAACCTTAAAAGGAGTACGTTGATTGATAAATATCAAAGTTTGTGGAAACCTTAAAGGAAGTACGTTGATTGATAAATATCAAAGTTTGCAGAAACCTTAAAGGGAGTACGTTGATTGATAAATATCAAAGTTTGCGAAAACCTTAAAGGAATACGTTGATTGATAAATATCAAAGTTCATTAAATTATTGTTTAAATTCAAGTAACTTATTTGATATCAAAATCTGAATTGGAAGCCTGCTGAATTTCTAAGTTTGATTCTTATTTAAATCAGCATACTATATTGTTTGTTGGATTGACATATTCAAAAGGATTGTTTGTTGGACTTGTGGGGTTGCAAATCATTATCATTGTAATTGTGTGATTGCTGAATATTAATTTGCTGGGTTAACTCTTAACTAAAGGAACTCATAAAACAAAGAGGTTTGATGATGTAGCCCTCACAACCAAAAGACTTGCAAAAATCCTTAGAAAGAAGAATAAATTCACTAGAAAATTTCGGGACTCAAAATCAGATGAAGGAAAAACAAATAAAAAGGAAACAAGGAATGAACTCCCTACATGCAATAATTGCAAGAAAGTAGGCCACATAAAACCAAATTGTCTACAGCTCAAGAAGGATTCTAAGAAGAAAAAGAAAAAGGCAATGAAGGCAACTACATGGGACAATATTAGTTCTAGTAGCAAAATGTGAATCAAGTGACCATGAGATTGAAAATGGGTGTCTTATGGCATGGGATGATCATGAGGAAGAAAGTTCTTCATCCAAAATATTTAATGATTTTTGTGACGATTCATCTGATGAATCCAATGAAGAGAGTAGATCATCTTATTAAGAATTGCAAAATGAACTATTCAAAGTTCATAAGATTCTAGTTAATATTACTAAATGATACACTTCATTGAAACATAAGAATGAAGCTGTAATGAAAGAATTAGAATCTAAAAATCTTGCTGAAAAAGAAAAGGATCTAAAAAGCAAGAGATTAGAAAGCAAGAATGAAAAATGATGAAAAAACTAGAAGATCTAAGATCTCAAACTTCGATTGAAAAGGATTTAGTTATTGATGAACTTGAAAGAAAAATAAATTAGATGACTAAAGAACTTGTAAGGATGCAAGCTAAATGCAAAGGAATAAAAGATTCATAAATACTTTGCCTTGAAAAGAAAATTGAGGATCAAAATAAAATAATCTACAATTTTACCAGATGAAAAGAAAACCTTGATAAAATGATTGGATCACAAAGAATGTCTTTGGATAAACAAGGCATAGGATTCAATGGAGTTGAGAACACAAAGAAAAAGAATCTCTATATGAGGTACTTTGCAAAAGCCTCCAAAGACTATGTTAGTACCTCCTTAAATGCTTACACACACACACACACCACATGTTTTCTATGTAAGGAGAAATGACACATTAAGTTTGAATGTCCATTAAAGAGAAAGGGTGTGAAAATTAAACAAGTTTCGAGAGTAAAAGAAATGTCTCTTGTTAAACCATCAAGACCTAAGAAAGTATGGGTACCAAGATGAAAGCCTAGTTCACAAACCAAGGACCTCATAGATCTTAGGAATAATTGGTCTTATTAGGAATTGAGAAAGATAAATTTGTACTTAAATATGGTAATTCCTCCATAGCCTACAGGGTTTAAAGTAGCCAATCTTAAGAGATTTAGTAATGACTATAAATGTGCTTGGATAGTAGATAAATACTTAAAAATGTAAGTTATCAATAGTTGAAATATCTACTATAATAGAGAACCTAAGAAGCAGAGAAAATCTAAGAAATCCAGAGAATTCAAAAAATTCCAAAAATAAAATTTATCCTTGTTCAAAATAATATATAAGGATATTGAACAAGTTGAAACAAGGTATGAAAATCTAAAAGACGAGCTTCTGAACTTATTGATAACTATTATATTGAATTAAAAGAATATAAAAACATGGCATTGATGGCCACAATCAAAGGATAGATAATACAAGGCTTATGTTCGAAGTTAAAGAAGTCATGTACTTCAAGAAGCGAATTTGGAAAGATATTTGAAGTTTGGTAAAATAGAAAAAGGATAAATCAAACAAGAGAAATTATAAAACCAAACACTAAGCTGGGTTGAAATGTTGACACTACTATTTATTTATTTATTTTTGCTTAGCTTTTTTGTCTATTTTCTCTTTACCATCTTAGTTCACATGTTGATGTTGGATTATATTATATATCTATTGCATGTTGAATAATGGATGACCATGTCATGATTGAATTATATGCTGGCTTATGGACCTTGTTATTCTGATCTAAATGCGAATTTTTTTTTGTCCTTAGTACTTTTGCATAATATTTCTTTCGGTTTATCCTTTTGTTGATATAAAAAGGGGGAGAGGGATTTGAGTTGCAAAATTGAGTATGAAATAACTTGCTAAACATGAGCATGATATGATATTGATACGATATTGGTATTATTCTTGATATCCATGACCATGGCATGACAAGTTTAAAAGCATAACCGAGATGATAGCTTCACATAATATTTGCACTCATATTATACATGGACTCATAGTTAGCACCTCAAGAATGAAATTCTGAATCCATTAAAAATGAAATACATTTCTTTCAGGGGGAGTTATACTTGTTAAGTAATGATATCTTGATTTTTGTTCATTACTAGAAATTATTGAAAATTCTGACATACAATCTTTTATATTTTCTCATGCTTTTTGGGACTTATTGTCTATCTTTTTATGCATGATGAATGTTAAGTTTCTATTTTGTGCCTTCACTAGATATATATACTTTTGCTTATGGTTGCTCATTGCCTTGATATTTATATTTTTTGCTCTTTTTGATTGATGTCAGAAGGGGGAGGATTTTTGGGCAGAAATTGAGCATTACACCTGCATACCTAAGCATGTATATTGGTTCAACTATGAAATGAAATATATAAGCATGATATTGAAAATGATAGTGATATTACAAATATTGTTAAGTTGATGCTTATTATAAGAGGGAGCCTTTTTAAGGCTTACTCATTTTTTTGCTTCTTGTTTGTCATCATAAAGAGGGAGATTGTTGGCCTAATAAGGCTTACGAATCTTATTTTGATGATAACAAATCAAGAGAATTTAACATGTTTTGGTTAAAGTGATGATGTTTTAGGAATCAAGCATATGAGTTCAAGATCAAGTGATCACAAGTTGAATTGAAAGTTTACATTCCAAAGACAAGTGGTCAATATTAAACCTTAAATGATCAAAGATAGACCAATTTCATGCAAGCTTAAAGAGTATTGAAGCTCTAGGTCAAAATGGACTCAAAGAAAGACAAACATGAAGACTTCGCACTTAGAATGTTTTTAAGTCTTAAGAAGGTCTTATGTAAGTTCTTCATTTAAATGTCAATATAGATGCATTGAAGCTCATTAGGATTCACTATTGACTCAGAGACCAAATTTTGAAAACCCTGGAAAATATTTTTAAAAGTTTCAAAATATTTTGGCAAGTATAAAAGCTCACAAAATTTTTTAGAAACTAAATTAAAAGCATGAGTCTTTTACCTGTCCAGACGACTGACCCATTCTCATCAGGCGACGGACATTTTATGCTGAATTACATTGGGAAGACAGAATAGGCCCAGTTGAATGGCCCTGTTAAGTCCAGGCGACTGACCCCATTCTAATTTCAAAATTTTGTTTGAATTCAAAAGCCCAGGCAACTGACCCCGATAGTCCAATTGACTGAACTTTGTAACAGTTAATTTTATACAGCGAAGAAAAATTTCCAAATCAGATTTCTTGGGCCCCTAACTTTGTAATAACTTGGGAAATAGTCAAAGTAACTTGGGGAACACGAAATAGATGCTTTTTTCATCTATAAATATGTGGGAAAACCTAAATATTTTACACACCAATACCAACAACAATTAGAAAATCAGTTTATACTCTTACATTTAAAAGCTCTATTGTTGAAAAACGTTTTCTGAAGTTTTTTTGTGTTCTTGCTGATATTACTCATGATTTTTGTCCTCTACTTGAAATTTTCAATCTAAAAAAGAACCCAATGATATACACTTGAGCTTCATCTTTCTATATTGATATTTGATTGAAGTATACTGTGATATTCAAATTGTACTGATCAGCTCTTTTGAGAGTGTCATTGTACACAAAATTTTCTCTTGTTGTTTTTGACAATTCAAGGTTGATTAAATTGTTGACTAACCGAGCATAGGGTATCACTTGGAGAGGAGGGCTTCATCCTACTTAAAGGAGTATGTGAAATACTTAGGTGGTTTGTCTAAGGCAAGGATGTAGATGGGTATAGGCAAACCTCGTAAAATCTTGGTGTCTTTCTCTTCCCTAAGTCTCTTTAATTTTCTACATATATGAATTGCGGGGATGCTTACTTAATTGTTGGAAATTAATTTGTTATTGGGAATTGCGCAAACCTTAAAGGGAGTACGTTGATTGATAAATATCAAAGTTTATAGCAACCTTAAAGGGAGTACGTTGATTGATAAATATCAAAGTTTGTGGAAACCTTAAAATAATATGTTGATTGATAAATATCATAGTTCATTAACTTATTGATTAAATTCAAGTAACTTATTTGATATCAAAATCTGAATTTGGAAGCGTGCTGAATTTCTAAGTTTGATTCTTATTTAAATTAGCATACTATATTGTTTGTTGGATTGACATATTCAAAAGGGTTGTTGGTTGGACTTGTGAGGTTGCAAATCAATATCACTATAATTGTGTGATTGCTGAATATTAAATTGTTGGGTTAACTCTTAACCGAACGAACTTGGAAAACGAAGAGGTTTCAAAGAAAATTTTTAAAACCAAATTCATCGCCCTCTTAGGAATACACCTTACTTTTCATACGTGATTAGGATTATACCTGCGAGATTTGTCTAGTTTGGTCCCGAATCTGTGAGTACAAAAATGAGCTCTTGAAGATGACCATGAATCTTCAACTGTATTCCTTGAACACGCCTTGCTCCTGAGAGAGTGGGCTCATAAGCGGTTTCTAGGGTTTTCTTCTCTCCCGAAAACATCTGCCTCTGTGAGAGTTTTTGTCTCTCCTAACTGCTGAATGGAGCGCGTGTATATAGGCTACAACAGGGACCTATAGGTAAATATGACTAGGGCTTCCCATATAATTAAGAATTCCTAATTCAACTCGAATTTATCCTTAATTACGTTAATTATAATTCATACCACTAAAGAATTATAATTGCACTCCTTGTCATATTCAAAATTAAATTTCGAGCTCCTATTATTAAATGTTTATTTATCTCCCCACGTAAAGATTACAGATACCTGTCTATTAAATTAAATTACTGAAAATTTAATTAATTGACATATTAATTCCCTGAGACCTTCCACTTAACTCATTTGATGTGCCGGATTCAAAATCCACCTTCAGGGTTTGACACAATCAAAACTTATAAACTTCCTTAAAGGGTATAATCAATCCCGATACTAGGATGTAGATTCCATAAATAATTAATGTTCACCATACACATAACGTCATTACCCAACTCACTGAGTTTAATGACCTGTAAAGAATCTCACTCTTCTATGAATCAAAGTAATAAATACTATATGCATGTGTCCAATAATCATATCAAGATTAAGAGCATAAGCACTCATAATAATTACGAGGTATTAATTGTTTTGTATTGCCAGTGTAAAAATAATTACCCTAAGGCGGTCATGTTCAATACACGCAAAGTGTACTAGCACAAGGAGTTGGAACTGTACCATTCCCAATAGTCAAGACAAACCTATTAAAACCTTGTGCTATAGTCCTACCAATGGTGTGTCCAATTTCATTTAAGACTGTGAACAATAAACTTATATTCTGTAAGAATTGATGATCTAATCTTCTATGCATAAGTCATACTCTACACACTAGATCACCAACTATATAGAATAAAAGATACACATGCATAATCATTAAATAAATAATGTTAGGCAAACATTGTTCACAAAGATTCTCATTAAAATGGAATTGTTTGCCTTCATGGCTAAACCATCATTGTTTAAAGTGTTTTGATGATATTAACCTATATATTGTTCCTATAGTGTTTTCCTATCCTTGCAGATTATGTTTAGTACTGGTACTCATTTACAATGTACTAGATCTAAGGCAAAGATTGGACCGAGTTGACTATCGAAGCAGGAAAGATCAAAAGGTCATGTACTCGGATGGACCCAAGCATGACCAAAGGAAGCTTAATTTAGTCTTATATGTATTTGGGGAGTGTTTGAGGTAGTATTTTGTAACTCTTGCTAGTTTTGTTTCATTCATGATTTCTGAGCAAGAGTTGAGCAATTGCATATGCATACTAGGACACTTGATTTTATAGGATTGCATTAAAGTCACAAACTCACATTCTTGGTTTTCAAAGTTAAATTTAGAGAGTTTATAAAAAACAATCATAAACTCAAAATATGTTTTCAAAGGGACAAGTTTTTAACAACCTAATTTTAAGAACTTTTTTGTAATTAGTCTCGATTGTGCTAAAACAAGTTTTATGTCCTGAAGGTTCAAAGCAAGTCAAGTATATTTATAAAAGGACATACTAAGCATATAAGATATCAAACAAGCTTCAAATATGTTTTCATTAATCAAGATATCTTATATTTAAATTAAAACTCATTTGGACAAGTATTAAACTCTATTAGACTTAATATATTTCATATACTTTGGTCCAAGAATGTTTTAAGTCATCAAAAGGCTTTTCAATAAGGAAAAACTGAGCAATCCTCCTTTAACGTAGTGTAGCCTTGAGTTCTGAACACTTTTCGGTATTTAGGGCATAACGTTTGCTAGAAAAGTCCAAAGAGGATAATATTGGTGTCTATGAAAAGCTAAGAAAAAATCCCACAACTTTTTTGTTGATGACTTTTTTCGATTTTGGGTAATCATCAACATATGCAGGAAACCATCGATGGTTTCAGAGATCCCAAAAAAATAGTCGCCGGTTTGGGACGGTGGCAGAACACCAACAGCTAGAAAACGACTAGTTTTGCTTGGGAGTTGCTCCCAACGGCTAGTTAATGGCTATAAGGGATTTTTGGCTATATATACAAGTCCATGGACTTGTTTAGTATGGTTTTTGATTATTGTTAATCATATTTGTGAAAAATATCTTTGAATTCAAAACCTAACACTTTACATTTGCATTTTAGTTATTCGTTCACAAAGTGCTTGTTGGCCTAACAAGGCTTACAATTCTTATTTTGATGATAACAAATCATGATATGTTTAATATGGTTTGTTTCAAATGAAAATTTTTTAGGAAGAATGCAAAGCTTAGATAGAGTTCAAAGCTCAAAAGGATGATAAAGCTCATGATAAAAGTACTATTCAAAAAGACCAAGAAAGAAAGACAATCAAAAGCTCAAAGATGACAAAAGAAAAAATAATCAATTAAAGAACAGAAGAATATAGTTTTAAGAATGGTTGAATGTAAGTACCTCAAAGTAAACTTCAAATATAAACTGAATTGAAGCTCTTATAAAACAAAAGAAACTTAGAAAAGTGGTGTTAGAAAAATCCTAAAGAATGTTTAAAAAAAATCAAAGTGAATGAGGGTTCAAAAGAAGAAAATTTTTTGAAATCTGATAAGCCAGGCAATTGCCTCCTTGTGGCAGGCGACTGCCAAAATAAGAAAAGTTTTTTTTAAAGAGCCAGTAGGGTGCCAGGCGACTGCCTGAGCACAGCTAGGTGCCTGGGTGGTCAAGCTAGGCGACTGCTTGGGTTCTAGCAAACGACTGCCAGTATTCTAAGTTTTGAATTTCCTCTATGGTAGGCAACTGCCAAGTCGTGGCAAGCGACTGCCACTTGAACAGTTTTTTAAAATACTCCAACATGAAGATTTTTTAAATGGATTTCTTGAGCACTACTTTTTGAAAAACTTGGGGATTACTCCAAATAAACTTGGGGGGGTGGGGGCAAGGAATTACCTTTAAACATCTATAAATAGCCCCAAACTTCAAATATTTTTACACCAAGAAATTTCCTAGCAATCAAAATTCCCTAAAAAGCTCTCAAACTCTCTTGTGTTCATCCTACTTCAACTACTGAGTTACTACTAATACAAATTCTGAAGTATAGTCTTCAAAGTCTGAATCTTTCAATACTTGGAAGATATTTGGTGATCTAAATTCAGTTTGACCTTCAATCCTTTTATATTTGATTTACTTTGAAGTATACTTGTGCTGAATCTTGTACTAATCTACTCTGTTGTGAGAGTGCCTTTTGTACACAAACTTTTCTCTATCTTGTTTCTTGTTTATAGACAATTCAAGGTTGTAGAATCATTGGACTGAACGAGGGAATATCATTTGGAGAGGGGGGCTCTAGCCTAAAGGAAGGAGTGGTTGTAATCGGTATTTTTCCACTCGTCAATGGAACTGAATTAGTGAATCCTTTGGTGGTTTGCCAAAGGCGAGGACGTAGGCTGGGTATAAGCCAAACCTTGTAAAACCTTGTGTCTCTCTTCTTCCGTACTCTTTATTTTTCAGCAAAACTTACAAACTGCGTGTATGCTTTAAATTGTTAAATTCTAAGTGTATGGTTGTTAAATAGAATGGAAGATAATTTGTTTTGGCTTGATCAGCATTGATTGAGAAAACCAAAGGGGACTACGTTGGTTGATCATCACAAACTTATTAATCTAAAAGTCTATTTAATTACTAAACACAAGGAAGAAGTGTGATTGTGGAATAACATAGGGCTTATATAAATTTTGCATGCTTTACATTTTGATACAGGGCTATTGATATAAAGATCAAGATTTTGATTATTTTGTTGATTGGTTGTGGTTGACTTGATTTTTTGATTGCTTGTTGTGATTGTTGATATAAAATAAAGTATTAAAAAGGAAAGAATTTTAAAATCCTAATTCACCCCCTCTTGGGAAGCTATCCTAATTTCAGTGCCTAATCCTCTCTTACTTATTGATCTTGTGTGAATCATTCCTTGAGAAATAAGAGTGAGGATTTGATTGTATTTCATCTCAGCTAATTTGAGGAGTGTTTCTTTGTATATCATCTTCGATGTAATAGGTTCTGTGAAATACGGTGTTATCCCAAGAGAGGGGTGAATTGGGTATTTTAAAAAATTAAGTCCTTTAAGTTCTAGTTTTGAAAACTATCAATTACGAGCTCGCATTCTACTTAATACCTAACTTAATGTTTCACAATTAATCAATTTAATGTGTGTCCTTATCAAGCACACAATTTTACCCAAATACAAACAAACTTATCAAATGCTTAACTCATACACAATAAACAAATAATTTAAATGCAGGCGAAAATTAAAAGAGTTAAGGGAAGAGAGAAGATAAACACGATTTTTACGAGGTTCGGCCAACCCCAGATTACGTCCTCACCTTGAACAACCCACTCAAGGATTCCAATAAAAAAATCCACTCCTTTAATTGGGACGAAGCTTCCCTTACAACTTGCTGCTTACAAGAGGCGTAGCTTCTGCCTCAATCCCGATTCACAGCCCGAATAGTATATACAAAATAAAGATTACAATTTCTGCAACAACTCAAAATGCTTCTAACCAAGCTAGTGAGTACAAGATAAATCCAAGTACATAATCATATGATAAATGTTTGAAGCTCAGTATGTATCTAATAATATGATCTTCCTAAGAAGAATGATATGCTTCACAAATCTACCTTTTTATCAATATCTCCCAAAAATAATTTTTATAAATAAATGCTTTGGAGAACTTAGGGTTTGATTTCAAATCACTTTATGCAAGAATACCAAAATAAGATCCTTAAAAAAATCTTGAATATTATGCAGATCTAAGTTCTTGTTATCAAATAAATCATAAGATTAAATCTTTGAATAAAAAATATGACTTTGAATATTTCAAAGATTTGAACAATATTTTTCAAATACTTTTTGCATCAATAAGATAGATCTCTTTGGATAAAAATATAACTTTGAATATCACAAGGATTCAAACTTTAGAGTATTATTCTCAAAAGATTTTTTTCAAATAAATAACTATGGGAAAATAAGTTTCTTACTCCCAAAAATATTTTTCAATAAATGAATAATGGAAAAGATGACCGACTAATAAAAAAAATTGAAAACTCAATAAAATATTTTTCAAAACCTCAAGATCAAACCAAATTTAGCAGAAGTTGTGCGTGTATTTGATTGGATCTTGAATATGCGATTGCCTAGACAAATGTGACTTCTTTGGAGTGCAGGCAATGATTCTTAGCAATTCGTTCAAAGCTTCTCAAAGGTGTTAGCTTTACCGTGATCCCAAGAGGGGAGGGGGGGTGAATTGGTATTTTTAAAATTTTTCTCCAAGGTATTCCTCCTAACAGCAGTATTTTCACAAGCCCAAGTAATATAAATATATTAGAAATTAAGTAAAGCAGTTTAATTACTCACTTATGCACCAGAAAGCAATAAAGAGATTGTGACATGCAGATATGTTATCGAGGTTCAGCCAACTGCCTACGTCCCCACCTTGGCTAACCAGCACAAGGATTATCACAATAACTTGCTAACTTAAACGGGTGGAGCGACACTTATACAAACCAAGTCAAATTAACACAGGGTTGACATCAACCTTTACACCAATCCTTACCGGGCTGGATTACCGCCCTCTCAAGTCACGCCTAGAATCACTCAAATATTACAATCAAAAGGTACAATATAAGGGTACTTTCATGTAAATCAGATATGTACCCCAAATGCATACAATCACAAACACTACAGATGATTTAAAATGTAAGCTCACTGTGGTCTAAATAATTCAACTCTCAAATGTATTTTCTACCAGTGTAATACGTACATGAGAGTGTCAACGACAATCTGTGTATTTCAAGGTATTCAATCAAATGTGCTCACATAGAATATCAAGCAAGCCTCAAGAGTATCAATCAGCAGAATATCTCAATCACATAAATATGTATATGCTTGGACTTGCAAAATATATATGATCTTTGTTTTCAGCAAAAAGATATGAGTGAATAAATATTGCAACAAAGATGTTTCACTTTAAAAACAAATATCTCCTCAAATGGTTTTAAAAATAAAGAGCAATAGATATTTGTAAATGATTTTGAAAATATTTCGCAACCAAAAGCAAATACGAGCTTCTCAAGTGTTGCAATGAATATGCAATCTCAGAAGATCTAGTAAAGTCTTCTTAGGATGAACTTGTCAGTAAAGTCCCCTAAGAATCCTTTTGGTTTGGCTCTCAATAAAAATGGATCAATCTCACAACAACGAGAAAGCAAACCTTCTTATCTAAACAGTCAAGAACACTTACAGATGATTTAATGAGTTTTGAATGTAAGCTAGAGTGTATTTGGAAGAGTATGAGCAATGAAAAATATTTTGCTTGAGAGAGAATTTGATTTTCTGTTTTTGCTAATTGATCCTTAATTATCCCAAATGAAAGAGTATACGTAGACATATCATAATTTTTGAACCGTTGGGGACCTATTAGGTATTGTTAGAAAAGTTTAATGACGTTTAAAATATTTTAACCCTGTTTAAAAATTTTAACTGCAGTAAAAAATTAGGAGCAACCCGAGAGGTCCGATCGACCAGAAATATTTTGGTCGACTAGGTCTCATGCAGTTCGGTCGACCAGGGGGATTTTGAACTAAAGGCTCGATCGACCAAGAGAAGGTGATTTTTCAAATTTTTGAGGTTCGGTCGACCGGGCCATTTTGAACTGGCTAGTTCGGTCAACTAGACCTCTGCGATTTCTCCTGAGGACCCTCGGTCGACTAGGTAGTTGGAGTACAAAGAGGGCTTGGTTGACCAAATGGTCAAAACTTTGACCCCGAGAGGGTTTCGGTCGACCGGGGCTTTTTGAACTACCTAGTTCAATCGACTAGGACCTTGGTCAACGGTTGATCCAAGTCTAGTTCGGTCGACCAGGCCAAAATGAACTGAGTTCGCTGGTCGACCGAAAGTGCACCAAATGTGTATTTCGGTCCCATTTCGAAACATACAAGCCCTATTCAAGTGTATAATAAACATATGTGCAAATGTATGTGTCCTAGGGTCATTTATGTCCAAAATTAGGACACCGAAAAAGACCGGTGTCGGTCGACCGAAGCTCTTAGGTCTTTCTAAGGTCTTTTCTCATTCACGGTTTGTTTGAACTTACGTAATAAATCATACATGTGATGTGTGTGAACTTATTACAAACCAAAGCCCTACTTACTATTACAGACCGATTTTCACAAATGAATTATATTACAAGTAAGATCGATAATCGGTCTTTAGGCTTTACTTGCTTTGTGCCCATCTTGATCTTAACAATCTTAGTTCCTGCACAAAACCTCAAATACCCATTAGATACAAAGAGTATTTGTCATAATCAAAACCGGGCGTGACCGATAAGGTCAACAAAAGGTATGCCAAAGATTGATGCAATAAGCTCAAAGTTCTCAAGAGATAGACAAAAAGTGGTGCTCAAGGGTTTAGTGATAATATTTATAAGTTTTCTCGGCCCTAGATTAAATCTTGGTTGTTGGATCATTTAAAAATAGGAGTTTTAATCCATGTCCGCGCTGAAACGCGAATCAACACCCCGACCTTCTTCGATGAATGGGTAAGTTTGTCGATGAGTGTATAACACTCGTTCGTCGATGAGGCCATGAGTTCATCGACAAGAGCACTGTCTGAAATTTTTGGGCTCTCGGTATTTGTTCGTCAACAAGACAACACTGTTCATCACTGAGTGGCCTTCATACGTTCGTCAACGAGGCCATTGGGTTCGTCAACGAGGCTTATAAAATTTGCCTCGAAAAATTTCTTTCAGCTTAGAACTAATGTAAATGTATTTTTTATGAAATGCATGAGTCCTAAGGTCTGTTTAGGGTATATTTGAGCTTTGAGTTATATCATATGACATATGTAAATACATTCAATTCTAAATACCCATTTCATTGAAGATCTTGAACTTAAAGCTTGCTTCATCATCCTTTCATCCCTCTAGTTCCATGGATTGTGCCAAGTGATATGTACTTTAGGTTCGTCATGGCTTCCATACAAGTTCACCGTTCATGCATTCTAAATCATGATCATGTTCACAAACTCAATTGCACAGGTCAAATACCAAGTGATTTGTCATTATCAAAACAGGATTGGACTTATAAGGTCAACAGGTTCTTTGTGAACCCCTTGGTGAAGGTTTTGTGTGAACCGAAGTGAAGATTCTTTGTGAGCGCCTAGGGATTTGTTCCCCAGTGTAGGGTCACGCACCCAAGTTGTAAGACTTGCTCCACTGAGGAAGGTGCGTTTATAGTGGATTATGAAATCCTTGGCTTGGTGCTAAGGCATGGACGTAGGCTTGGTGCCGAACTACGTTAAAACCCAGTATCAAGCTTTTCTCTCCCTACTCTTTATTTACTTGTCTTGTGCACGTTTAATATTTTATCTATTGTGATATAATTGCTTGTTTTTTTCCAAACATAAATTTTGTAGAGAAATTTTAAATATGCAAAAAGAGTCATTCACCCCCCACCCCTCTGACTTTATATTGTATATCTGTTGCGGGGCACACGTATATACTCCCAGGTTACGACGTTTAACAAGTGATATCAGAGATAGACACTTGCATTTTTTGGAGTAAAATCCAAAGCGTAAACGATCAAATGGAGTATTCAGTGAGCACATCCTCTTCCGTTGGGTGATCCATTTTTGCACCACCGTTGTTCAATGGTGCAAACTACCTTGCATGGAAAAATCAAATGGCCGTCTTCATTCAAGCATATGACTTGAATTTGTTGGAGATCATCACCAAAGGAGACTTCTCAATCACAAAGAAAAATGGGGATATTCCAAAGGCTTTATTGGAATAATCACCAAGCCAAAAAAGGTTAGTTGAACTAAATTTTAAAGCAAAGAAAATAAGGAGCTTATTGAAAAAGCTCAAAAAGACCATGAAATTTTTCAAAAAGAAGTAGGAAATTTGAAAAATCAAATTGAAAATATTTCAAAGGAAAATATTTTTTGAATCAAATTGAAAATATTTCAAAGAAAAATATTCTCTTGAAAAATAAAAATGAAGTCATGGTAAAGCCACAAGAGGGAAATAAATTCAAATAAATTCTTAGGAGCTAAAAGAAACAACTTTTCCAAAAAGAATTTAAAAACCTCTTATAAATCACATGGGTATGCCTCAACAAGCAAAAATAGTGCAAATAAGTCAAGACCCTCACACGAAAACAAAAATTGTTTATATTGTGAAAGAAATGGTCATATTAGATATTTTTACCCTTATAGAGGAGAAAGAGGCAAAGCAAGGAAAATGGAATGGGTAGTGAAGAAAAACCCCTTGGCACCCAAGGACGAATGGGTACTAAAAGGAATCACATGAATTCCTTGAATTGCTTCCTTAGGACCTAGGATTAGGGAATAGGATTTAGGAAGAAACCTAAGTGAAATAGAATAAGTGTTGACCAAGAGAATTTATGTTGTGTTAAATTAGAAACACTTATTTTTAGGATTGAGCTCAAAATGTGAAAATTCCAGCTTTTGTATTTTGTTCAAATTATTTTGCTTGAAATTTTTTTTATGCCAATATTGATAAGTTCAAATGATAAAACCAATGTGATGCTTTAAATTATGTGTATATCTTATAAATTGGTTCCTTTTTGAAAATATTGGTAATTGGAAAAACCTTGTTTTCTCTTGTGAATTTCTAAGGTTTTGATTTTTTTTTTTTTATTATCAAAAGCATGCTATGATGTATTTTGATGATATATGCTCTTGCTTGGATATATAGTAGATTTCTTAAAAGCTTTGCAAAACATATTCCATACATTGAAATTAGAGCAAATCATAACAACTTCTGGAAAATTTGCATTGAATGATTGATCTACATCATATGGTATAATTCGTAGAAATCATCATTCAAGTTTTTGCAAGAGAGCCATTCTTGGTTTTTAAAGTGTTATGGTTTAGCAAAAAAAAAAAAAAAATTGGCATATGTATCTAGCACACATTCACCTCACCACCATGATTTTTTAGATTAAGGGGGAGAAATCCTTTTTTGGTAAAATGAATTTTTGCCTCTCTTTTTTATGATGATCAAAGGGGGAGATGATAGTTTGGTGTTCTCTTTGTTAAGAGAATGTTGTGTGGTGTTATGTGAGGGGAAGAAGTTAAATGCATGGAAAATGCATGTGGGGTAGAATGCATGTGGTAATTCAAAGATAAAATGAAAGTTGTAATTGCTTATTTGTTTTATCTTACATGAACTTTCTATTTAATGGTATGCATGTTTAAAGATTTAATAGATATGAAAAATATAGTTAAATATTTTTACCTTATATGCATATAGTAAGGGGGAGCAAATGTTAGTCTTATATAAGAATATGCATAAATTGAGGAGGAGTTTTAAAATATACCCTATAGGAGAACACCAATGGTTTCCTATCATCAAAAGGGGAAAGAATGGTATCGAAATGTTAGCCTTTGAGGCTACGTAAGTTTAATTGTCTTGTTTTGATGATAACAACCCATTAGTGGTTTTAGGTTAGCTCATCTTTGCATATCAAGCCATAGTAAGTATAAATATGAATGCAAAGAATAAGTAAACTAGTAATAGGTTAGACATCATCAAAAAGGGGGAGAATGTTAGCCTTGGTGGCCACACCATCATTATTTAAAGTGTTTTGATGATATTAACCTATATATTGTTCCTAGTGTTTTCCTATCTTTACAAATCATGTTTAGTACATGTATTCATTCACAAAGTATTGGATCGAAGGCAAAGATTGGACTGAGTTGACTATCGAAGTAGGAAATATCAAAAGGTCACGTACTTGAATGGACTCAAACACTACCAAAGGAAGCTTAATGTAGTCTTATATGTATTTGGGGAGTGTTTGAGGTTGTGTTTTGTAACTCTTGTTGGTTTTGTTTCATCCATGATTTACAAGCAAGAGTTGAGCAATTGCATATGCATACTAGGACACTTGAGTTTATAGGATTGCATTAAAGTCACAAACTCACATTCATGGTTTTCAAAGTTAAATTCAAAGAGTTTGTCAAAAACAATCATAAACTCAAAACATGTTTTCAAAGGGACAAGTTTTTAACATCCTAGTTTTAAGAACATTTTTATAATTAATCCCGATTGTGTTAAAACCATGAAAACATGTTTTGGGTTTATGATTGTTTTTAACAAACTCTTTGAATTTAACTTTGAAAACTATGAATGTGAGTTTGTGACTTTAATGCAATCCTATAAAATCAAGTGTCCTAGTATGCATATGCAATTGCTCAACTCAACTCATCTGAGGAGCGTTTCTTTGTATATCATCTTTGTTGTAATAGGTTCTTCGTGAATCGCTTGGTGAAGGTTCTGTGTGAACCAAAGTGAAGACTCTTTGTGAGCGTGTAGGGATTTGTTCCCAAGTGTAGGGTTGTGTACCCGAGTTTTAAGACTTGCTCCGTCGGGGAAGGAGTGTTTATAGCGATTTATGGAATCTTAGGCTTGGTGCTAAGGCATGGACAGAGGTTTGGTGTTGAACCACATTAAAACCCGGTGTTATGTTTTTCTCTCCCTACTCTTTATTTATTTGTCTTGTGCACATTTTACATGTTATCTATTGTGATATAAACTGTTGCTTTTTGCCAACATCTATTTTGTAGAGAAATTTTAAATACGCAAAAAGAGTCATTCACCCCCCCCCCCCTTTGACTCTATATTGTATATTCGCTGTGGGGCACATGTATATACTCCCGGATTACAACGTTTAACAAGAATAACTAAAATTATTAGTAAATACTAAAATCGATTACATAAAGCATTTTTTTCAGTATATAAATCCATAACAATCTCCACTTTGACTCAAAGTCATGGTGCCATACATCTCACTCCCATTCCCTCTACATAACTATCAAATGTCCTAACTGGTAAGCTCTTTGTAAATGGGTTTGCTAGGTTGCTTGCCGATGCAATCTTGATCACCGTTACATCACCTCTCTACATGATATCTCATATCAAGTGATATTTGTGCTCGATGTGTTTTGCCCTCTTGTGGCTCCTGGGTTCCTTTGAGTTAGCAACCGCCCCGCTATTATCCCAGTAACGTGTAATAGGCGATTGTACCGAAGGCACCACTCTTAGATCCAATAGAATGTTCCTGAGCCAAACATCCTCCTTGGCTACCTTAGAGCCTACCACATATTCGATCTTAATAGTGGTGCAGAAACCCGAACCTAGAAAATAAAAGGAACTGAATAGGAAAAGAAGAAAATAAAATTTAAAAAGGGCAAACAACATGCCTCATCGACGAATCCCTTGTTTTCATCAATGAGTGATCTTCTGTGCTTCATCGATGAAATTCAAGCGTCGTTGATGAAGAGATCCCAAATGATAGGAAAATATCAGACTTAAGGTTTGTCGACGAACCCCTCCTTCGTCAATGAATGTCCTTCTTCAACTCATCGACGAAGGCTACATTTCGTCAATGAATTGTATCGGATCAAAGGGTTACAAATATATTTTTAGGTTACTTCTTCATTAAGAAATCAATATTTCTCTCTCTCTCTCTCTCTCTCTCTCTCTCTCTCTCTCTCTCTCTCTCTCTCTAAACTTGCGCCTCTCACTCTCTCTCTTTGATTTTCTCACTGTCCGTTGCCTAATTCGATGATCGGAAGCTGCTACGAGGGTCTAGGAGAAATTCTCTACAAGTTTAGCAAAGTGAATTTTTTATCAGAGTCTTTCCAGGCATCACTCCAAAATTGAGGTAAGGGTATAAATAGGCTATCTATTTAGCATGTAATTAGTTAAATTGGGTGTATAAGCCTCTGGATGCTTAATGGTTGCTAATTTGGGATTTGAGTTGATTAAACTGGGAGAAATGTGGTTTCAGGATTTTGAGTTCCGTATCGCCGTAGGGTGGATTTTAGGAGCGTTCTAGGAACCTTCTCAGTAAATAGGTAAGGGTATTATATTATGTCAACTATTTGTGAAATATGGACCGATTAAAATGCAGTATATGTTTTTGGGGAAATTATTGTAAATGGTTTGATCACCTCTTATTTTTTGTAAAATGTGTAATTTGAGTTAAATAAAACCCTTGAGATAATCATACCCTATTTTCAACAATTTATGTTTTCCCAATTAGGTTATTTTATTTATGGATAACAAATAAAAATTGTGTGCATGTGTGATGCCCCAATTTTTTATACCATTTTTTTCCAGATAAATAAATCATATAAATCACAATTCGGCCACATCATCCACTGATACCATATTACATAACCTAACCTAAATAGGGTACCGGGTACACAACCATCATCATATTCACAACCTAACAGCGGAAGTCATTAATATATATGCATACCACAACGAATACGCATACTAGAGTATTAATTCATCCATAAACATATATATAGACATATCTAACTCATCCCCAAAAATCAACCAAGAAACTAAGGGAATCACACATCCCTATATCAAAACACTCACCCTGTCTACTAAGAGTATCAGCTCCTCTCTATCTTGGAGCTTTATCACTGTGTCTATCTCGGTTTCCTGAAATATTTAAATGATTGGGCGAGACACATCTCAGTAAGAAGGAATAAATAATCTACAGTGTGTAGCAGTATGAGTTTCATCGTAATATAACATATATTCATGTCAGTGATAATACCTCTTAAGAAAATATATCATTTCCACAATCATAATCATATAGATAAAAAACACAAGCTTTCATAAGCTTTTAATTTTATTTCCAAATCCATTTACATGTAACCCATATTTACTACTGAATTTCCAGAGAATAGGGGAGATTACACGCCCATACATGTAGCTCCCCTCTGCTCTGATATCGTTTTTAATCTTACCCAATTAACTCGAGTTCGGCTACAACTGATACTTATTAGGGCACTCACCTTACTTAGTAAGCACTCAGGTGGAGTTTTTCACTTTGCTTTAATTATTTATATTATTAACTCACGCTATTTCATTTCTCACTTCCATTTTCATTTCATTTCTATTTCCATTTCATAACTAGCTCATGAGTGTCCTTGGTTATATCCGTGTCTGTAACTCATGGTTGCCCTGAGGATACTTTCCCACACCATGCTTCACCCCAAGGTCGAGGTCTATCTCCATATTTCACGCCATGCTTCCCCTCATGGTCGAGGTTGGGCGGCCCGAAGGCTGGACCTAACCGTGGTTGGCCTACCCGATTAGATCAAATAATCATACCATACATCCACGTCTGTAGCATGATTGGCTGGCCTATAGCTTTGATCCGGACTCAGGGGGGCACAACAACTCTACTAAACAACTCAGTCGACTATCATGCCACACTCTCCAAGAGTCCGTGTGGTTGTACTATCACCACTAGCAACGGTACCGTGCTCAATATCACAACCCATCATTAGGGTTTCCATAACCATCCATCAAGGGTATCATTACCATATATCCGCAATCATTATGTGGTATTGACATTTCATCAATCACATTTCAATATACACATTTCAGAATTTCACATTTCAATTCTCACAATTCAATATTCATATTATAGAATTTTACATTACAATATTTCTCATTTCTCATATTCGCATTTCAATATCTATATTGCAGTATTCACACTGAGATATTCCATTTTCATTTTCATATTCACATATCAGTATTCAACTCATTTCATCTCATAATAACATATACGTATCTCATTTCATGTTATTCACATTTCTCAATAAAACACATTCATCATTTCTCAAAAGATATATTTTCAGTACATATTACTTTCATCATTTCCCACATTTCAAATCCCATATCTCAATACCCATTTCATGATCTCATAATTCTCAAGGTAAATCATTTAACCCAGTTTAAAACATATTTCAGTATAAATCATATGCCACACAAATTTTCATCTGATATTCATATCATAATAAATTTCAGGTAAAATATCATATTTCCTTTTTCTCATATTTCTCAACCAATAATTTTCATAAAAGACTGCTATAATTTATTCTCCTTACCTAGCTTACTGAGAGGTCCTCTAACACCCTAGAACATACGCTTCTCGGTGTTCATAGCTCAAAACCCTAAAAATCACATTTTTCCCAAATCAGTTAACTCATTTCCCAGTACAATTCTCATTTAGTACTTCCTATGTTCCAAATACTCTAAATAACTCATAACACCCTAAAATACCTCACTTACCCTGATTTTGGGATGATGCCTCATAACTCCAAACTGAAAATCTACTCCACCTAAGTTGCAAAGAATCTTCCCAAGAACCTCATGATGGTTCCTGATCATTAATCCAGGCTTTAACGGGGCCGGAATCGAAGAGAGAAGGTGAGGATTCCAAAATTTTAGAGAGAGTGAGAGGAGAGATATTTGTGCACTAAAAATCAGGGTTTCAACATTTATAGCCTGGTATTCATCGACGAGTTCAAGTAATTCATCAACGAATCCCTAAAGGCACTTTGTCGATAAGGAGGCCGGTTTGTCGACAAACCTGAAATTCCTTGAAATTCCTTAAACTGTCTGTATCTTCTCATCGATGAGATACGTGTACTTCATCGACAATAGCTACAGGGACATTAGTCAACGAAGGCCCTGAGTTCGTCAACGAATCCCTACTGTTCTCCTTTCCCTTTTTCCTTTTCTTTCATTTCTTTTATTACTTTTATTAATTTAATATTTCGGGTCTCTGCATTCTCTCCTCCTTATAAAATTTCGCCCTCAAAATTTTCCATTTATCATATTTTCATATTTAAGAAGAAACACTACCATTTTATTAATTACCCTCACTTATGGCGGAGGAATACTGTGGTTACAAAGGGGTTCTGGGAGATTACAACTATTGTAAGAAAGTTCTCACTAAAACCACTGAACAGATGTGGGTATTTCTGGCACATCTACTCCTCTAACTCCCAAGAAGCTTCCTCTACTGCATGGTTGCTCCATAGAACTTTTACCAATGGTATGCTTTTCATACGTAGCTCCTGCTCTTTCCGATTCAAAATCTGCTCTATCACTTCTTTATAAGGCAAGGCATCACTAAGCTTCAGTGCCTCATATCTGATCACATGAAAGGGATCTGGGATATATTTCCTCAACTTGGAAACATGAAACACGTCGTGAATTCTAGTCAAATCCGGCGATAACGTCAACCTGTAGGCAACTTGACCCACTCTTTAAAAAATCTGGAATGGTCCAATATATCTAGAACTTAGCTTACCCTTCCTCCCAAACCTCATAACTCCTTTCAGCAGTGCCACCTTTAGAAACACGTGATTCCCAACATCAAACTCTAACTCTTGTCGGTGAGTATCTGCATAACTTTTCTGCCGACTCTGTGCTGTTTTGATCCTATCTCTGATGAGTCTGACTTTATCTAGGGTCTATTGTATTAGCTTTGACCCCAATATCTGTCTTTTCCCAATGTCATCCCAATACAATGGAGATTGGCACCTCCTGCCATATAATGCCTCAAATGGTGTCATCCCAATGCTAGCTTGATAACTGTTATTATATGCAAACTCGACTAGTGGTATAAAGCGTATCCAACTGCCTCCAAAGTCCCACACACATGCGTATAGTGTCATGCCCTGAACCCGAAAATGGGCCCTAGGGTGTGATTTAGTAACCTAACATGTCCCTGTATCATACAACTATCCAAGATACTACACAATATAAGGGTCCAATCCTGTAGGGTTCACGTATACCCTATCCACAATCACATATGCAGTTAATACATAGAAAAATAATTCAACCTATTAAATCATAACACTATACCATCATACCATACCAAAGTCTATACAAAACCATAGTCTAATTCCCAAAATACATAACATACCCCAGGTGTCTATATAACCCAAAATGACAACCCGACCAAAGATCAGTACTTACACAAGTACTTCTACAAAGCTAACCAACAACCATGCTTTTGAAACGCTAGAACGCTAGTGTTGGCTACTCGAAGAACCTGAAAAACATTTGTATGATAGGGGTGAGACACCTCTTAGTAAGGGAGAAACAGGTCATATCATTGTGTGGATACATGAGTGTTATTTCAAAAGTAAAACATAAACATTTCACAATTCTGGTATTTTCACAATACAGTTCGAGTATATCTCACAAAACACCTCGGTCTAGTGTCATCACACTCTTCGGCATAGCCCAGCCGCATGACACGGTGCCCTCGATGACCTGGCGTAGCATAAGCCCAACAATGTTGAACTGGTGCAAACATGATGAAACTCACACCCTTTGGTGACCAACCAGAATTGTTGGCCTTACAAGGCTTAACATCCTATTTTAATGCTAACAAACAAGTGAAACTTAACATATTTGGTTGAGTAATGATATTTCAGGATTTAAGTTTTTTAGGCCCAAGAATATGTATACAAGGATGATTATATGGAGCTTAAAGCATAGATTTCAAGATGATATTTTAAAGTTTGAAGAATATGAGAGAGAGCTTGAAAGTATATCAAAGCTTGAAGAAAAACAAGAGAGGCAAAAAGAAAGCAAAGCAAGAGAAAGCTCAAAATATATTAAAGCTTGAAGACAAGATGGAGCAAAAGCAAGCATGAAGACTTGGGTGCTTAGAATGTCAAAGTCTTAAGAAGTCTTTATGTAAGTACTTCATTCGATTTCAATATGAATACATGAAGCTCTTAGGTTAATTACTTGGACCTAGATACATTTTAAAATACTTGGAAAATATTTTTATAAGGTTATAAATTATTTCCAAAAGGATAAAATTGTTTTTGGATTGAAAAGCACTAAAACGGGATTTTCTAAATTCTGTTATTTTTTATATATCTTTATTGACGAGCATGTTTCTCTATCAAACACTCCTTATTTTAAAAAGTATTTAACATAAAAGTTATGGGATTTTCTCTTAGTTTTTTGTTAATACTAAGAACCTCTAAGTTGGAGTTATATAAAAAAATGTTATGACCAAAATACTAAAGAGTGGTCGGAGCAATCAGCACCTTAGCAAACTGATTGGTCAGCCAACTGACCAGAATGAACTGGTTTTGTCAGCCAACTGACAGGACAGTCGACTGACCATTTTGACCAATGTTCAGTCAGCTGACTGACTATTGAATAGAATCAATTTTTGGTTGAAAGAAAGGTCTCTGTCACCTGTCCAGCCAGCTGACCCTGTGTAAACACCGACTCAATCGCTTGTCCAGCCAGCTGACCCTGTGTAAACACCGACTCAGTCGCTTGTCCAGCCAACTGACCCTACGGGAATTTAAATTTTGAACTTCAATAGGAAAATTCTAGAAATTAGTTTTTTTAAATCTAAATGTTATAAAAACTTGGGGGACACTCCAAGCAACTTGGGAGACAAGGAAACTCACTCTATAAATACATGGTTTTGCAAATCAAATTATACCAAGCAATTGAAAATCAATTCTCAAAGCTGAAACTCTCATACTCTCAAAGCTCTCATGCTCTCATCTTTGCACATCTGAATTGCTGAGATTTTATAAAAGCAACTAATCAATTCTTCTCTGTGTTTCTCAATTGTTGATTTTCATCTAGAAGGAAAACTTGGTGAAATCTTCCTTGAGCTTCAATTGTATTTCAAATTGATATTTTGATTGAAGTATATAGTATTTGAAATTGTACTAATCCACCCTATGTGAGGGTAATTCTTCGTACACAGATTATTGATCTTGTTCTTATAGATTTGATGATTTAAGGATTGTTTGGATCGTTACCCAAGCGTGCGGTATCGCTTGGAGAGGCATTGCTCAAGCCTAATGAAGGAGTGTTTAAGCGTGGGGTATTGCTTGTAAGGTTTTGTTCCACTCGACAAAGGAACTGATTTAGTAGAATCCTTTGGTGGTTTTCCAAAGGCGAGGACGTAGGCTAAGGATAGGCTGAACTTCGTAAAAACCGTGGTCTAACTCTTTCTTTCCCTTGCTCTTTATTTTCAGCACATATATTAACTGCGTGAATTTTTTAATTCCTAAATCATATATACTACGTAAATTTGGAAATTAAGTAAACTTAAAGTTTAATTTTGATTTGGGATTGCGGAAACTAAAAGGGAGTACGTTAGTTGATTAATACTTTGCGAAAACCTCAAAGAGAGTACGTTGATTGGTTAACACCCAAAGATAAATTAACTATGAGTTTATTTGAATTCTAAATTTTGGGAAGAGTGTGGATATTTTGTTGAATATCAAATTGAGAAACAAATTTCATAAATACAGGGTTTGATTCAAACTTTCATTCACTACAGGGCTGCAAACAAACTAAATATTTTGATTGAATATTTTGTGGATTTGATTGATTGGTTTTAAAGTTTGGAGTGGTTGATTGAATTTTTATTTGTGTTGTGGATTGTATAAAAGGAACTAAGTTCTTTTGTGATTGTTAAATCAACAAAGAAGTCAAGAAATGATTAAAAGAAGCAAAAGAGGTTAAGGAGTCCTAAAAGGAATTAAGAGAAAATTTTTAAATCTAATTCACCCCCCCCCCCTCTTTTGGGACTACACCTTAGTTTTTAGGAATCATAGGTATTATTTCACACCCTCGGACTCAAACCGGATATCTGAGCCTACGATAGTTAACCAACTCGGTCGCCTACGGTATTATTCTAGTACGCCTTATATCTACGCCTTCAGTAGTTAACCAGCATGCTTCGATTGTCCTAAGCCTTCGGTATTATTCCAACTCGACATTTTCACAAAACCTGGAACATTTTGGAATTTCCGTTCCTATATCTCATTTCAACAACTCACAGCCTACGGTAGTTAACTGGCACACTTTTCCACAAAACACACCATTCAATACATCAGCTCATTCCATACTTATTTGGGTACACAAATAATCTCATATTAGATACTTCGAAAATACAGTTTAACATAACAAAGGTACGGTCATCTCTATAGTACAATTTAATCATATATATAATTTTCCAACAGAAACAGAGATGATACTCGAAACCCCCAATTTTCCCAAAAACTGTAACTCGAAAATCCCATAATTTCACCCAATAGATTTTCTCAAATAAGTAACCAAAACATCCATATAATCGTAAACCATAGTTTTACCGGTTTAGATTATAAAAATAACTGATATATACAGAAACCCCTTACCTTATCTTGAAAACCGAAACACAAACTTAATCGGTCCAAAATAATGACATGGGATCTCCAAAATCTAAAAACCAAAGAACAATACTTCAATATAATCCCATCCACTATAGATCTAATAAATTGAAAATGAAATCAGACCCTTACCTCGATTTTGGAACAAAACCCAAAAACCCTCAAAACGAAGATCTGATCCGCTATAACTGTAAAGATT
The DNA here is from genome assembly GCF_029873635.1 of Malania oleifera. Classification (NCBI taxonomy): domain Eukaryota; kingdom Viridiplantae; phylum Streptophyta; class Magnoliopsida; order Santalales; family Ximeniaceae; genus Malania; species Malania oleifera. The sequence continues at coordinate 62,089,215 of NC_080426.1, forward strand.
CTCCTCCTGATCCACGTAGCAACGTCGGATCCTTGATTCAGGTAACAGACGGCCCGAAATCTTAGAGAGAGAAAGTGGTTCAAGTTCTAGGCAGAGAGAGAGAGAGAGAGAGAGAGGATTTTTATCTTTCTTAACCATTAAGCAAATGAAAATTCAACTTATAGACCTTTGACCCAGCCAACCTCGTCAACGAAGTGGAGTGCTCATCGATGACCAAAAGAAGGGCGTTTGTCGACAATGGTGTGGCCTCATCAACAAGCCTGAGATTTCAGAATTCCTAAAATCTCTCAGTATTCACTCGTCAATGAACCTTTGAATTTCATCACCAAGCTGTAGAAGGGATTTCGTCGATGAGAGAAGGAGCCTCATCAACAAGCCCTGCCGTTTTCACCTTTTTAAATTCCTTTCTCCTTTCTTATTTATTTAATCCATATTTCTCGAGTCAAGTTCTTACAACCTCCCCTCCTTACAAAAATTTTGTCCTCAAAATTTGCAATCTCTTATTTTCTAACTCATCAATATACCAAAACGCATACCCGACTCTAGGAAGAGCCGGTGGCCCCCCACATAGCAGCCCTATCCCAAATTTATTACATACCCTCACTTATGGCGGAGGAATACCATGGTTACATATACAGTGTCTTGGGAGCTCACAATATCACAAAACTCTCCCAAAGACTAACCACACATCACTCTAAATAATAGATACATCACATACTTACCTAAACCGTTCCTGTAAATATCACTCCTCAGAATAGTTCTGGATATTTCCGACATATTTCCGTCTCTAATTCCCAAGAAACTTCCTCAACTGCGTGATTTCGCCATAGCACTTTCACTAATGGTGTCTCCTTGGTACGCAGCTTCTGAACTTTCTGGTCCAGAATTTGAACAGATATCTCCTCATACGCCAAAGTATCCCCAATCTCTAAAGATTCGAAACTAATCACATGTGATGGATCTAGCACGTACCTTCTCAACATGGATACATGGAATGCATCGTGGATCCGAGAGAGCGCCGGGGGTAGTGCAATCCTGTAGGCTATTAGACCCACATGCTCCAGCACCTCGAATGGTCCGATATACTGTGGGCTTAGCTTGCCCTTCTTCCCGAATCTCATCACTCCCTTCATCGGAGTGATCTTTAGGAATATCTTAACCCCCACCTCGAATTGCAATATTTCCCATTTCTTATATTCACATTTCAATATCTATATTGCAGTATTCACATTGCGATATTCCATTTTCATTTTCATATTCACATATCAGTATTCACAACTCATTTCATCTCATAATAACATATAGGTATTGCATTTCACATTATTCACATTTCTCAATAAAACACTTCCATATCTCATATTCATCATTTCTCAGAAGATATATTTTCAGTACATATTACTTTCATCATTTCCTACATTTCAAATCCCATATCTCAATACCCATTTCACGATCTCATAATTTTCAAGGTAAATCATTTAACTCAGTTTCAAACATATTTCAGTATAAATCATACGCCACACAAATTTTCATCTAATATTCATATCATAATAAATTTTAGGTAAAATATCATATTTACTTTTTCTCATATTTCTCAACCAATAATTTTCATAAAAGACTGCTATAATTTATTCCCCCTACCTGGTTTAGTGAGAGGTTTTCTAATATCCTAGAACATACGCTCCTCGGCGTTTGTTAGCTTTACTGTAATCCCAAAAGTGGGGTGAATTGGTATTTAAAAAATTTGTTCCCTAGGTCAATCCACTAATAGCAGTATTACACAAGCCTAAGGTTAATCTAGTGCATATAAAATAAATCAATATAAATAATCAGTAGAAATTTAATTGCACAATTGATTTAACTAAGCATGCACAATAAAGCAGTAAATAGAGACAACACGAGAAATGTTATTGAGGTTTGAAAAACTGCTTACATCCCCACCTTGGCTAACAAGTACAAGGATTACACTATAAGCTCACTTAACAAGTGGAGCGGCACCTAAACAACCAGGTCAATTAGCACAGAGCTGACCTCAACCTTTACATACAATATTTACCAGGCTAGATTATCGCCCCATCAGGCCATGCTTGGAATACAACGATATTTCACAATAACAAACTAGGTACAATGATTATTCTTCTCAGTCAAGCAGATATGTACCAAATGTAATTAATCAACCACACATCAACAGTATAGGAAATTGTAAGTTCAGTGATGTGATTTTGTGCAAGCAAACACTCAGCGAGGTATAATCACAAATATGCTCAAGAGTGTATAAATAAGTTATTTCTTTGAAACAAGATATATCAAATCTCAATGCTATATTAGGGTATCAAAGATGCTAATCAAATATTCAAATCAACTCAAAAAATATTTACCTCAATGAAATAGGCACAAGAGTTGTTTGAAAAATTATAGCTTGTAAAATCCTTTGCACACAAAAATGATAGCTATAGGAATCTTGCAATGACAATGCAAAGATCCTCAAGCTACTAGGTTTTTCCCAACACTAGATTCATCAAATAAAATATGTGGGATAAACCTTGCTTAACTCCCCAAAATTAATACCAATCAATCAAGCTAGGTAGTGGGAGTATTAAGCAATCTATACTAAGCAATAGCACAATAAGAAACTCTCACAATGCTAGGATTAATCAAAGGAATGAGTGTTGGAGAGATTTTGAAGTAGTATAGGCAAGAATGAGCTTTTGAGTTTTAGAGGATTTTGCACTAATGATTTTCTTAATATATTGTTAATTTTTGCAAATGAGGCCTTATATATAGAAGTTGGCCAAATTATAACCGTTTAAAAATATAGGGGTCTTTATTAGAATTGTTTTAAAGCCAATCAGGAAAATTAACCTCGTTTACTAAATTTTAGCCTCAATAAAAAATAAACAACTCGAGAGTTTTCGGGTGGCTGAACCTTGGTTCGGTCGCTCGAATAGACTCAATTCAAAAAGCCATTTTTGAAGGTTCGGTGCCCGGGTGAATGTTTGACTTGCTAAATTGAGGCAATTTCATTTTGTCCACGTTTCAGTCACCCGGTCTCTCATTTGGTTAACCAAACCCAAGTGTTTGTCACCCGGGGTCATTTTGAACACGAGGTTCGGTTGGTTGAGTTGGTGAAAAGAGTCACCTCAGCGGGTTAACCTGTCCACGGTTCGGGCACCCGATGTGTTTTGAGCACAAAAGGTTCGGTCGCCCGACCTCTCACATTTTTCCTTATTAAGTCCATTCACACTTCAACTTATTCCCCTGATATTATAAGTGATTATGTGGACTATTTTGTGCATTTGTGTAGGGACCTAAGGTCTTTATAAGGTTTATGAGCATACAATAAACCTATATGCATGATATCCAGAGATTATTACAAACCTTTTTCCTATAATTACTATTACAGACCTGAAATGAATAATAATATAAATTACAACATAAAATGATCTTCAAGGCCTTGAGGCTTTACTTCATGTGTCATCAGTGTATTTGCTAATATAAACCTGCACACAAACTAGATAGTCATCAAATACTTGAGTATTTGTCATTATTAAAACCGGGTATGACCTATGAGGTCAACATTCTCCCCTTTTTTGATGATGACAAATACACCATGCAAAAAGTGGGTATAGCCTTGAAAGGCTCTCCCTAACAATATGCATAATGTTAAAAATATTTTTCAAGTTATTCAAGTAACCATTTCCCAAACCAATTTTTGCCTTTCTCATCTCCCCCTTTTGGCAACAACAAAAAGGGCTATGAAATAAATAGCCATAGGCATTGGGTATGATACATTAATACACAAGATAAGTTTGGTAAATTTTAAAAATTTCGGCAGCATGCCATTTGAAAATAGGACATTTGTCCACAAATACCTGTATAGAAATGACCTGTTTGGTGTTTTAAGATTAACAGTTTATCCACAACTACTTAACTCAAACAGTTCAGTATGATCAAGACATAAAACATAAATACCCCCATCATCATGCAAACAAATATGAAGATTATGCATTTCAAGGCACAACCAAAATCATAAAGTCTAAACCAATGAAAGATTTAAAGTGATACCAATTGTTATATCAATTGTTAGACTTAAGATTTTTAGAAAGCTCCCCTTAAGTTCATGCAATCTATAAAATATATAGGAGGCATCCTTAAAGTGCATTAGACCAAGCTCACGTCTAATCTATATGAACCTATCTTCTGGGAGTGGTTTAGTAAAAATATCTGCCCATTGCTCATTTGTGCACACAAACTCAAGTGCCACATCCCCTTTTTGCATATGATCATGAAGGAAATGATGTCTAATTTTAATATGTTTAGTTTGTGAATGTGAGATAGGATTCTTTGAAATATTGATTGCACTAGTATTACCACATTTAATCGGTACTGTATCGTAGTGCAACCCAAAATCCACAAGTTGTTGTTTCATATATAGAGTTTGAGCACAACAACTACCAATATATTCTACTTCGACTGTGGATAAGGCAACTGAGTTTTGTTTCTAGAAGAACCAAGAAACTAGAGATTGTCCTAAATAGTGACACATGCCGCTAGTACTCTTCTTATCAACCTTACTACCAGCAAAGTCGGCATCAGTATAACTAACAATCTTAAAAGTCGTATGCTTAGGATACCATAATCCTAACTCTATGGTTCAAACTAGATACCTAAGGATTCGTTTAACTACTAATAGATGAGACTCCTTAGGAGCAGCCTGAAACCTAGCACACATGTGCACACTAAATATAATATCAGACCTACTAGCTGTGAGATATAGAAGACTTCTAATCATGTCACGATACAATTTCACATCAACAGGGATGCCTTGCTCATTTTATCAAGTTTGATGGAAGAACTCGTAGGAGTACCAAGAATTTTACTATCTTCCATATTAAATTTCTTTAGCAAGTCCCTGACATATTTAAATTGGCATATGAAAGTTCCATTTTTAGCTTGTTTAATTTGCAGCCCTAAAAAGAAACTAAGTTCACCCATTATGCTCATTTCAAATTCACTTTGCATTCATTTGGCAAACTCATTACACAACCCATCATTAGTGGCTCCAAAAATAATATTATCAACATAAATTTGAACAATAAGCATATCATCATTTTTGGATTTGATGAAAAGTGTAGTGTCAATTTTGCCACGAGTAAACTCATTTTCTAGTAGAAAACCACTAAGCCTTTTATACCAAGCTCTAGGAGCTTGTTTTAATCCATACAAGGCTTTAGACAACTAGTATACATGATCTGGATATTTATGATTTTCAAAACCTGGTGCTTGTTCGACATACACTTCTTTATTAATATAGTCATTAAGAAATTTTCTTTTAACATCCATTTGATATAATTTAAAGTTCTTAAAAGCAGCATAAGGAAGTAGCATACGAATGACTTCCATTCTAGCAACAGGAGCATATGTTCATCAAAATCTATCCCCTCTTCTTGATTATAACCCTAGGCAACTAGTCTAGCCTTATTCCTAGTTACTATCTCATTCTCATCTTTCTTATTTCTATACACCCATTTGGTTCCAATAATTGTGTGATCATTAGACCTAGGAACTAGGGTCCAGACTTTGCTTCTTTCAAATTGATTATGTTCTTCTTGCATAGACATCACCCAAGACTCATCCTTTATGGCTTCTTTAATATTTTTAGATTCTTTATGGGACAAGAAAGCAGAGTGACTCACTAGGTTTCTCAAGGAAGATCTTGTGGCTACACCACGAGAAGGTTCACCTATGATTTGATCAATAGGATCGTTCCTAATAAATTTCCAATCCCTAGCCAGCTCCTGAACTTCATTCTCATTTTTGATTATCTTCAGATGATTTATCATTTATTTCTGAATTTTCGTTCACATTGTTCTCAATAGATAGCTTGTCTAAGCATTTTCTATTGTCAATATCATCTTCATCATCTTTCTTAGAAAATATATTAGATTCATCAAATACAACTTGAATATATGCAATGACAGTTAAAGTTCTTTTATTAAAAACTCTATATGCTTTACTATTTAGAAAATAACCTAGGAAAATGCCTTCATCAGATTTAGAATCAAATTTCCCTAAATGCTCATTATCCCTAAGCACAAAGTATCTACAACCAAAAACATGAAAGTAGGAAATATTAGGTCTATGGTTGTTCCACAATTAATATGGGGTTTTATTAAGTCAAGGTCTAATTAGCACCCTATTCATGACATAACATACAGTATTTAAAGCCTCAACCCAGACATATTTAGGTAATTTATGTTCATTTAGCATAATCCTACCCACTTCTTGTAATGACCTATTCTTCCTTTCTACCACACCATTTTGTTAAGGGGTCTTAGGTGTAGAAAAGTTGTGTGATATGCCTCTAGGTCACAATAATTTTCTATGCCATCATTTTTAAATTTAGTGCCTCTATCACTTCTTATGTAAGTTATCTTATAGCCTTTTTCATTTTGGATTCTCCTGCATAGCTTAGTAAACTGTTCACTTGATTCATTTTTATGTGAGAGATATAGCACCCATGTGAACCTAGAATAGTCATCAACAATAACAAAAGCATATGATTTTCCACCTAGACTTTGCACAGAGTTAGGATCAAATAAATCCAAGTGAAGCATTTCAAGTGATCTAGTGGTAGATATAAATTTCTTTTTCTTAAAACTAGATTTTGTTCACTTACCCATTTGACGTGCACCACAGATTTTGTCTTTCACAAATGGTGTTTTAGGCAAGCCTTTCACTAAGTCTTTTCTCACTAATTTTGATAAGAAATTCATGCTAGCGTGTCCTAAGTGCCTATGCCATAACCAACTAGCTTCATTTATTACAGAAAAACAAGTTACTTGTTGTGAAGCTAGATTATCAAAAGTAGTAGCATATACATTTTCATGGTGATCTGAAGTGAAAAGAATTTTATGATCTGATTTATTTTCAGCTATGCATTTATCATTTTCAAGTGAAACCTTATAGCCTTTATCACACAATTGACCAATGCTCAACAAATTATGCTTCAAGCCATCAACTAATAGAACATTATCAATAATCAAGGAAGGATCCTTACTGACCTTACCTATGCCGATGATGCACCCCTTTGCAATATCACCAAACATCATGTACGCTCCATCCTTGGGAGTGATGGATGTAAACTTCGCTTTATCGCCGGTCATATGCCATGAAGAGGACGATCAAAAACACACCTGCAAGATAGACTAAGTAACTGATGTTGGTTGCCAAATTTTGTTGGGTCCACGGGGGTTAGTGACTGGATCACCCTTAACTACCCATACCTTTCTAATTTTTACATGTTTATTCCTAAGTGGGCAATCAAATTGAATGTGACCGATTTACTTTCATTTAAAACATTTTAATTGACACCTTATATCTTTATGTGAAATTTGAGCTTTTGATTCACGTGTGAAATGGGAGTATTAGGTCGTCTAATATTTTCAACACCATTAAAACCAAGTCCCTCTTTGCTAAGAGAGTTTCTTTAGGTCCCAAGTAGTTTTTCAAAATTACATTAGTCCTCAGTAAATTTAAAAACAACTTTGTAGCTATCCTCTAATTTTCTTTCAAGCTCATCAATTTTCAAATCTTTTTCTTTAAGATTCGAAGCATGAGAATTTTTCACCATTTCAATTAATTTTGACCAATTCTCACATTTCTTTTTCAAAACATCATTCTCCCTAGTCATTTTATTTAACAGTTTAGACACACGAATATAATCAAATTGTAATTCTCTAAAAGTAGGCATGCTATCAGAATCACAATCATTAGAAGAATCGTATGAAGATAAAAAGCAAGAAGATGATACCCCATCATCATGTGCCATCAAGCACAAGTTAGCAACCTCAAAGTCAGTGCGGTCTAAGTCTGAGTCGTTGCTACTTAGTTTATCCCATGAAGTGCCCGCTTTCATAGCTTTCTTCTTTTTCCTTGTAAGAACCTGACCCGAGATAGGTGCATTAAATAAATAAGGAAAGAGAAGGAAAATTAAGAAGGCTAAAAATTGTAGGGCTCGTTGAGGAGGCTTCCTTGCTTGTTGATGAAGTTTCTTATGTAGCTCGGCGACGAAATTTAGTAGCCCATCGACGAGGAGATGCCGAGAGATTTTGGGAAGTCCAAAAATCTCAGGCTCTTCAATGAGGCCACCTTGGCATTGACGAACTTCCTTCTGTGGCTTGTCCATGAGGACGCCATCTTGTCGACGAGGTTCGCTGGGTCAAAGGGGTTAGAAGTATCTTTTTACTTGCTTCATTGCTAAGAAATCTAAAACTCTCTCTCTCTCTCTCTCTCTCTCTCTCTCTCTAAGATTTCAGGTCATCAGTTGCTGGAATCAATGATCCGACGTTAGCATGTGGATCAGGAGGAGAAGCTCTACATTTTTAGCGAATCAAAAATTTGTTTCGGGAATTTTTTGGTTTTGTCCCAAAACCAAGGTAAGGGTCCGATTTCAGTTTTGTTTTGATATATATGTAGTAGTAAGAATTATAGTGAAGTATAGTTCTTGGATGTTTAGGTTTTGAGAACTCGGTTCGTAGTTTTGGAGCCGTAGAGTTTGTATTTTGGTATTCAGGAAAAGGTAAGTGGATTCTATTTATATCAGTTATTTTTTAAATTGGTATCGGTAAACATGTAGTTTATGATCGTATGTATATTTTGATTACTTTTTTGGGAAAATCTATTGAGTGAAAATGTGGGATTTTCGGGTTACAGTTTTTGGGAAAATTTGGGGTTTTGGGTATCATCTCTATTTCGATTGGAAAATCATATGTGGTATAAAATGGTAGTAATGAGATGACCGTACCTGTATTTGTATTAAACTGTATTTCTCGAACTGAAAAAGATATGATTTGTTGTATACTCAAATAAGTGTAGAATGAAATGTTGTATGTAAAATGTTCCAAGGTTTTGTAAAACAGCTAGGGGCGGCTAATTGTCGTATGCTGATGAGTATAAGGACATGAGTTCCAAAATTGTTCCAGGTTTTGTAAATCAGCTAAGGGTGGCTAATTACCGTACACTAACGCCATGTCTTGGCTAATTACCATGGGTGAGAGTGTCCGGCTTTGTTTCCGAGGGTGTGAAATATCACCTGTTTGTCCCAGCTGGTCACCAATGGGTATGAGTGGACACCGTATTAGCATGATATCGCTGTGAGGCTTCCATTATTGCAAGGTATCAGTTGCTTGAGTGTGACGACACTGACCATATGGTTGGTATTGTATGTACCGGAACTGAATTGTGAAAATAATGGAATTGTATTGTATTATGTTTTATGTTGAAGTAACACTAATATGCCACACACTGATATAACTTGCTTTCTTCCTTACTAAGAGGTGTCTCACCCTAAATATACAAATGTTTTTCAGGTCCTTCGGGTAGCCGAAATTAGCATCCTAGCGTCCAAAAGCATGGGTGTCAGTTAGCTGTGTTTAGTACCTGTGTGAGTACGAGTTTTGTAACCGGGTGTTCATTGTTGGGTTTTTTAGACACCCGGAGTATGTACTGTATTTTGAGAACGTATATTCTAGTTATGTATAGACTCTAGTATGGTACATTGTATGGTATGATGCATGTATAGAAAGAATATTTTCGTTGCGTATTTGATGAGTATGGATATGTATGTGAATGTGTATAGGGTGTACATGTATCCCACGGGGTTGGAACCTCATTCAATTTAGTATCATGTATGTTTTAATTGATACAGAGACAGGTTAGGTTACTAAATCACACCTGGGACCCATCTGCGGGTTCGGAGAGTGATAGCTTGGTATTAGAGCTAAACTAGGTTGTTAGGTCTTGTAGACTTGGTTAGGCATAGCTACATACCAGAGTATAGGATGTAAGAAATGGGTAGAGTAGGTCAAAGGCTTTTTTATTGCTAGACGGGGACTCATTGGCAGTGTTCTATATTTTTCCTGTAATGACGATTTTAGTAAAATCACGACAAACCACTGATGGTTTCATGTCAGTGTGGTAGGAAAGACCTGACTCATGAAAGTTGTAGTTAACATGATTAGTTTTCAATGATTTTGTTAACTATGTACGATATAGGAATTCTAATTGATTCATATCCTATTTTCAGAGTGGAGCCCAAGGATAGCAACTTGGATAGTGCTTCCAAGGGGACTGCGAGTGATGAGTCTCCTTCTATGCCTCAGGGTTTGACGAGGCAAGTTATACGGGAGATCGGGCAGAGTATTAGGAGACATGAGCATTCTCCTACTGCCACAGGTTGTACTATAGATAGGTTCACTTGCATGCACCCTCTGACATTTACGAGAGGACCCAATCCGATAGTAGCAGAGAACTGGGTGCAGAAGACTGAGAATATATTGGAAGTTCTGCACTGCACCGAACAGTAGAAGGTGCTTCACTTTACCTTTCAGCTGGCAGGAGAAGCATAAAAATGATGGACAGCGGTGAGTCTGCTTGAGAAGTAGAGAGCTGGTCCATCTGGTATGATTTGGAGCCATTTCAAGAAGGTATTCTTTGAGAGATACTTCCTGACTTCCACTCGTGATGCGAAGGTTGATGAGTTCTCGAGCCTGACTCAGGGAACCCTAATGGTGCAGAGATATACTACTAGATATATTGAGCTATCTCGTTTCGCGTCGTATTTGGTCTCGAACAAGTGTGAGAAGGCTCGAAGGTTCAAGAAGGGTCTGAGGAAGGACCTCTGCATGCTTGTAGGAGTGTTGTAGATTCGAGAGTTCTCTGTACTGGTGGATAAAGCCACCATAGTCAAGGCTGACCTCTAAGGAGATGAGGTGGTACAGGAACAGAAGAAGAGGCCAGTATCTTCTGGTTCTCAGACTGGTCTTCGACAGGGACAATGGAAGAAGAAGAAGAACTATGGTTCGGGTTATCGTCAGAACACCGAAGGGGAGAGTTCTCAAGGGGATCCATCCTCCGCACCATGCGCCAAGTGCCATAAATGGCACAATGGGAAATTCCAACCATTTTGGGGTAACTGCTACAACTGTGGCAAATCGGGCCACATATCTTGAAATTGTCAGGCATAAAGGAGTGATATGCCTGCATAGAGCCAGAATTGTGGAAGTAATCAGATGCCTCAAGAAAACTATCAGTTAAACATGTCTCCGACAAGGGTGTACTCCCTTACACCAGAAAATGCGGAATATGCTAGGAACGTGGTGATAGGTACCATATTATTGCTTTCGAATAGAGCTGTTGTTTTATTTGATTCGGGAGCAACCCATTCGTTTATATCTTCTAGTTTTGTGAAACTGTGTAGGGTTGAAACCCAAGGGATGGATGAGTGGTTTTCTGTGGCTACACCGACTGGGAGTATAGCAATTTGTAGTAAAATGTTAGGAAATTGCCTAGTGGTTATTTAGGGAAGAATGCTACCGGGGAACCTAGTAGTGTATGACGATTTGACATCATATTGGGGATGGATTGGTTATTCTCGAGTTATGCAGTGATTGATTGTCATAGGAAAGTAGTAGTGTTCAGACCTCCTGGGGAACAGGAGTATGAGTTCATGAGATCGTGTGTGTGTTCGACGCCACAAATTCCATTAGCTATACAGGCAAGAAGGTTACTCTTGGAAGGTTGTCAAGGGTACCTAGCTTGCGTGAAGGAACAACCTCGGGATGATGTGAAACTCGAAGATATCCGAGTGGTTAACGAATTTTCGGATGTACTCCCAGAAGACTTACCTGATTTACCTCCTGATCGGGAGGTGGAGTTTGCTATTGATCTACTACCTAGTAAGACGCTGATTTTTAAAGTTCCATACTGGATGGCTCCAGCGGAACTTAGAGAGTTGAAGGAGTAGTTGCAGGAACTACTAGACAAGGACTTTATTAGACATAGTGTTTCGCCCTGGGGAGCTCTAGTATTGTTTATAAAGAAGAATGTGCATTGATTACCGCGAGATCAACAAGATAGCAGTGAAGAATTGAAACTCGTTGCCTCATATAGATGATCTGTTTGACTAGTTACAAGGAACACAGGTCTTTTTGAAGATCGATATACGGTCAGGGTATCATTAGGTGAGAGTTAGGACTGAGGATGTTGCAAAGACTACTTTCCAAACCAGATACGATCACTACAAGTTTCTGGTCATGCCTTTTGGATTGACTAACGCTCCAGTAGTATTTATGGACCTAATGAATAGGATTTTCCATGAATACCTGGATCAGTTTGTAGTAGTGTTCATCGATGATATTTTGGTATATTATAAGAGTTCGGAAGAGCATGGAAACCATTTGAGGTTGGTACTTCAGGTTCTACGAGAGAAGAAGTTATATGTTAAGCGAAGAAATGCAAATTCTGGCTGAATCAGGTCACGTTTCTAGGCCATGTCGTGTCAAAGGGTGGTATCTTAATTGATCCTGTTCAGATAGAAGCAGTGGTTGATTGGGTGAAACCGAAGAGCGTGCAGGATGTTCGGAGTTTCGTAGGACTAGCTAGGTATTACTGGCGATTTATAGAGGGATTCTCTAAGTTATCTGGCCCTTTGACACGGTTGATGAGGAAGGGTGTGAGATTTTATTGGACTAACGAGTGCAAGCAGAGTTTCCAGGAGTTGAAACATCGATTGGTCATTGCTTCAATTTTAACCATCCCATCTGGGGACGGTAGCTTTGTGATTTATAGTGATGCATGGCTTAAGGGTTTGGGATGTGTGCTGATGCAATAAGGGAAAGCAATTGCCTATGCTTCTCGAAAACTCAAGGAGTGCGAGAAGAATTACCTTATGCACGATTTAGAGTTGGCAGTAGTAGTATATGCATTGAAGATACAGAGATGCTAGCAAGTTTCATCTCATTCTCTGACTTCTCTTTCACAATAGCCATAAACCCCTGACAACCACTCAGTAGTAGTCTTCTGGCCTGGATAGCTGAAACTAGTTGAGGCGGGGATTGCACTCACGACCCTACGAACTTGAATTCTGCTTCCCCCGGAAATTTGAATATCACTTCTCATGCTCGAAAATCTATGCTGGAAAAATTAACTGCTAGTCAATCCATGTCAAATATAATATCAAACCCGTGCATGAATAGCACTATCAGATCAGCAGACAAAGTTTTTCCTTGAATATCAACTAGACAACCTCGGAGCACCCTACAACACCTCACTACTAACCCTATCGGTGTAGATACCAACAATTCAATATCTAATGATTATGTTTCAACCCCACATAATTTAACACACCCCGAAGACACGAATGAGTGCATAGCACTTGGATCAAACAATGCAACAACTTTAAAAGAAAGCATAATAACCATACCTGTCACCACATCACCAGTCGTCTTAGCCTCACCTGGCGTCAGAGTAAACACCCTAGCTGGAGCTATATTTCTCTACTGGCCCCCATGTGGCGCCTGATGACCTCCTCAATATGGTATGGGAGCTGGACCTGCATCTGGTGGGGTAGGGCAGTTTCGCACCATGTGCCCTGATCTACTGCAGCGATAGCACACCACACCACCAGCTTGACACTCTCCCCAGTGCCTCTTTCCACAAGTCTGACAAACTGAAGGACCCTGCCCTATCTGCACCTTGCATCCTCCCATTTCCTGCCTCTGCCCTCTGCCATGATTTCTTCTCCTCCACTGACCCAACCTATGACCCTGCTAGTAGCCCGTAGATGTAGATCTCTTCCTCTATCCCTACTCCTCTGCATCGAGGCGCTCACCAATCTCTGCCAAGGCTACCCTATCGACTAACTCAGCAAAGTCCTGGGTCAAACCTCTCTCAAACTGCCTCACCTTCTTCACTTCATCAAGAACAATGTATGGGGAAAAACGAGAAAGCTTGATGAAATGCGCCGTATACTGCTGGGTGGATAGCTGTCCCTGCTTTAGACTCAGGAACTTTTCTACCTTAGCCTCCTTGACAGTAGCTAGAAAATATCTACAAAGAACAATTCTTTAAACCGGTCCCATGTCATGGCTATCAGAGTCACCCTCTACTGCTCCAACAGTCTCACCACAATCCACCACCTCTCGGCCTCTCCTATCAGTCTATAGGTGGCAAAGAGGACCCTCTGTTCCTCAGTAAACTGCAACACAGCCAAGACTTTCTCGGTTTCCTGCATTTAGTTCTCAGTGGCTGTAGGATCAACTCCATCTGAGAATGCCGGAGGATTCATCTTCATAAATTTCTCTATGGTGCACCCATGGCCTACAGATGGACCACCCTGCTCCCTCGAGCTCCTAGTGATCTCAGCCATAACCTACTGAGCCACGCTACGTAATACCACGTTAAAGTCGGTCCCAGTTGCACTTGATGGTCCTGCTCCGTCACTGCCACTCGCATGGACACTATTTCCACCTGGATCCATCCTGAAAAATAGCAATTGCAACTCAGTAATCCTATCCTCATAATTTACCCACCTATCCTCACCACTTATCTTAACATTTTTAACTCATTTCTAATCCCCAGTCCTATATTCTAAGAACATAAGCCGACAATAGCTTGCTATGATTTTCCTGAAATCGTCACCCCAGGAAAAACACAGAAACTACCACGGAAGTCCTATTTCTAGACTGTAGAACAAAACCTCAAATCATTTCTTAAACTCTAGTATTGTTTCCGATGCATTCTAAAGTCTACAGAACTTAGCAACCTAGGCTCTGATACCAAACTGTGATGACCTAATTAATTTCCACATTTTTTTTTATATTACAAAATCACAAAACATAACTCAAAAAATCATAATTCGCCCGTACCCGTGGGTACTAGGGATACATCAGAACACGTAACGGAAGCTTAAGTAGCAGGAAACATACAATCACAATATTATAAATACAAAAACATCCATCACATTACCATAAATACCAGAGTCACTATATCCACTGTATTTCAATATATACATCCCAAAAACAAAATCTAGGGACATTTCCCACAAAATCCAACTGACCCTACTAAAACTTACCCTTCAAAGAGGGCAGACAAACAGCACTAGATCAGCGGGGTTTTTCCCACTCTCCTATCTAGGGCTCCTGAAAAGTTTATAAAACTTTGGGTTGAGATACCTCACAGTAAGGAAAATAAACTAATACCAGTGTGTGGCAACATGAGTATTCCATGTTATACATATACCATACAGAACATATTCAGTAACTGTTTTATCAAATCTGGGAGAAACATATATATCATCAAAACATGGCAGAACATATTGCATTTTCATAAACATATTTCATCTCATATAATAATAATACTACAAAAACATTCCTGATGGGTTAGCTGGCTGTTGTCAGGTATTACCCCACATGACTGGGTTGTGTGGCCCGAAGGCGAGACCTGACAATGGTTGGCCGACCACTGCCAAGTCAAAAGTACAATCCGTAAGTCTGATGGGTCTGCCTGACCTGGTCCGTACACCAGGGGCGCTCACACACTTCTTAAAACCACATAGACCATCCAATCTCACACCACTCCCTACAACGGCGTTAACACAAATATCATGATCATGAAGACCATGGACACATAACAACGATACCGTGCAAGTGCTAACCTAGACCAAGCCAACCAAGTTCTGATATCATATAACATATACTGAAACTGTGATACATGGATATCTCATATCATTAATTATCAAATCAATCATATCATTTTGCATATTTACGTATATCATGAAAAATCATCAGCCCGTACGCCGGTATTTCACATTTTACCATAGCTCGACCCGTACGCCGGCAAATCATAACACAGCCTGTATGCTGGCAAATCATTTCCATAGCTCGGCCCGTATGCTGGAAAATCATACACATAGCTTGGCCCATACGCCGGCAAATATATCAAAATCTTAGCCCATACGCTGGTTTTCCATTATAAAAATTTGTACCATTCACACATTCCCAGAAAACAGTATTTCATAACAATTTTTACTCATGCCACACTAACAAGTTTTTCGCATATTCAACATACCATCATTTCCAACAGTATTTTCTCAAATATAAATCAAATATATATATTTATTTCCTAAAATCAAATTCTATAACAATATACATATTTTCATAAAATACTAGCTTAGTTTATCCCCTTACTTGATTCCTGAAATGCCCCTAAGAATATTTGTCCTGCACCCGCGGGGTTCCTCATTCAACACCCTGGAAACAACATTCCCCAGAACTAAAGTTCAGTATTTCTACACGTATATCACTTCCTACAACTATCAATTAACAAAATACTGAGTAGAAAGCCTTACCCTGGATTTGGGAGTCCTACCGACGATCCGCTCTGGTAGACTTGCAGAGAACTTTTCCAGGAGCGTCGTGGTGGCTTCAGATCGTTGAACCGGCAAAAATCCGATCCGAAATCAAAGAGAGAAGGAAGAGAAACAGTGTGAGAAGAGAGAGAGAGAGAGAGAGAGAGAGAGAGAGAGAGAGATTCGGCGCAGGAAAATGAAGTGAAAATCACATTTAACCCTATTTATACTATGGGATTCGTCAACGAGCCACGTCACCTTGTCGACGAGTCCTGTAGAAAGTTTGTCGACGAACTCCAACCCTCGTCGATGAATTTCAGGCTTCCAAAAATCCCCTCTTGGTATCTTCTCATCGACGAGGAGCTAAAAAATTCTTCGGAATTATCCTTTCCAAAATGCAACGTCATCGATGAAGTCGACTGCTTCCTTTTGTTTCCGGTTTCCATTTCCCTTTCTTTTTATTATTTAAATACCATTATTCTTTGGGTCATTACAAATCTTCTTATTACGTAACTCCTGCACTTTCTTATCCAGAATTTGTACTGGTACCTCCTCAGACACCAGCGAATCACTGAGCTTTAATTCACCATAACTGATAATATGATAAAGGTCTAGGATGTACTTCCTCAACATAGACACATGGAATATGTCATGAATTCTAGATAACACAGGTAGCAAATCTAGCCTATAGGCCACCGGCCCCACTTTCTCTAGGATCTCAAATGGACCGATAAACCTAGGGCTAAGTTTACCCTTCTTCCCAAATCGCATAACTCCTTTTAACGGAGCTACTTTCAGAAATATATGATTACCCACATCAAACTTCGATTCCCTGCGATGGTTATCTGTGTAACTTTTCTGTCGGCTTTGAGCTGCACCAATTTTGTCTTTGATTAGCCGAACTTTATCACGGGCTTGCTGAACAAGCTCTGGTCCAATAACTCGCCACTCACCCACTTCATCCTGAAATAAATGAGAACAACATCTCCTACCATACAGTGCTTCAAACGGTGTCATGCCAATGCTAGCCTGATAACTATTATTATACCCGAACTCTACCAGTGACATGAACTGAGTCCAACTACCCCCAAATTCTAATACACAAGCTCGGAGCATATCTTCTAGTATCTGTACCATCCTCTCAATCTACCCATCTGACTGAGGATGGAATGTCGTGCTAAACGATTACTGAGACCCTAGAGCTTCCTGCAAGCTTCTCCAAAAATGTGATGTAAAGTGTGGGTCTCAATCCGACACAATAGATACCGGCACCCCATGAGAATGAACTATTTCCTAAATGTAAATCTCTGTCAAACGATTGAGAGAGTAACTGATCTTCATAGGCAAAAAGTGGGCGGTCTTAGTCAAACGGTCAACAATCACCCAGATGGCATTCTAGCGGTGCAACGCTATCGGCAGTCTTGACACAAAATCCATAGATATATGATCTCACTTCCACTCTAGGATAAATAATGGCTGTAGCTGCCCTGCTAGCCTCCGGTGCTCAGCATATACCTGCTAGCACGTCAAACACTAGGCTACATATTCAGAAATCTCTTTCTTCATACCACTCCACCAGTACGACTCTCGTAGATCCTTATACATTTTTGTACTACCCGGATGAACTGTGTACAAAATCTGTGAGCCTCCTCTAAAATAGTTTTCCTGATCTCAGTATCGACAAGAACGCATAATCTAGAATTGAACCACAAAACTCTGTCATCTGCAACACTAAATTCCTTCCCCTGACCACTTTGCACTCTATCCATCACCTCTGCTGATTCTAGGTCTTCTCTATGAGCAGCTTTAATCCTCTCCTGTAGAGTAGGCTGCACCACTAAACTAACAATACGAGCCTGAGAACCACCCTCGACCAACTCTATACCAAATCTCTCTAGATCCATCATGATCTGATACTAGATCTCCATAGCCACCAACACTGATTCCCTAGATTTCTTGCTCAACGCATCAGCTACCACGTTTGCTTTCCCGGAGTGATAACTGATGGTACAATTGAAATCCTTAATTAGCTCCAACCAATTTCTCTGCCTCATATT
This sequence comes from Malania oleifera, assembly GCF_029873635.1. Lineage (NCBI taxonomy): Eukaryota > Viridiplantae > Streptophyta > Magnoliopsida > Santalales > Ximeniaceae > Malania > Malania oleifera. Next base: position 62,107,458 of record NC_080426.1, read on the forward strand.
CAATTCCTTCTACGTGAAAAAGTACTTCAAATTCTTGTGGTCGAAAAAAATCTCACACCGCTCGCCATTCTGGTAATGCCTCCAAATCTTCAATGCATGTACTACTACAGCCAATTCAAGATGATGAGTAGGGTAATTCTTTTCATACTCTTTCAACTGTCTGGATGCATACGCCACCACCCTGCCATGCTACATCAATACATAGCCAAGTCCCTTCAAGGACGCATCACTGTAGATAGTATAACCCTCACCCCCTGATGGGATGATCAGCACCAGCATAGTGACTAGCCTTTGCTTCAACTCTTGAAAACTCTGCTCACAGCTGTCGTCCCATTCAAATCTAGCATTCTTCCTAGTCAGTCATGTCAGAGGCCCTAACAATGCTGAGAATCCCTTAACGAAACGACGATAATACCCAACTAGCCCCAAGAAACTCCTGATCTCTTGGACATTCCTTAGTCTAGCCCAATTCACAACCGCCTCAATCTTACTAGGATCCACGGAAATACCATCTCCAGATATAACATACCCCAAGAACACGACCTTCTGAGACCAGAATTCACATTTACTGAACTTAGCGTACAACTTCTTTTCCCGTAGCATCTGCAAAACCTGCCTCAAGTGCATCTCATACTCTTTATAGCTCCTCGAATAGACTAGTACATCATCAATAAACACAAAAATAAACTGATTTAAATATGGATGAAAAATCCTATTCATCAAATCCATAAATACCACAGGAGCATTCATCAGACCAAATGGAATAACAAGGAACTCGTAATTCTCATACCTGGTTCTGAAGGCCATCTTCGAGATGTCTTCTGCTTCCACTTTCACTTGATGATAGCTAGATTTGAGGTCAATCTTCGAATAAACTCCTGTACCCTGGAGCTGGTCAAACAAATCATCTATACAGGGTAGAGGATATTTATTCTTGATTGTCACTTTATTAATCTTCCTATAATCTATGCACATCCTCATAGACCCATCCTTCTTCTTCACAAATAAAATTGGAGCTCCCCACGAAGATACACTACGTCATATAAAGCCCTTAACAAGTAGATCTTGCAACTGATCCTTCATCTCTGTCAATTCTGCTAGCGCCATTCGGTAGGGAACTTTGGAAATCGGCGTTGTACCTAGAAGTAGATCAATAGGAAAATCTACCTCACAATCAAGTGGCAAGCCTGGTAACTCATCTGGAAAAACATCTGTAAACTCTTTTACTACAGGCGTGCTAGCAAGTTTCAAATAATTCTCTGACATCTCTTTCACACTTGCCACAAACCCCTGACAACCACTCAGCAGTAGTCTCCTGGCCTGAATAGTTGAAACTAGCTGAGGTGGGGATTGCACTCGTGACCCTATAAACCTAAATTATGTTCTTCCTTCAGGTCTGAATATGACTTCTTGTGAATGGCAATCTATGCTGGCAAAATTAGCTGCTAGCCAATCCATGCCGAAGATCACATCGAACCTGTGCATATTCAGTACTATTAAATCGATAGACAAGATTTTCCCCTGAATATCCACTGAACAATCTCAGAGCACCCTACTACACTTCATTGTTAACCGAGTCGGTGTAGATACCAACAACTCAGTATCTAACAACTGTGTTTCTACCCCACAAAGTCTAGTGCACTCCAAAGACACAAACGAGTGTGTGGCTCCAGAATCAAACAATGCAATAACTTTGAAAGAAAGCATACTAACCATACCTATCACCACGTCACCTACCATCTCAACATCACCTGGCGTTAGAGCAAACACTCTAACTAGAGTTGTGTTCCTCTCTTAGCCCCCTCGTGGTGCCTAATAACCTCCCCGGTATAGTCTGGGAGCTAGAGCTGCATCCGGTGGTGTACGGCAATCTCATACCATATGACCCTGCCTACCACAGTGATAGCAGACAACTCCACCTACTCGACACTCTCCCCAGTGTCTTCTCCCACAAGTCTGGCAAACTGGAGGGCCCTGCACTGCTTGAACCTCACGACCTCCAGTCTCCTACCTCCGTCCTCTACCATGCTTTCCTCTTCTCCACTGATTCTATCTAGGACCCTATTGATAGCCCGAAGATGTAGATCTCTTTCTCTGTCCCTTCTCCTCTGCATCCAGACGCTCACCAACCTCTACCAAGGCTGCTCTGTTGACTAACTCAAAAAAATCGTGAATCCACAACACCACCACCTGCTTGAAGAAACCTCACCTCAAACCTCTCTCAAACTGCCTCGCCTTCTTCGCCTCATCAGGAACAATATACGGGGCAGAACGAGAGAGCTCGATGAAATGCGCCACATACTGATGGTTTGATAACTGTCCCTACTTCAGACTCAGGAACTCTTCCACTTTAGCCTCCCTGACAGTAGCTGGAAAATATCTATCAAAGAACAATTCCCTAAACCAATCCCAAGTAATGGCTATCGGTGTAGTTCTCTACTGCCCCAGAAGCCTCATAGCAGTCCACCATCTCTCGGCCTCTCCTGTCAGTCTATAGGTGGCGAAGAGGACGCTCTGCTCTTCCATACACTGCAACACAGCCAAGACTTTCTCGACATCCTGCATCCAGTTCTCATTAGCTACATGATCAACTCCCCCTGGGAATGCTGGAGGATTCATCTTCGTAAACGTCTCGATAGTGCACCCATGGCCAACCGATGGACTACCCTACCCCCTCGAGCTCCTAGCGATCTCAGCCATAACCTGCTGAGCCACACTACGTGATACCGCGTCAAAGTCAGTCCCACCTGCACCTGATGGCCCTGTTCCATCACTGCCACTTGCATGGGCACTACCTCCTCCTAGATCCATCCTAAAAAATAACAATTGCAACTCAGTAATCTTATCCTTATAATTTACCCACTTAACTTAACCTCTTATCTCGACACTCTCAGTTTATTTCTAACCCCAGTCCTACATTCTAGGAACATAACCCGAAAATAGTTTACTATGGTTTTCCTGAAATCGTCACCCCAGGAAAAACACAAAAACCACCATGAAAGTCCTGCCTCTAGACTCTATACTCTAGTATCGTTTCCGCTGCATTCTAAAGTCTACAGAACCTAGCAACTTAGGCTCTAATACCAAACTATAATGACTTGCTTAATTTTCACACATATTTTTTTCCTTAAATAATACAAATCAGTATAATAAATCTAGAAAATCATTATCAACCTGAACCCGTGGGTACCAGAGATAAAACAGAAACACATAATGGAAGCCTAAGCAGCAGGAAACATAAAAATCATAATATCAAATCTAAAAATCTACTCCACCTAGGTTGTAAAGAATCTTCCTAGGAATCTCGTGGGGGTTCCCGATCGTCAAATCAGGTTGTAACGAAGTTGGAAACGAAGAGAGAAGGTGAGGGTTTCGATTTTCTAGAGAGAGAGAGTAAGAGGAGAGAGAAAAAAATGACGCCGAAATGAGGGTTTCCACTATTTTTAGGCCAGTATTCGTCGACGAGTTCAAATAATTCATTGACAACCCCATAAAGGCACTTCATCGATGAGGAGGCTATTTCGTCGACAAACCTGAAATTTCCCTAAAACTCCCAAAACTCTCAGTATCTTTTCATCGACGGGACACGTGTACTTCGTCGATGAGAACTATAGGTACATTTGTCAACAAGAACTCTGAGTTCGTCGACGAATCCCTGCTGTTCTCCTTTCCCTTTTTCCATCTCTTTCATTTCTTTTATTAATTTAATTTTTTGGGTCTCTACAGCATGGACGTAGGTAAGGGGCTGAACCACATTAATATTGTTTGTCAAGTTTTTCTTCCCTATACTCTTTAATTATCTTGTTCATGGTTTATATTATTTTTATTGTGATATAATTGCTTGCATCTTGCCAAGATTTATATTTTGTAGAGAAAATCAAAAATAAGTAAAAGAGTCTATTCGCCTCCCTCTAGACTCGACTATAGGGCCAAAAAGTCATATCAGAGCAAGCTACTTAATCTTTCGAAGTAACTTCTAAAGCAAAAAGATCAATGGAGTATATAGTGGACACTTCAATTTCTCAAGGACAATCCATGAACATCCCACCGAAGTTCAATGACACCAACTACCCATCGTGGAAATATTGAATGACCATCTTCATTCAATCATGCGATATTGATATATGGGAGATCATCTCAAATGGAGACTTCTCCTTCACTAAGAAAAATGAAGATGTTCCAAAGTCAAGGATGGAGCAAACAACCATTGAAAAGAGGTTAGTACAACTTAACTTCCAAACAAAACATTATCTATGTTGTAGCTTGAGTAATGAAGAGTACAATCAAATTCGCAGATGTGAAACTGCAAAAGAAATCTGGGAAACGCTCAAAGACACATACGAAAAATGGTGATGCTACAACTTAGGACAAACTTGATGGACTTTCCACTGACAATGAAGTAGAGGAGGAAGCAAAACATTCTTGTCTCATAGCTAACGAGTAAGAGGAACAAAGTTCTGATGAAGATGATTATACTCCCTCTTATGATGAATTAAGGATCACTTGCACTAAAATATATGATTAATTAGTTGTGATCAAAAGAAGGAACAAAAATCTGAAGGAAAAATTGTTAAATGCAAACAAAAGGAACATTGTCTTTGTTCCCTCTTAAAAGAAGAAAATATCTCCCTGAAAATGAAAATTGAGGAGCTTATCTCAAATGCTCAAAAATACCATGAAATTTTTCAAGAAGTAGGAAATTTGAAAAATAAAATTAAAAATATTTTAAAAGAAAATATTCTCTTAAAAAAGAAATATGAAGATCATAGTAAAAATATTGAAAAATTCACAAGAGGAAAAGAAAACCCCATAAATTCTTAGGAGTAAAAAGAAATTGCCTTTACAAAAAGAATTAAGTTATAGTTCCTTTTATAAATCACATGGTTATGCCTCATCAAGTAAAAATAGGGTTAATAAGAAAAAACCTTCACATGCAACCAAAACTTGCTTGTATTGTAAAAGAAAAGGATACATTCATTATTCTTGCCCTTTTAGAGGTGCTAGAGGCAAAGAAAGGAAGTTAGAATGGGTAGTTTAGAAAACCAACCCCTTGAGACCCAAGGAAGAATGAGTACCTAAACAAATTATCTAATCTTGTTAAACTAGAACCTAGGATTAGTAAAAAAGATTTAGGTAGATTTAACCATATCTAGGTAAAAAGGGATTGTGATGACTAAGTAAGTTTATATGGTGCCAAATTGGAAACATTTGTCACAATTTAAGGTATAAAATCCTAGATTACTCATAATAATTGCTTGATTACTACGCTGGGAACTTTAGAAAATTAAACTAATATGATAAGTTCAAATGATAAATCCACTATGGTCTATAAATTGTATATATCTTTATTGATTGGTTGACCTCTTAAAAAAGTATTGGCTATAGATTATGGGATAAAGTAGCGCACACACCCTCACAAGCTCTATACTCAGGCTTTTTCTTTAGGACTAGAAAGGAATGAAACAATATTTGCTTTCGCGAGACATTAATCTTCATGAGATATCATTCCTTCAAAATGTACAAGGTGAAAGGACTTAGCTAGCCTATTTTTGGGTAAGAATATAAACTTTGTATTTCTGATATGAATTACTTAGGACCTAAATAAAGTTTCAGAAACATGCTTTAGTAAGTAAATTCATTTGACAAGAGATGTTTTCCTTAGTTATATAATTTTTTATGATGCATGCTTAAATTTGGAGACATAGTAAGCATATCTAAAGTATAGCATATTTTATCCCTTGCATAGAATTGAGTTTTAGGGGAGTTAATCATAACAACATGGGCACTATGCACCATTCAATCCAAAACTCATCTTTGAACATGGATGTTGAATGCTTGATCAAATTTCAAAGGCATTCTTAAGGTATGAAAATTCAGTCATCACCTATGATCAGTATACCCAACTTTAATAGTGAAAACCTTCTCAAATTCTAGTTATGAGCACTAATAGATTCTAACATAGTTTTCTACTTATAAGCAAATACTTAGGTACTTAATTGATCTCGGAACTCGGGTATCCAAGTCAGCCATATGAGATCCAAAATGAGTGGGGTCAATTCCAACACATCTGTGATATTGAAGTGGACGTGTTGGAGTTGACAATACCCAAAAAATTCTCTCTAGTTGAAAATTAGACTTTAAGAAGCAAACTGAGTTTCATAACTTGGGTGCTTAGTTATTTTTGGAACTTAGTATCCAAATTGGCCATACGTGGTCCAAACGGAGTGGGGTTAGTTTCGACATGTCTGTGATATGAAGTGGACATGTTGGAGCTGATGGTACCCAAAAAAATGCTCTCCAGTTGAATTTTAGATGCTTAGAAGCAAATTGAGTTTCATAACTTAGGTACTTAGTTGATTTCGGAACTTAGGTGTCCAAGTCGACCATATGAGGTCCAAATTGAGTGGGATCAATTTCAAAACATCCATGATATTGGAATGGACGTGTCAAAGTTGTTAGCATCCAAAAAAATCTTCTCCAATTGAAAATTAGACACTTAGAATAAAACTGAGTTTCATAACTTAGGTACTTAATTGATTTCGAAACACTGGTGTCTAAATCAGGCATACGAAATCCAAACTAAGTGGATTCAGTTCCAACATGTTTATGACATTGAAGTGGACATGCGGGAGCTGACGATACTTGAAAAACACTCTCTAGTTGAAAATTAGATGTGTAGAAGCAAATTGAGTTTCATAACTTAGATACTTAGTTAATTTTGGAACTCAGGTGTCCAAATCGGGCATATGATTTCTAAACTGAGTGGGGTTAGTTTTAACACATCCATGACATTGAATTGGATGTATTGAAGCTAACGGTACCCAAAAAATCCTCTCAAACTAAAAATTAGACACTTAGAAGGAAACTCAGTTTCGTAACTTAGGTACTTAATTGATTTCGGAACTCAGGTGTCCAAGTCGGCTATATAAGGTCCAAACTGAGTGGGCTTAGTGAGATTGAAGTCGATGTGCTGGAGCTGACGACGCTCAAAAATTCCTCTCTAGTTGAAAATTAGATGCTTAGAATCAAAATGGGTTTCATAACTTTGGTACATAATTAATTTCAGAACTCAGGTCTCCAAATCAGCCATACGAGGCCCAAACTGAGTGGGATTGATTCCGAAACATCCGTGAAATTGAAGTGGATGTGCCAAAGCTAACGGTACCCAAAAAATGCTCTCGAGTTGAAAATTAAATGTTTAGAAGAAAATTGACTTTCATAACTTAGATGCATAAAGATGGACACTAAGAATTCATCCCGATTTTAAGAGATGGAAACTTAAAATTAAAGTTCGATACTTAAAACTATATCATTTGTTAATTAACTAAGTAGTAATTGTTGGCCTTATAAGGTTTAACATCTTATTTTAATGCCAAAAAACAAGTAGAACTTAACATGCTTTGTTTAAGTGATGTATTTTCAAGACTCAATGATCAATGTAAGGTTAAAGAATTCATGAAAACTTATATTTCAAAGAAGGATGATCAATATGAAGCTTAAAGCATGGATTCAAAAATGGATATAATGATAAAACTTGAAGATCGTGAGAGCATGAGGATTAAAGAGAACTTAATGAAAGCTTAAAGAAAGATGAAGCAAGCAAAAAGACCTCGAGGAATTCAAGAATTGAAAATTTAAAAGAGTTTATAAGAAATTTCATGTAAGTACTTCAAATAATTTCAATATGGATACATGAATCTCTTAGGTTAATTTATTGGACCTAGATACCTTTTAAAATACTTGGAAAATATTTTTATAAGGTCAAAAATTATTTCAAAAAGGTTAGAATCATTTTTGGAATGAAAAGCACCAAAAAAAGGATTTTCCAAATGCTGTTAATTTTTCTATATCCGCATTGAGGTGCATTTTTATCTATCAAAACCTCTTTATTTTAAAACTTGTTCAACATAAAAGTTGTAGAATTTTATCTTAGCTTTCATTTTTCACTAAGATCATAAAATTTGGAGTTACACAAAAAAAGTTATGACTAAAATACTAAAAGGTGCTTGAAGTTGACAGCAACATTGTGTTCCGCCAGTAGACTGCCAGAACCATGACAAGCGCCTGGGTGGTCAAGCCAGGCGACTGGCTGTGGCCTGGAAGGCGACTGCCACCCTACTGCTCCTACTGCCCCTTTAAAAATAACATGGCAGGCGACTGCCAGATTGTGGCAGGCGACTGCCATGAACAGAATTTTAAAAAAACCTTAACAGAAACATTTTTTTAAATGGTTTGCTTGAGACTCAAACTTTGTGAAAACTTAGGGAATACTCCAAGTCACTTGGGGATCAAGTTACATACCTTTTAAATTCTATAAGTCTCAAAGATCATTGAATCAATACACCAAGAATTTAAATTCAGCAAAAATTCAAAATCTCTCTCAATTACTCTCAAATTCTCAAGGCTCTCTCTTGCTCTCAACTTGCACGAATTCAACTAAGTTTTTGCTGATCTTCTTCCACTGGAATTGTGCTACAAATTCTAAATCTTTTAATCATTGAAAGAATAAATTGGTGATATACGTCATTGAACTTCAAGTTAATTTCCATATTGTTATTTACTTTAAAGTATATTATAATTCTGAATTGTTGTACTAATTAGCTCTTTTAGGAGCAAATTATTTGTACACAAATATTTGATTTGTATCTTTTAGATTGACGATTCCAATGGTTGTTTGAATCGTTGGCTAAGCAAGAGGATATTTCTTAGAAAGGCTAGCACTAGCCTAGTTAAAGAGTGACCGGACAAGGGGATATCATTTGGAGAAGGCGGAGTCTAGCCTTAGCTAAGGAGCGTTGTAAAGGTTTGCTTCATCTATTAAAGGAACAGGTTTAGTGAATCCTTTGGTGGTTTGCCAAAGGCGAGGACGTAGGTTGGGTATAAGCCGAACCTCGTAAAAATCTTCGTCTCACTCTTTCTTTCCCTCACTCTTTATTTTTAGCATATTTAAATTGCGTGGATGGTTTAAATTATACTACGTATATTTGGGAATCAAGTAAACTTAAAGTCTAATTTTGATTTGGGTTGTGAAAACCGAAAGGGAGTACGTTGGTTATACCATACCTTGTAGAAACCATATAGGAGCACGCTACTTGGTTAACAACCCAAGGATAAATTAACTGAGAGTTTAGTTGAGTTCTGAATATTAAGAAGAGTGTAGATATTGTGTTGATTGGATGTTGTATTGCACATCATATTGAAGAAACAAAACAATCAATACAGGGCTTTATATCAGCAAGTACAAATTTTATATATACAAGGCTTATATAAACAAACAAACTATTTTAAGTGCTGCAGGTAACTTGTGCTTGGCAAATCATTTGGTTGTTTGTTTTCAAATTGTGGATGATTGGCTTGGTTACTTGAATGATTGGTTTGGTTGCTTGGTTGTTTACATAGTTGTGTTGATTGATAGAATTGAAAGAACTAAGTTCTTGTGTGATTAGTAAATCAAACAAACAAATCAAGAATTGATTAAATGAAATAAAAGAAGTTTAAGGATTCTTAAAAAGAATTAAAATAAATTTTTATAATCCAATTCACCCCCCCCCCCTTTTTGGGACTACACCTTGCTTTTCAATAATCATTCTTACTATCAAATAATTGGTACTTATATTATTCTAAAATTTATAATAATTTGTTATATTATTATTATTTTGTATGATATGCCATCTATTGAATAATGATAATGATGAGGATGACGATGACCATGATGATAATGATGCACACTATTTTTTATATTTTTTGTATTTTTATTATATGTATAGACCATGTATATGATATTTATGTACATTCTAACAATTTATGTATATATTTTTATTTTCTTAAGGATTACAACAATGGATCTATAATTATGGTTCAATATGATGTGTGATGAAATGTAATTACAGGGTTTTTATAAGAATTCCTGATTTTAAAAAAATTTAAATTGTATGAAACTTTTAGTGACGATTCTAAAATTGTCACTAAAAGTCGGCCAATAGATGGTTTCAAAATCGTCACTAAAAGTCGAACAATAGTGACGGGTAAAAAACATCACTAAAAGTTGCATAATAGTGACAATTTCAAAGTCGTCACTACAAAACAAACTACTAGTGAAGATTTAGAATTGTCACTAAAAGTCTAGCAATAGTGATAAATCTCTATCCATCACTAATAGTGGGTTTTTAATGACCAATTTTAGTTTAAAAATAGTGTCGGTTTTAGTGACAGTCTGCATCTGTCACTAATACTCAATTATTCGTGACAATTTTGAAATTGTCACTAATACTGAGTTGATACATTAGTTATAGTGACACATTTGTGACTGTTAGTAGGTCGTCACTAATAAGTAATAGTGACAATTTGCTATTATTAGTAACAGTTTCTAGTCATCAGTAAAAGTCTTTGTTTCTTTTTTCTTTTTTTTGTAGTGTCTTTTATATCATTTTTTTTATCAAAACATTATATATTTTAAATTACCTAAATCTTTATTCTTTCTTTCTCTAACTCTATCTAGTTTATAAATTTACCTTTCCCTTTCTTTCGCATCTAGTTTAGCTTATAAAGTATTTTAAACTCTATATCTAGCATTACTAATGACCTTTTTTTTTTTTTTTTTCTCTTTTCTAGCCTCTTTATACTTTTCAAATTTTTCTATATTTCTATAATTTTGCAAATTTTAATGCCGAATACCTTTTATCCTTATTGCTTTTTAGACATCTTAATTCTCCCACCAACTTTCTTTATTTTCTACTCTTCCTTTGGATTCACCTAAATTTCCTTTACTATCTTTTTAATAGAATTAAGCATACTATTACATAGGGTGTTCAAGTCTACTTTACCCCATATTGCTCACTCATCCTCTTTGATAATTTTATCTTTAACTTTTACAATATTTTTTCCCTTTAGACTCCACCATCAAGTTCTCTTGGATTGATTTCTATTGCTCATTTTTCTTCTATTTCTTTGTATGGATATCTAATACTAGGGGAAAAGACACTGAACTCCCCTCAAGTTTGAAAAAAATACACTCATCTTTCCCTAAAGTTTTGAAAATCTCAAAGACCTCCTTTAAAATTATAAAAATTCTACAAACGTATCCTTGGGTTTGCTTTTTGAATAGGTTGACCAATTCTGATAAAAAGGTTAAACAATTAATCAATTTGAATGATAAGTCAACTACTAAATAGATTATGTTAGTGACCATATAGCAACTAGTGTAAGTTGATTGACCACAGGAACAAGTCGACCAATTGGAGCGTTTGACACGTTCTATTGGGAAAAAAATTATTGATTATTTGATCCTAAAGACTATATATGCCCTCTAAGTTGAAAGAAAATAACATTTTGTCTAATATTCTTATTATTAAAATTTTCACTTATGAGTTTGACCCACATTGAAAAAAATATAGTGAAGGATGAGTGCTTATATGCATGGTAGAGCCCAAAATCCAATAGACTTATGCCTTTGGGTCAAGTTGGTAGTCACGCATGTATATCAAGTTCCCACTCATGAACTCCCCAATCCTTACAAGTGGTATTAGAATTGATAGTTCGTAAATCTAGGTGAGTAACATTGTAAAGTCGAGGTATGAAATTAATTCTCCTAACAAAGAAAATGGATCTAAATAGGTTCAAAACATGTGAAGTATGATTGGTTTGAAAACATGTGGAATGCAATCTGATGCACATAAGGCATACGAATAAGACCCACTTGAACAACTGTTGGAGAACTATTGCTCCCACAAGAGAGACATATCCGTTCAAGGGAGAGTGTTTGGAACTTACAAATGAAGTGGAGATTGTTAAGAATTCCACTTGTGAGTTTAACTCACATTGGAAAAATGTAGTGAAATATGAGTGATTATATACGTGATTGAACCTAAGATCCAATAAGCCAAAATTTTTGGGTCAAGCTGGTACTCACTCATATATATCAAGTTCCCATAATAAAGACTCCCCCAGTGCTAACAATAATTTTTAATCTCTCATTAATCTCTTGATTTTCTAATCTTCTTTCAAAGGGCGAAAATCTCATAAACTCTTGTGTCATATCTTAATAACTTATTTAAGAATTTTTATTTTAACACTTGAATTTCAAATTGCATATCTATTATTGTAAGGGTTTTCTTTCCTTGAATGTAAAGTTATTTGGTGTCCTTGCCTCCATGAAAGCAAGCAGTTGCAAGTTTCATAGGTGATAAAAGAAACTTGATGTAGTTGAGGACACAACCTTGAAATAGTTCAACCACTATAAGAGATTTGTATTTGTCTTCCCTTTTCCTTTACTATTTTCATTAGTGCGATTTTGTTTTTATTTTTTCAATTTGCTTTAAATTCATGATTAAACACTTAATTTTTAATTAGACTCATCATTCCCCGTCTTTGGTTTCTCGTGCAATAACACTAGGAGTGGACAAGAAATAGAACCAATTTGCAACACGAAACCAAATGGAACTAAGAATTGGTTAACTATTTTTCTCAGTTTGTTTTGGTTTGGTTCATTCAATAATTATGGTTAACTAAACCAAAATTATGTATTATAAATACACAGAAATTTAGAACTTGGGCAAGTTATTTTTATGTTATTTTTCAAGAATTAGAAATTGGATTATGGATTTTGTTTTTGTTTGGTTATGGGTGGATATTTTTAAGCTTATGTTGGATGATAATTTAAGTTTATAATTAAATTTATTTGAATTTTTATTGATGCTTGAGTTTTAATGTGGATTTTTAAAATCAGCATGTCGCTTATAACAGAGAAAAAATATTAATTGTAGTAACTTTAAACTTATAAATTGAATCCAATGGTTTAATTCAATTAACCTTAAATTGGAACATTGCATCAGAGTGCCTCTTGGTCTTCTTCATTATTTTTGTACCCACCTCGAATAAACACAATTATAATGTTGGCAATTGGCAAGCATACTCCCTAGCATAACTAGCCCGCCCTCAATCACACCCCTGACTTCTCAGCCCCCAAAAAATAATATAAACAAATAAATTCTCTCTCTCTCTCTCTCTCTAAACTGCACTTGTGCCAACCACAAACCTACCAGAACTGGCTTGGTTATGATTAAATAATAGAAATTATAAGGCAAGGACAATGAAGAGAGAGAACAAAAGTCCAAACACCAAGCTTTCACAAGCAGATAGGAAGCTTCACAGAAGCTGGACTCCTGACAATTTAAGCAGTTCCCTGCCCCCATTAACCATTCCACGCCCACTACCAACTTCTTTCTTTCGTATTCCATGCTTGCGTACTAATCGACTAGGACCACACCCCAAGATATCCCTACCCATGCACCTTCCTGGAAACCCTTCAATTTTAATAACAGTACGTATACAACAAAACCCACAAATTCTTCCATGCTCATAGGAATATATTAAGTGCAGGCAGCACCACCATAGGCGCTGCTCCTTTGGCCCATCATTCGCCCGATGCTTCTCCCATTTTATGATAAATCAACATCCAACAGTCCATTCCGATCCACGTCACCCTGGTCCATCTAATAATGAACTATGATTTATGAATGAATTTCGGAACTTCCCAGCTGGACAGCTCGCCTCAAGATCACGTAGAAACCAACAAAACTTTCCACCCCTATAAATTAGAAGGCCATTCCCATCAGTACTCGCACCTGCAGATATATATCGATCATATGCTCCTTCGAACTGTTCGCGATATGGGTCTTCGTAGGTTTTGAATATATCTGTATATATGTGTTTTGCATGTGTGTGTTTAATTTTGCAGGCGAAGTTGATTTGAAACTTCCGAGCTAGCTTCAATATATATATTAATTGTTTGTTGGGAGTAATACTCACACGTACGTACAAGCTAGGGGATGGAAAATGGTGGGAGTAGCAGTACCACGGATGCTGCGAAAACAGTTGAGGAGACGAGAGAGTACTATGAGGATTTGCTGCCGGTGATGGCGGATAAGCTGAACGTGGAGGGGTTTGTGTCGGAGCTGTGCGGGGGGTTCCGGCTGCTGGCGGACGGGGAGAGGGGGCTGATAACACCGGAGAGTCTGAGGAGGAATGCAGGGGTATTGGGGATGGAGGGAATGAGCAGAGAGGAATCGGAGGAGATGGTGAGAGAAGGGGATCTGGATGGAGACGGGGCGCTGGATGAGACTGAGTTTTGCATACTCATGGTCAGGCTCAGCCCCGAAATGATGCAGGACGCCGAGGCGTGGCTTCAGAAAGCTCTTTCATCCTAGATTTAAAAAACGTACACAGGCAATATATATCATCCGATCCTGGTGTGCTACCTTTGGTTAATTATAATTAATAATAATCGATCAATGAATAAGGTAGCTTCTTTTTTTTTTTTAAATATGTATGTAGATTTTAATTAATTTTTTCACCATCATCTTATATAGTTAATTATTACTCGATCTCTGTTTCAGTACTGTTTGTGCATGTCATGAATCATGATCCATTGATCCAGAAGCACCAATTAGTTCATGGGCGCTGATATGTTATGATGGAGATTAATAAAATCCCAGATCTGTGGGTGCAGATGGAGGGATGATAAATGGAAATAAAAACCATCCCCGTGCTTTTGCGAGAGGCTAATGACACGGCTAGCTAGCTGTTGGTTGCAGTTCGAATAGGATCCAGTGAAAATGACATGATTATATGAAAATTCTTATATAGACAATGCCAAATAATGCCAAAATATGGTAAATTTTCCGAAAATACATACAAAAAAGGATCAAGGGACTGAACAACAGTGAACAGGCAGGCACACAGCAAAAGGAAGAAAACGGGAACACTAATAAAATATATTTCGAATATGGAGGGAGAACACAGGCTAATTAACTTGTAGAAACGAGTTTAAGAGGAGAGAGGAAGGAAGGAGAGGGAGGAGATCTCCAGATTCAGATTTTAATTCAGTAATTCAGTTTGCCGCAGCTGCTTTCAAATGCGCGGTTTTGCTTTGAGTTTGCTGGACTGCACATGAAATCCCATATTATTCTGCGTCTTCTAAACGCGAGTTAAAAAAGGGGTAGTTGGGTTTTCTGAGATACGAATTTAAGAAAGGGGGGGTGGGGTTTGGGAATTATTTCAATCCCAAATCTCTTACGGCCCTCCCAACTCCCCGCATTAGATATGCATTAATAAGCTTTCCTTTATAGATCATTTATTTTCTCGGCTAACAACAATATTAGCTCTAGCGACTAGAGAGAATAACTTAAACCTATTTACTAGATTTAAAACTGGCGAGTCTATCATGAACATAAGCAATAACACCAAAAAAAAAATACGTGTCCTTTTTTCTCATATTTTTTTGGCATAATTGAAATCATATTTGTTTTAGTTATTAACATCAACTTAGGAGTTATGAGACTCATCAGTCTCTCATGGACTAACCAGGACTAAACAATTAAAAACAAAATACAGGTACGTCTAAGGTTTGGGGAGCTAAGATTCCAGCCTGGCATGGACTACCATGACTAAGCCATCATTTCTCCTTTGTTACAATTTTTTTTGAAGCGCATTTGTTTTGGTGGCTAAACATTAACCCACTCACAAGATTCAAAACTGAGTCCCCCATGTGCTACTCGTGACTAAGCTCTATTGCCACTTTTAACTTCGTTATAATATCCCCTTTATAAATATGGCACCATAGAACAACTTCCAGGATAAGCCCAAAAATTGAATACAAATTTAGTCCTCTGTTGGTCCAAGATATAAAACAAATTCCATCATAATCAATCTAATACAATACTATCAAAGCCCAATTCAGTCCCTTATCAATCTATACACCCAATCCTTGTGGTTGATAATTTGAATTTCAGACCTTAAATTTCAATTTGACTACAAAAATTAGATACAAATCTATAACCTGAAATTCATGCTCACAAACACAAACCTTAAAAGAGCAAAACTGCACTTACATGCAATTATAATACCAAACCCCACACCATCTCATCATCCAAAATTAGCATGGTAAGACGGTGAAAATCAATTTAAGGACCCTTCAAATGATTTTTTTTTTTTTTTTTTTTACCATGTTTGAGTATCAATTAAAAAGCTCAAGCAGAACTTTGGCATGTAAAGCCAGCAATGCTATATGAACTGGCAATTGGCAAACACAAACCCTGCTATGAAACATATAAAGGCTGATATTCTATCCCATTAATCATTCATCGACTTCAAAGAGTCATGGTCCGAATCACACAAGTTAACATACAAATGAAAGTACCAGCAACCACTTCTGCCTAAAATATCACCTAAAACAGTGCAATTTTCAGCTAGTTGGTAACTTGTCCTAAAGATCATTAAGATCACACACAACTACCTAGCGACCTCGCAAACAACAAAATGGCATATTTCAGTTCAGCATGTTTCCCCACTTTGACCCAGCAACTCTTCACGTTCTTGACCTCCGAATGGGCGATCGGCTGTAATTAATTTATAAAAAAAAAAAAGTTGTTACAAAGCACGGTTCCATCAAAATTTTACACCATAAAATGGCATGCAAAAGATTTTCCAAAACAATTTTAGAGAAAAAGAATCTCCAAGCAACCAAAACACATAGCCTTCAAAGCATAGGTAACTACCTGCGGTATCTACCATATTCAGGACTCCTGTGCCTGTCATAGGCTGGACCATTGTACTTATCATAGACTGGGCTGCGGGCTCGGCCATAATCAGGGCTTGGTCGACCCCTTCGATACCCTGGACTTGGTGAGCGTCTATAAGGGCTGTCCCCACGTCTACCATAACCTCCTCTTCTAGGGCTATCATTCCTGTCATCCCTCTCTCCATCATCCCTCAGAGCATACTCCACGGATACCACCCTATCTAATATTTTGCTGCAAAATTAAAACCCACTTGCTCTTTATAAATGGAAAGGTGATGGTGGAAACAAGAACTCAATAGAAACAACATAACCAAAAACAAGCTCGTACTAACCTCATGTGTGTACATTCAAGAGCTTTGGTAGCATCTTCCTGTGTTTCAAACTGCACAAAAGCGAAGTTTCTTCGAATTCGGACATGAAGAACTTTACCATAAGGTTCAAAGTGCCTTTCTATGTCACGAACCCTTGTGCGAATAGGATCAAAATTTATTACAAACAATGTCTTGGTAGGTCTTTGATTTGCCACTGACCTAGACCCATCGCGATGACGGTTTCGCTCACCCTGCACGAAGCAAACATCAGCAGGAGCCTGAACATTTTTTATGACTTGTTGAGACAAACTTACTGAACAGAGATGAGCAGTAAAAGAAATAGAAATAAAATGAATTAAATAATATAAAAGAGCATATTGTACCCTAGCCCACTCTACTGACAATCGGCGCCTGTCATAACCGAATGGCATATTGTCAAGACCACGAATGGCATCTTCAGCATCACGTTCATCCTCAAAATAAACAAAAGCAAACCCTGCAGTAGGAGAGCAAAATCAGAAGCAGAAGTAACAATGCACAACACATTCATCAAATCCATTCAGCAAGCAGTACATCAGCCAAATCAGGATTTAGTTGCCCTGACAAGAACTAAAAATAATACAACACCTGCAAGTACGTGAAGGGCTGATGTAAATAAGGATGTAGAGGCCTGGCATGATGAACTAAATCATGATGATGGCATATTAAAGGTATAAATCCAAGGTTTCAGGTCTGAGATGTCATTGCTAAAAATGCTTCGCCATTCATTCATACAGCACGAGTTCAGTAATGGAAGGCATGGCATGACAGATTTCATAGATCCCCTTATTATCAGAGGTAGGGCATGGCATGATGACTTTGACTGATCCCACCATGACAGTCTTGTGAGATGGCAACTTTAGGCAGTGAAGTGGGTGAGTGACGGATGATCGAGTGAAGGAAATTCAGGATGATGCCATCTGAGAGTAGAAGAAAATGCAGGATAGTGCCATCTGTGAGTAGGACAGCAGGCAAGCAGGAAGGTTTCCTTTCCAATAGAATATTTTGCAAAGAAGTTGACGAGCACAAATAGAAGCTCATTTTCCCTTAGTAGTAGTTCCTGCGTCAAAAGAAACACTTAAATATGGAGATTTTCTCCAGACAAAACAAATTTATGGCTGCCATTTTAATTTCCGCCAGGAAGACATTGGATACACATGCTATACAATAGCCATATATCCACATCCAACAAGCCAATGGTTTAATAAGAATGTATTTTTTACTCAGAACATCAATTAGATTAGCATCCCACCTATGGAAGCAACCTCAAGTCAAAACAAGGGCCCTCATTAATCAATTGAACCCATAAGACATGCCCTAGAATTAAACATTCAAGAATCAAAGGTGGGGATAAAGCAAAATGGCACAGGGAGGAGAACCCTGAGCACGACAATACAAAATGAAGCCTACCCATTTCTCATGAAAAAAAATAAAAAGCACAAATAGGAACAGAAGCTTGGTCAAACCTGCTCAAAACCTGGTTTAACATTAATCAAAATGAAGGAAAATGTATCCATTTAATACAATACCTGAGGCCTCATCTCGATGGACAGAAACTTGAAATTAAATTTTTTTAAAAAGCACTTTGGTATAACATTTTTAAGTTTGTAAGCAGATAAAAAATAATGGATAAGCGTCATGCACAAACATTTTGTGTAGTTTTAACATGAAACAAAAAAAAAAACATCATGAAGCCCGGTCCATTCAAGATTTTCACCACCATTGAATGCCACTACACAACCATCTCACACTGTAACTCCCAAAGTCTCACACTATCAATTGCCAAAACATAAACTGACAAATCTCCGTTGCAGCAAGAATCATCATCTCAAAAACCATCTATCCCAATTCTGTTATCCTGACTTAATTAGAGCTGACCTCCATATCCATCTCCATTTTCACCTCACCGCATCACCAGGATTCAACATTACTACCACTACCACATACCACTACCTGCTTTTCCCCACTTCTACTCTGTCTCACTGCCACTATCATCAGTTGCTCAAGCCAGGTAGCGTAAATTGAGATTAGTCACACCATACCTATAGTTGCTACCACACTAAAAACTATATTCAAACAAATAACCTTCAAAATAAAATATTTTTCCCAAGAATGCATAAGTATGCACCTAGGAAATATAGAATTCACTAACATCAAGACATCGTGAAAATGGCACAAGATACAAAATTTAGGAAAATGACAACCATGATGGATGCAAATTGACTGGCTATGATAATTTAAAAAAAAAAAAAAATTCAATATCATTCATTTAAAAAGATGGGTCAATAATTAGTAGAAATACCGAGAAACAAAGGTGTTAGTAAAAAAAAAAAAACACTAAACAGACACCAAAAAGTACTGTGCACTGATGACTTTCATTTGTGTAGGTTCATAATCAGCAGGCCTAAACCTCATTCACAAGAGATTAACTAAACAAAAACTAAGAAGTTAAAGCTATGCAAATCTTAATTTGCCTCAGATTGTCTAAAAAAAGGATAAGGAGAAAAACTAACTGCTATAATCGCCCACATTATCAACCAAACTATTCAAACAATATTACAACACTGCAGACAAGGAAACAAACTAGTGTCTTACGCGATATCAACAAAATTCCTAAGTTATGCCATCAGAACAGAAACCAGAGAAAAGCACAAAAAAATTACATCTAATTCTATAACATGGGAAGTACCCAGATCAAATCCCCCACAATAAAATAGCAAAACAAAAACAAAAGCGAAACTTTTGGAGTGGAGACCCTGCAAATAATCAGATGGAGGATATTTACCAGATTTCATGTCAACACGCTCCACCCTTCCGTATTTGGAGAACAAACGTTCCAGATCAGATTGGCGAGTCTCGTACTCGAAGTTCCCACAAAAAATGGGCCTCATCTTTGCCACACTACACCAGTACCTTCAAAAACACGAGAAAACACACGCAAACTGAACAAAACGGAAACCCTAGAAAATGAATCTCTGACTTGCTACAGAGGGGGGAGGGGAAGAAAAACGAAGAACTATTTAAACCCTAAAAGGCCCAAGAAAGGGATTTCGGTAAAAGAATAGAATTTTTGTCCCTTTTTCCTCTCTTTTCCGACGCTTTCTCAGCGATCAAACAGAGACAGCAGAATAAGAAAGAGAAGAAAAGAAAAATAAAAAAGGGGGCAAGCTGCAGAAAAAGTACCTTCGTCCTGGGATGATTCGAAGCTTCAGAAACCCTAGCAACAGTTTGAGAGAATAAGGATACGAATAATGGTTGTAAAGTGCATAAATAAGCCAACAGAGCCCTAATTTAGACACCAATTCCAGCGCGCCTGTGCAGATGATCACCAAATCCAACGGTGATGCGTCTTCCAGGGGACTTTTGAGGCAAGGCAATAGTTGCAAGCGTGGGCTGCCGGCCCACCAGGACAAACCCTCCGGCTCCGACCCACCCCAGCTCTTATCGGGCCGGAGTTGCCATGGCCCACCCATGGTTCATCCAGGCTGGCCCAAAGTTACGGCCCATCTTGAAAGCATTGAATTTAAATTTGGATGAATTTAAATAAATATTAATATAATTTTTTAATTTATTTTCTGCAAAACTAAAATTTCGCCAAACATAGAAAGTGTAAATTATTTTATGTTCTACAAAAATACGCTTAGGTAGTGTTTGGATGCATAAATTTGAAATTAAATTGAAATTATAAATACATGGGTTTGTATTTGAATTTCACAAAATTCCTAATTCATGGTTTTACTAAATTGTAAGATGGAAATATAATTCCAAATTAAATCCAAACTCATTGTTTGGATCACCTTAAGTATTGGATATGGATTTGGGCATGTATACTTTAATTTATAATCATTTTACGTAATAATGTACATAAAAATATTCTTATCATTATTGGTAAGACTACACCAGTGAAAAGAATGATGATGCTTGGAGAACCTTATATTTGGGAATCTATAAAAGCTTGAATTTTATAAACTCTTTATATCTAACATAGCTCTTTAAGAAATCAGAGAGTAACTCTTGAGAAGCCATTTTGAACCTAGCATACTTGTAAATATATATATATATATATATATATATATATATATATATATATATATCTTTGCATAAAATTTAAAATTTACTAATTACATATATTAATATTTAGACCTGATAAATAATTCAAAATGCCTATTGTTGAAATTTATAATCAAAACATACCTATTACTTGTCCACAACCTAACATAATATTTTATTATTAATAAATTTTAAGTTTTATGCGCAACAATCATTTTTATATTAATTTATCGCACTAATTATATGATGTACACCACTTCAGATAATATTGAGAGAAATAGCTTATGGGAAAAATACTTTTGTTGGAAAAATATGTTTTGTATCTAAAAAAAAAAAAAACATCACAAATTAGTGTCAATTAATCTCAAAGATAGTTTTAGATGCATAACGAGACTCCAATAAAATAGTCAACACATCAATTGCAAAATGCAAAAGTAAGCTTCAAACTGTAGAAGATGTCAAGTGGAAAGCCCACACAAACACACAACACACGTCTTAATGGAAAGCCCATTTAGTGAACTAAAACCTACTAAGTGCAAACAAATGCCCTCTTTGTAGTTTTATAAGTAAAATGTAAAACAAAGAAAAAGAAGAAATCCATAATCGCACTGATGAAATGTTAATACGGTCGTAAAATTCCAACAAGCAAGTGCAATAGAGATGACATCAATTTGCAAGTAAGCAAGAAATTTCAACTTCCACACATCCAAACAGTAGATCATTTCCCAGCATCGAACAAGTTAAACTATATTTAGTAGCCGAAAACATGTTGATGGGAAAAAATGAACAAATCGAGACAAAACATTCTTCTTGTGAAGAAGAGATAGAAAAAGGAAGATTCGTGATAAGGAAAAAGATAATGAGGTGGAAGAAGAAGTACTTGGTAGCATTTCCAAGAAAGATGAGAGAGAAAGTTCTTGATATGCTGAGAGAGAGAGAGAAAGAGAGAGACAATGAGGAGAAGAGGGTTGGGGTTGAGAGTCAAACAGATTTGATTCTTTAGAAATAAGGAAGTCCTTATGGATTTAGATTTCTAAAATCCAACCCTAGGCTTGGATTTTATTTTTATTGATTTGGGACCTAAAGGATTTCACTTGGAATCCAAATTCAAGCTTAAGTTGTGCTCCCAAACAATAGATTTGGATTTAGGATCTCCAAATCCAAATCCAAGCCTCCAAATCCAAAGATCCAAACGGACCCTTATATTTTGAAAGTACAACAAAAAATTACAAACAAAAGGAAGTTTGTATAGATAAAAAATATAAAATATTTTAAAAGTAAGACTAAACATTCTAAAAATAAATAAGTTTTTATACTATGTATAGAAGTATAAGTAATTTAATCATTTTGCACTCAAAAATATCTTTATCCTTTGAAAGTAATACCAAATATTTCTAAAAGAAGTAATTTATAAATTATTAAGCAATTCAACTAAATTAGATAAAAATTTCATTTAAAATATCTACAACTTGTTTAAATATAAAAGAACAAATTTTTATTTGGTTAAAAAATAAAATAAGCTGTCAATGTATACACACACGCACGCGCGCGCACACACACACACATCTATAATAATTTATATCTACATCTATACTAGAGACGAAAGTATGAATAGTGCAATCATTTTGTGGACAAAAAATATCCTTATCTTTTGGAAGGAAGACAAAAAATCCCTAACAAAAACAAGTTTATATACCACATATGACTATTATAAATCAATTCATTGACAAAAATATCTAAATCTTTTAATATATTCCAAAAAAAAATCCCTATAACATATTTATGTCTAGGGCTTTCTTTTCGTAATTACTTGTCATGACTCTACTTTTGCAAATAAATAATAGTTCTCCTACTACTTTTAGTGAATTCATGTTTTATAATTTGCATTTCTTCAAAGTTTCAATTTAAAAAAATTTTAATTTCATTGTGATCTATCTTTTTAAAATGGATTATGTTAGTTTTGGTATAATCCCAAGAAAGAGGGTGAATTGGTATTTAAAAATTACTTCCTAGGTTAATAAGTCTAGCAGTAGTATTACACAACTTAGGGGCAGTCTAAGTATATATGAAATTGCAGATATGAAATATTTACCAATATTTAAAGCACACAATGCAATTTCAGTATTTTCTCAACTCGGTGCAATTTTGTGTCTATTAGATACGCAGTATATTCAGTAAGAAAATTAAATCAAGCACATAGCAGAATATAATGCAGGAAATGTAAAAGTAACACCGAATACAATATCGGGGTTCGACCAATCTTGCCTACAACCCTGCCTTGGCACACCCGCACAAGGATTACACTATGGCTAACTTAACAGGTGGAGCGGCACCTAAACAACTAGGTCAATTAGCACAGGATTGACCTCAACTTTTACAAACAATCCTTACCGGGCTGGATTACCGCCCCCTCAGGCCACACTTGGCATACAACAATATTTTCACAATATAATCGGTATAGTGATTTTGCTTCTTAATCAAGCAAATATGTATCAAAATACAGCACAAACTACTATGCACTCATAAATGATATGGATTTAATGTTCAAGTGAGATCCAATATGTAAACTCTCTAAGATGTGTGAGTGTATGTATATGTGAGAGTTCAATCTTTGATTCAAGATAAGATATTCAACACACAAATAATCAAAGGAAATTTAACACAATCCAAATCAAATATCTCAAGGATAATATAAATGTATAGCATAATAGATATTTTGGATTGAAATTGACAAAAACAATGTCAAAAATAATATGCAAACTTGTGTAAAATAATATTTTTGCAAATGAAAATCCACAAGCTTGATAAGTCTTGCAATCAAGATGCAAAGACTCGCTAGTTATAAGGGTATTCCCGCTCAAAAATTTATTGTTTAAACCGGGGGAAAAACCCTAACTAAGAACTCTCAATGAAATCAATCAATAAGCAAGGAGAGTTTTAGCAATGTAAAACACTCAATAACACTCTTGGGAACTTGATCTATCAAAGGAATAACAAAATAGAGAGTGTATGGAAGTAGTATGGGTTAAATGGGATTTAAAAATTTGAGAGAATTTTTCCTTAATGATCTTACTAATCAACCCTTAATTTTGCAAATGAAAAGATATATATATGCAAGGGCAAAATTATGACCGTTGCGGAATCAATGGGCATTTTTAGAAAAGTTTAAAATAAGTTTAGAAAAATTAACCCAGTTTACCCCTTTTAATTTTTAGTAAAAAATAATTTATCCCGTGAGATTTGGGTAACCGGTTTGAGGTTTGGGTGCCCGAATAGACACACTCAAAAATTCACTTTTTAAAGGTTTAGGTGCCCGAAATAAGGGTTGGTCGGCTGAACAAAAGACAAAATTTTTTTGTTCACGATTCGGGTGCCCGAAGCTAAGTCCGGTTAACCGAACCAGCAAGTTCGGTCGCCCGAGGTCTTTTTGAACGCGAAGGTTCGGTAGCCCGAGTTGGTGAAAAGTAACCTTTTAAGGGTTTAGGCACCGAAGGATGATAGGGTCATTTTGAGTTCGGTCGCCCGAAGCCTGCTTAAACTGCTGACTTTCTAGCAGTTCGGGTGCCCCAGGAGTTTTGAACTCCTAGGGTTCGGTCGCCTGACTCTCTCAAGATTTTTAATTAAGTCTAATTTTTCTTCAATTAATTCTCCTGATATTTTAAGTGATGTTAGGGACTTTCTTATGTGCACGTGCTGGGACCTAGGATCTTTCTAAGGCCTTTTTAAGTACGCCAAAAAACCTGGCGTCGGTCGACTGCCCCAAGGTCATTCAGTCTTTATGGTCTTGTTGAGCATTAAATCCTATTATACATGCAGATGCATTATTACAGACTATATAAATTATTACAGACCAATTAAAAAGGAATGCAAATACAATAGAGAATAGGTCTTCATTCTTTCGATTCTTCAGACACCATAAATGAAGCTTGATCTTCATAGTTCATATGACTTGCTTAAGTTCCTACCAATAGTGCATGCTAAGGATAGGCCTGTTCAAGAAGCTCAGTGCACAGGTGAGAAACAATGGTTTTATCATGATAAAAATGGGATCAAACTCATAGAGTCGACAGATTAGATTTTTTGTATTTCCTTTCTTGATTTTTGCTTTTGGTTTTGTTGATTTGTAAAAGCATACGTGAACTTGCAAAAGAGAAAATTGATTTAAAGATTTAATGGCATCTAAACGATGAGGAATTGTTGTCTCATTTACATTTATTATGTGTGTTTGTCTTTTTGTTATTAGAATTAGGAAAATGAATAAGGAGCTTTAGGACAATGAGGGACAATACACAACTTCTAAGTGACATGTTGTTTGATCAAACATCAAGTACTTTTTAAGAGATGATGTGGATTTAGATGGGTAGATAGTGGATGAACCCATTGTGCTAACCCACATCAGAGGTGTAAAGATAGGGATGATAAGAATCATAGAAATGTTAGAAATCGTAGAAGGAGGGAGAAGTATATGGAGTTGAAGAGATTATAATCGGTAAGGAGAGGTAGAAATAGAAGAGACTAAAGGGAGAAAAAAAATGGGAGAGAAAGAGAAAGGGATAGAAGGCACTTAGGCCTATTTAGCACCGGTCTAGTTGTATTATGAGCGTAAATTAGTCACAAGTTATCTTACAAGATAGACCATACTCCTATTCATACCCATTCAAAGTCAAACTTGGAATTACAATCGCAATGCAATTGTGCCTAAATCATTGCTACCTTTGAATTGCATGGTTACAAATCATAAAATCAATAATAGTTCTAATCAGACGGATTTACTACACATTAATCAACATAATTATTGTAGTTGACTTCTTATATTCTAGCCTCGGTGATTGCTTGCAACTTTTTGCCTGATGACTAAGTGACATCCCTAATGTGTAGGTAGCCTTCTATCACCCAACAAGTGGGCAACCTTTTTTGCCTGGTTGATCACTTGTCACTCTTTAGGTATTACGATCATTTTTTTTTCATAGATGTGATTACCATAGGTCTAGACAATGTTAGTTGTATTTGAGGGTGTGTATAAAGATGGCATGAACACATGTAGATGCTACAACTTTCATCTTTAGAACAACATATGAACCAGTAGTCGCTCTCTTTCTTTATATGTACGTGTAGCTAATTAAGTGATTTAATGTTGAGAACTAGATTTTAGATGTTTGGAGTGTGAAGGTGGACCTAGGGATGCACACGAGTCAGTCTGGAAAAAGAAGGAGGGAGAAGCCCATATCATACAAGGTCGCCCGTACCAAGAAAGCAGTGATAAATGGGCAAATAAAAGTACAATATTTGATCCTACAGTCAATAG
Organism: Malania oleifera; assembly: GCF_029873635.1. Lineage (NCBI taxonomy): Eukaryota > Viridiplantae > Streptophyta > Magnoliopsida > Santalales > Ximeniaceae > Malania > Malania oleifera. The sequence continues at coordinate 62,133,739 of NC_080426.1, forward strand.
TATATAGCATAGAAAAATGCACGACTGCATCTGATTTGTTCTGGTTCTCCATTAACTCATAGGCAGCAGAATATTCAATCTTTAAAGAGAAGGTTTTCAAGAGAGGTTAGGAGGGCAAAATTTCAGCCTATTCCAATGACATACTCAGAACTGTTCCTGTAGCTTGTAGAAAGACAATTGGGAAACCTAAGGTGTAGCCCCAAGAGGGTGGGTGAATTGGGTTATTTAAAATTCCTTAGAGTCTTTTTATGAGTTCTTGACTTTCTACAATTCTTTTAAAGACTTCTTATATTCTTATTGATTAGGCAATCCACACAAACATTTACTTCTTCTATTCAATCCATAACCACAACATATACAACCAATTGATTAACTACTGAAACCAAACAAACACAATACAAGTAATCAATATACGCTTTGCAATATTCAACTTAATTATTAGCAGCCCTGTATATGAATGTGCAAGTCTTGTAGTTGGCCTTTGAACTGAAAATTAAAATAACATCCAATCACTCTTTTCAATAACTCAAATTTTAAATAAACCCTTAGTTAAAAGAATTTAAGAGTTGATTCACCAACGTATTCCCTTTCAATTTCTGCAATCAATGATAATCAACCCAATCAATTTTAATCTTAAGTTTATTTAATATCTAAGGTTGTTTGTAAGATTAACACATCCATGCAGTTTATATTGTTGCTAGAATTTAAAAGAGAATAAAAGAAGAGAGTGACACGGCTTACCCCATCCTACTTCCTCGCCTTAGGTCAAGCACGTAAGGATTCCACTATACATTGCGGGTGGAACAAAAAAACCTTTACAATAACCAACCTCTTTTTCAGGAAGAGAAACCTCTTCAAGCAACAACCTATGCTTGGTGCAACGATCCAACTATACCTTGAACCGTCAAAGATCTAGTAGAAAGGGAGGGATATCTGCGTACAAAAACACTCTCAAACACAGAGCAAGTTGTACAAGTTAAATCACTAATCGTACTTCAAAACTAAAACTAAATAGAAAATATGAAGCTCAAGGTATAAAAGTTACCAATGGTTCTTTCTTATTGATATAGAAATTTTAGTTGCAAATTAGAACCAGAACTTTTTAATCAACCAACAATTTCGTAGAGTTTCCCCTAGCAAAAGTGTGAGCAAGTATGAGCTTTAGGAGAGTTTTAGCGTAGAAATCGTGTATTGCTTGAGCGTATATTTTCATTGAGCAAGAGAGGTATTTATAGACTTCTTAAAGAAAAGTTTCCTCATTTAACATGAGGTATTTAGGTAACTTTTTAAAAGATATTAAATCATAGAATTAATTTTGAAAAACTTCCCGTATAGTTTGAAATTCAAAATCTCCATAGAGTTAGTCGGCTGACTCACTCAACTGGGTCATTTTTGTACTAGTCAGTCGGCTGGACAAACAGCTGACACCATTCTGTCTCTCAAAAAATTAATTCTAATAAATTGTCGGTTAGCTGACTCAACTATGTTCAAAATAGTCAGTCGATAGGACAGAACAGGGAGTCAGTCGGCTGACTGATCCTAGTTCAAAAATGGTTAGTCGGTTGGACAGATGTTTTTCCATTCTTTTGCTTGTTAGTCAGCTGGCCAAACATGGTGTGTTCTGGTCAGTCGGCTGACCAGTCCTCTCTTTTTCATTTTTGAATTTTAAACTCTAGTTCCATTTTAAAAACTCAAGTACCACTCTTTCAAAATCATTTTCAAGGGTTTAAGGAGAAATGGTTTCTAAGTCTTCTCATCCTAATGAGTTTCACATATCTAAATAGTAATGAATTTGAAGTACTTACATACATTCTTCTAAGCATGATCTCCTTAGCCACTAAGTCTTCTAGTCTCGTGAGATTCAGTATTTTACTTCAAGTCCTACTTAGCCTTTAAGCTCTTCATTTTTCGATCATTGCTTGAATATACTAAGAAGTTTTCACTTGATTGACTTTGATTTCCAGCTTACTTCCATGATTAACCATGAGTGTCCTTTTACGTAGACCTGAAATAAAGCCAATCAACAACACATGTTAAAAACATCCTTCATTTGTTATTAGCAAAACAAGATTGAAAAACCCAGTTAGGCCAACAATCTCCCTCTTTTTTATGATGACAAATGGGTAGCAAAGATGAGGGTTCCTATGAAAAGGCTCCCCTTTGCTCTAAGCATTCTTTCAATTAAATACTCAACATGACTATTTCATAACCATTTCATTCACATTTCCATGACATTCATTTTCATTTCAATCATTCGTACTACAACTCCTTTTAGTTGTACATAAGTTAGTCCACATAGATATGCGCTAGAATCTGTTAACACAGCTCCTTTTAACTATCATCAATCAGTTTATAGCTCCTTTTAGCTATCATTGCATACATGGTTCAATTATTAAACACAAGCAACATGGTACTTATAACATTTTATTAACAGTGCATTTCTTACATAGTCTGCATCTCATACAAATAATATATATTCTAACAACATTACTATCCACTCATGCCACACATTTTAGCAGAAAAGTTCATACATTGCCTGTAAAATAAGCCAACCAATATTCAACATTTATATACTGAAAATATACATTCATTTCTTACATAATTATCCTAGAAATATTTTCCACTTTCATCACTTCATTTTCACATATACGTAGCTAAATAAGCAGTTTTAAGCTCAGAAAACATAATTTACATAGTTTGCATTTTATTCCCCCATGAAAACATATATACATTAATAAAACGTAATCCATTTTAATTCATGAAAACCTAATTTACTATATAAACTTCCCCTTTACCTGAATCCTTGATTTACACCAACAGGTATCCCAAACCGATGCCTGTGATGCTCACCCGGTCTCTGGTTCAAAAACCCTAGTTTAATTAAATAAACCCCAAGTGACTCAAATGTTAGAAAAATACTTATTTAATACTTCCTCGGCTCCAAATAACAATATTCGTTAAGAAAATTCTCAAAATAACTCACTTACCCTGATTTTAGGATGTTTTCCCAAACCTTTCAAATCAACGATCAGCTCCCTCAGCCTTGTAGAGAATGATCCTACAAACCTCGTGGTAGTTTTAGATCGTCAAACTGGGTCATATTTAGCCTGAAATCGAAGAGAGAAGGTTGAGGATCCATTTTTCACAGAGAGAGAGAGAGTAAAATTCTGAAGTTCTCGCTGAAAATGAAAAAAACTATATTTATAAGTAGGGCCTCATCGATGAGACACGTGGACTCACCGACGATCCCATGAAGAACACTCGTCGACAAGGTCAAGAGCTCGTTGATGAGTTTCAGAGCATCTCAAACCCTCTTGGTTAATTCTCGTCGACGAGACATACATACTCGGTGACAAATTTCTATAAATCTCTCATCGACGAGAAAATCTTGCTCGTCAACGAGAACCTATTTAATATCCTTTTACAATTTCTTTTTCCTTTCTTTTATTCCCCTCTTTTCTTTATTCCTTATTTATCTTTTCCATCTATTATTTTTCCTAATTATTTTATCATTAAAATTTTTTGGGTCATTACATTCTCCACTCCTTAAAGAAATTTCGTCCTCAAAATTTTACCAACTAATCATCCTTTCACATCATCAGAATTTATTAAGTCATACAATTCAATATGTATATCACCCAAATCCCTTACATTGTTTACAATTAATCACATCATCATAAACATTTAGATCATCATATATACTGCTCAATCATCTATAACTAAATTAATTTATCCTTAATCATAAACCCATACTTGCTTCTCTGATGGCATCCACCTCAGCCTGAAGTGTATACAGTCGGGGTGGAGCCCTAATTTAGACACCAATTCTAGTGTGCCTGTACAGATGATCATCAAATCCAACGGTGATGCGTCCTCCAGGGGACTTTTGATGCAATACACAAACTAGGCAAGGCAATAGTTGCAAGAGTGGGCTGTTGGCCCACCACGACAACCCCTCCGGCTCTGGCCCACCCTAGCTCTCATTGGGCCGGAGTTGCCATGGGCCACCCATGGTTCATGCAGGCTGGCCCAAAGGATACAGCTCATCTTGAAATCTTGAACTTAAATTTGTGTGAATATAGACAAATATTAATATAATTTTTTAATTTTTTTTTATCCAAAACTAAAATTTCGTCAAACGTAAATTATTTTATGGTCTACAAAAATACGCTTAGGTAGTGTTTGGATGCATAAATTTGAAATTAAATTGGAATTATAAACACATGGGTTTGTGTTTGAATTTCTCAAAATTCCAAATCCATGGTTTTACTAAATTGTAAGATGGAAATATAATTCCAAATTAAATCCAAACTCATTGTTTGGATCACGTTAAGTATTGGATATGGATTTGGGCATGTATACTTTAATTTATAATCATTTTATGTAATAATGTACATAGAAATATTCTTATCACTATTGGTAAGACAGCACTAATGAAAAGAGTGATGATGCTTGGAGAACCTTATATTTGGGAATTTACAAAAGTTTGAATTCTATAAACTCCTTATATCTAACATAGCTCTTTAAGAAATCAGAGAGTAACTCTTGAGAAGCCATTTTGAACCTAGCATACTTGTAAATATATATATATCTTTGCATAAAATTTAAAATTTACTAATTACATATATTAATATTTAGACCTAATAAATAATTCAAAACTCCTATTGTTGAAATTTATAATCAAAACATACCTATTACTTGTCCACAACCTAACATAATATTTTATTATTAATAAATTTTAAGTTTTATGCACAACAATCATTTTTATATTAATTTATCTCTCTAATTATATGATGCATACCACTTCAGATAATATTGAGAGAAATAGCTTATGGGAAAAATATTTTTGTGGGAAAAATATGTTTTGTATCTAAAAAAAAAACATCACAAATTAGTGTCAATTAATCTCAAAGATAGTTATAGATGCATAATGAGACTCCAATAAAATAGTCAGCACATCAATTGCAAAATGCAAAAGTATGCTTGAAACTGCAGAAGATGTCAAGTGGAAAGCCCACACAAACACACAACACACATCTTAATGGAAAGTCCATTTAATGAACTAAAACCTACTTAGTGCAAACAAATGCCCTCTTTGTAGTTTTATAAGTAAACTGTAAAACAAAGAAAAGGAAGAAATCCATAATCGCACTCATGAAATGTTAATACGATCGTAAAATTCCAACAAGCCAGTGTAACAGAGATGACATCAATTAGCAAGTAAGCAAGAAATTTCAACTTCCACACATCCAAACAGTAGATTATTTCCCAGCATCGAACAAGTTAAACTATGTTTAGTTGCCGAAAACATGTTGAGGGGAAAAAATGAACAAATCAAGACAAAACATTCTTCTTGTGAAGAAGAGATAGAAAAAGGAAGATTCGTGATAAGGAAAAAGATGATGAGGTGGAAGAAGAAGTACTTGGTAGCATTTCCAAGAAAGACGAGAGAGAGAAGGTTCTTGATCAGCTAAAAGAGAGAGAGAGAGAGAGAGAGAGAGAGAGAGAGAGAGAGAGAGAGAGAGAGAGAGAGATCTGCACAAAGAGACAATGAGAAGAGGGTGGGGGTTGAGAGTCAAACAGATTTGATTCTTTAGAAATAAAGAAGTCCATATGGATTTAGATTTCTAAAATCCAACCCTAGGCTTGGATTTTATGTTTGTTGATTTGGGACCTAAAGGATTTCACTTGGAGTCTAAATTCAAGCTTAAGTTGTGCTCCCAAACAATAGATTTGGATTTAGGATCTCCAAATCCAAATCCAAGCCTCCAAATCCAGAGATCCAAATGGACCCTTATATTTTGAAAGTACAACAAAAAAATTACAAACAAAAGGAAGTTTGTATACTACATATAGAAATGACTACTACAAATCAATTTATAGACAAAAAATATCAAATATTTTAAAAGTAAGACTAAACATTCTAAAAATAAATATTTTTTTATATTATGTATAAAAGTATAAGTAATTTAATCATTTTGCACTCAAAAATATCTTTATCCTTTGAAAGTAATACCAAATATTTCTAAAAGAAGTAATTTATAAATTATTAAGCAATTCAACTAAATTAGATAAAAATTTCATTTAAAATATCTTCAGCTTGTTTAAATATAAAAGAAAAAATTTTCATTTGGTTAAAAAATAAAATAAGTTGTCAATGTGTACACACGCACGCGCCCACACACACACACACACACACATCTGTAATAATTTATATCTACATCTATACTATAGACGAAAGTATGAATAGTGTAATCATTTTGTGGACAAAAAATATCCTTATCCTTTGAAAGGAAGACAAAAAATCTCAAACAAAAACAAGTTTATATACCACATATGACTATTATAAATCAATTCATTGACAAAAATATCTAAATCTTTTAGTATACTCCAAAAAAAATCCCTTTAACATATTTATGTCTAGGGCTCTCTTTCGTAATTACTTGTCATGACTTTGCTTTTGCAAATAAATAATAGTTCTGCTACTACTTTTAGTGGATTCAAAGTTTCAATTTAAAAAAAAAAGGAAGACAAAAAATCCCAAACAAAAACAAGTTTATATACCACATATGACTATTATAAATCAATTCATTGACAAAAATATCTAAATCTTTTAATATATTCCAAAAAAATCCCTTTAACATATTTATGTCTAGGGCTCTCTTTTCGTAATTACTTGTCATGACTCTGCTTTTGCAAATAAATAATAGTTTTGCTACTACTTTTAGTGGATTCAGAGTTTCAATTTAAAAAAAAATTAATTTCATTGTGATTTATCTTTTTAAAATGGATTAGATTTTTTATATTTCCTTTCTTGATTTTTGCTTTGGTTTTGTTGATTTGTAAAAGCATGCTTGAACTTGCAAAAGAGAAAACTGATTTAAAGATTTAATGGCATCTAAACGATGAGGGATTGTTTTCTCCTTTACATTTATTATGTGTGTGTTTGTCTTTTTGTTATTAGAATTAGGAATATGAATAAGGAGCTTTGGGACGAGGAGGGACAATATACAACTTCTAAGTGACATGTTGTTTGATCAAACATCAAGTACTTTTTAAGAGATGATGTGGATTTAGATGGGTAGACAGTGGATGAACCCATTGTGCTAACCCACATCAAAGGTGTAAAGATAGGGATGATAAGAATCATAGAAATGTTAGAAATCGTAGAAGGAGGGAAAAGTATATGGAGTTGAAGAGATTATAATAGGTAAGGAGAGGTAGAAATAAAAGAGACTAAGGGGAGAAAAAAATAAGTGAGAGACAAAGAGAAAGGGATAGACAACAATGAGGCCAATTTAGCTTGTATTATGAGTGTAAATTAGTCACAGGATATCTTACAAGATAGACCATACTCCTATTCATACCCATTCAAAGTCAAACTTGGAATTACAATCGCAACCCAATTGTGCCTAAATCATTGCTACCTTTGAATTGCATGGTTACAAATCATAAAATCAATAATAGTTCTAATCAGATGGATTTACCACACATTAATCAACATAATTATTGTAGTTGACTTCTTATATTCTAGCCTAGGTGATTGCTTGCAACTCTTCACTTGATGACTAAGTGACATCCCTGATGTGTAGGTAGCCTTCTATCACCCAACTACTGTGCAACCTTTATTGCCTGGTTGATCACTTGTCACTCTTTAGGTATTACAATAATTTTTTTTTCATAGATGTGATTACCATAGGTCTAGACAATGTTAGTCGTATATGAGGGTGTGTATAAAGATGGCATGACCACATGCAGATGCTACAACTTTCATCTTTAGAACAACATATGAACTAGTAGTCGCTCTCTTTCTTTATATGTTCGTGTAGCTAATTAAGTGATTTAATGTTGAGAACTAGATTTTAGATATTTGGAGTGTGAAGGTGTACCAAGGGGGTGCACACGAGTCGGTCTGGAAAAAGAAGGAGGGAGAAGCCCAGATCATACAAGGTCACCCGCACCAAGAAAGCAGTGATAAATGGGCAAATAAAAGTGCAATATTTGATCCTATAGTCAATAGTATAGCACAGAAAAATGCACGACTGCATCTAATTTCTTCTGGTTCTCCATATACCCCTAGGCAGCAGAATATTCAATCTCTAGAGAGAAGGTTTTCAAGAGAGGTTAGGAGGGCAAAATTTCAGCCTATTCCAATGACCTACTCAAAACTGTTCCTACAACTTGTAGAAAGACGATTGTGAAACCTAAGGTGCAGTCCCAAAAGGGGGATGAATTGGGTTATTTAAAATTCCTTATAATCTTTTTATAAGTTCTTGACTTTTATAATTCTTTTAAAGACTTTTTATATTCTTGTTGATTAGGCAATCCACACAAACATTTACTTCTTCTATTCAATCCACAACCACAACATACACAACCAATTGATTAACTGTTCAAACCAAACAAACACAATACAAGTAATCAATATACATTTTGCAATATTCATCTTAATTATTAGCAGCCCTGTATATAAATGTGTAAGTCCATTAGTTGGCCTTTGAATGGAAAATTAAAATAACATCCAATCACTCTTTTCAATAACTCAGATTTTAAATAAACCCTTAGTTAAAAGAATTTTGGAGTTGATTAACCACGTACTATCCAAGGTTGTTTGTAAGATTAACACATCCACGTAGTTTATATTGTTGTTGGAATATAAAAGAGAATAAGAGAAGAGAGTGATATGGTGTTTTTACGAGGTTCATCTTACCACAACCTATGTCCTCACCTTAGGTCAACCACCTAAGGATTCCACTATACCTTATTCCTTCCGGGTGGAACAAAAAAACCTTTACAATAACCAACCTCTTTTTAGGAAGAGAAACCTTTCCAAACAACAACCTATGCTTGGTGCAACGATCCAACTATATCTTACACCGTCAAAGATCTAGTAGAAAGGGAGGGATATCTGCGTACAAAAACACTCTCAAACACAGAGCAAGTTGTACAAGTTAAATCACTAATCGTACTTCAAAACCGAAACTATGGAAAATATGAAGCTCAAGGTTGAGAAGTTACCAATGGTTCTTTCTTATTGATATAGAAATTTTAGTTGCAAATCAAAACCAAAGCTTTTTAATCAACTAGCAATTTCGTAGAGTTTTCCCTAACAAAAGTGTGAGCAAGTATGAGCTTTATGAGAGTTTTAGCGAAGAAATCGTGTATTGCTTGAGCGTATATTTTCATTGAGCAAGAGAGATATTTATAGACTTCTTAAAGAAAAGTTTCTTCATTTAACATGAGGTATTTAGGTAACTTTTCAAAAGATATTAAATCATAGAATTAATTTTGAAAAACTTCTCATATAGTTTGAAATTCAAAATCTCCATAGAGTCAGTCAGCTAACTCATTCAACTGGGTCATTTTTGTACTAGTCAATCGGCTGGACAGGCAGCTAACACCATTCTGTCTCTCAAAAAATTAATTCTAATAAATTGTCAGTTAGCTGACTCAACTATGTTCAAAATAGTCAATCGGCTGACTAATCCCAGTTCAAAAATGGTTTGTCAGCTGGATAGATGTTTTTCCATTCTTTGTGCTTGTTAGTCGGCTGGCCAAATATGGTGTGTTCTGGTTAGTCGGCTGACCAGTCCTCTCTTTTTTCATTTTTGATTTTTAAACTCTAATTCAATTTGAGAAACTCAAGTACCACTTTTTCAAAATCATTTTCAAGGATTTTAGAAGAAATGGTTTCTAAGTCTTCTTATCCTAATGAGCTTCACATATCTAAATAGTAATGAATTTAAAGTACTTACAAACATTCTTCCAAGCATGACATCCTTAACCACTAAGTCTTCCAGTCTCTTGAGATTCATTCTTTTACGTCAAGTCCTACTTAGCCTTTAAGCTCTTCATTTGTCGTTTATTGCTTCGATATACTAAGAAGCTTTCACTTGATTAACTTTTATTTCCAGCTTACTTCCATGATTAACCATGAGTGTCATTTTGCTTAGACCTGAAATAAAACCACTCAACAATACATGTTAAAACATCTTTCATTTGTTATCATCAAAACAAAATTGAAAAACCCAGTTGGGCCAACAATCTCCCCTTTTTGATGATGACAAATGAGGAGTAAAGATGAGGGTTCCTATGAAAAGGCTCCCCCTTACTATAAGCATTCTTTCAATTAAATACTCAACATGACTATTTTTACTCATCATAAATTCAGACATGGCATTCATCATAAGTTCAAGGTACATATCATCTACATATCATTCATCATAAGTTCAAACATACATCATATAAGAGCATATTACATATCATCTTTGCTAAATTTCACAATCTCTCCCCCTTTGGACATCATTCAAAACAAGGGGAAAGAGTTAGGCCATAAGTATAAGCAAAGTAATCAAACGGAGTTCAAGACATACAAAATACTTAGTACATGCAAAAAAAAAAAAAACAAATTTCAGATACAAATAGTGGCAAAAGACCTTTTTGCATCTTCACTCCTTTCCATCAGTTTCTTCTTCTTCTTCGTCTTCTTCTTCAGAGCCTTCTTCTGCATTATCACGCTTCTCCATAGAGTCTTCATCATCACTCCCATCATCACTAGCAGGAGTTGAACTGATATCCATAGGATCAGTGGTACGAGATGAGCTGGCTATATGTTTCTCAATGCGGCTAAAACGTTCATCAAGTGAAGAGTAGTTGCTTTGAAGAGAGGATAAATTGGTTTGAAGGGATTGTATCCCGACTTGCATGTTTTGGCTGAAGGTTGTGAATCCCCAGTAAAATGGATTAAACTAGGCAAGAGTAGTGGTAATAGGGGTCGACGTTCTTGTCCTCCACTTCTCTTTAGAATCCAGTCATCCCCGTACTTCTCATAACCCATTAATTTTAGAGTTGTGGATTTAAAGATGTCATAATGGGTGCATTTCACAAAGAAATCAAAAGGTGAGGATATTTGGAGTTTTGCAAAAAGCTGTTTTAGAACACCTCTAAAAGTAGGAATAGCTTCCCAAGAGAGGGGGGGGTGAATTGGCTTTTAAAAATTTCTTTTTAGTTCTTTCTAAAGTTCTTAATTTCATTTAATATTTAACCAATTCTTTTACTTGTTTATCTATTTTGTCAATCAAACAAGAACTAAGTAAACATTCAATCTTCAACCACAAAACTTATTGCTTAACCAAAAAAGTAATCAACTTTTCAACCAAACCAATCAATTTACCATGATGATCAAACCAAACAATCATAAGAATTCTCAGCTTGTGTGTAGCCCTGTTGTTAATATGAATTTGAACCAAACCCGGTATATATGAATTTGATCCTTCAATGTAATATTCAATGCATCATCCAATCACTCTTTCAAAATATTTAGAATCCAAATAAACTCTCAGTTAATTTATCTTTGGGTGTTTAACCAAGTAACATACTCCCGTATGGTTTCCGCAAAGAATGGTTCAACCAACGTACTCCCTTTCGATTTCCGCAACTCAAATCAAAATTAAACCTTAAGTTTGTTTGATTTCCAAATATACGTAGTTTATATGATTTTCAAATTTAAACCATCCACATAATTTAAATATGCACTGAAAATAAAGAATAGGGAAAGAGAGAGTGAGACGGAGATTTTTATGAGGTTCGGCTTCAACACAGCCTACGTCCTCGCCTTTGGCAAAACCACCAAAGGATTCACTAAACCTGTTCCGTTGAGGGGTGGAACAAACCTTTACAGCACTCCTTTGTTAAGGCTAGAGCCCGCCTTCTCCAAACGATATCCCCTCGTCCGGTCACTCCTTAACTAGGCTAGAGCCCGCCTCTCTAAGCAATATCCCCTTGCTTAGACAACGATCCAAACAATCCTTGGAATCATTAATCTATAAGAAAAATAAAAAGAATAACTGTGTACAAGAAACACTCTCTAGAAAGAGTAAGTTAGTACAAGTTCAGCACTATATACTTCAATGTAATAGAATGAAGTTCAAGTGTAGAATTCACCAATATCCTTTTTAGATGAGGATTAGCAGTAGGAATTCAGAAGAGGAAGGATTAGCACTTCAAAATATCTCAGTAAAATAGTTTTTCAATGAGTAAACAAGAGAACTTGTAAGAACAAGAGTGCTTTCAGCTTTCTCAAACAGATTTTTCAATTCTTGGTGTGTTTTTGATTTGCAAAACCATGTATTTATAGGCTTTCAAAAGTTTCCTTGTTGCTAAAGTTTCCTTAGATAATTTCCTAAGTTTTTAGAAAGTTTGGAGCACAAGAAACTAATGTTTAAAAAATAAATTTTGAAAATTTTCTGCTCGTTAACAGTGTTCAGATGACTGAACTTTCGGGTTCAGTCATCTGAGGTGGTTCTGCCTAAAAAAAAAATTCAAAAAAAAATATTTTAATGACTCAACTTAATCTTCGGTCGTTCGAAGTGGTTTTTTGTGTTGTTCAGTCAGCTGAAGTGCCTTCCATGAAGAGTGTTTGGTTGGCTGATAGTCGTGACTCCGCTTCAGTATTTTGGCCATAACTTTTTCTGTATACTCCAAATTAGGTTTTCTTGGTGTCAAAAAAAAGTTAAGAGAAAATCCTATAACTTTTATGTTGAACACCTTTTAAAATAAAGAGTTTTTGATAGAGAACAATACACCTCAATGCAGATGTATAAAAACTAACAACTTTTGGAAAAAACTCTTTTTGGTGTTTTTCATTCCAAAAATGATTCTAACCTTTTTAAAATAATTTTTAACCTTATAAAAATATTTTCCAAGTATGTTAAAAGGTATCTAGGTCCAAGAAGTTAACTTAAGAGTTTCAAAATATTTCAAATGATATTTTAAATATTAAAACACTTACATGAGACTTCTAAGACATTAACATTCTAAACGCTCAAGTCTTCATGCTTGCTTTGGTCCTTTCTTGGTCTTCACGCTTTAATATTTTTTGAGCTCTCTCGCCTTGCTTTTCTTTGGCTCTTTTGACTTTAAACATTTCTTGGCTTTCAACAAATCATGCATGACCTCATATTCTTCAAGGTTTAATATATCATCTTTAAATCCATGCTTTAACTCATTTAAGCTTCATTTGATCCTTGTGAGCACTTTGACCTTACTTTCTCATATGTGAGCCTTGGAATAACATTACTCGCACAAATATGTTAAATTTCACTTGTTTGTTAGCATCAAAACAAGATAACAAGATTTTAAGTCCTGTAAGGCCAACAATCTCCCACTTTTTGATGATGACAAACAAGGAACAAAAATTTAAGTAAGCCTTAAAAAAGGCTCCCCCTTTCAATAAGTTTCATCTTAATGAAATCAATATTAATTTCATCAATCATGCTCATCACTTTCTTTTGGTTTTACAAGCTTTTTCAATCAATATTAAATACTTAAATACTTCTTTTGAATAGATATAATGTTCATGTTCAATTATGCTCAATTTTTGCTTCACAACTTCTCCCCCTTTTGACATCAATCAAAAAGAAAAGAAATAATTTAAATTCAAATACAAAATCATTTTAAGCATATCAATAACCATGTTTTCCAAACATATGTACACACTCAAGTTATTGTTTTTCAATATAGCATGGGTAGTGTGTAACTCACAGCATTTATTCAAGATACCAGCTAAAATTAATTTGATGGTTTTTTTATTTTACCAATTTAAAATTTAAAATTGAATTCATGATATCAATTGATTAATGATTCATGACACTTTCCCTGAATTCAATACATTCAGTTTTGTTATTAATTTTGCTTTTATCATCCCATGTAAAATATTGAATCATATCATGTATCAAATATCAATATTCATCAATGTCACATCATGCTCATAGACATAATCATGCTCATAAATAATTTGACTTGGTGATACTAAGTGAGCTTTTAGATTTGATATCTATTGAAATTTTTAACATGTGAAACCAAAAATACTTTATAGATACCAAAGCTTAATATCACATAATGTATAGTTCATGGATACCAATATAACTACTATATCTTTCATAGCTCATAAATAAAGGGCAGTATGTTTATCCATGTGATTCATTTAAAATCATGCATGTTCAAGAATTATCCTTATATCAAAAATTTATGCTTAAGCTCAATAATCTCATTCTCAATTTTCAACATAGTGAACCATACTTTTCAATATAAATCAAGTCAAGTTAATTAATACACATGTAGCATATAGCATATCAATACATCACATGTAGGCAAGTAAGCATGTAGCATGTAACATCAAGGTGCTTATATAATAAGCTCAGATTTGATATTTTCTTTATATTTTCTTAAGTTAAGCCTTGTAAAAAGTCATCCGATGATTTTGGCCAACAATGCCATTTTCTATTTTATATATGTGTGAAGTCATTATTTCATTTTTGGTATCCATATTTTCTTGGGTCCGGAGGAATTTTCAAAGGAGGCTTCTTTTATTTTCCATACTTGTTTGGTTTTAACACCTTTCCTCTTAAATGGACATTCAAACTTTATATGCCCATTTTTCTTGTATTGATAGCATATGGTGTTTGTGTAGGCATTAGAAGATGTGCAAGTATAGTCTTTGGATTCTTTCAAGAAATATCCCATGTAAGAATTCTTTTTCTTTTTATTTCCAATTCCATTGAAACCAATGCCTTCTTTATTTAGTGACATTCTTTGTAAGCCAATCATCTTATCAAGGTTTTCCTTTCCTTTTGTGAAGTTGTAATTAATTTTATCCTTATCTTTGATTTGATTCTTGAGATCACTTAACTCTAAGTCTTTCTTGTTATCAACCTTCTTTAATGATTTCTCTAATTCTAGGGATAATTTTCTGATTCTATCCTCTAATTCAGAAATATACATATCTCTCTCATATATAGTAGAGGATAAGGATCGAAGGTCTTCTATCATTTGGTCATTCTTACTTTCTAGTTACTCAATTTTCAAGTTTTTTCTTTTTCAGCGATATTTTTGGATTCTATTTCTTTCATTGCTGATTCATACTTATGTTCTAAATCTAACTCTTTCATTAAACTTTCATTCTTATTCTTCAATGAGGTGTTTTGTTTATTTTCTTTCATCAACATCTTATGTACTTTGAATAGATCATTTTGAAGTTCATCATAAAATGGCATACCCTCATCACTTGATTCATCACTACAAGAATTATTTGAAGATTTAGTTGAGGAGCTTTCTTCGTTATCCCATGCCATAAAGCATGTGTAAGCAACCTCTTGGTCACTTGTTTCATTCTCCGAACTACTTGTACTATCCCAAGTAGTGGCTTTCATGGCTTTCTTGTTTTTCTTTTTAGACTCTTTCTTTAATAGTGGACATTCTGGTTTTAAATGTCCAGCTTTATTGCAATTGTAGCATTTAGGAGTTTTATTCTTTGATTTCTTTTTGCTGATATCTTTTTCTTCTGATTTAGAGTCTTGATTTCTTCTTTTAAATTTGTTTCTCCTTCTTAGTATCCTTGCTAGATTTTTAGATATGAAGGCTTCTTCATCTTCATCCATTTCACTACTTGAGTTTTCTTTTAAGGCTTTAAAGGCTATTGTTTCTTGGGCTTTGGTTTTCCCACTCTTTTCATTCATTGCCATTTCCTATGTGATAAGAGAACCTACAAGCTCATCTAAGGAAGTGGTTTTTAGATTTCTTCCTTCCGTTATAGCAGTGGCTTTTGGTTCCCATTTAGGTGGTAGCCCTCTAAGAATTTTCCTTATCATCTCATAAGTAGTGTAGGTTTTTCCTAATGCATTTAGGGAATTGATTATGTGAGTGAACCTAATAAACATATTTGTAATTGATTCATCCAGGTTCATCTTAAAGGTTTCAAACTCGCTTGTGAGCATATCAACCCTATTGTCCCTAACATCCGTTGTTCCTTCATAAGTAACATCTAGCTTATCACATATTTCCTTAGCTGATTTACAAGCCATTACTCGATTAAATTCATTAGCATCTAAGGCACAATATAAAGCATTTACAGCACTTGAATTTGTTTGGAGCATTTTATAATCTTGATCGGTCATATCTTTCTTCTCTTTTGGGATTTTTTTTCCATCTACTATCTTAGTGGGAATTTGATCTCCATCTATAACAACTTCCCATACTTTCCAATTCATCATTTGGAGATAGATTTGCATTCTCTTTTTTCAAAAAATGTAGTTCAAACTACAAAAGATAGGAGGCCTAGTTGAAGATTGTCCCTCTCCAAAGGGAGCTACGCCTAAGTTAGCCATTAAGATCTTTTTACAACTACTTGTTAGGATTTGTTATAACCCCACTTTGATACCAATTGAAATTAGGAATAGCTTCCCAAGAGGGGGGGTGAATTGGCTTTTAAAAATTTCCTTTTAGTTCTTTCTAAAGTCTTTAATTTCATTTAATATTTAACCAGTTATTTTACTTGTTTATCTATTTTGTCTATCAAACAAGAACTAAATAAATCTTCAACCACAACACTTATTGCTTAACCAAACAAGTAATCAACTTTTCAACCAAACCAATCAATTTACCATGATGATCAAACCAAACAATTATAAGAATTCTTAGCTTGTGTGTAGCCCAGTTGTTAATATGAATTTGAACCAAGCCCTGTATATATGAATTTGTTCCTTCAATATAATATTCAATGCATCATCCAATCACTCTTTCAAAATATTTAGAATCCAAATAAACTCTCAGTTAATTTATCTTTGGGTGTTTAACCAATTAACATACTCCCGTATGGTTTCCGCAAAGAATGGTTCAACCAATGTACTCCCTTTTGGTTTTCACAACCTAGATCAAAATTAAACCTTAAGTTTGTTTGATTTCCAAATATACATAGTTTATATGATTTTCAAATTTAAACCATCCACACAATTTAAATATGCACTGAAAATAAAGAACAGGGAAAGAGAGAGTGAGACGGAGATTTTTATGAGGTTCGTCTTCAACACAGCCTACGTCCTCGCCTTAGGAAAAACCACCAAAGGATTCACTAAACCTGTTTCGTTGACGGGTGGAACAAACCTTTACAACACTTATTTGTTAAAACTAGAGCCCGCCTTCTCCAAACGATATCCCCTCGTCCGGTCACTCTTTAACTAGGCTGGAGCCCGCCTCTCTAAGCAATATCCCCTTGCTTAGCCAACGATCCAAACAATCCTTGGAATCATCAATCTACAAGAAAAATAAAAAGAATAGCTGTGTACAAGAAACACTCTCTAAAAAGAGCAAGTTAGTACAAGTTCAGCACTATATACTTCAATATAAAATATCAATATGAAATAGAATGAAGTTCAAGTGTAGAATTCACCAATATCCTTTTTAGATGAGAATTAGCAGTAGGAATTCAGAAGAGGAAAGATTAGCACTTCAAAATATCTTAGCAAAAAAAGTTTTTCAATGAGTAAACAAGAGAACTTGTAAGAACAAGAGTGCTTTCAGCTTTCTCAAACAGATTTTTCAATTCTTGGTGTGTTTTTGATTTGCAAAATCATGTAGTTATAGGCTTTCAAAAGTTTCCTTGTTGCTAAAGTTTCCTTAGATAATTTCCTAAGTTTTTAGAAAGTTTGGAGCACAAGAAACTAATGTTTAAAAAATAAATTTTGAAAATTTTATGCCCGTCAATAGTGTTCAGATGACTGAACTTTCGAGTTCAATCGTCTGTGGTGGTTTTGCCTAAAAAAAAAATTCAGCAAAAAATATTTAGATGACTGAACTTAATCTTCGGTAGTCTAAAGTGGTTCTGTGTGCTGTTCAGTCAGCTGAAGTGCCTCCCGTGAACAGTGTTCGATTGGCTGATAGTTGTGACCCCATTTTAATATTTTGGCCATAACTTTTTTTGTATAACTCCAAATTAGGTTTTCTTGGTGTCAAAAGAAAGCTAAGATAAAATCCTATAACTTTTATGTTGAACACCTTTTACAATAAAGAGTTTTTGATAAAGAACAATACACCTCAATGCAGATGTATAAAAACTAACAACATTTGGAAAAAACTCTTTTTGGTGTTTTTTATTCCAAAATGATTCTAACCTTTTTAAAATAATTTTTAACCTTATAAAAATATTTTCCAAGTATGTTAAAAGGTATCTAGGTCCAAGAAGTTAACCTAAGAGCTTCAAAATATTTCAAATGATATTTTAAACATTAAAACACTTACATAAGACTTCTAAGACATGAACATTCTAAACGCTCAAGTCTTCATGCTTGCTTTGGCCCTTTCTTGGTCTTCAAGCTTTAATATTCTTTGAGCTCTCTCACCTTACTTTTCTTTGGCTCTTTCGACTTTAAACATTCCTTGGCTTTCAACAAATCATGCATGACCTCATATTCTTCAAGGTTTAATATATCATCTTTAAATCCGTGCTTTAACTCATTTAAGCTTCATTTGATCCTTGTGAGCACTTTGACCTTACTTTCTCATATGTGAGGCCTGAAATAACATTGCTAACACAAATATGTTAAATTCCATTTGTTTGTTAGCATCAAAACAAGATAACAAGATTTTAAGCCTTGTAAGGCTAACAATCTCCCCCTTTTTGATGATGACAAACAAGGAGCAAAAATTTGAGTAAGCCTTAAAAAAGGCTCCCCCTTTCAATAAGCTTCATCTTAATAAAATCAATATTAATTTCATCAATCATGCTCATCACTTTCTTTTGGTTTTACAAGCCTTGTAAGGCCAACAACCTCCATAAGGAAGAGTTACTCGTCGTACTTCTACCTTAGATAGCATCCATCTAAGCATAAGACTAGGGTGGTCCAGTTTCTTGCCCTTGAGCATGCACCAGAGAACAAAGCAGACAACATAAGAGATGTATGCATGTGATCCAGCCTGAGGGAGTATATTATAAGTGATGATTTTTTTGAAAAAATTTGAGCTTGAAGGTTCAAGTTTTTTGTATAGAAACAAGCTTATTTTCCAGTATCAAAGGAAGGAATTCTTTTGGAGTAAAACCTTGTTCTAGAATCCAAGAAGTACCAAAACGAGGACATTCAAAATCTCCTTTGGTAATTTTAAAAATCTTTCCAAGGGATTCAAAGGTAAGGGAGATGGATTTTCCCATTACTTTAGATGATAGGCCAATCTCTTCCTTGACAAGGTTTGCATAGAAAATTTTTATGAGATTGGAAAAATGTCCTTTGGCTTGATATAAAATGAAAATTTTCCATCCTAGAGTGTCAAATAGGGAAATGATATGAGGGAAATTAGATTGGAAAAATGAAACATTGAGGATTTTACCTAGAATAGGATCTGTCGCGCTTAGATAATTCCGATAAAAAGTCTTGGCATGCGGGGCTACAAGCCAATGTTTGATCAAAAGGTCTTCAGTGGTTTGAGTAGAGGTGGATGGTTTCTTGCTTCCAACTGACTTTTGTCTCGGCATTTTGGAGATTTTCTATTGATAACCATAGGTGTATAGGCTAAGATTTGGTGAGATTTGGAAGATGGAAGATGAGATTCTTGGTGTTTTTGGATGGGAGGAAGTTGAGGAAAGGTAGAGAGTGAGAGCACACAAAGAGACAAACCCTAGGTTAGTTGATTGACCACTCAAATGGCTCGGGTTTTTATAAACGAGCCTAGGGTTTTTCCGTTAATCAGTCAGCTGACCTCAGGGTCAGTTGGCTGACTGCTTTTTGTTTCAAGAGAATAATTTAGTCAGTCGGCTAGGCCTTTGGTCATTCGGCTGACTGTAAGTATTTCTTTAAATTTTGTCCTTTCACTCAGTTTCTCTACTATGTAATAGACCAAATTCTCTTCTAATGGTTATGAATATATCTTATGAGAGAGATTTAGTAAAGATATCAGCCCATTGATAATTTGTATTGATAAACTCAAGAGTGATGTCTTCTTTTTGAACATGATCTCTTAATGTCAATGTGCTTGGTTCTTGAGTGTGAAATGGGGTTTTTAGATATATTTATCGCACTCTTATTATCACACTTAATTGGTATAATTGTGTATGCTAAGTTAAAATCTTTTAACTGCCATTTCACGTACAGTGTGAAAAGCAAGGTTTAGTCCTAAGAGGGGGGTGAATTGGATTTTAAAATTTTTTTTTAATTTCTTTTAAGAATCCTTTAGACTTCTTTTAATTTGTCAATCACACAAGAACTTAGTTTCCTTTATCCAATCAACAACACAATTAAACAACCAATCAATTAAGCACAATCTCCAAACTAAACAACCAATTTATTTGCCAAGTTTGACTTAACTGCAGCACTATTAGATTAATGAAAGTATGCAAGATTCAACACTCTTTGGAATATAAACACATTCAAACTTTAAACCATTCAACTACAATATGTCAATATATCAAATTCAACTTTCAGCTATTGTTGTCAGCCCTGGTTATAAATTTGAATCAAGCCCTGTAGTAATGGATTTGCTTCTTTAATATGATGTGTAATATGAAATCCAATCAACACAATATCCACACTCTTCCTAATATTCAGAAACGTACTCCCGTATAGTTTTTGCAAGATATGGTTTAACCAACGTACTCCCTTTCGATTTCTGCAACCCAAATCAAAATTAAACTTTAAGTTTACTTGATTCCCAAATATACGTAGTATATATGATTTTCAATTAAAACCATCCACGTAATTTAAATATGTACTGAAAATAAAGAGTAGGGAAAGAGAGAGTGAGACGAAGATTTTTATGAGATTCGGCTTATACCCAGCCTACGTCCTCGCCTTTGGAAAACCACCAAAGGATTCATTAACCTGTTCCTTTGATGGGCGAAACAATACCTTTACAACACTCCTTGGTTAAGGCTAGAACCTACCTTCTCCAAATGATATCCCCTCGTGCGGTCACTTCTTAACTAGGCTAGAGCCTGCCTCTCTAAGCAATATCCCCTTGCTTAACCAATGATCCAAACAATTATTGGAATCGCCAATCTACAAGAAATAAATCTACTATTTGTGTACAAAGAATTTGCTCCTAAAAGAGCTGATTAGTACAACAATTCAGAACTATAATATACTTCAAAGTAAATAACAATATGGAGATTAACTTGAAGCTCAATGAAGTATATCACCAATTAACTCTTTAAATGATAAAGTAAATAACAATATGGAGATTAACTTGAAGCTCAATGAAGTATATCACCAATTAACTCTTTAAATGATTGAAAGATTTATAATTTGTAGCACAATTCTGGTGGAAGAAGATCAGCAAAAACTAAGTTGAATTTGTGCAAGTTGAGTAAGAGAGAGCCTTGAGAATTTGAGAGCAATTGAGAGAGATTTTGAATTTTTGCTGAATTGAATTCTTGATGCATTGATTCAATGATCTTTAAGGCTTATTTGTAGACTTTAAAAATTATGTAAATTGATCCCCAAGTGACTTGGAGTATTCCGCAAGTTTTCACAAATTTTGAGCCCCAAGCAACCTTATTTAAAAATTTGACCATTATGAAAAAATTCAAAACAGCCACGTGACAGATGACTGTCGATTTTTGGCAGTCATCTATCCAGTTAAACCAAAGGGAAAATAAGGTGGAAGTCAGCTATCCAAACACGAACAGACGCCTCAAAGTGCACTGGTAGTTGGCTGTCTAGTTCTTGACAGTCGTCTGTCAAACTTTCAGTTTCGAGTACCATTCAGTCGTTTGATCATAACGTTTTTTGTGTAACTCAAAATTTGACTTTCTTAGTGTCAAATGAAATCTAAGAGAAAATACTAAAACTTTCATGTTGAACACACTTTAAAATAAAGATTTTTTGATACAGAAAATTGTACATCAAAGTGGATGTAGAAAAATTGACAGCATTTGAGAAATTCTCTTTTTGGTGCTTTTCATTCCAAAAATGATTCTAATCTTTTTGAAACAATCTTTGACCTTATAAAAATATTTTCCAAGTATGTTCAAAGGTATCTAGGTTCAAGAAATTAACCTAAGAGTTTCATGCATCCATATTGAAATTCATTGAAGTACTTACATGAAATTTCCTAGACTCTTTCAAATTTTCAATCCTTGAATTCCTTGAGGTCTTTATGCTTGCTTCATCTTTTTTTGAGCTTTTCATGTTGATCACTTAGGCTTTCATTTTTGAAACTTTTTCTTTAATATCAATGCTCTCATGATCTTCAAGTTTTAATCCATGCCTCAAGCTTTGATATAATCATCCTTCTTTGAAGTACAAGCTTTCATGAATTCTTTAATCTTGCATTCATCATTGAGTCCTGAAAATACATCACTTAAACAAAGCATGTTAAGTTTTACTTGTTTGTTAGCATCAAAATAGGATATTAAGCCTTGTAAGGCCAACAATCTCCCCATTTTTGATGATGACAAACAAAAAGCAAAAATTGGAGTGAGCCTTAAGAAGACTCCCCCTTTCAATAAGCATCATCTTAACAATACTTGCAAGATCAATATCAATTTTATTTTATAATCATGCTCATCACTATCAAATACTTCTCCTTTTGATATATATTATTTTCATGCTCAGTTTTTGCAATTTGCAATACTATGCTTAATTTTTGCTTTAAAACTTCTCCCCCTTTTGACATCCTTCAAAAAGAAATAAAATTGATTAAGTTCAAGTGAAATCACATGTTGAGCATTTCATCAAACATACGTATCAAACATATGAACACACTCAATTTATTTTTCAATATAGAATGTGTAGTGTGTTTTAATTGTCATATCTTTACTAACATCTTTTTCTTCCTTTGACATTATTCATGATTTCAATTGTTGATTTTATGATACCGATTTAAAATTGAATTCATGATATCTATTTAAAATGCATGATACCAATTGAGAATTCTCTGAATTGATTAATAGGGAAACAATCATAATATAAGCAATATGACATAACACCCCCTCTGAATTCAATACATTCAATTTTGTTACCAATTATGCTTTTATCATCCCATGTTTCAAATCATTGATTCACATCATATATCAAATATCAATATCATGCTAATATCATCAATGTTATACCATGCTCATAGATATAACCATACTTGTCATGCTCAAAAATAGATTTAACTTTTAAATTGTGATACCAATTAAAATTTTTAAAATGTGATACCAAAAATATTCATGGATACCAAAGACTTTATAGATACCAAAGTCATTATCACATTATACACAGCTCATGGATACTAATATAACCATTATATCTCTTATAGCTCATGAATATCAATATAGTGAACAGTAAGTTTATCCATGTGACTCATCAATAGTATGCATGGTCAAGAATTAATTTCATATCAGAATTCCTGCTTATGCTAAAAAATCTCATGCTCAAATTTGCAACATAGTGAGTCATGAATTTTCAATACAAGTCAAAACAAGCAAAGTTATACTTATGTAGCATATAGCATATCATATAGGCATGTTAGCATGTAGCATATAGCATTTCATTCTCAAATATCTTTTAAAAAATATTTATGCAGTCGCCTGTCAAACAGGGGGCAGTCGTCTGTCACTAAACAACTAGGTTTTTAAAAATGAACAGAAGAGTGACAGACGATTGACAAAATCTACGTAGTCATCTCAATTTTCACTGATAGTCGTCTGTCAACAACTTGACAGTCGTCTGCCATGCTTTTGTCTACTTAATTAAGGTCCTTTAATTTGTCAGTTGACTGTCCATGACGGGCAGTTGTCTATCAACCAGTTGTTCCTCATTTCAAGACATTTTTCATTTCTTTCTTATTTGTTCATTTAGACTTAAAATCTCAATTTGTTCTTCTTTGAAAAATAAGTTCCAAGACTTAAAACTAAGGTCTCTAAGTCTCTTTGCCTAGTGAGCTTCAAAATAAAAAATCATACTTGAATCAACTTGAAGTACTAATGTAATAAGCACAATTTGATATTTTCTTAATATTTTCTTAAGTTAAGCTTTGTAAAAAAATCATCCTATGATTTTGCCAACAATTCCATTTTTGAAGTTGTTATAATAAACTCTTAAACTTATTTGTTGATCATGAATTAAGTTACTTTCTCAATTTTTAAAGGGGAATGACTTAATCCATGGAGTTTTTCATTTATGAACTAGTCTTTCATCTTGTTACCCATACTTTCTTGGGTCCGGTTGGTTTGATAAAGGATGTTTCTTTAACTCTCCATATTTGTTTAGTTTTTACTCATTTTTCTCTTTAATGGACATTCAAACTTTATATGCCCATTTTTCTTACATTGATAGCATATGGTGTTAGTGTAAGCATTAAAGGATGTGCTTGCATTATCTCTGGAGGCTTTTGAGAAATAACCCATGTAAAGATTCCTTTTCTTTTTTACTTTCAATTCCATTAAATCCAATGTCTTCTTTGTTTAGAGACATTCTTTGGGAGCCTACCATTTTGTCAAAGTTTGTTTTTCCTTTTGTAAAGTTATAAATAATCATTTCTTTATCTTCAATTTGATTCTTGAGATCATTTATCTCTTTATCTTTCTTGTTATCAACCTTCTTTTGAGATTTCTCTAACTCTAAAGATAATTTTCTTATTTTATCCTCTAATTCAGAAGTATATATATCTTTCTCATATACCGTAGAGGATAGGGATCGAAGGTCTTCTATCATTTTTTCATTCTTGCATTCTAATTCTTTGATTTTCAAGTCTTTTTCCTTTTCAGCAAGATTTTTGGATTCTAACTCCTTTGTTATAGCTTCATTCTTACTTTCTATTTTCTTGATTCTTGAATCCTTTTCCCTTTTAGCATTTCTAAGAGATTCTAGTTCTTTCATCATTCCTTCATTCTTGTTTTTTATCTACTAATGTGGTAGGAATTAGATCACCATCCGTGACAACCTCCCAAGCTTTCCAATCCATGGTTTGAAAGTATATTTGCATTTTCTTTTTCCAAAATGTATAGTTGTGTCCACAAAAGATTGGTGGCCTAGTTGAAGATTATCCCTCTCCAAAGGGAGCTACACCTAAGTGTGCCATTAGATCTTTTTATAACTACATGTTAAGATTTGTTATGACCCCGCTCTGATACCAATTGAAAAGCAAGGTGTAGTCCTAAGAGGGGGGTAAATTGGATTTTAAACTTTTCTTTTAATTCCTTTTAAGAATCCTTTAGACTTCTTTTATTTCTTTTAACCAATATTGACTTGTTTGTTTAATTTGTCAATCACACAAGAACTTAGTTTCCTTTATCCAATCAACAACACAATTAAACAACCAATCAATTAAGCACAATCTCCAAACCAAACAACCAATTTATTTGCCAAGTTTGACTTAATTGCAGCACTATTAGATTAATGAAAGTATGCAAGATTCAACACTCTTTGGAATATAAATAGATTCAAACTTTAAACCATTCAACCACAATATATCAATATATTAAATTCAACTTTTAGCTTTTGTTGTTAGCCCTGGTTATAAATTTGAAATAGCCCTGTAGTAATGGATTTGCTTCTTTAATATGATGTGTAATATGAAATCCAATCAACACAATATCCACACTCTTCCCAATATTCAGAAACGTACTCTCGTATGGTTTCTGCAAGATATGGTTTAACCAACGTACTCCCTTTCGATTTCTGCAACCCAAATCAAAATTAAACTTTAAGTTTACTTGATTCCCAAATATACGTAGTATATATGATTTTCAATTAAAATCATCCACGCAATTTAAATATGTACTGAAAATAAAGAGTAGGGAAAGAGAGAGTGAGGCGGAGATTTTTACGAGGTTCGGCTTATACCCAGCCTACGTCCTCGCCTTTGGCAAACTACCAAAGGATTCACTAAACCTGTTCCTTTAACGGGCGAAACAATACCTTTACAACACTCCTTGGTTAAGGCTAAAGCCTACCTTCTCTAAGCGATATCCCCTCGTCCGATCACTTCTTAACTAGGCTAGAGCCCGTCTCTCTAAGCAATATCCCCTTGCTTAGCCAAAGATCCAAACAATCATTGGAATCGTCAATCTACAAGAAATAAATCTAATATTTGTGTACAAAGAATTTGCTCCTAAAAGAGCTGATTAGTACAACAATTCAGAACTATAATATACTTCAAAGTAAATAACAATATGAAAATTAACTTGAAGCTCAATGAAGTATATCACCGATTAACTCTTTCAATGATTGAAAGATTTAGAATTTGTAGCACAATTTCAGTGGAAGAAGTTTAACAAAAATTCAGTTGAATTCGTGCAAGTTGAGAGCAAGAGAGAGCCTTGGGAATTTGAGAGCAATTGAGAGAGATTTTGAATTTTTGCTGAATTGAATTCTTGGTGCATTGATTCAATGATCTTTGAGGCTTATTTGCAGACTTTTAAAAGTATGTAACTTGATCCCCAAGTGACTTGGAGTATTCCCCAAGTTTTCACAAATTTTGAGCCCCAAACAACCTTATTTAAAAATTTGACCGTTATAAAAAAATTCAAAATAGCCACGTGACAGATGACTATCCATTTTTGGCAGTCATCTATCTAGTTAAATCAAAGGGACAATAAGGTGGTAGTCGGCTATCTAAACACGAACAGACACCTTAAAGTGTACTGCCAGTCGGCTGTCCAGTTCTTGACAGTCGTGTGTCAAGTTGTTAACTTCGAGCACCCTTCAGTCGTTTGATCATAACTTTTTTTGTGTAACTCTAAATTTGACATTATTGGTGTAAAATGAAAGCTAAGAGAAAATACTAAAACTTTAATGTTGAACACATTTTAAAATAAATATTTTTTTATAGAGAAAATTGTACATCAAAGCGGATGTAGAAAAATTGACAGCATTTGAGAAATCCTCTTTTTGATGTTTTTCATTCCAAAAATGATTCTAATCTTTTTGAAACAATCTTTGACCTTATAAAATATTTTCCAAGTATGTTCAAAAGTATCTAGGTCTAAGAAATTAACCTAAGAGCTTCTTGCATCCATATTGAATTTCTTTGAAGTACTTACATGAAATTTCCTAAACTCTTTCAAAATTTCAATCCTTGAATTCCTTGAGGTCTTTATGCTTGCTTCATCTTTCATTGAGCTTTCCATGTTGATCACTTGGGCTTTCATTCTTGAAATTTTTTCTTTAATATCAATGCTCTCATGATATTCAAGTTTTAATCCATGCCTCAAGCTTTGATATAATCATCCTTCTTTAAAGTACAAGCTTTCATGAATTCTTTAACCTTGCATTCATCATAAAGTCCTAAAAATACATCACTTAAACAAAGCATGTTAAGTTCTACTTGTTTGTTAGCATCAAAACAAGAAGTTAAGCCTTGTAAGGCCAACACAGTGTTTGTGCACAACAACTCCCGGCTGCTACATATTCAGCCGCAGCTATTGACAAAGCCACACAGTTTTGTTTCTTAGAGAACCAAGAGACTAAAGATCTTCGTAAGAAGTGGCATGTGCTACTTGTATTCTTTCTATCTATTTTACACCCTGCATAGTCCACATATGAATAACTAATCATTTCAAATCCGGTGTCCTTAGGATACTGTTGGCTTTACAAGGCTTAATATCCTATTTTGATGCTAACAAACAAATAGAACTTAACATGCTTTGCTTAAGTGATGTATTTTTAGGATTAAATGATAAATGCATTGTCAAAGAATTCATGAAAGATTGTACTTCAAAGAAGGATGATTATATCAAAGCTTGAGGCATGGATTAAAACTTGATCATGCATGCTATTGATGAATTACATGGATAGACTTAGTGCTTATTATATTGATATTCATAAACTATAAGAGATATAATAGTTATATTGGTATTTATGAGCTGTGTATAATGTGATAATGACTTTGGT
Source organism: Malania oleifera (assembly GCF_029873635.1). Classification (NCBI taxonomy): domain Eukaryota; kingdom Viridiplantae; phylum Streptophyta; class Magnoliopsida; order Santalales; family Ximeniaceae; genus Malania; species Malania oleifera. The sequence goes on from NC_080426.1 coordinate 62,161,380, forward strand.
ATCTATAAAGTCTTTGGTATCCATGAATATTTTTGGTATCATATCTTAAAAATTTTAATTAATATCACATTTTAAAAAGCTCACTTGGTATCATAATCTAAAAGTTAAATTTGCTTTTGAGCATGACAAGTATAATTATATTTGTGAGCATGGTATGATATTGAGGATATTGGCATGATATTGATATTTGATACATGATGTGGATCAATGTTTTGAAATGTAGGATGATGAAAGCAAATTGATAAAAAAAAAAAATTGAATGTATTGAATTTAGGAGGAGTGTTATGTCATATTGTTTATATTATGATTGTTTCCTTATTAATCAATTCAGAGAATTTTCAATTGGTTTCATGAATTAAATTTTCAATTGGTATCAATTCTCAATTGGTATCATGAAGTTTAAATAGATATCATGAATTCAATTTTAAATCGGTATCATAAAATTAACAATTGAAATCTTGAATATTGTCTAAAGGAAAAAGTTGTTAGTAATGAAGTTACAACTCATATACTTGAATGTTATAACACACTACACTTGCTATATTGAAAAACTATAAATTGAGTGTGTTCATATGTTTGATACGTATGTTTGATGAAATGCTCAACATGTGATTTTACTTGAACTTAATCAATTTTTTTTTCTTTTTGATGGATGTCAAAAGGGGGAGAAGTTTTAAAGCAAAAATTAAGCATAGTATTACAAATTGCAAAAACTGAGCATGAAAATAATATATATCAAAAGGACAAGTATTTTATAGTGATGAGCATGATTATAAAAGAGTTTTTAAAATTGATATTGATCTTGCAAGTATTGTTAAGATGAAACTTATTGAAGGGGGAGTCTTCTTAAGGCTCATTCCAATTTTTGCTTCTTGTTTGTCATCATCAAAAAGGGGGAGATTGTTGGCCTTACAAGGCTTAATATCCTATTTTGATGTTAACAAACAAGTAGAACTTAACATGCTTTGTTTAAGTGATGTATTTTCAGGACTAAATGATGAATGCATTGTTAAAGAATTTATGAAAGCTTGTACTTTAAAGAAGGATGATTATATTAAAGCTTGAGGCATGGATTAAAACTTGAAGTTCATGAGAGCATTGATATTAAAGAAAAAGCTTCAAGAATGAAAGCTCAAGTGAACAACATGGAAAGATCAAGAAAGAAAGATGATCAGAAGCTCAGAGATGATGGAAGAACAAAATTGAAGATCAAAGGATTAAATTTTTAAGGATGTTCTGAATGTAAGTACTTCAAGTTAATTTCAAGTATAAATTGATTTGAAGCTCTCAAGATATTCAGAAATATATTTTTTAATACTCTAAAGAATACTTTTATAATCAATGAAAAGAAAGGGTTTTTGAAAAAGAAAATCTTTGAAAAATAGAAGGGCCAGGCGACTATCATATTATGGCAGGCGACTGCCAAATTAAGTAAGGGATTTTTCAAAGAGACAGTAGCAAGACAGGTGACTGCCTAAACATGCCAAGCGCCTGAGTGAACATGCTAGGCGACTCCCTTGATTCTAATAAGCGACTAACAATGTTCTGTGTTATGAGTTTGTTCTATGACAGGCGACTGCCACTCGAACGTTGGCTTAAAAACTCTCAACGGGAAGATTTTTTAAACAAATTTTTTGGACACAATTAGTTTAAAAAAACTTGGAAACTATTTCAAGGAAACTTTGGGGGTATGGAATTGCTTCTAAACATCTATAAATAGCCCCAATCCTCAAAGGTTTGAGAAACCAAGTAATTTTCAAGCAATCAAAAGTTCTCAAAGGCTCTCAAACTCTCTTGTGTTCAACTACTGAATTGCTACTGATTCAAACTCCGAAGCAAAGCTTTTAAAGTCAAAACCTTTCAAGTTTTGGAAGATACTTGGTGATTTATATTGAGTATTGAGCTTCAAATTCTTTTATATTTGAATAACTTTGAAGTATTATTGTGCTGAAAGTTGTACTAACCTACTCTGCTATGAGAGTGTTTTCTTGTACACAAACTCTTCTATATCTTGATTCTTGTAGATTGATGATTCCAAGGGTTGTTTGGATTGTTGTATAAGTAAGGGGATATTGCTTAGAGAGGCGAGCTCTAGCCTAGTTAAGGAGTGACCGAACGAGAGGATATCATTTGGAGAAGGCGGGTTTTAGCCTTAACCAAGGAGTGTTGTAATTGGTATTGTTCCACCTGTCAACGGAACTGAACTAGTGAATCCTTTGGTGGTTTGCCAAAGGTGAGGACGTAGGCTGGGTATAAGCCGAACCTCGTAAAAATCTCCGTCTCACTCTCTCTTTCCCTTACTCTTTATTTTCAGCATATTTAAATTGCATGAATGGTTTATTTGATAATCATATATACTACGTAATATAGAAATTAAGTAAACTTAAAGTTTAATTTTGATTTGGGTTGCGGAAACCGAAAGGGAGTATGTTGGTTAAACCATATCTTACGAAAACCATACGGGAGTACGTTTCTTGGTTAAACACTCAAAGATAAATTAATTGAAAGTTTATTTGAGTTTTGAATATTTGGAAAGAGTGATTGAATGTTGTATTGAACATCATATTAAGCAAATCCATATATACAAGGCTTGATTCAAATTTATTTCTAGGGCTGATAACAAAAGCTTTATTGTGTTTGTGAAAGGATTGTTGAATATTAAATTACATTCTTCACAAGGTTTTCAAATTCATAATCACAGGGCTTATATAAACAAGCAAACTATCTCAAGATCTTATATTACCAAAATGCTGAATACCTTATATCTTGGTTTGGTTGTTTGTTGTGTAACTTGTACTTGGCAAATAAATTGATTGTTTGGCTTGAAGATTGTGATTAATTGATTGGTTGTTTAATTGTGTTATTGATTGGATAAAAGAACTAAGTTCTTGATTGATTAAAGAATTAAACAAACAAGTCAATAATTGGTTAAAAGAAACAAAAGAAGTTTAAGGTATCTTAAAAGGAATTAAAAGAAATTTTTAGAAGCCAATTCACCCCCCCTCTTGGGAAGCTATTCCTAATTTCAGATACCATAGTCCTAAGTCCATGGTGCCTATTAAGTATCTTAGGATTCTCTTAACAACTATTAGGTGTGATTCCTTAGGTGCTAATTGAAAACATGCACACATACACACAATAAACATTATGTCGGGTCTACTAGTTGTTAGATATAATAGACTTCCAATCATACCTCTATAATACTTTGTGTCTATAGGTTTTCCCTTTTCATCTTTGTCTAGGCTGATGGAGGTATTCTTGTAGGTTTACTATTTTCCATACAAAATTTTTGTATCATTTCTCTTATGTATTTTGATTGACTTAAGAAAGTCTCATGCTTGGCTTGTTTAATATGCAGTCCAAGAAAATAGTTTAACTCCCCCATCATGCTCATTTCAAATTCTCTTGCATGCAATTTGCAAATTCTTTACATAGATATTCATTAGTAGCACCAAATATTATATCATCTACATAGATTTGAATTAAGAGTATATCATCTTTCTTGGTTTTAATGAACAAGGTACTATCAATTTTTCCTCTCGAAAACCCCTTCTCAGTTGTAAATCCACTAAGCCTTTCATACCAAGCCCTAGGGGTCTGTTTTAATCCATACAAAGCCTTAGTTAGTCTAAATACATTATTAGGATTTTCTATATTTTCAAAATCAGGGGGTTGTTCAACATAAACCTCTTCATTAATATACCCATTTAAGAATGCACTTTTGACATCCATTTGGTATAACTTAAATTCTTTGTAGGAAGCATAAGCTAACAACATTCTTATTGTCATGCCCCGAACCCAGAAATGGGACCCAAGGGTGAAATAGTAATCTAACCTATCCCTGTATCATAAAAATCACCATAGATACAGTACGATGAATGAGGGTCCGATCCCGTGGGGTTCCTAGGCACCCTATACACATTCATATACAACCATATACACAGCAGAAAATAAGTCTTTCTATACATACACAGTAACATACAAGAATCTACACAAAGGAGTCAAACTCCGAAAAATACCACACAACCCCGGGTGTCAGCCAAGACCACCCAGTACAGTCCTAGTATTTACCCAAGTACCTTTCGGAGTACACCGACCACTACGCTCCCATAACAGGTTGCTAGTTTCGGTTACTCGATAGACCTGAAAAATATGTACGTATAGTAGAGGTGAGACACCTCTCAGTAAGTCAGATACAGGTTATATTGGTGTGTGACATTTGAGTGTTATCATGATAGCAAAACATACACAGTTAAATGCAATTCTAGAACTAGTTTCAAAACAGTGCATACACGCACGCACACACAGGATCAACCCGGTGTCGTCACACCCTTCGGCCGTAGCCGACCCGCAATACCAGGCGTCGGCCCATAGCCGACCCGCGATACACGGCATCCCCGGCACATAGCGAACCCCAGGCTCCCATGGCATTGTACCGGTACAAACTGGTGGATCCACACCCTTCGGTGATCAGCCGGCAAAGCTCACGCCCTCAGGATTAGAGCCAGACACTCTTGCCAAACATGGCTAGCGATTTCATACACCCTCGGATATAGAGTCGGACATGCTCAGTGCCTAGAAGAACCCAGAACCCAGTTCTGATTGCATTCCACCAAAACACAACCATCCATGTTCATATAACCAAACAAACCACACCCATTTGGTAATCTAAAAATCATGATTTTCCAAATATATATAGTTTAAATAAAGTCAAGGCATGACCATCCCTATTACATCGTATAAATCACCATATACATACGATTTTCCAACAAAATCAGGGATATAACCCAATACCTCCTTTTTCCCAAAATTTTAACATGAAAAACTCATAATTTTACCCATCAGATCCCCTCCAAATGAGTAATCAAAACACACACAGGACCGCAAACCCTAGTTCTACCGAGTCCGATTTAAAAAATAACTGACATAAACTAAATCCCTTACCTTTTCCCAAATGACAAATCCCGAACTCTAAGGCCCCTAAACAGCGAACCGAGTTCCAAAACCTACACACCACAATACAGAATATGCTCATAACCCTATTCTCTACACAATCACTGAATCAGAATTGAAAATCGAGTCTTACCTCGATTTCGAGCCAAAACTAAAAAATGCTCGAAACGAAGATCCAATCCATAGAACTTGTAGAGAATCCTGCCTTGATCCTTGTGGTAACCTCGGATCAACAATTCTCGCAACCAACAGCACAGAAATCTAAAGAGAGGGAGAGTACATTGAGTTTCTAAAGAGATAGAGAGAGAATTTGATTTTTCTTAATTGAGAAGTAATGAAAATATCTATTTATAGTACCTTTGACTTGGCTGTCCTCGTCAACAAATGGCGTCCTCATCGACGAGCCCATGTAGACACCTCATTGACGAAGCGGTGACCTCGTCGACGAGCCTGAGATTCCCGATTTTCCAAAACCTCTCAAATTCTCCTCGTCGACGAGCACCTGAAACTCGTTGCCAAGAACTACAGAGCCTTCATCGACGAACTCTAACTTTGTCAACAAAGCCTGCTTAATTACCATTTCTGCCCTTTTCTTAATTGATTAAATCCATATAAGATAGTTCAAGTTCTTACAACCTCCCCTCCTTACAAAAATTTCTTCCACGAAATTTGCTATCTCTCATTCATAAATTCAAACACAAACACGCAACTTTAGAACGAAACTGGCGACTACTACAACGTAGCCCCATCACAATATATACATACCCTCACTTATGGCGGAGGAACACTGTGGTTACAAACACAAACTGTCTTAGGAGTTCACAAATACACACACTCCCCAAGACCAACCACCTATTCCAATACAAAGTAGGGTAATGTACATAACTCAAAACAACTGTGGATACTTCCGGCATATTTCTGTTTCCAGTTCTCAAGAAGCTTCATTAACCTCGTGATTCCGCCACAATACCTTCACCAAAGGTATGTCCTTGATACGTAGCTTCTGAACTTTATGGTCCAAAATCTAAACAGGTGTCTCCTCATATGCTAAAATATCCCTAATCTCCACATCCTCATAGCTAATAACATGTGAAGGATCCAACACGTACCTCCTCAACATGGATACGTGAAACACATTGTGGACCCTCAAGAGTGCTGGGGGTAGTGCAATCTTGTAAGCTACCGGACCCACTCGCTCAAGAACCTCGAATGGTCCAATGTACCTTGGGCCCAGCTTGCCCTTCTTCCCAAATCTCATTGCCCCTTTCATTGGAGCGATCCTCAAAAATACCTTACCCCCCACCTTGAACTCCAACTCACTACGGCGAACATCTGTGTAGCTCTTTTGCCGACTCTGAGCTGATTTAATCCTTTCTCGGATCAAACCTACCTTCTCTGATGCTTGCTGCATAAGTTCAGGTCCTAACACCTGATGTTCCCCAACCTCACTCTAATACATAGGAGATCGACACCTTCGACCATACAGAGCCTCAAACGGTGTCATCCCGATACTAGCCTAGAAACTGTTGTTATAAGTGAATTCTACTAATGGCATAAAATGTGTCCAGCTACCACCAAAATCTAACACACAAACCCGCAACATATCCTCCAAGATCTATATTGTCCTCTCCGACTGTCCACCAGTCTAGGGGTGAAACGCTATACTAAGAGTAAGCTTCGTCCCCAATGCTTCCTGTAATAACTTGGGGAAATTTTTTTTAAAAAAATTAATTAATAAATTAAAATTATTAATCAATTAATTAGTTAAACATTATTAAATTAATGTATTAAATAAACAAATAAAGGAAATAGAAAAAAAAATTAAATTAAATTAAAATTATTTATTAGTAATTAATTAGTTAAACATTATTAACTTAAATTAATTAAGTAAATAATATGATGGGTATATATATATATAAGGTTAAGGTATATATATGGTTAAAGTAATAATTATATATATATATATAGGTAAGTTATTGTAATATATATATATAGTTTACTTAACCTTCTTCTTTCTTCAGAAGCCTTCTTTTCTCCCCGTCTCTTGCGCCTCTCTCTGTGCTCTCTCCTGCTCGTTGTCTCCTTCCCTTTCCGCCTCTCTCTCTCCCCTCATTTCTCGACGAATATTTGACCAATTGGGAAATGGAAGGTGCCGTTGGATTCCTAACTCCACCACCGACATTTCTACTGGAGCGGATTTGTCGTGAGAGCGGCGTAGGCACCATTCCTGGGGTAAGGCAATTTTTTCCTAATTTCTCAATTTCTCGTTAAATTTATTGTTAAATCAATGATTAGGCACCACCACGGGGTCCTAGTCGTGATCGTCGTCATTTTGACATAAGTAAAGTTCCAATTGGGGTTTCCTAGGCCCTACTCCAAAGCGAGAGTGGGATTTGAGAAATTTGGTAATTTGTCTATATTTAAGGGTATAATTATTTATTTAGAATTTATGGGCCTAGAAAATATTAAAATAATATTTTATTTAAGGTTAATTAATGGAATTGGAATTTTTAAATTTAGGGTCCGGGTGAGCGCCGCAGGCATCTTTTTGGGGTCCCTATTGGCGTAGTTCAAGAAACTAGGTAAGGGGAAAAATATATATTAAACCATAATTTTTATGAATTTAATGGAAAATGAATTGTGTTATATTTACGTGTATATGTCTCAGTATGGGTTTAAAAATGCCAACCATTTAAATTACATATTCCGAGTTTAGGGCTGTTTATTAGATACGTATATGTGAAAATGAACTGATGGAACTGAAAGATATTTTCAAGATAATTATATAAGAAATAAAAGATGTATTTTTAGCATATAAATGTTAAATGTAGGTTGGCTTATTTTACAAGCAGTGCATAAATTTTATTGCTAAATTGTGTGGCATGAATAAAATAGAATTTTGTGTGGAATTATGTTTTATATATATATATACACATTAGATGTAGGATATACATGAAATGAAATGAATATTAAAATGATATATGAAATATGCTGCATGTGAGTGTTAATGCAACCATGGAACCAATCACGATTGAAAAGATGTCGACCACAGCTGAAAGGATGCCGAAGCTAACTAACCATGGCTGAAAAGATGCCGACCACGGCTAAAAGGATGCCAAAACTAACCAACCATGGCTGAAAAAATGCCGACCACAGCTGAAAGGATGCCGAAGCTAACCAACCAAGGCCGAAAAGATGCCAACCATGGCTGAAAGGATGCCGAAGCTAACCAACCACAGCTGAAAAATGCCGGCCACGGCTGAAAGGATGCCAAAGCTAACCAATCACGACTGAAAATATGCCAACCACGGCTAAAAGGATGCCAAAGCTAACTAACCATAGTTGAAAAGATGCCGACCACGACTGAAAGGATGCTAAAGCTAACCAACCACAACTGAAAAGATGCCTAGTATTTATGAATTAAAATAAAAAATAAGTATGAAATGAAAATAAATGAAGTAGAATGAAATGACAAATGTGAATGATGAAATGTTGACCATTACGTAAAGTGAAATGCAATGCAATGTTTAAACTATGAACATGAACAAATGTGAATGATTGAATAATGACGAAAAGAATAAAGTATTATGATATTAGAAGCACCTATGTACATAGAACATGATGTGATTGGGCAGGGCGTACTCTTTGCCTGAGGGCTTGCTGAGGAAGGCGAGTGCACTAGTAACTTCAGATGTGACAATAGCTGCATAATGTACTAAGGCAAAGGGTACTGTTGGCCTTACAAGGCTTAAAATCTTGTTATCTTGTTTTGATGCTAACAAACAAGTGAAATTTAATGTATTTGTGTGATTAATGTTATTTCAAGGCTCATATATGAGAAAGCAAGGTCAAAGTGCTCACAAGGATCAAATGAAGCTTAAAATAGTCAAAGCATGGATTTGAAGATGATTTATTAAAGCTTGAAGAATATGAGGACATGAATGAGTTGTTGAAAGCCAAGGAATATTAAAGTCAAAAGAGTCAAAGAAAGACAAAGTGAGAAAGCTTAAAGAATATGAAAGCTTGAAGAAAAGATGAACTCAATCCAAGGACAAAGCATGAAGACTCAAGAACCTAAAATGAGAAAAGTCTTAGAAGTTTTCATGGAAGTACTTTAATGTTTAAAATATCATTTGAAATATTTTGAAGCTCTTAGGTTAACTTCTTGGACCTAAATACCTTTTAAAATATCTAGAAAATATTTTTATAAAGTCAAAAATTATTTTAAAAAGGTTAGAATCATTTTTGGAATGAAAAGCATCAAAAAGAGTTTTTCCAATTGCTGTTAGTTTTTATATAGTCGCATTAAGGTGAATTTTTATCTATCTAAAACTCATTATTTTAAAAAGTGTTCAACATGAAAGTTGTAGGATTTTCTCTTAGCTTTTTTTTGACACCAAGAACACATAATTAGGAGTTATATAGAAAACGATATGACCAAAACATTGAAGTAGTGTCACTGATATTAAACATCTGAACACTGTTCACGGGAGGGACTTCAGATGACTGAACAACACACAGAACGACCTTAAACGTCTAAACTCAACACTTTAGATGTATGAAGATTTTTTGGAATAGATTTAAAGAGGCAGTAGCTGTTCAAACTTCTGAACCCGGCACTTCAGACATCTGAACTTGACACCTCAAACATCTGAACCCTACTTCAGACATCTAACCCTGTGTCTAGTTCATTTTTTAAGGGATTTCAGGAACTTCAGATGACTGAACTCGAATCTTGAGACATCTGAACACTGTTCAACAGGAAAATTTTTCAACTTCTTATATTTTAAAATATAGCTGTTTGAGCTCCAAACTTGCTAAAAATTTGGGAAACTCTCAAAGGAAACTTTAGCAACATGGAAACAAGTTTGAAAGCCTATAAATACATGGTTTTGCAAATCAAAACTCATCCAAGAATTGAAAAATCTGCTTTGAGAAGCTGAAAGCACTCTTGTTCTTCCAAAGTTCTCTTGCTCACTCATTAAAAAAATTCTTTTGTTGAGATATTCTGAAGTGCTAATCCTTCCTCCTCTGAATTCCTACTGTTAATTCTCATATAAGAAGGATATTGGTGAATTCTACACTTGAGCTTCATTCTATTTCCTATTGATATTTTACATTGAAGTATATAGTGCTGAAATTGTACTAACTTGCTCTTTGAGAGAGTATACTTGTACGAAGATTTTATCTTGTGTTTCTCGTAGTTCATTGACGTTCTAAGGTGTTTGGATCGTTGGCTAAGCAAGGGGATATTGCTTAAAGAGGCGGACTCTAGCCTATGTAAGGAATGACCAAAAGGGGGAATATTGTTTGGAGAAGGCAGGCTCTAGCCTTAACCAATGAGTGTTGTAAATTTTTGTTCCAGTCGTCAATGGAACAAGTTTAGTGAATCCTTTGGTGGTTTTTCCAAAGGCGAGGACGTAGGCTGTGTTGAAGCTGAACCTCGTAAAAATCCCTGTCTCACTCGCTCTTCCCCTACTCTTTATTTTTCAGTTCATATACAATTGCGTGGATGGTCTAAATTTGAAAATCATATAAACTACATATATTTGGAAATCAAACAAACTTAAGGTTTAATTTTGATTTGGGTTGCGGAAACTGAAAGGGAGTACGTTGGTTACACCATATCTTACGGAAACCATACGAGAGTACGTTACTTGGTTAACATCCCAAAGATAAATTTACTAAGAGTTTATTTGAGTTCTAAATATTTGGAAAGAGAGATTTGATTCATCTATACAAGGCTTTACATCAGCAAGCATAAAGTCTCGTTCACTACATAAGTGCTGTGTATTGGCTTATTTGTTTACTTTCTAATTTTAGTTGATTGGTTTGGTTGAATGATTGGATGTTTGTATGGTTACAAATTAAGTAAAGAAACTAAGTTCTTGAGTGCTTAACAAATTAAACAAATCAGTCACAAATTGGTTAAAAGAAATAAAAAAAGTTTAAGAATTCTAAAAAGGAATTAAAAGAAATTTTTAAAAGCCAATTCACCCCCCTCCCTCTTGGGAAGTTATTCCTAATTTCAATTGGTATCAGAGAGGGGTTATAGCAACTCTTAACTAGAAGCTATAAAAAGATTGTAATGACTCACATCGGCGTAGCTCCTTTTGGAGAGGGACAATCATCAATTAGGCCACCAATCTTTTATGGACAAAACTATACATTTTGGGGAAAAAGAATGCAAATATACCTTCAAACCATGGATTGGAAAGCTTGGGAGGTCGTCATGGATGGTAATCTAATTCCTACCACATTGGTAGATGGAAAACAAATACCAAAGGAAAAGAAAGACATGACTGAAAGAGATTATAAAATGTTGCAAATAAACTCTAGTGCTATGAATGCTCTATATTGTGTTTTAGATGCCAATGAATTTAATTGACTAATAACTTGTAAATCAGCTAAGGAGATATGGGATAAGTTAGAAGTTACTAATGAAGGAACAACGGATGTTAGGGATAATAGGGTTGATATGCTCACAAGCGAGTATGAAGCCTTTAAGATAAACCTGGATGAATCAATTACAAATATGTTTACTAGGTTCACTCACATAATCAATTCCCTAAATACCTTAGGAAGAACCTACACTACTTATGAAATGATAAGGAAAATTCTTAGAGGACTACCAAACGTGTGGGAACCAAAAGCCATTGCCATAACTGAAGGAAGAAATTTGAAAAACACTTCCTTAGATGAGCTTATAGGTTCTCTCCTTACATATGAAATGACAATGAATGAAAAGAGTGGAAAAACCAAAGCCCAAGAAAAAAATAGCCTTTAAAGCCTTAGAGGAAAACTCAAGTAGTGAAATGGATGAAGATGAAGAAGCCTTCATATCTAAAAAGCTAGCAAGGATACTAAGAAGGAGAAACAAATTTAAAAGAAGAAATCAAGACTCCGAATAAGAAGAAGAAGAAGTTAGCAAAAAGAAATCAAGGAATAAAACATCTAAATGCTATAATTGCAATAAAGCTGGACATTTAAAACCTGAATGTCCACTATTAAAGAAAGAATCTAAAAAGAAAAACAAGAAGTCCATGAAAGCCACTACTTGGGATAGTACAAGTAGTTTAGAGAATGAAATAAGTGACCAAGAGGTTGCTTACACGTGCTTTATGGCATGGGATAACTAAGAAAGCTCCTAAACTAAATCTTCAAATAATTCTTGTAGTGATGAATCAAGTGATGAGGGTATGTCATCTTATGATGAACTTCAAAATGATCTATTCAAAATACATAAGATGCTGATGAAAGCAAATAAACAAAACACCTCATTGAAGAATAAGAATGAAAGTTTAATATAAGAGTTAAAATTCCTAAAGAATGCTGAAAGAGATAAAGACTCAAAACTCAAGTAATTAGAACATAAGTATGAATCAGCAATGAAAGAAATAGAATCCAAAAATCTTGTTGAAAAAGAAAACAACTTGAAAATTGAGAAACTAGAAAGCAAGAATGAACAAATGATAGAAGGCCTTCTATTCTTATCCTCTACCATATATGAGAAAGATATGTATATTTCTAAACTAGAGGATAGAATCAGAAAATTATCTCTAGAATTAGAGAAATCATTAAAGAATGTTGATAACAAGAAGGACATATAATTAAATGATCTCAAGAATCAAATCAAAGATAAGGATAAAATTATTTACAATTTCACAAAAGGAAAGGAAAACCTTGATAAGATGATTGGCTTACAAAAAATGTCTCTAAATAAAGAAGGCATTGGTTTCAATGGAATTGAAAATAAAAAGAAAAAGAATTCCTACATGGGATATTTCTCGAAAGAATCCAAAAACTATACTTGCATATCTTCTAATGCCTACACAAACACCATATGCTATCAATGCAAGAAAAAAGGGGTATATAAAGTTTGAATGTCCATTTAAGAGGAAAGATGTTAAAACCAAGCAAGTATGGAAAATAAAGGAAATCTTCCTTCAAAAATCCTCCGGACCCAAGAAAATATGAGTACCAAAAATGAAATAATGACTTCACACATATATAAATAGAAAATGGCATTATTGGCAAAAATCATAGGATGACCTTTTACAAGGCTTAACTTAAGAAAATATAAAGAAAATATCAAATATGAGCTTATTATATAAGCGCCTTGATGTTACATGCTACATGCTTACTTGTCTACATGTGATGTATTGATATGCTATATGCTACATGTGTATTAATTAACTTGACTTGATTTATATTGAAAAGTATGGCTTACTATGTTGAAAATTAAGAATGAGATTATTGAGCTTAAGCATAAATTTTTTATATAAGGATAATTCTAGAACATGCGTGATTTTAAATGAATCACATGGATAAACATACTACTCTTTATCTATGAGTTATGAAAGATATAGTAGTTATATTGGTATCCATGAACTATACATTATGTGATATTAGGCTTTGGTATCTATAAAGTATTTTTGGTTCACATGTTAAAAATTTCAATAGATATCAAATATAAAAGCTCAATTGGTATCACAAAGTCAAATTATTTATGAGCATGATTATGTCTATGAGCATGATGTGACATTGATGATCTTAGCATGATATTTGATACATGATATGATTCAATATTTTACATGGGATGATAAAAGTAAAATTAATAACAAAACTGAATGTATTGAATTCAGGGGGAGTGTCATGAATCATTAATCAATTGATATCATGAATTAAATTTTAAATTTTAAATTGGTATCATAAAAACCATTAAATTAATATTAGTTGGTATCTTGAATAAATGCTGTGAGCTACACACTACCTATGCTATGTTGGAAAACAATAACTTGAGTGTATAGATATGTTTGGAATACATGGTTATTGATATGCTTAAAATGATTTGTATTTGAATTTAAATCATTTCTTTTCTTTTTGATTGATGTCAAAAGGGGGAGAAGTTGTGAAGCAAGAATTGAGCATAATTGAGCATGAGCATTATATCTATTCAAAACAAGTATTTAAATATTGATGAACATGATTGATGAAATTAATATTGATTTTATTAAGATAAAGCTTATTGAAAGGGGGAACCTTTTTAAGGCTTACTCACATTTTTGCTCTTTGTTTGTTATCATAAAAAAGGGGGAGATTGTTGGCCTTACAAGGCTTAATCTTGTTATCTTATTTTGATGCTAACAAACAAGTGAAATTTAATGTATTTGTGTGAGTTATGTTATTTCAGGGCTCATATATGAGAAAGCAAGGTCAAAGTGCTCCCAAGGATTAAATGAAGCTTAAAAGAGTCAAAGCATGGATTTGAAGATGATTTATTAAACCTTGAAGAATATGAGAACATGAATGAGTTGTTGAAAATCAAGGAATATTGAAGTCAAAAGAGCCAAAGAAAGACAAAGTGAGAAAGCTTAAAGAATATGAAAGCTTGAAGAAAAGATGAATTCAATCCAAGGACAAAGCATTAAAACTCAAGAACCTAAAATGAGAAAAGTCTTAGAAGTTTTCATGTAAGTACTTTAATGTTTAAAATATCATTTGAAATATTTTGAAGCTCTTAGGTTAACGTCTTGGACCTAAATACCTTTTAAAATATCTGAAAAATATTTTTATAAAGTCAAAAATTATTTTAAAAGGGTTAGAATCATTTTTGGAATGAAAAGCATCAAAAAGAGTTTTTCCAATTACTGTCAATTTTTATATGGCCGCATTAAGGTGAATTTTTCTCTATCTAAAACTTATTATTTTAAAGAGTGTTCAACGTGAAAGTTGTAAGATTTTCTCTTAGCTTTCTTTTGACACTAAGAACACCTAATTGGGAGTTCTACAGAAAAAGATATGACCAAAACACTGAAGCAGGGTCACTGTTGTCAGACATCTAAACACTGTTAACGGGAGGGACTTCAGATGATTGAACAGCACATAGAACTACCTCAGACGTCTAAACTCGACACTTCAGACATCTGAAGATTTTTTGGAACAAATTTAAAGAGGTAGTAGCTGTTCAGACTTCTGAACCCGGCACTTCAGACATCTGAACTTAACACCTCAGACGTCTGAACTCTACTTCAGACATCTGACCCTGTGTCTAGTTCATTTTTTAAAGGATTTTAGGAACTTCAGATAACTGAACTCGAATCTTCAGACATCTGAACACTGTTCAACAGGAAAATTTTTCAAATTCTAATATTTTAAAATATAGCCGTTTGAGCTCCAAACTTTCTAAAAATTTGGGAAACTCTCAAAGGAAACTTTAGCAACATGGAAAAAAGTTTGAAAGCCTATAAATACATGGTTTTGCAAATCAAAACTCATCCAAGAATTGAAAATTTTGTTTTGAGAAGCTGAAAGCACTCTTGTTCTTCCAAAGTTCTCTTGCTCACTCATTAAAAAATTCTTTTGCTGAGATATTCTGAAGTGCTAATCCTTCCTCCTCTGAATTCCTACTGTTAATTCTCATATAAGAAGGATATTGGTGAATTCTACACTTGAGCTTCATTCTATTTCCTATTGATATTTTACATTGAACTATATAGTGTTGAAATTGTACTAACTTGCTCTTTGAGAGAGTATACTTGTACGAAGATTTTATCTTGTGTTTCTCGTAGTTCATTGACGTTCTAAGGTATTTGGATCGTTGGCTAAGCAAGGGGATATTGCTTAGAGAGGCAGACTCTAGCCTATGTAAGGAATGACCAAAAGAGGGAATATTGTTTGGAGAAGGCAGGCTCTAGCCTTAACCAATGAGTGTTGTAAATTTTTGTTCCAGTCGTCAATGGAACAAGTTTAGTGAATCCTTTGGTAGTTTTTCCAAAGGCGAGGACGTAGGCTGTGTTGAAGCCGAACCTCGTAAAAGTCCCCATCTCACTCGCTCTTTCCCTACTCTTTATTTTCAGTTCATATACAATTGCGTGGATGGTTTAAATTTGAAAATCATATAAACTACATATATTTGGAAATCAAACAAACTTAAGGTTTAATTTTGATTTGGGTTGCGGAAACCGAAAGGGAGTACGTTGGTTACACCATATCTTACGGAAACCATACGAGAGTACGTTAC
This sequence comes from Malania oleifera, assembly GCF_029873635.1. Taxonomy (NCBI): domain Eukaryota; kingdom Viridiplantae; phylum Streptophyta; class Magnoliopsida; order Santalales; family Ximeniaceae; genus Malania; species Malania oleifera. The sequence continues at coordinate 62,177,356 of NC_080426.1, forward strand.
TTAGTTAACATCCCAAAGATAAATTTACCAAGAGTTTATTTGAGTTCTAAATATTTGGAAAGAGAGATTTGATTCATCTATACAAGGCTTTACATCAGCAAGCATAAAGTCTCATTCACTACAGGGCTTGGTTCAAATTTGGAAAATATAAACAAACAACCATCTTGAGTTGTTATATTACATAAGTGCTGTGTATTGGCTTGTTTGTTTACTTTCTAATTTTAGTTGATTGGTTTGGTTGAATGCTTGGATGTTTGTATGGTTAAAAATTAAGTAAAGAAACTAAGTTCTTGAGTGCTTAACAAATTAAACAAATCAATCACGAATTGGTTAAAAGAAATAAAATTAGTTTAAGAATTCTAAAAAGGAATTAAAAGAAATTTTTAAAAGCCAATTCCCCCCCCCCCCTCTTGGGAAGCTATTCCTAATTTTAGGTACCTATTTGTAAGGGCCGGAAGATTTCCCTATCCTTAGGGCCTTTGCCGGTAAGTTATTGTTGAACAGTGTGAGTACGAGATCAATTTAACACTTAAGGGCTTACTGAGTAAGGTGAGTGCCTTGGTATGTTTTAGCTGTGACCTTTGGGTTGCCTAGGTATCAGAGCAGAGGGGTGCTACTTGTATGGGCGGGTAATCACCCCTAACCTTTAGTAATCTTGTGGGTTAAATCTTTTGCATATGTTTGGTTAAGATCAAATAATAATTTCAGAAATTGTGTTAATGATTTTTAAATGTTAAATATTATATGGTTATATAAACTCATGTTAGCCACACACTGTTTTAATATATTGTTTCTTCCTTACTAAGATGTGTCTCACCTGAATATGAATTTGTCTTTTTCAGGATTTCCTCGAGATCGATCTTTGAGAGCTCGAGGTTTTTATAGCATAATTGGGAAATAGAAAAAAAAATGGTATATTTTTATGTTAATTTTGGGGAATGTAAATATTTATGTTTTATGTCTTTATGTTTTAAGGCTGTTGAGTAAGGAACGATTGTGAAAATACCGAAATGTTTTGGGAGTTATGTAGATTTATGGAAATGCAGGTGATGGATGATTTATTATCGATTATAGTTAGAATTAGTAAACTCTGGTATTATGTTATATGCAGATTATGTTTATGTTTTCTACAGTGTATATTATGGATTATGAATTATTAGGATTTTATCAAGCATAATGCACTGAAGCCAGGTTTAAGGGTTCGGGGTGTTACACTTCCTACAAACTCATCCAAAATCAAGAAGTTCACCTCGGGTCTCGATCTGATACAATGGACACCGGTACCCCGTGCATTCTAATTATCTCATGCACATACATATCTGCTATCCTACTCAAAGGGTAACTAACCTTCATCGGCAAGAAGTGAGCAAATTTCGTCAACCTGTCCACGATCACCCAAATATCATTCTACCCGTGAAGTGCAAGCGGTAATTTGGTCACAAATCCATGGAAATATGCTCCCATTTCCATTCCGGAATAGCTAAGGGCTGTAACGGCCTTGCTGGCTTCTGATGTTTAGCTTTCACCTGCTGACATGTCAGACACGGCTCCATAAACTAAGCAATCTGCCTTTTCATACCACTCCACCAGAAGGTGTCACGCAAATCTTGATACATCTTCATACTACCCGGATGTACCATATACAAAGAGCGATGCACTTCCTCCAAAATCGTCCTTCTGATCTCATCGTCATTCAGAACACATAGCCTGGTCCCAAACCTCAACACAGCTCCCTCAGAGATGTTGAACTCTGAAGCCAATCCCTATTGTACCTTTTCCACAACCTCTGTCAACTCCGCATCACTAGCCTGCACAACTTTTATATGCTCAAACAAAGTCGGCTGGACCGCCAAACTAGAAAGGAAAGCCTAATGATCACAACACACTAACTCTATACCTGAGCTCTCCAGATCCTATCTGATGTGATGCTGAGTTACAACTGCAGATACTACCACGTGATTCGACTTCCGACTCAACGCATCGATTACCATATTAGATTTTCCCAGGTGATAACTGATGGTGCAATCGTAGTCCTTAATCAACTCAAGCCACCATATCTGCCTCATATTCAACTCCTTCTACATGAAAAAGTACCTGAGGATTTTGTGATCAGTGAAAATCTCACATTGCACACCATACAAATAATGCTGCAAGATCTTGAGTGCATATATAAGAGCAGCCAACTCTAGATCATGCGTAGGGTAATTCTTCTCATAATCCTTTAGTTGCCAAGAAGCATAAGCTATTACCTTACCCTGCTGCATAAGCACACAACCCAAACCTTTTACAAATGCATCGTTATAAATCAAATCTGCCATCCCCCGAAGGAATAGTCAAAATCGGAGCAGTAACTGACTCACTCGAAAAATGAGCAGCTCAGAAGATATCCCAAGTGTAGAAGTTACGTTGTGTAATATTCAGTCCAAGGGCTAGATTGTTTCCTCATGGAATGCGTTTTAATCTCAAATTTCACGTTCTCCCAATCGAAATTAAAAAGGTACTGAACTCGGTTTAGATTTGGGTTTTCAAGATTGTTCAATTTCACTTCTGACAAATTAAATGACATGCAATTTAAAGCCCTAAAACTAATATGCAGAGAATTAAAGAACACTAAAGGAGACCCAAATCTAGTCAAGGAAACATCGAAATGAACGCTAATTAAAATGGTAACTTTAAACATAGAATTAAAACATGTCGAAATGGAAACTCAATCAGATTCAAACACAGACTAAAAAATTGAAATTTTAACAAAAATCAAGAACTCGAACCAAAATTTAGTACTTTGAAAACTTAAGAAATACCCAGACAATATAAAAACACAAACTTTAACAAGAAGAAACCTAAACTAAATCAAACTTCAATTAAAAATTAATTTTTTTTTAAGAGAAGGGAACAATTAATTTAATCTATTACTAATTTACGGGAAGACAAAACAAAACAAAACACAAAAAAAAAAAAAAACAATTAAATAACCACTACAAAATAAAACATTAAATTTCAAACTTGCAACTAACATAGATAAATAATAATAAAAACAATAGTATCCATCAAAAGAAATAAATTAAAGAAAGAAAGGAAGAAGAAGAAGAAGAAGAAGAGAGAGAGAGAGAGAGAGAGAGAGAGAGAGAGAGAGAGAAGCTGCTGCAGGGAGTCGTGTTGGTGGAAGGTGTGTTCGGCCATGGCTACTGAAGGTCTGCTATGTGGGGCTCTAACTGATGCTATTATCCTTGAGTTCTTGGTGGCCTGGTATGCTGGGGATGAAGCTCACAGCCAGAACTACTGCTACAAACTTGGAGGGCTGGCAGAGAAATAGGCTAGCTAAAGAAAAGCTATCGTGGAGTCTTCTAATACTGTTGGCTGCTGTCGTGGCCTGCTGGTCTAGAAGAGCTCAAGAATGGTGGCTTGCTATAAGGAGAGGACTAGAGGGAGAAGACAGGGAAGGAGGTAGATCAAATTAAAGAAGAAAAAATAGGGTAAGGGAAAGAGAGTGAGGAAGGAGGGTGCGGGAGAGAAGAGGGAGCAAGGGAAGGAGAAAGGGAGAGAGAGTTTGAGAAAGAGAAGGAAAAATTGTGAGGAGAGCCGCGGGGGCTGCTTACACAGGGGAAGGAAAAAAAGAGAATTTAAGGGGGAAGCTGGGTGCCCTAGACCCACGACCAGATATATCCAACCTGACCCAGCCATGCATGGCCGAGTCACATCAAATATGATTATATATATATATATATATATATATATTTTTTTTTTCTTTTTTCATTTTTCGTTCTCTCTTCACCACCAAATTTGACCTTCTTGAAGTCTGTTTCTCACAAAAATAAAAACATAGAAATTGTAGATAATCCTTTCCTCTTTCTCCAAAAATTTGAATCGTCTTGATCAGAGTTCGGACGGAAAAGTTATGTACGAAATACGAACAGGTGTCGGTTTTGGTTTTCGGGAATTTTCCTATGATAAAAAAAATTACCAAAAATTCATAGATTGCACAATAATACTCAAGAATGATAAATTTGGAACTTTATTAAAATATCGGATGTAATTGGACATTTAATTAAAAATAAAAGCCGTAAGGACTGGATTAAAGTGCCCAATTATGCAGTTTTGATGCGTAATCACACCCCCCAACTAACGTTTTGTTAGTCTCTAGCAAATGACGTGAATGACTTTCAGGGTAGTGCCTACAACTACAAACTCCAGTGATCATGAAATCAATGCACATGCGACATAACCATATCGTTTCTCATACAATAATATAATTGAATTTCACACAGGCTTGTTCATATTCAATACACATAACTTCGAAGCACGTCACTCATGCAAGTTTCATCATTTATATGTTATTTAAGAGCAATATACTCACATGAAGTTAACCAACGGCACATTTCAGAGTTAATGCAGTCATATAAGTCCGAGTATAAACATGCAAACTCTCGAGGTGTGTGTGATGTGTGTGACTCAGTACACCTAGGATACCAGTGGACACCTACAAAATGGTCGCTTAGACTCGGCCTAACTGGTATACCCTAAAAAACACTCAAAGAAGATGGGTTCACTCATCATATGTGAGGAGGAGTGTCGCGATCAAACATGACATATATTAAAAGGAACAAACACTAAGTATATGGAGTGGACTAGTCTGAAAAGGATCTAACCTATTTATGAGGTGTCGGGTCCTTCACCCTAGCATCTTCTCACCTAGTCGCCATATCCAACCGAGACCACCCTAGATCAACTTATTCACAAACTTATTGTGAATGCATCTGAGGCATTAACCGGTTGAAGAATCTTTATATGTGGAAAACATGTGTCGTGTCTTTGACTTTTTGTGATATTTATGTGGAGCCGGCATTAGCATTTCATTTCATGCGCATGTTTATTGCTTATTCTTTCTTTTGCTCACACTTCATTTTCTGTCTTTTCTTGATCAGTTAAGACAATCTTAACACTTTTTTTGTAATTTTCAAACAATCAATGGGAATTGAGCTCGAATAGTGGTTCATGAACTAAGTCTATCTCTAGGGGTGGCTCAGCCTTCACATCTGAGTAGGCTACAAGACCTAGGTTTCTATCTCTCCACTAGATGTCACCTCTAGGCTAGGAAATCAAAACATAGACTAGTGTACAAAGGATATCTAGAAAAAAAAAAAAAAGGAAGTTGAGTTTCATGAACTCTGAGCTGACGTCAAAAACTCAAAAGAACGATAATTGGCTCAACAATACCTCACAAGGTGTCATAGTCATCACGGGTGTTCTCTCAGTGCTCACAGGAAACCCTAAGTGCCATGAATCACGTGAATGTGTCTATTTAGTCTCGTGAGGTGCCACATAAATGCAAGAAATTATATAGTCACATTAACATGAGTGTACTACCAATCAATTCTTCATAGAGTTACAAAATTATATAAAGAGAACTATGCATGATTGACTCAAGTTTGTCATTCTTAAGTTATATGTAAGTACGTGAAGGGTATGAGTTAGTGTTAAGCATGGCATAATGCAGTGTAATTCCTCAGTGCTCTTCCTTTCTTTCTCTCTTTCTTTTTGATTTTTTTTTGTTTTTTTTATTTTTTTTGATAATATAAAACCCGATACGTGTACGTGCACAGTGTTACATGTGAATGCTCACCCCCCTAAAACTAAAGTGAAACATTGTCCTCAATGTGAAAGCATAGGGGAAATAGAAAAAACTGTGCACAAGAAAGGTAAGGCATACCTGAACAGCGGGGTAATGGAAAAGAAAAACTGAACTACGAATAAATGGACCTAAAAACTAACTAAAAATAAAATAAGATAAAATAAAAGGAAAAGAAGGAAAAGAAAAACATCATAATTTTTTGGCGGAGGCTTAGGAGGAATTTTGTTTGGTGGCCGCATGTCTATAAATTGCACCGGAAGTTCTCCAAATTTGAGCTGCCACAATCGATTAATCTTCATACCTGCATGAAAAGCAACCTCAAATGAATTAATGCTCATCAATATACCAAACAATATGTGTGCAGGACGACCCTCGTGTGTTGATAAGAAAGGGTCTTTATTCAACATTGTGTCCAGGAATTTTGCTTCTTTGCGAACTAATGTGTGATGGGAAGTTATTGGAGCAATTACCTGTAGTTCGTCAGAAGCATTAACATTAAAGGTTTTACTTGGTTCCTTGAAAATGAGGCTTTCACCAGTCTGGTCACCCTCTTTATTGGGTGCACAAATCATCGTACCACTGCAAAGATCCACTTCAACATTAGGCTCTTTGACATCTGATTCGGGCGGGAGTGACGGTTCCATGGCTTTTGGGCTTTGAGAGGGAGGTACCGCAGGTTGGTACTCCGTATGAGTGTCAGTGTCCTCATTAACTGATTGCTCCGCTTTTAGGCTCGTTTCCTCTTATTTTTCTTTGAATTCATCTATTTTAGTCGTAACTTCTGGTGCTGGGATAACTGGTTGCCTGGCGATGAGCATCTCAGGTTGGGGAACCTCTTTCTTGCTTCTCAAAGTAATGGCAGTCTCTGTTTTCTCAAAGAGAACATTGTGCATTTGTTGTTGTGGTTGCTGGCACGCTTGAGGACTAGGCTGATGTTCCGCAAGTGATTCCTCTTGTTCTAAGATGTCCAATTGCGTGCTCATCGCATTAATGGTGTCCCGCAATTCATTATTATGATTGACTTGAGTTTGCATGAATTGATAGAGCATGTTCGCCATCTGTGTTATGTTTTCCTAAAAAAGGTCTGACGGCGTACAGCTCTTAGAGATTTGTTGTGGTTGGTGTTGAGGTAGAGGAATATCTGGGTAGTTTGGTGGCTCATATGCATCTCCACCACTAATTGTGTTGATAGGGTGTGCAGTCATGGGTGCCTGAGTGTATCGTGTGTTCCACTATGGGACATTGTCAGCTAAGTAATCAAAGAATGATAATACCTGATTTGGATCCTCGCTGACAAGCTCTCCACTAGACATTGTCTGAACAAAATACTTGCAATCAGGGATAAGAACGGTATAAAAACAATCATCTAACCTCCATGAATCAAACCCGTGATGTGGACAAGTACTTAGCAGATCCTTGAATCGCTCTGAACAAGCCCGAAATGTCTCGTCATTATGTTGCACAAAATTAAGAATTTGTTCCTGCAAAAATTGAGTTTTCTGTGAGGGACAAAACGCATGTAGAAATTCACGCACCATATCAGACCAATTAGTGATAGAGTGAGGTCTCAAGGAATGAAACCAGATCAATGCCCTATCCTGCAAAGTAGCAAGAAATAAATTCAGTCTAATAGATTCATCAGTTCTAACATGAGAGAAAAATATGTTGCAGGTTAACTCGAACTCTGCTAAGTGCTGATAAAGGCACTCAGATTCCATCCCATAGAACTCGGGTAGCAATGACGTCCTCCCGCGCTACATCATGAAATTGAGCTCATCATTAGGCAAAACAGTGGAAGAGGATGCAGTGGCATATTCAAGCTGCAAAAAGTCAATTATCGTGCACGGTGCAGGTGCAACCATTTTTCAAAACTCAATTTTTTTTCTGTTTTTGTTTTCTATTTTTTTATTTTTCACAAAACTAATAAAAATGATGGGAAAAATGCAAATTTGAGACTAAGACCGACATTCTCTGGCAACGACGCCAAAAACTTAACTCACTCGAAAAATGAGCAGTTCGGAAGCTATCCCAAGTATAGGAGTTATGTTGTGTAATATTCAGCCCAAGGGTTAGATCGTCTCCTTAGGGAATGCGTTTTAATCTCAAATTTCACGTTTTCCCAATTGAAATTAAAAAGGTACTAAACTCGGTTTAGATTCAGGTTTTCAAGATTATTCAATTTCACTTTTGACAAATTAAAAGACATGCAATTTAAAGCCCTAAAACTAATATGTAGAGAATTAAAGAAGACTAAAGGAGACCCTAATCTACTCAAGGAAACATCGAAACGAACGCTAATTAAAATGGTAACTTTAAACATAGAATTAAAACACGTCAAAATGGAAACTCAATTAGATTCAAACACAGACTAAAAAATCGAAACTTTAACAAAAATCAAGAACATCGAACCAAAATTTAGTACTTTGAAAACTTAAGAAATACCCAAATAATATAAAAACACGAACTTTAACAAGAAGAAACCTAAACTAAATCAAACTTCAATTAAAAATTAAATTTTTTTTAAAAGAAGGGAACAATTAATTTAATCTACTACTAATTTACAGGAAGAAAAAACAAAACAAAACACAAAAAAAACACAATTAAATAACCACTACAAAATAAAACAGTAAATTTCAAACTTGCAACTAACATAGATAAATAATAATAAAAACAGTAGTATCCATCAAAAGAAATAAATAAAAGAAAGGAAGGAAGGAAGAAGAAGAAGAAGAAGAAGAAGAGAGAGAGAGAGAGAGAGAGAGAGAAGCTGCTGCAAGGAGCCGTGTTGGTGGAAGGTTCGGCCATGGCTGCTAAAGGTCTGCTATGTGGGGCTCTAACTGCTGCTACTATCCTTGAGTGCTTGGTGGCCTGGTATGCTGGGGATGGAGCTCACGGCTGGAACTGCTACTGCAAACTCTGGAGGGCTGGTGGAGAAATAGGCTGGCCAAAGAAAAGCTATCGTGGAGTCTTCAAATACTACTAGCTGCTGTCGTGGCCTGCTGGTCTAGAAGAACCCGAGAATGGTGGCTTGCTGTAAGGAGAGGACTAGAGGGAGAAGACAGGGAAGGAGGGAGATCAGATTAAAGAATAAAAAATAGAGTAAGGGAAAGAGAGTGAGGAAGGAGGGTGCGGGGGAGAAGAGGGAGCAAGAGAAGGAGAAAGGGAGAGAGAGTTTGAAAAAGAGAAGGAAAAACTGTGAGGAGAGCCGCGGGGGTTGCCTGCGCAGGGGGAGGAAAAAAAGGAAAATTTAAAGGGGAAGTTGGGTGCCCTAGACCCACGACCTATGACCCAGACATATCCAACCTGACCCGGCCATGGGAAGCTGGGTGCCCTAGACCCACGACCTACGACCTAGACATATCCAACCTGACTCGACCATGCATCAAATGTGCTTATATATATATATATATATATATTTTATTTTTTTTTTCTTTTTTCATTTTTCGTTCTCTCTTCACCACCAAATTTGACCTTCTTGCAATCTGTTTCTCATGAAACTCAAAACATGAAAATTGTTGATAATCCTTTTCTATTTCTCCAGAAATTTGAATTGTCTTGATCAGAGTTTGGATGGAAAAGTTATGCACAAAATACGAACAGGTGTCGATTTTGGCTCACGGGAATTTTCCTGTGAGAAAAAAAATTACTAAAAATTCATAGATTGCACAATAAACCTCAAGAATGATAAATTTGGCATTTCATTAAAATATCGGATGTAATTGGACATTTAATTAAAAATTAAAGTCGTAAGGACCGGATTAAAGTGCCCAATTACGCAGTTTTGACGCGTAATCAGTAACCAGCCAGTGCTTCAACTCCTAAAAGCACTGCTCGCAATCACTGGTCCACTCAAACTTCACTCCCTTTCTGGTCAATCGAGCCAAAGGCCTAGGAAGTTTAGAGAAACCTTCCACAAACCAACAATAATAACCCGGTAGTCCTAGAAAACTCTGAACCTTCTACACACTCTTCGGCCTCACCCAGTCGACCACAACTTCAATTTTGCTAGGATCAATTGATATACCATCACCAGTTACTACATGGCCTAAGAATTCCACCGGATTCAACCAGAATTCACACTCCTTAGTTTAGCATACAACTTCTTCTCTCACAGAATTTATAATACTAACCTCAGATGGTTCTCATGCTCTTCCGTACTCTTCGAGTATACCAGAATATCATCAATAAACACCACCACAAATCAGTCCAAGTACTCATGGAAAACACTGTTCATAAGATCCATGAACACTTTTAGAGCATTTTTCAACCCAAACGGCATGACTAGAAACTCGTAGTGGCCATATCTGGTACGAAAAGCAGTCTTTGCTACATCCTCAGATCTGACCCTCACATGATGATATCTTGACCGTAGGTCAATCTTTGAAAATACCTGTGTACCCTGCAGCTGGTCAAAGAGATCATCAATACGATGTAATGGGTAGCGATTCTTCACAATTATCTTGTTAATCTCACGGTTATCAATGCACATGCGCATCGACTCGTCCTTGTTCTTCACAAATAGTACTAGAGCTCCCCAAGATGAAACACTAGGTCAAATGAAACCCCTGTCTAGTAATTCCTGCAGCAGCTCCTTCAACTCCTGAAGTTTCGTTGGAGCCATCCAGTACAGAGCTTTAGAAATCGGTGCCTTACCAGGCAGTAACTCTATCGTGAACACCTCACAATCCGGAGGTTAACTAGGTAAACCATCTGGAAACACATTCGGGAACTCATTGACTACCCGAATATCCTTGAGCCTCAACTCATGCCGCAGTGGTACCCTTACACAAGCCAAGTACCCCTGACATCCATCCAAGAGTAATATCCTCACCTGCAATGCTGATAGAATCTGTGGCATCAAACGCACACATGATCCCACAAACTCGTTCTCATGTTCCCCAGGAGCTTTGAACACTACCACCTTCCTATGATAGTCAATCACGGCATAACTGGAGAATAGCCAATCCATTCCCAATAGATGTTGGGAGTCAACAGATGCTGCAATCTCATTGAAAGACTTGGAAAGTATTTCAATGGTGGCCAGGATTTCAGAATTGGTGATTTGATTAGGCTACTAGGGCTCATTTTGTTGAGCAAAATACTCATCCCCTACCCTCCTATGCAGTGGAATTTGGGCTACCCAAACACCATTAACAAGTTTGTATCCCATCTGTTTGACTATCGTGGAGGTGAAGACATCAGTAAAGCGGCATTTTACAAGCAATGAGGGTCCACAGGTGAGTCTTAATTTCTTAAAAATTCCATTAAGCATCCCCCCATATGGCACGATAATCCGATGCCCAGTAGTCTTGGTTGTAACGACTCTAAAATCTATACCATTTTTTTTCAATTAAACTTTACTACATACTGAAACTTAATTTACTCTAATATCCCTAGATTATCTACTTTAACATCTTAGGCTCCAAATGATCACTGAGGAAACCATGTTCATTTCGCACACTTACGCAACAGAAAACATAAAATTGTACGTCCATATTTACAGTACCAGAATTCAATAATTCCCCAAAATATACATACATAAAAACACATCTCTCAGTAACATCCATCAAAACCCTAGAAAACTACCCAAAACACATCTCCTTGAAAACGCTTACCCCACAACCAGGGTAGTGCAACAATCCCTCTATCGGTGAGCTTGCTCTGCTTGTCTAACTATATCACCTAAAAAATGTTAAATCACTAGGATGAGACAACGCTTAGTAAAAGGAAATATGCTATTACTAGTGTGTGGCGACTGAGTTCCATAAATACTATACTGATAAATATCTGAAACTGTAAAAGCTGGTAAAACAATATACATTACAACTTGCATCTATTATAATTTAAAATACAACTATAATATCTTAGTTTTCTACTTTTTCATACTTCTAGTATCATAATATATCTACTGATATTCTGTAAATCTGTATACATATATGTTGACCTTATATGTCATATCCCTGTTTTGATTATGACAAATACTCGGGTATTTAATGTCTTCCGAGTTAGTGTGCAGATATTCTAATTGGCAGATCATAGTGATAGCACAAAAAGGAATTGAAGCTAAAGACCCAATTTACGATTGTATTATATTTCATTCCTATGCAAAGGGTCTGTAATAGTAAATAGGGATTGGTTTGAAATAAGCTCACACACATCACATGCATGATCTAATAGGTAAGCTCAAACCAACCGTAAACTAAAAATGACCTTTGAAAGACCTTGAGAATACCCTTTGGTTGACTGACATCGGATTTTTTTGGTGTCTTCAAAAAGACCTAGAAAGGACCTTCGGACACTCACCATTGCACTTGTATGTGTTAGGCACTTGAATAGAGTGATACTAGAATAAAATAGGACTGAACTACACAAGTTATGCACTTTTGGTCGACCGACCTATATAGGTCATTTTACCCATGGTTGACCGAATCAGGCCTGGGTCAACATGTTGACTGCAGTCCGGTCAACCGAGCTTCTAAAGCTCATTTGACCCCGGTCGACCGAATACCCTTGAAGTCAATAGTTTGACTCCATGGTCGATTGAGCGAAATTTGTATTACACCAACCTGGTCGACCGACGGTCCTAAGGAGATGTCCCAATGGTCTGGTCAACCGAATCAACCTATTTAAATATCCCTGGTCGACCAAACCGCGCTAGTTGGGAAAATCGCCTCTCTTTCGGTTGACCAAAAGTGTTCTGGTCAATCGGGTTAAATATTTTAAACAGGGTTAATTATGTTAAAATGGATTAAAATTTTCCTAATAATACCCAATAGGTCCCTAACGGTCATAACTCTTCCCATGTCTATATATATGAGATCATTTGTGCAAATTAGCATGGGATTAGCAATATTGATTAGGAGAAATCCTTTGAAATTTCCCAAATCTATAATACTCATTTTTGAGCCTCCACCACTTATTCTTACCTGATCTTACTATTCAAACATCCTTGTAAGTGTGATTTAAGTGTGGTTGTTCCAGAAGGTTTGCTCTCTCAAGTTTATGCTTGATTGATATTGTTTTGATTGGGAGCAAAACCTCAAGTGCTCTTAGGGGACTTTATCAATAAGTCTATCCTAAGAATACTTCACTCGAGCTTCTGAGTATTGCATCGTCATTGCAATATCTTGAGAAACTTGTATTTGGTTTTTGGGTTGCAAAACGTTTTCAAAACTTACTCAAATATCTCGTGTGATTTATATTGACATATTTTTGGAAAGATATTTGTGTTTGTGATGTTAATCTTTGTTGCAATATTTATTCACTCACATATCAATTGTTGAACACAAAGATTACATATCTTTTGCAAACCAAGCATATACTTGATTGACACACTTGAGACTCGTTTGACATCTTGTGTGATTACATTTGATTGAATATCTTGAGATACACAGATTTTTTGTTGACACTCTCACGCACTCATTACACTGATAGAAAATATATTTGAGAGTTGAAATATTAGACCACATTGAGCTTACATATTATATCATTGGGTGGTATATGTGATTGCGCGTAACTACGTACATATCTGCTTTACATGAAAGCATAATCACTGTACCATTGTATTGTATTTCAAATATGTTGTTTTTCCAGGAACGGGCCTAAAGAGGGAGACTAGCCCTTTGAAATAGTCCCGGATTGGCTTAGACCCGGTTAGGAAAGCTAGGTGGGTCATCTTGTTAAGGCGTGTAGGTTGAGGTTAGCCCCGCTAATTGACCTGGTTGTGAAGGTTGAGGTCAGCCCTGTGGTAATTGACTTGGTTGTAATCGGTGCCACTCGACCCTTTAAGTGGGCCTTTAGTGGAATCTTCGAGCTTGCAAGCTAGAGGCAGGGACGTAGGCACAGTTGGCTAAACCCTGATAACATATCGTGTGTTTATTTATATTTCTGCACTTTATATTTACCACACGTATATGTTTTGGTGTGAATGATACACATAATTTAAATTTATTATATTTATCGGCGCATTAGAGATTGCTTAAAAAGACCCTAGGTTATAATATTCTGCTAACATCTAGTTTTACCTAGGAGAAAAGTTTAAAAATTTCAATTCACCCCCCTCTTAGGAATACACCAAATCTAACAATTGGTATTAGAGCCTCGTTGCATTAGACTTAAACTTTTTTTGCAAAAAAGATTGCAATTACTCGATTTGGTGTATCCCCATTCGGCGAGGGACAGTCACCTTCCAGTCCTCCTTTTTTTTGTGGTGTAAATTACACCCATTGGAAAATTTGAATGAGCATATTTGTAAAATCTATGAATTGGAGGGCCTGGAAAGTGATTGATAAGGGAATCTGTATGCCAGTAAAAAATGATATAAATTTAATGCGTGCAAATTCACTTGCCATGGACTTATTATACTGTGCTTTAGATTCTAATATTCTACTTGAGTTTGTGGCATGTTATAGTGCATAGGAAATCTGGGATGAACTAGAAAAGAAATATGGAGAATCCCAGGAGAAGGAATCGTAACTCCTCCAAATGCTCCAAGCTCAATTGATCAGGATGAGGTAAATCATGAGCTAGTAATCAGCGATGAGGTATATGATTCTCACCCTAGCTCGATTAATGATTCTTATGCTGAATGTTGTGTCATGTCTTATGCTGAATCATCTATTGATAATATTGTTAATGATGTATATGATGATTCCTGTGAAAAGCATTGCAGCATATTGTACGATGAATCATCTAAGAATATTTGTGATAGTCCTGTTGAACATGCATGCAATGATTCATATGAAAACTATTGTGTTAATTCTTATGATGAATCATGTGTTGAATTGAACAATAAAAGCATGCTGTCATTTGAAAAACTAGAAAAGACTTTATTGAAAATGAATAAATTTCTAGTTAAGATATCTAAGCAGAAATCATTTTTGAAAATTGAGAATAAGGGGATAGCTATACAATTAAAAGAATTAAAAGATTACCATGCTATCATTGAGAAGAGAAAGATTAAGAAGATATTGAAAATTATCTGCTTAGAAAAGGAAATAGATGATTATTTTATAGTTGCACCCAAAGTAGAATATAAAAAGAATAATCATAATGAACCCTTAAGAGCCAAAAGAAATAATTTTTTCAAAAACGGTTCATATTATAAGTGTCACAGTCATACATTGTCAAATAAAAATAAAACAAGTAAGCATAATCTGTCACCTGCATATAAATTTCGCTTATCTTGTAAAATGAAAGGGCGTATCCGACATAGAAATGCTAGAAGTATGGACAAAGAAATGATGTGGGTTATTATGAAAGAAAACCTCGTAGGTCCTAAGGAAAATTGGATTTAACTTAATATTACTTAATTATTTAATGTTTCCTTAGTTCCTAGTCTTAGGTTTAGGGGGTTATGATGACTGTAGGTTTGGGAAGTGGTTGTTGCTTATAATGAAAATCTTAGTATACGCACTCACCTATCTTGTTATACTAAGAATCTTTATCCACTTCCATATGGACATGGCATGTATGCCTGGTATTTAATTCAAAATGTTTAACCCATGCTAACACGAAAATCACAAGTTTAGGCATACTTTTGTCCATTGCACAGAATTGAGCTTTAGGGACCTCATCTTGCATTATATCTTTTTACACTAATCTCATTAGTCAAGACCTGGTCATCACTCTAGGTATAAGCAATGATAATAAATTCCATATCTATCTTGTGCTAATAAATAAGACATCCTTCACACAATCAAAATTAGAGGCATCCACTTGGGAATTCGTATTTTATTGTTAAATCAAATTATTCCCTTTAAGATTAATATTTAAATCCTCTAATCTTGATTCACCTATTCCCTTCATAGGAAATCCTTACCGAACCATGATCATATTCGGTAAGGTTTCACCTATCTACTTGTATCCTTGCTTTAGATTGTAATTATATTTATAGGATACTTTCCATTCTCTGAAGAGCATTGTTCACAACATTCACATATCCTATATGCTCTTTGTCCAAGCATTGACATGATTACTAAGCATGGAAACATTTTTGAAAATGTCCACTCATTCTAAATACTCTTCTGAACTAAATGATAATTTGATTGTCAAGAGTATTTACTCATTTTCACTTCACAAGCTCTCAAATTATTAAGTCATATACTTTAGAGCTTTATATACTTAGAGATGAGTTGAATGACTAACTTGATTGCCTAGGTCTCAATCTAGATAAATGCATAAAATTCAAGTAGACCTATGCATGTGTACTTTTAAATTGAAAGTCATTCTAGCTGGTGCCTCTCACACATATCGAAATTCATATCAATAGAGGCAATACTGGCTTAGCTCACTTAAAGAAATATCTACTGTGACTGTTTGTTCCTCTAAGTCTATTCATCCAAAGCCAAGCATATATCATCAAAAATCTTAAAACACTTGGTTAAAGAACTAGAAAATGAAAAAGGCATAAATTGAATAAGTGCATAACTCAGGGGGAGCATTGCTCTTCATGAATATATATACATTAAATGCTCTCATGAATTTTTGTCTTTCATGCCCATATGCCTTCATATGAAAAGCACTGAATTCCTACTATTCATTATGCTTTAAATGAGGACATCTTATAATGGATAGTTTATCTTTTGTATCATCTGTTGATTATACTACTAGATTGCATGCTTGTATTGAAAGCCTCCTGCATGGTGGATGCAGTTGATGAGAATTGCATGCTGGTAGTGGATTATAGGTTCTCGCATGCTCAAATTACTATTTTGAATTGATTACTTGAATCTATCAGATTTTGGTGCATGAAAATTTGGGAAATGTCTGATTTACAGACGACATGCTACCGAAATTTCAACAAGATTTTTTCCAAACCAAAACCTTGTGTTAAAGATGATTATGATGAAATTAACTTTAAAATATTTTTGAAAGAATAAGTGAAAACTCAAGTAGATAATTAATCTTCATCCTAGCATAATCATCAATTGTTTAGAAAGGCTCTGATCCATCCCTATAGGAAGCGCATAAATGATCCATATGCATCACTTTCATTTATTGAATATCGAGACTCTTGACAATACCCAAAACATTATATCTAGTGCTTAAAGGCTTATGTTTTGGTATAAAATGTTATTGGATCATGAACATTATTGCATGTCTTAATATATATCTTCTGATGCATCCATGGTCTATAAGGACAACTATACTAATCAAATGATAACATGTAATTGACAAATACTCAGTATAGTTGATTTTAAAGATTTGGATTGATGGCTTATACTACTAAGCATAATGAAATTAATCTTTGGTTAGTAAAAGTAGTTAAAGAATCTAAGCACATATTCAAATTGATAGGGGGAGCATCTAGAATTAAATTACTACTCTGTTTTGCTTACCCATATGTTTAGCTCAGATCTTGAATGAATTCATTGTGGCCTGTACTTGAATGAAAAGATTATATTGAAAATCATATTTTAAAGCATGTTTATATTGCCACAACTGTTTGTACTTGCCATATGATCTTGCATGTGATTGTTGAACTTTTAGGATCATTATGCTTTTTATTTTCTGATTATTTTTAGTATGTGCTTTATTGACAAACCAGAAAATTTGTTGCTTGCTTGCATGAGTTTTTAAATTAAAGTTTCTGTTTTTACAAGCACCCCCAATACCTTTTTGCAAGTATCAAAGGGCGATATATATTTATTGTATTCTTGCTTTTATAAATAGATATATATATATATATATATCTATTTATAAAAGCAAGAATTGAACTTATATAGAATATATTTTATGTCTTGCTTATGTGCTTAAATGCTTTCATGACTTGTGCTATCTTTGCTTTAAAATTTTAAGTCATGGAGATTTTTTTTTTAAAATTTACAAAGAATGTTGCATGATTGGTTTATGGATCTTACATGAAAATGCATACAAACTTGTTAGATCATTATTGTGTTAAAACCTACTATTTTGGTATCATATGTCGTGTGCCCTTTAACTCAAATCTTCCACGGGTCTTATAATATATTTCATTTGCAATAGTTTGTGTATATTTTTGGTTTAACTACGTTTTACATGTCACTTGAATATTTTAATAGCCAGTTATACAATTTGTGTGCTTAAATTGCTGAAGTTATCTTTGTCATTCATTTTGCATTGTATGACTATTATATTTCTTGAATGACTAAAAGTTATACTTCTATTTTACGTTTTTGAGAATGTTGGACTGATTAAGTAGGTGTAGATATATTGTCAATATATTACTCAATTAGGTCATTTCTATACATACATGTTTTTGGGAAATGTTCTATTTTCAAATGGCATGCTGCCGAATATTCTTAAAAATCTCTTAAACCATATCTTGTATATGAATGATATTTTCCTCTTATGTGCCTATATATACTTAAATGTTTGTCTAGGCCCTTTTTGTTGTTGCCAAAAGAGGGAGAAACAGACAAGTATTTGTCATCATCAAAAAGGGGGAGATTGTTGACATTATAGGTCATATCCTTGTTTTCATTATGACAAATACTCATGTATTTAATGTCTTCCGAGTTGATGTGCAAGTATTCTAATTAGCAGATCATAGTGATAGCACAAAGAGGAACTGAAGCTAAAGACCCAATTTACGATTCTATTGTATTTCATTTCTATGCAAAAGGGTCTGTAATAGTAAATAGGGATTGGTTTGTAATAAGCTCACACACATGACATGCATGATCTAATAGGTAAGTTCAAACCAACCGTAAACTTAAAATGACCTTTGAAAGACCTTAGGGAATACCCTTCGGTCGATCGACATCGAATTTTTTCGGTGTCTTCAAAAAGACCTAGAAAGAACCTTAAGACACTCACCATTGCATTTGTATGTGTTAGGCACTTCAATAGGGTGATACTGGAATAAAATAGAATTGAACTGCACAAGTTATGCACTTTCAGTCAACCGACCTATATAGGTCATTTTGCCCCTGGTCGACTGAATCAGGTCTGGGTCAATATGTTGACCGCAGTCCGGTCGACCGAACTTCTAAAGCTCATTTGACCCCAGTCAACCAAATACCCATGAAGTCAATAGTTTGACTTCTTGGTCGATTGAGCGAAATTTGTATTACACCAACCTGGTCGATTGAGGATTCTCAGGAGATGTCCCAACGGTCTAGTCGACTGAATCACCTAGTTCAAATATCCCTGGTCGACAGAACCGCACTAGTTGGGAAAATCGCCTCTCCCGATCGACCGACTATAAAGTTCAAAAATGGCCCGGTCGACCGAGCCATATGAACTTCAGTCGACCGAAAGTGTTCTAGTTGACCGAGTCTCTCGAGTTGCCCTGTATTTTTTACCGTGGTTAAATATTTTAAACAGGGTTAATTACATTAAAATGGTTTAAAACTTTCCTAATAATACCCAATAGGTCCCTAACGGTCATAACTCTTCCTATGTCTATATATATGAGATCATTTGTGCAAATTAACATGTGATTAGCAATATTGATTAGGAGAAATCCTTTGAAATTCCCAAAATCTATAATACTCATTTTTGAGCCTCCACCACTTATTCTTACCTGATCTTACTACTCAAACATCCTTGTAAGTGTGATTTAAGTGTGGTTGTTCCAGAAGGTTTACTCTCTCAAGTTTATGCTTGATTGATATTGTTTTGATTGGGAGCAAGACATCAAGTGCTCTTAGGGGACTTTATCAATAAGTCTATCCTAAGAAGACTTCACTTGAGCTTCTGAGTATTGCATCGTCATTACAATATCTTGAGAAGCTTGTATTTGGTTTTTGGGTTGCAAAACGTTTTCAAAACTTATTCAAATATCTCGTGTGATTTATATTGATATATTTTTGAAAAGATATTTGTGTTTGTGATGTTAATCTTTGTTGCAATATTTATTCACTCACATATCAATTGCTGAACACAAAGATTACATATCTTTTGCAAACCAAGCATATACTTGATTGACACACTTGAGACTCGCTTGACATCTTGTGTGAATACGTTTGATTGAATATCTTGAGATACACAGATTGTTTATTGACACTCTCATGCACTCATTACATTGATAGAAAATATATTTGAGAGTTGAAATATTAGACCACACTAAGCTTACCTATTATATCATTTGGTGGTGTCTGTGATTGCGCGTAACTGGGTATATGTCTGCTTTACATGAAAGCATAATCACTGTACCATTGTATTGTATTTCAAATCTGTTGTATTTCCAGGTATGGGCCTGAAGAGGGAGACTAGCCCTTTGAAATAGTTCCGGATTGGCTTAGACCCGATTAGGAAAGTTAGGTGCGTTATCCAATTAAGGCGTGTAGGTTGAGGTTAGCCCCGCTAATTGACCTGGTTGTGAAGGTTGAGGTCAGCTTTGTGGTAATTGACTTGGTTGTAATTGGTGCCACTCCACCCTTTAAGTGAGCCTTTAGTGGAATCCTTGAGCTTACGAGCTAGAGGTGGGGACATAGGCACAGTTGGTCGAACCCCGATAACGTATCGTGTGTTTATTTATATTTTCGCACTTTATATTTACCACACGTATATGTTTTGGTGTGAATGATGCGCATAATTTAAATTTTAGTATATTATATTTATCGGCACATTAGAGATTGCTTAGAAAGACCCTAGGTTGTAATATCCTGTTAACATCTAGTTTTACTTAAGAGAAAAGTTTAAAAATTCCAATTCACCCTCTTCTTAGGAATACACTAATTCTAACAATATACATAACTGTGATATTTACCCTGAAAATTTGTAAGTCATGATTTAACCACTCATGACAGGGTTGTGCGGCCCGTAGGCGGGACTTAACTCTGGTTGGCCTACCAGGATAAGTCAATTGTAACTCTACCAATTCTTAGCCTAGCCATCTGCAATCTCTCCAAGGCACGATACTGGTATCTATGTCTTTAAACTAGTCACCTTAACCCAATCTTCTGGGGAGCCTACAATCTCTCCAGGCACGGTTGATGGAAACCTCCACACACTATCTGAGATGTGTGGTTGCACTCTGATCTGTAATAGCAATGGTACCGTGCGCTGCTGCTATTTGAACTGATTCATCAGGGTCTGATACTATATAATTCTATTTTCTATATATACATCTTACCGTTTCATCATGATTCCAAAATAACCATAACACCGAAAACTGTTCTGAAAATATTGTAATATCTGAACTGCAATAGCTGTAATAGCTTATCTGTAATATCTAAACTTTACAAACTGTAATATCATAGTGTTATGGCTTTAAAATTCTGGGAATCATGGTAATCTATAAATGCTATAAAATATCTGTCCATATATGTTAGCTTTGGTGTATTCGCAAAAGGGAGGGTGAATTGGAATTTTAAACTTTCTTCCTAGGTTCAACTAATGCAACAACTGGTATTACACAAACCTAGGGTCTATCTATGCAATTCCATAGATATCTAAGTATTATTTTAACAACTAATAAATGGGACTATTTAGGTGCAACCTGAAATCTTGCACATAAACATATGCTAAACATTATGTCAGGCCTGCTTGCAGTCAGATAAAGTAGGCTACCAATCATCCCATGATAGGGCTTGACATCTACTGGTATACCTTGTTCTTCTTTATCTGATTTCAAAGAAGAGCTCATAGGTGTTCCTAGAATTTTCTCATCTTCCATATTAAACCTTTTGAGCAAGTCTCTAATATACTTCAATTGATTTATAAAAATTTCATGTTTTGCTTGTTTTATCCGAAGTCCTAGGAAGTAGTTAAGTTCTCCTATCATGCTCATCTCAAATTCATTTTGCATACACTTTGCAAACTCATTGCACAACTCTTCATTTGTTGTTCCAAATATGATATCATTTACGTATACTTGTACTAGGAGCAAATTTTCATTTTTAACTTTTATGAAGAGTTTTGTATCAATCTTTCCTCTAGTAAATCCATTTTTCTATAGAAAACGGCTTAACCTTTCATACCAAGTTCTAGGAGTGTGCTTTAGACCGTACAAGGCTTTAGTTAATCTATAAACATGATTTGGATGCTTATGGTTTTTAAAATTTGGGGGTTGTTCTACATATACTTCTTCACTTATGTAGCCATTTAGAAATATGTTTTTGATGTCCATTTGATACAGCTTGAAATCCTTAAATGTAGCATGAGCTAACAACATTCAAATGACTTCCATTCTAGCCACAGGTGCAAAGGTTTCCTCAAAATCTATTCCTTCCTCCTGGTTATATCCCTGTGTTACTAGTCTTGCCTTATTTCTAACAACTATTCCATGTTCATCTTTCTTGTTCTTATATATCTATTTTGCTTCAGTGACTGTCTTGTCCTCAAGTCTAGGAAGTAATGTCCAGACTTTATTTCTCTCAAACTGATTTAATTCTTCTTGCACCGATATAACCCATGATTCATCCTCAATTGCTTCACTCACATTTTTAGGTTTCTCGTGTGATAAGAAGGCAAAATGACTAATCATATTTCTAATTGAGAATCGTGTAGTTACCCCACGAGATGGTTCTCCTATAATTTGATCCATAGGATGATTCTTTATGCACTTTCATTCTCTAGGTGGTTCATTAATCTCTTTTTCTACTTGAATATCTTCAGTGGATGTTTCCTTAACTTCAGTGTTCTTATCAGAATTATCGTCAATAGATAATTTTTCAAATTCCTTAGTAATCTCTAGTTCATCCTCATCAGACTTTTGAGCAAATGGATTGGATTCATTGAATACAACGTGAATGGATTATACAATGGTTAATGTTCGTTTATTATATACCCTGTAGGATTTACTATCTAAGGCATATCCTAGAAAAATACCTTCGTCAAATTTCACATCAAACTTTCCTAAATGTTTATTATCTCTAAGTACAAAGCATTTGCAACCAAATACATGGAAATATGAGTTGTTTGGTCTATAGCCATTCCATAATTCATATGGAATCTTATTTAGAGAAGGTCTAATCAGGACTCTATTTAGAACATAACAAGCGGTATTTATTGCCTCAGCCCAAAAGTACTTAGGTAGTTTATGTTCGTTAAGCATAGTTCTTGTCATGCCCCAAACCCGGTAATGGGACTTAGGGGTGCATTAGTAACCTAACCTGTCCCTATACCATACAAAACACCAATGATACACCATAATGAATGAGGGTCTGACCCCATGGGGTTCCCGTACACCCTATACACATCACAAATATGACAAATAGGCAGCGGAAACTGTTCTTTCTATATGTACACTGCACTATACAAGACTCTATACAAAAGGAGTCTAGGCTCCATAAATACAAAACATAAACCTAAGGGCCAACCAAAACCCCAAAATGACAACCCAATAGAGTCCTAGTACTTACACAAGCACTATCCGTAGTACACTAACCACTACGCTCCCAACACAAGAATGCTAGGTCCGGTCACTCGAAAGACCTAAAAAACATGTACGTACGATAGGGGTGAGACACTTCTCAGTAAGGCAGATCCAGGTTATATCGGTGTGTGGCATATGAGTGTTATCATGACATAAAACATACACGGTTAAATGCAATTCCATTATTCTTACAAAACAGTTCTAGTATAGTGCATATCACACACACACACATGATCAAGTAACTCGGTGTCGTCACACCCTTCGGTCTAAAGCCGTCCTGCATTACACGGCGTCCCCGGCACATGGCGTAGCCCTAGGCTCCAATGGCATCGTATCGGTACAACTGGTGGATCCACACCATTTGGTGATCAGCCGGTAAGGCTCTCGCCTTGGGATATAAAGCCGAAAACTCTTTCTAAACATGGCAAGTGATATTTCACACCCTCAGATATAGAGTCAGACACTCTTTCACAACATTGAACAATTCGGAACCCTATTCCTATTTCATTGCAGCAAAACACAACTTATGCATGTTCATATAACCAAACAATCCACACCCATTTGGTAATCTAAAATCATGATTTTCCAAAAATATACAGTTTAAGCAAGTCAAGGCATGGCCATCCCCATAACATAATATATATCACAGTATATTCATGATTTTCCAACAAAACCAGAGATGCAACCTAATGCCCCCTTTTTCCTAAAACTATAACATGAAAAAACCCATAATTTTACCCATTAGATTTCCCCAAATGAGTAACTGAAACACATACAAGACCGTGAACCACAGTTCTACTGAGTCTAATTTCTAAAATAACCAACATAAACAGAATCCCCTTACCTTTCCCTGAAAATCCAAACACGAACTCTACGGCCCCTAAATCGCGAACCGAGTTCCCAAAACCTATAAACCACAATATAGAACATACTCACAATTCTATTCCCTACATAACTACCAAAACAGAATTGAAAACTAAGTCGTACCTCAATTTTAAGACAAAACCCGAAAATGCTCGAAATGAAAATCTGTTCCACAAATCTTGAAGAGAATCCTTCCCTGATCCTAGTGGGAATGTCAAATCGACGTTTCCAACAACGTACGGTGAAGAAATCTAGAGAGAGGGAGAGTGGAATTTGAGTTCTTAGAGAGAGAGAGAGAGAGAGAGAGGATTTTTGATTTCTTAGCTAAGAAGCAACCCAACAGATATTTATAGCACCTTTGACTCGGCTAACCTCTTTGACAAGTTGGCGTCTTCATCGACGAGCCAATGAAGACAGTTCGTCGATGAAGCGGTGGCCTCGTCAACGAGCCTGAGATTTCTGAATTCTCGAAACCTCTTGGCTTCTCTTTGTTAGCGAGCACCTACAATTCGTCGCTGAACAGCAGAAGGGCCTTCGTCGACGAATTATAGCTTCGTCGACGAATTATGGCTTCGTCGATGAAGCCTGCTCAATTAGTATTTTAACCTCTCTTATTTATTTATTCGACATATTACAGTTCGGGTTCTTACAGCCTCCCCTCCTTACAAAAATTTTGTCCTCGAAATTTGTAATCTCTCATTCATGAACTCATTTACACAATCAAACACACACTCGGCTCTAGAAAGAACCGGCAGCTATTTACAACATAACCACGTCATAATACATACATACCCTCACTTATGGTGGAGGAATACCGTGGTTACATACATAAACCATCTTCGGAGTTCCCAATAATACACACTCCCAACGACTAACCACTTATCATAATACAAAAGTAGGGTACTACATACATACTTATCGATTCTACTATCAAAACCACAACTCTGAACAACTGTGAATTCTTCTCGCGTATCTCCGCTTCCAATTCCCAAGAAGCTTCCTCAACCTCGTGATTCCGCCACAATAACTTCACTAACGGTATATCCTTGGTACGTAGTTTCTGAACTTTACAATCCAGAATCTGAACATGTTCTTCTTCGTATGCTAAAGTATCCCCAACCTCCAAGTTCTCTTAACTAATAACATGCGAAGGATCTGACACGTACCTCCTCAACATGGGTACGTGAAACACATCATGGATCCTCGAGAGCGCTGTGGGTGTTGTAATCCCGTAGGCTATCGGACTGACTCGCTTAAGAACCTGGAATGGTCTGATATACCTCGAACTCAGCTTGCCCTTATTCCTGAATCTCATTACCCCTTTCATCGGAGTGATCCTCAGAAATACCTTACCCCCTACCTCGAATTCTAACTCATGGAAGTGAACATCCGTGTAACTCTTCTACCGACTCTAAGCCGATTTAATCCTATCTCGAATCAAACCCACCTTCTTAGATGCCTGCTGCACGAGTTCATGTCCTAACACCTAACGTTCACCAACCTTATTCCAATATAGAGGAGACCGACACCTCCGACCATACAGAGCCTCGAACGGTGCCATCCCGATACTTGCCTAGAAGCTATTGTTATAGGCAAACTCTACCAGTGGCATAAATTGTAACCAGCTACCACCGAAGTCTAACACACAAGCCCGTAACATATCCTCCAAGATCTGTATTGTTCTCTCTAACTGTCTATCAGTTTAGGGGTGGAACGCTGTACTGAAAGCAAGCTTCATCCTCAATGCTTCCTACAAGCTCTTCCAAAAACAAGAGGTAAATCTCGAGTCTCGGTCTGACACAATGGACACTAGTACCCTATGCATTCTAGCTATCTCATGCATATATAAGTCTGCTAGCCTACTCAAAGGGTAGCTAACCTTCATCGGTAAAAAGTGAGCAGATTTTGTCAACCTATCCACGATCACCCAAATGGCATTCTGTCTGTGAAGTGCTGGCGGCAATCTGGTAAAAAAATCCATGGAAATATGCTCCCATTTTCATTCTGGAATAGTTAAGGGTTGTAACGGCCTTACCAACCTTTGATGTTCAGCTTTCACATGCTGACACGTCAGACACTGCTCCACGAACTGAGCAATCTGCCTTTTCATACCACTCCACCAAAAGGTCTTGTGCAAGTCCCGATACATCTTCGTGCTACTAGGATTTACCGTATAAAATGAACAATGCGCTTCCTCCAGAATCGTCCTTCTGATCTCGTCGTCATTTGGAACACACAGCCTAGTTCCAAACCTCAACACATCTCCCTCAGAGATGTTAAAATCCGCAGCCAACCCCCGCTATACTTTCTCCATAATCTCAGTCAACTCCGCATCATTAGCCTGCGTGGCTTTAATACGCTCAAACAAAGTTGGTTGGATCACCAACTAGCAATGAAAGTCTGATGATTACCAGACACCAACTCTATACCAAGGCTTTTCAAATCCCATCTAATATGATGCTGAGCTACAGCTGCAGATACTGTCACATGCTCCGACTTCCGACTCAATGCATTAGCTACCACGTTAGCTTTCCCCGGGTGATAACTAATGGTGTAATCGTAGTCCTTGATCAGCTCAAGCCACCTCCGCTGCCTTATGTTCAACTCCTTCTACGTGAAAAAGTACCTGAGGCTTTTGTGGTTAGTGAGAATCTCGTATTGCACACCATACAAGTAGTGTTGCCAGATCTTCAGTGCATAAACTACGACAGCCAATTCCAGATCGTGCGTAGGGTAATTCTACTCGTATTCCTTCAGTTGCTGAGAAGCATACACTATTACCTTACCCTGCTACATAAGCACACATCCTAGACCCTTTAGAGACGCGTCACTATAAATCACAAAAACGTTATCCCCTGAGGGAATGGTTAAAACTGGAGCAGTAACCAATCGCTGTTTCAACTTTTGAAAACACTGCTTGTAATCTTTGGTCCAGTCAAAATTCACCCCCTTTTTGGTTAACCATGTCAGAGGCCCAGACAACTTATAGAATCCCTCCATGAACCAGCAATAATAATCTGCTAGTCCTAGAAAACTTCGAACCTCCTCCACACTCTTCGGTCTCACCTAGTCGACCACAGCTTCGATCTTGTTAGGATCGACTGAGATACCACCTTTAGACACCACATGGCATAAAAATACTTGATTCAACCAAAACTCACACTTCTTCAACTAGGCATACAACTTCCTTTCCCGCAGAATCTGTAGTGCCAACCTCAGATGGTTTTCATGTTCTTCCGGACTCCTCAAGTATACCAGAATGTCATCAATAAATACCACTAAAAACTGATCTAGGTACTCATGGAAAACCCTATTCATCAAATTCATGAACATGGCTGGAGCATTCGTCAACCCAAATGGCATGACTAAAAACTCGTAGTGGCCGTATTTAGTTCGAAAAGCAATCTTTGTCACATCCTCAGACCTAACCCTCACCCGATGATATCATAACCGTGAATTGATCTTTGAAAAGACCTGCGTCCCCTATAGTTGGTCAAAGAGATCATTGATACGAGGCAATGGGTAACGGTTCTTCACAGTCACCTTATTGATCTCATGGGAATCAATGCACATGCGCATCGACCCATCCTTCTTCTTCACAAACAAAACTGAAGCTCCCCAGGGCGAAACACTAGGTAGAGTGAAGCCCTCGTCCAGTAATTCCAACAACTACTCCTTCAACTCTTGAAGTCCTATTGGAACCATCTAGTACGGAGCTTTAGAGATCGGTGCCTTACCAAGCAGCAACTCTATCACGAATTCTACCTCATGATCTGGAGGTAAACTAGGAAAGTCTTCAACAAACACATCCGAGAACTCGTTAACCACTCGAATATCCTCAAGCTTCAACTTATCTCGCGGTGATTCCCTCACGCAAGCTAGGTACCCCTAACATCCGTCCAAAAGTAACCTCCTCGCCTGTAGTGCCGATAAAACCTGTGGCATCGAACACACACACGATCCTACAAACTCGTACTCCTCCTTCCCAAGAGGTTTGAGTACTACCACTCTTTTACGACAGTCAATCACTGCATAATTGGAGAATAACCAATCCATCCCTAGTATGACATCAAACCCCGACATATCATAGACCATCAGATCCACCGGTAGCAACTTTCTTGGAATTACCACTGGGCAATCTTCTAACATCCTCCTATAGAATGATACACTCCCAGATGGTGTAGCTACAAACAATCCTTCTTTCATAACTTAGGTCTCCACCCTACACAGTTTCACAAAATTAGCAGATATAAAGGATTGGGTTGCACCTGAATAAAATAAAATCACAGGTCTATTTAAAAGCAACATCATAGTAACTGTCACCATATTCCCCGCATGCTCAGCATCTGCTGGAGTAAGCGAGTATACCCTTTTCGGAGCTATGTTCGCCTAATAAGTCCCACGAGATACCTGATTACTTCCCCGATTTTGACTCGAAGCAGTCGTACCCCTCTTGGTGCGTGACAATCCCAAGCCATATGACCTGACTAGCCAAAGTTGTAGTAGTTACCCCCAAACGGTTGGCATTCACCGCTATGCCATCTGTGGCACCTGGTACAACGATCACCTAACTGACTCACCTGAGAACTCTAATGCTTGGTATTCTGGCAGTAACCGCCCTTGTTCCTTTTCTTCCATGATCCCTAGCGAGATCCCGACTGAGAACTAGAAGATACTAGCCTCTTCTTCGGTTCTTGATCCACCTTATCCTCCCGGATGTCGGTCTAGATCACAGTGGCCTCATCCACCAAAACCGAAAACTCACGGATCTGCAACATTCCCACTAACCCGTGGATGTCTTTACTCAAGCCCTTCTCAAACCTCCAAGTCTTCTTATACTCGCTCAAGATCAAGCACAGTGCAAAATGAGAAAGCTCCATATACCAAGTAGCATACCCCTGCACCGTCATATTCCCCTGAGTCAGAGCAGAAAACTCATCCACCTTAGCATCGCGTGTGGAGGCCAGGAAATATTTTTCAAAGAACACCTCCTTGAAACGACTCCATGCCATCTCCATAGGACCAGCTCTTTTCTTCTCCAACAAACTCATCGCAATCCACCATTGCCCTGCCTCCCCAAACAGCTAGAAGGTAGCATAGAGGACCCTCTGCTTATCTGTGTTGTGTAAGACCTCCAGAATCCTCTCAATCTTCTCAACCCAGTCCTCTGCTATCATCGAATCATGTCCTTATAAGAACGTAAGAGGGTACATGTGTGTGAACCTCTTAATGGTGCACCCCACAACAGTAGGAGAACGTTCATGTCTCCAAACACTCCACCCGATCTCCTACATGACTTGCCTCGTCAACCCTCGAGGCACGGAAGGAGACTCATCACTCACAGTCTCCTCGGAGCCACTTCCTAGGTTGTTATCTTTGGGCTCCATTCTAAAAAAACAATAGGAATCTATTTGTACTCCTACATCACGTACAATTAACACAATCATTTACAACTAATCATGTTAACTACCACGGTCCAGGTTTGTCCTATCACACTGACACATAAATCATCAATGGTTTGCCATGATTTTACTGAAATTGTCATTCTAGGAAAAACAAGGAACACCGCCAATGAGTCCCTGTCTAGCAACACAATAACCCTCAACCTACTCTATCCATTTCCTACTTCCTATACTCTGGTATCAACACAAAGTTGTGCCTAACCAAGTCTACAAAACCTAACAACCTGGTTAGCTTTGATACCAAGCTATCACACCTCAAATCTGGTAATGGGACCCAGGGGTGAATTAGTAACCTAACATGTCCTTGTACCATACAAAACACCAATGATACACCATAATGAATGAGGGTCCGACCCTGTGGGGTTTTCGTACACTAGATATTCACAAATATGACATATAGGTAGCGAAAACTATTCTTTCTATACATACACTGTACCATACCAGAGTCTATACAAAAGGAGTTTAGGCTCCATAAATACAAAACATAAACCCGGGTGCCAACTAAAACCCCAAAATGACAATCCGATAGAGTCCTAGTACTTACATAAGCACTATCCGCAGTACATCGACC
Source organism: Malania oleifera (assembly GCF_029873635.1). NCBI lineage: Eukaryota > Viridiplantae > Streptophyta > Magnoliopsida > Santalales > Ximeniaceae > Malania > Malania oleifera. The sequence continues at coordinate 62,207,187 of NC_080426.1, forward strand.
ACTACGCTCCCAACACAAGAACGCTAGTTCCGGTCACTCAAAGGACCTGAAAAACATGTATGTACGATAGGGGTGAGACACTTCTCAGTAAGGCAAATCCAGGTTATATCAATGTGTGGCATATGAGTGTAAACATGACATAAAACATACACAGTTCAATGCAATTCCAGTATTCTCACAAAACAGTTTCAGTATAGTGCATATCACGCACACACACATGATCAAGTAACCCAGTGTCATCACACCCTTCAGCCCAAAACCGGCCCGCATTACACGGCGTCCCCGGCACATGGCGTAGCCCTAGTCTCCCATGGCATTGTACCGGTATAACTGGTGGATCGACACTCTTCGGTGATTAGCCGGTAAAGCTCACGCCCTCAGATATAGAGCCGAACACTCTTGCTTAACACGAGAGGTGATATTTCACACCCTCGGATATAGAGTCGGACACTCTTTCACAATCTAGAACAATTCGGAACCCTGTTCCTATTTCATTGCAGCAAAACACAACTCATGCACATTCATATAACCAAACAATCCACACCCATTTGGTAATCTAAAATCATGATTTTCCAAAAATATACAGTTTAAACAAGTCAATGCATGGCCATCCCCATAACATAATATATATCACAGTATATTCACGGTTTTCCAACGAAACCAGAGATGTAACCCAATGCACCCTTTTTACCAAAACTATAACATGAAAAACCCATAATTTTACCCGTTAGATTTCCCCAAATGAGTAACTGAAACACACACAGGACCATGAACCACGGTTCTACCAAGTCCGATTTCAAAAATAACCGACATAAACAGAATCCACTTACCTTTCCCTGAAAATCAAAACCCAAACTCTACGGCCCCTAAACCACGAACCGAGTTCCCAAAATCTATAAACCACAGTACGTAACATACTCAGAATTCTATTCCTGATATAACTATCAAAACAGAATTGAAAACCAAGCCTTACTTCGATTTTAAGCCAAAACCCAAAAATGCTTGGAATGAAGATCCATTCCACAAATCTTGAAGCGAATCCTTCCCTAATCTTTATGGTAACGTTGAATCAACAATTCCAACAATGTACGGTGAAGAAATCTAGAGAGAGAGAGTAGAATTCGAGTTCTTAGCGAGAGAGAGAGAGAGAGAGAGAGAGAGAGAGAGAGAGAGAGAGAGAGATGAGAAAGAGAGAGAGGATTTTTTATTTCTTAGCTAAGAAGCAACCCAACAGATATTTGTAGCACCTTTGACTCGGCCAACCTCGTCAACGAGTTAGCGTCTTCATCGACGAGCCAATGAAGACAGTTTGTCGACGAAGCGGTGGCCTCGTCGACGAGCCTAAGATTTCTGAATTCTCGAAACCTCTCGGCTTCTCCTCGTCGGTGAGCACCTGCAATTCATCGTTGAACAAAAGAAGGGCCTTTGTCGACAATTTCTGGCTTCGTCGACGAAGCCTACTCAATTACTATTTTACCCCTCTCTTATTTATTTATTCCATATATCACAGTTCAAGTTCTTACAATTCTGGCCATTTCTTGTATAGACCTATTCTTTCTTTCAACAACACCATTCTATTGTGGTGTTCTAGGAGCTGAAAAATTATAAGATATTCCTAATGAATCACAGTATTCTTCCATACCATGATTTTTAAATTCTCTACCCCTATCACTTCTAATTTTAGTGATAGTGTATCCCTTTTTCATTTTGAATTTTCTTGCACTGTTTAATAAATTGTTCACATGCTTCATCTTTGTGACCTAAGAATAGTGTCCACGTAAATCCAGAATAATCATCAACAATAACAAATGCGTATGATTCCTCCTAAACTCTGAATTGGTTTGGATTAAATAAGTTTAAGTGTAGCATTTGGAGTGGCCTAGTATTAGAGTACTTTCTTCTTCTTAAAACTAGATCTTTCTTGTTTTCCTAGTTAACATGCATCACAGATTTTGTCTTTCACGAATTTTGTCTTAAACAATCCCTTAACTAAGTCTCCCTTAACTAGTTTAGATATTAAGTCCATATTTGCATGTCCTAGTCTCCTATGCCAAATCCAACTAATTTCATTCATAGCAGAGAAACATGTCATACGTTGAGAAGTTAAGTTATCAAAGCTGGTGGTATATACATTTTCATGATGCTCAGCAGTGAATAGAATTTTGTTATCAGTTGTATGTCCAACAATGCACTTGTCATGTTCAAAAGATACTTTATAACCTTTATCACACAATTGACTTATGCTTAATAAGTTATGTTTTAAACCATCAACTAGTAAAACATTATCTATAAAGAGCGATGAATGGTTACCAAATTTACCAACACCTATGATCCATCCTTTTGCATTATCCCCAAAAGTAACAAATCCTCCATCCTTTGGTGTGATGGATGCGAATATAGCTTTATCCCTAGTCATATGACGTGAACATTTGCTGTCCATATACCATCTATATTTCGAGGAGGATGATCTCAAGCACACCTGCAATAGACATTTGAGTAATTATTTTTGGTACCCATTTTTTCTTGGGTCCATGGGGGTTAGTGCTTGACTCTCCTTTAACTCTCCATACCTTTTTCATTTTAACATCCTTGTTCTTAAAAGGACAATCAAATTTTACATGACCCATCCTTTTACATTTAAAGCATGTAGTATATTTATAAGAATCTTTTGATGGAGCATAAACTTTTGATTCTCTTACAAAATAACCCATGTAAAGGTTTTTTGTTTCAAATTTTCCTTTCCATTAAAACCAAGTCCTTCGTTATCTAGGGAATTTCTTTGTGCCCCAAGAAGTCTTTCAAAATTACTTTAACCCTCTATGAATTTATGAATAATTTTAGAATTGTCTTTCAAATTTCTTTCCAATTCCTCGATTTCTAAATCCTTTTCTTTTATCAAAGATGCAAGGGACTCATTCAGTTTTTCAAAAAGCTGTGAGAGTTCTTTTACTTTACATTTCAAATCAGAAATTTTCTTTGTTTTCTTCTCAAGCATTTTAAGAGTGTACAAATATTCTTGTTGCAATTCATCGTAAGAAAGCATGCTATTTTCATTTTCTAAATCACTGGAATAATAAGATGAAGCGGAGCAGAAAGATTGTACCTCGTGGTCTTCATGAGCCATTAGACATAAATTTGCAATCTGGTCATCACTAGATTCAGATTCTGAACTATTGGTACTGTGAGTATCCCAACCAACCTTAAGTGCCTTCTTCTTCCTTTTGAACACTTTCTTCAGTTGGAGACAATCTGACTTGATATGCCCAACTTCTCTACAGTTATAGCATGTAGGAAGATCATCCTTTTTCCTCCTCTTGCTAGACTCTCCTCTTTCTAATTTCAAGTTTTGGAATTTTCTGTTAAACTTTTTATTCTTCTTTAGGAACTTTTCTAACTTCCTTGTTAGCAAAGTCATGTCATCTTTTGATTATGAGTCACTTCCTTCACTAAAGCTGCTAGACGATGCCTTAAGAGCTATAACTCTCTTTGCTTTATTCTGCTCATTTTTCCTCTATTAAAATCATTAACGTCTAGTGCACAGTATAGAATATTTATAGTAGTAGCATTTATTTGAACAGATTTCCAATCATCATTAGTATACGCATCTTCTATCTTAAGTACATTTACTTTATCAACTACTTTCATAGGGACATGGTTTCCCTTAGAAACTATTCTCCACACTTTCTAATCAACATTTAAAAGATATATACTCATCCTTCGTTTCCAGTAGATGTAATTTACATCACAGAAAATTGGTGGTCTAGTGAATGAGTGTCCCTCACCGAATGGGGTTACACTGGTGTGTATCATTGTGATCTTTTACAAAAATAATGGTTAATTCTATGTAAACCCTATCTGATACCAAATGTGAATTATGGTGTTATCCCAAGAGGGGGGTGAATTGGGTATTTATAAAAATTAATTCCTTTAAGTTTTAATTTTGAAAACTATCAATTACAAACTTGCAATCTACTTAATAACTAGCTCAGCGTTTCACAATTAATCAATTTAATGTGTGGCTTTGTCAAGCATACAATTTTACCCAATTACTTACAATCTTATCAAATGCTCAATTCATACACAATAATAGATAATTTAAATATAAGCGGAAATTAAAAGGAGTTAAGGGAAGAGAGAAGACAAATACGATTTTTACGAGGTTTGGCCTACCCCAGCCTACGTCCTTGCCTTGAGCAACCCACTCAAGGATTCCACTATAATTCGCTCCTTTAATTGGGACGGAACTTCCCTTACAATCTGCTACTTACAAAAGGCGTAGCTTCCTCCTCAACCCCGATTCACAGCCCGAACTGTGAATACAAAATAAAATTACAATTTCTGCAAAAACTCAAATGCTTCTACACAAAACTAGTGAGTACAATAGAAACCTAATACATACTCATATGATAAAAACATAAAGCTTAATGAGTGTGTAAGATGCTTTCAATGATATTTGTATATCAACAAACGTATGATCTTTGTATATAGATATATATATATATATATATATATATATATATGATAAAATTTCTTCAAGGGTCTGAACACAAATCAATATTTTTCACAACTATTTCTCAAGGATATGTATTTTAAAATCCTTAGGATTTGCTTGTCATGATTTTTTTGCAACTATATTGTAAGATGAAATCTTTGATTAAAATATAAACATGAATATCCGCAAAGATTCAAACTCTAGCAAAAAACTTTTCTCACATAAGCCTTTCAAATAATAAAACAAGGTTTTTTCTTCTCAATAAAAATCTTAGTTGTAATAGTATGAGAGAAAAAAAAAAAACTTTGAATAAATCACTTATTGATCAAACCTCAATCACCAAGGATTGTTTGCAAATGTGTAGACAAAATCCCTTTTGAAAAACAGAGACGATTTGCCCAAGAAGTATGAATGCAATAGAGTATTGGCAAGATCTTTTTAGTGGAGGCACACTTAGCACAAGATAACAAGATTAGTCTCTCTAAAGTCTTTCTTCTCGTGTCTCTTGAGTTTTGGGCATGTTTAAATAGTGTTCTCACTATATGATTCAATCCTGGCCGTTAGATCATTTAAATGTATTTTTCATGAAATGCATTAGTCCTAAGGTCTGTTTAGAGTATATTTGAGCTTCGAGTTATATCATATGACATATGTAAATACATTCAATTCTAAATACCCATTCCAATGAAGATCTTGAACTTGAAGCTTGCTTCATCATCCTTTCATCCCTCTAGTTCCATGGATTGCGCCAAGTGATATGTACTTTAGATTCCTCGTGGCTTTCATACAAGTTTACCGTTCGTGCATTCTAAATATTGATCCTATTCACAAACTCAATTGCACAGGTCAAATACCAAGTGATTTGTCATTATCAAAATAGGATTAGACTCATAGAGTCAGCAAAGATTTTGAAAAAATATATAATATAATATAATAATAAAAAATAAAAGTAAAAAAAAATGCAAATATATATATATATATATATATATATATGTATTCACTTTGTAAGAGTACAAGTGGCAAAAAATACATATGTATGAAAATATAACCTCTAAGCGTACAAAAATACAAAGATGTGAACAAAAAAAATACAAAAGTCAAAATCACACTCGGCGCCAAATCAGTAACTTTTGCCAAAAATGTCACCGTTAAAATTGATAAACTAGCCGGATCTGCAACTTTCACCAAAAGTGTCGCCACCAAAGTTGAGAAGCTCACCGAATCTGCGACTTTCACCGAAAGTGCCGCTACCAAAGTTGATAAGCTCGCCGAATCTGTGAATTTTTCCTCTCTCTCTCTCTCTCTCTCTCTCTCTCCCCCCCCCCCCCACCCACTATCCCACTCATTAAACCTCACACCTGCCCATTATTCCACACACCAATCCCTTTGCTAGCAAAAGGCAAAGTCAAACTCTTTTCCTTTTGCCTACCAACGGTCAAAAAAAAAAAAAAAAAGAGTCCAACTTCATGATAAAAGCTTCGCCTACAAGATCGTCTTTGGCGCTGAAGTAAAGACTCAGACAAAATTCACTCCACCAGAGATCAAGCTTTTACATCCCTTGACGGAACCTTAAAAGAGGATTAATCAAATGAGAAAACCAAAGGTCATACCTACAAAGTTTTAATTATACATTCTACAATGTAATTTTGTAGTTTGTATTTTCTTTTATTTCTTCTTGCATTTTTCGTCTCCCTACAAAATCCAAAGGGTGTGAGATTTGAAGTAAACAATGTTGTAACCACATATGCCACAAAACTGTACTGTCAAACTCAGACTCTACGACTGCAGCTTCACCTACAACTGTTGCACTCAGCTGTGTATATATATTCTCCAACACTCTCTTCCCCTTCATCACGGTCAGAACGCCTTTGCTCACCTTCATTACCCCACATTTAGATTTCTAACTAAACCCGTTACAATCCAAGGTGCCTAAAGAAACTTGATTCTTCCTCAACTTTGGTATGTGCCTCACATCACACAACGTCCTTACCACACCATCATACATATTTATTTTGATATTCCCCATCCCAACCACTTTGCACACAGCATTGTTCCCTATCAGAACGGAACCATAATTCACCAATATGTATGCAGTGAACCAGTCTTTGTTGGCCGTCATATGATAAGAACACGCCAAGTCCAAGATCCAAGCATCTGCAAACTCATCTAGCCCATATGAAATCGAGAGCATATCACCATCACTGCTCCCAAAGTCTTCTTTTTTTACTACATTTGTTATGTTTGATAACCCTTCTTTGTTTTCAACATTCCCCTTCATCCTCTCCTGGCACTCAGGTTTTATGTGCCCCTTTTTACCACACTTAAAACACCGCACATTCTTCCTCTTCCTAGATTTGGACCGAACCCGATGGTTGTTTGATCTAGCCTAAGACTTGCCTCTCCCACGATCCTTATTACCCTTCACCTTGAGTATTATCATCGTTGACCTTCTTCATTTGATGGAAACTCAATAGAACACTCATGATACCCTCCAACTCCAGGGTTTTTTTTCCCCAAGTCAAAGTCATAACTAGTTTCTCATACGTTGGAGACATGGGAAGGGAATTCAATAGCATCAACGCTTTATCTTCATCCTCGAACTTCACATCAACCCATTTTAGATCGTTGATGATCTGATTAAATAATTTGATGTGTTTATTCAGGTTCAAACCCTCTTCCATATTAAGCCCTTAAAGACGTTGCTTAAGATACAACTTGTTCGATAAAGACTTGGACATGTACCGACTCTCCAGTTTTAGCCAAACTACCACTGATGATTCATCGTCCATGATGTGATACATCAAGTCATTGGCCAAACACAATTTGATAGTAGCCACAGCTTTGGCTTCCAACTTCTTCCAATTTTCTTTATCCATTTTGTCCGACTTCTTTCCGTAAAGTTCCTTCACCATACCTTGTTGCACCAACACGTCATTCACCCTCCTCTTCCAAAGCTCGAAATTCCTCGTTCCCACGAAATTGTCAACATTAAAATTTTATGAGGAGATCCCAGCCATTGCGAACCAACAACTATGATACCAATTGTTATGACAATTGGTGCTCTGACACGAATTGTTATGACAATTGGTGCTTTGACACCAATCGTCAGAGTTAAACACACAACAGAATCACGCACAACTCAGACCAATCCAGAAGAATTGATGTAAACCAATCAATGATGAATATACAGATCAAGCAAGCATGAATCACAATCACATACACATCGTAATTGAAAAACAATAGATAAAAGACACAAGATTTACGTGGATCAATAATGTGCCTACGTCCACGGGAGCAACAACCGATTTTCCCTATAAGATTGTTCAAGCTTACAAATAGGGTTACCTAAATATGTATATATATCAATCCTATGCAAACAAGAGGCCCTACATAAACTACTGGAGGAAAATCCCTCAAATCCACCCCAAACTACTAATCTTCGATTCGAATTTCCATATATGCGTCGAACGAAATCATCGACGATTTTAGCCAAACTGTCGATTGTTTGAGACAGAGAGTAATTCCTTGCTAACGGCTCCTATAACCATTGACAGTTTCAAGGTAACAGTTGAAGGTTTTGCTGATGCCAAACCGTTAAGCAAAATCGGTGACGATTTCCTCCTGCAAGCCTCTCTCTATGTTCTTTGCATCACTATGCTTTCCTTATATATGTATCCACCCAAATATGAGTCATATCTCCAAAAGTTTTCATGCATGCTTGTGATTGAGAGTATATATCATGTATGCATGTGTGATTGTATAGCTATATTGTGTTCTGATGCATGCATGTGAGGATGGTTATACATGTGAGTTTCCATGCATGCAAGTGAGTGTGAGTGAGTGAGAACATGCATGTTAACATGTAAGTGTGTGTTAGTTCCATGCATGAGTGTATGCATATTCATGTATATTAGTGTGTTTAATGTGTGTTTCCATGTATATGGGTTTGCATGCATGCATAAGTCAGTATGTGCATGAGTGTGTGTAGGTGTAAGTGAGTGCTTGGTGTGAGTATGTATATTAATATGTGTAAATATGTGTTCCTATGCATGTAAATATGCACGCATGTGTGAGTATGTGCATGAGTGTGTGTGAGTGCATGCATGTGTGAGCATGTAAGTTAATGTGTATAAATCTGTGTTTCCATGGATGTGGATATGCAAACATGCATGCACGTGTACTCATATGTGTGCATTTGTGTGTGTGTGTGTGTGTATGCATATGTGAGTATGCACTTGTGTATGTAAATGTGTGAGTATGTATGTGTGGGTGTATTAGTGTGTGTATATGAGTATACATACATACATACTTACATACATACATATATATATATATATAGGTATTTATGTATGTGTGTGTATATATGGATATTTGTGTATATGTGCGCGCATGTATATGTGTGTATTAAAATACATATTTATGCATTTATGTGTGTTTTAGGTATATATGTGTATACTAATATGTGCATATACAGTATATGTATATAAATATATGCCTTAATGTGTGTATTTAAGCATTGCTAAATATGTCTATTAGGTAAATTAATAAATATGTATCAATCAATGTGTCTATATGTATGCATGTTTGTGTGTGTGTGTGAATATATATTTTTATTTCAAAATATATGGATATGAATATTTAAGTATATGTATGTGTATATATGAATATATGCCTAGGGATTTATAATATATGTATGTGTGTATATGTGAACATATCTTAGAACGTTGCTATGTAAGTTATTATCATCAAGGTGAGTATTAGTGTGTATTAGTAGGTGTAAATGTGTTTTATTATTATTATTATTATTATTATTATTATTATTATTATTATTATTATTATTATTATATAACTCTATCTTCTAGCATTATTAACTTAAAAAAATTCAAAAAAAAAAAAGAGAAAAATCCCAAAAAAAATAAAAAATTGATTCAATTGGTTCCTAAAATATAATTTCAACTTCTAATGAGATAAGGGGAAGACTTTACTATACATTGTTTTCTTCTCCTTGTTTGTAGGCATCACACATAATTTTAACTTCTGAAGATTATATGATGAGGGGGGATTATGGTCTCACCTTTCGGGATTAGATCAAATAAATCAAGAGTACTTATTTGTTTCTTAGTCTTAGTAATGGAGTCTCCACCTAAAAATTTGTTTTCAAAAAATAAAAAAATATTTTCAAAAGTTTTATTAATTTTAATTGGCCGATAATGAAGTCCTAACTTTCCTAAACTTATACATTTCACAAAATTCTTTTTCAAATCGGCAACATAAATGGATGTCATCTTCTCAACCCTATTTCTTCACACATGCTCTTCAAGGCCGGTGATACAACCTGATATTCTTTTTTAAACCCACGTTTTCATATCGGTGATTTAACCCAATGTTTTCAAACAAACTCTCTTTCCATTATCATCATTATCATGTTTTTTTTTTTTTTTTTCAAAATTAGAATTCTCAAACCAACTTTTTTTTTTATAGCAATACTCTAGGCTTCTTGAAGTCATGTCGGAGTGTTCTTGGACCATAATGACAATATTGAAGGACCAAAAGGGATATTTTTCCTTTATTTCTTTAATTTTTATTTTATTTTTCTTCATAAGACACATGTGCACTCAATTGTAGTAATAGTTTTATGAACAAGTGCCGATAGAGGTGTTATTTGGCTAACCATCACTAAAATGGTTAGTCCAACACCTTCTCTATGCACAAACGTACTTCTAAACTCGATCTTTGATTTTCAAATGCTTTTTGAGGTTTTCTTTTGTTACTTTCTTTTCAAAAAATAAGGTGACGATTCCATGTCTTGTGTGTTTTGTGTTTTTGTTTATTTTCCCTCCTTTCTTTAGCTTTCTTGTTTGGGGATGGTCATTCCCTCCATCGGCACTTGAGATAGAATTCGGTGACAATAGTATAAATAAAACAATTTGATTCGGCAACAACAATATAAATAAAAAAATTTGACATCCCTCAAACTATGACAATGAAAAATTAAATCAAAAAGGAAAAATACAAATTACATGGCACAAATACATAGTATGAACCATTTATTTTTATTTTTTATTTTTTTGAAAAGGTAATATCATTAAAAGAGGAGAATTCAAGTAAGATGCTTGAATTCTCTTAACAAGACTACAGATAAAGGTGAGGTTAAAATATCCTCCCACATCAAAGAAAATACAAGAGAATTCTTCCCAATCTAAAGACCACCATCACCTATGCAACCGATGAGAACCCTGCAATCAAACAAGTAAATCTTCCAAACAACTAAAATTGTGGCTAAATTGTGGATTTTTTGAGATTTAATTTAAACATGGACAAAAGCAAGCAGTAAGGATTGGATCATAAATAAGGTCGCGGAAGTCAGTAAGGAAGTTGAGGACAGATAGGAGGGCTACAGATGGAATTTTGCTGAAAATTTACAAAAATTGAGATAGGGACTGAGTCCGCGGATATGACTGCGGTATGTCCATGAAAGCCAAAATAATTTCAAGGAATGTTAGGGGATTGATCATATATATCTTAAGCCACCACCAACAGAAACCATGTCTACCATGTAAACATCCTTAATTATCAAGGGTTAAAAAGGAGTAGCATAGGAGAGACTCAGCATTGTAAGATCTCCTTCCAATAATCACATTAGTTATCTACATAAGGTGTAGATTTAGGGTTGAACTATATTCCTTAAACTATGTTGACTTTTTGAGTCTGATCCCTGGATTTGATAATGACATACCACAAGTTACTAATGTGTGTGCCTAGGTACTTGAACAGGTTAATTATTCAAATCACACACATGAAAATGAAGTGGAGGCCAAAAAGACCTTAAACGAGCACATACTCCTGACATATTCCATGGAAAAATGAAGAGCAAAGAAGAAAATGTGTTCATCTTTATTTGTAAATGCATTTGTTATTATTGGGCCTATAATAATTATTATGGTCTGTAATAATGCATCTACATGCATAATAGGTTTATGCTCAAAGGTCATAGTCTGACCATAAGGAAATCAAAAGACTGTAGAAAAGACTTCGGTCGACCTGCTCCAAGTTTTTAGGCTTAATTAAAAGGCCTAGGTCGTAGACTAACCCTAGGTCCTTACACATCACTTGGAAAATCTCCTCTATCTTACAAGTCATATCTATGAAAACAAGGGTAAATTTTTTAATCTCAAATAGGACAAAAATAGGGCTTCGGGCGACCAAACCTAGAGAGTTAAAAATGGTTTGGGCGACCAAATGTGCAAAGGGTCAACAGTTGACCATGGCCCGGCCGACCGAACCTAATTTGAACTGAAAGTCCACGGGCAACTGAACATAAGAATGATCACTTTTTACCTTTCCTAGGCGACTGAACTCTAAGTTCAAAATAGCTTAGGGCAACCGAATTAGGAAGTTTGGCAGACCCAACCTCGAACGATTGGGAAATCATCTTGGCTCAGCCACCCGAACCTTCCCTCGGGCACCCGAACGTGAAAAAGTTACTTTTCTCTGTGTGTCTATTTGGGCGACCGTCTCTAAGGTCCAAGCGAACAAAACTATCAGGTTGCCTTATTTTTACCGTGGTTTATTAAAGGTAATTGAGGTTAATTTTTACTTGAACAATTTCAAAATACCCAATAGGTCGCAAACGGTCAAAATTTGAGGGATATCTATATATATCCCCTCATTTGCCTTGATTAGCAACAAGATTAGTAAAAACAATTAGGAAAAATTCTCTCAAATCTTTTATACCTCTTTTGTTATAAACTCAATATTCCAAGCATATTTTTCATACTCTCTTACACACTTATTAGCAGATATCATTTTAAAATAGAGAGTTTGTTTTTCTAGTTCTCCTCACTTGCAAATCAATTGCAAGGTGTAGGAAGATTTGATTGTTTTATTGTGTGCATATTTCAAATCATTTCCTTGGCATTACTCTCTTATATTCATACATATTTGAAAAACATTTTTGAGATTTTCGCTTGATTGTTTATTCTCATAATATTTCATATATAGATATTTGATTGGGAATAACTTGTTTTTAGCTTCCTAGTCTTTGCATTCAAATTGTAAGACTTGAGAGCTTACATACTTTATTTGATAAATCTTTTGCAAGTTTAAACCTTAAGTATCTGTTGTGATTATATTTGATAAAATATTTATGTGATACTTGATTAGAGTTTTGAGATAACCTGAATATTCACTCGTTGAATATATTATCTTGAATTAAATTTTCAAGATCTCACTTGAGTATAAATACTATCATCTGTGAGTGCATCGATTATTATTTATGCGTATTGGTATATATTTGCTTAGTTAAGAAGCATTTGAATTGTATGCAATTTTATATTCATTATTGTAATTCAAGCATGACATGAGATGGGTCTTCTTCGCCCCGTTAAAGAGAGGTTGTAAAGGTTGAGGTTAGCCCTGATAATTTAACCTGATGTTGTAAATGGTGTCACTCCACCCGTTAGATGAGCAATAATGGTAATTCTCGAGCTTGCGAGTTGAGGCGGGGACGTAGGCTATTTGACCGAATCCCGATAACATATCGTGTGTCTACTGTTAATTTTCGCATATTATTTTTATTTGCGCAATTGGTATATGCTTAGAAAGACGCTAGATTGTGTATTACCGATATCTAGTTTACCTTAACAAGAAGTTTTAAAATTCTAATTCACCCTCCCTCTTGGGAATACACCAATTCCAACAAACTGTTAAGTAAATTGAAGTTTTAATTTGTTGGAAAATGTCAATTAAAACCAAACTATTTTAGTCGATTAATCAAAGTTTGGTTAACCAATTTTTAAAACACTATCCAATGGTTAATTGAATCAAATCGTTAGACATTATATTTTTTTTCTTTTATAATATTTGATATTAAAATCTTAGTATTCATCATTAAAATTTAACCATCAATCTTAGTGCAATACAATTGTTTTTCATTATCTAATATATATTTTATATATATATAATATAAATTCGGTTAGCCTTGGTTACTAAATGAGCCAAAATGAGACTAAATTGATGATTTGAAAAATTAAAATTTTGATCCCAAATTGAACCAAAAAATCGTTAACCAATTTTTCTATTCAATTCAATTTCCTTTTTCCATTTGATTCAATTTTTCTATTTTTCTTAACCAACCAAAGTGAAATGCATCCTAGAAAATTATTTTGAGAAATATTTATATATTTAATATGCAGTTGTTGGATTTGACCCTCAGTCGCAACTTACTCTTAATAAAGAAGAGAGAGAGAGAGAGAGAGAGAGAGAGAGAGAGAGAGACTGTGCCAACCACCAACCACAAACCTGTCATTAATTAATAGAAATAATAGGCAAGGGTTGAAAGAGCAAATACTAAATTGATAACATAAGCAGAGGAGGCTTCGTTGGATTGTGATTCCCCTGAAGCTATTACCTCGGCCATTCTCCATTTTAAATATATATATATATATATATATATATATATATATATATATTTTGGTACTGCATATCCATAATAGGTCCACCCCATCTTTTTTTTTTTTTTTTTTTATTACAAAAAAACTCCAACTACAAACAAGTCATTCGGACCCCCTGATACGGCACCAAATTTACGGATCAGCGTTTTTTTCTCTAAGTTTCGCTGGTTAGGTAAAGTCCGAAATGCGGACACAACTTCCATGCATCAGTTGGATGTTTGGTCAACGCGACCTTCAGGACACATCTTCATTACCATCCACGGTCCCTACTAGCTCACAAAGAACTCTCACCATCCACGGTTTCCGTTGACTCACATAACGAACTCTCACCATCCAGGTCCACCCCATCTTAATTATATGATTTTGTGTGTGTGTGTGTGTGTTTGAGAGAGAGAGAGAGAGAGATATGTTTTTTTATTAATTTTTTAATTAATCATTTACCTTTTAATTTTCTAAATACTTGTAAATCCTATTCAAAAATCTTTATTTGACTTTCTTAAAAGATTTTTTAAGCATTTAAGTAGACTTTCTTTAATAAATTTGTTATTTGACTGATCATTCTTTTTAAAAATATATATATATATATATATATATTTTAATCAACCACATTCAAGAGTCTTTATTTTATTTCCAACACCTTTCCGACCCTAGTTAAAATTGAAATCTAACATTTCATAATTGTCATTGACATATAATATAATAATTTTTATATTTATTTTAGAAACTACGAGGAAGAGAGAATTAACAGAAAAGGAATTTATATTTTTATATATAGTTTCTAAGAAAAGGGAGAAATATAATATTAAAGAAGATAATATTTATGGTCATAAAATATTAATTTAGTTATTATTAGAAATTATAAAAATCAACTAAACCTATGACGATCATTTTATCAAAGACCAAGTGTACCAATTGCTATCCATACATATGATTGGATTTTTATCTAACTGGAAACATTTTATTGGTAACTAATATTCTTATAATTGAATTCTTAAATTATAATTATAATGGATATAAAATAATGTGTTAAATTATAATATTATTGTCACAACTAACTATCAAAGTACATATATATGCTTGGTCCGAAGTGCATGTTAGTTTTACTAGTTATTATTATTCTTATAATCACAATTATTATTATTATTTATAATTCTGAGACTCCATTCATCATCGTACTACTTTAGATACTATGGTACGGTACCAAATTTATGGGGATGAAAGCCGTCTGTCTATTGACACAACCCTAGTAATTCACGAGCATTATGCCCGAAAGGAAAATTAAACTTGTGACTTAGTGCCATCAAAATCAACCTGATTTTCCTTGTCAACCCTCTAGCTGAAACTTTACTTAACCTTGATGCGCATTAATTGCAGCGGATTTTGTGCCAACCATAAACCTGTGATGTACTCTACGCGGTTGTGATTAATTAATAGAAATAATAGGCAAGGGAGAATGAAAGAGCAAATACTAAATTGATAACATAAGCAGAGGAAGCTTCGTTGGATTGTGATTCCCCTCAAGCCATTGCCTCCCCCCGGCCATTCTCCATTCTTTAAAAAAAAAAAAATTTAGATAATACATATCCATATTAGGTCCACGCCATCTTAATTTAATTATACGATTGTGCGTGTGTGTGTGTGTGTGAGAGAGAGAGAGAGAGAGCTATTTTTTTTATTAATTTTTTAATTAATCATTTTCCTTTTAATGCTATAAATACTTGTAAATCCTATTCAAAAATTTTTATTTGACTTTCTCAAAATATTTTTTAAACATCCTAATTAGACTATATTTAATAAATTTATTATTTGACCAATCATTTTTTTTTAAATGATATATTTTAGCCAACCATATTCAAGAGTTTTTATTTATTTCAAACGCATTTCCGACTCTAGTTAAAATTGAAATCTAACTTTTCATAATTGTCATTGACGTGTAATATAAAAATATTTAATTTATTTTTAGAAGCTACGAGGAAGAGAGAATTAATAGAAAAGGACTTTATATTTTTACACAGAGCTTTTAAGAAAAGGGAGAACAAAAATATTAAAGGAGATAATATTTATGGTTATAAAATATTAATTTAAATATTATTAGAAATTACAAAAATTAAATAAACTTATGATGGTCATTTTATCAAAGGTCAAGTGTACCTATTGCTGTACATGTGGACATGGTTGGATTTTTGTCAAAACATTTTATTGATAACTAATGCTCTTATAATTGAATTCTTAAATTATAAATGGATGTGGATAATGACTAATTGTGATTGCAAAATACTTTTTATATGATTTTTGAAATATTTTTGACCTATTTATAAGATTTCAACAAATATAATTTTTTATGATCATAAGAGGTGTATACAATATTATAATTATGAAATTTATTATATGAACAAACAATATCAAAAATTAAAATACATGTAAATTAATTCTGCCAATGTTGTATTTTTAGTTATAACTTAAATTTGTGTTGATTCGAATGTGCAACGGAAATATACACAACTCGGATCCTGAACAAGTAATACAAACACTCAATGATGAGTATAAGGAAATTAGCAATCAACCACAAAGAGAATAAAATCAAGCAATGAGAACACACAACACAAGAAATTACGTGGTTTGACAATTTGCCTACATCCATGGGAGCAAGCGGCTGATTTTCACTATCAAATCGTCAAGCTTGTCAAGCTTACATTAAAAGTTACAAAATATATTTTACATACTAACCCTATGCGTACAGAAAAATTAGACTATATCTAAAACACTCCTGTAGCAATTTTTGAAGGAAAATCCTTCGAAATCTCTCAATAGATCTCCCAATTCGAAATTTGTGATCTGTGCCGAACAAAATCGTCAACTATATGGACTAAAATCGTCGATGGTTTAAGTTATCTACAGAGATTTGTTCGTTCTACAGACTGAAATCATCGACCAAAGCATCGATGGTTTCTTCCTACAGCTCACCTACCTTGTCCTTTGCTTCATTATGCTTTCTCGGTGCATGCGTTCCACTCAATATGGGCCACATCTCCAACAATCTCCACCTTGGCGAATATTCACCACTTAAGAGAAATATGAAAGCATAACTCGCTAATCCACCCATGACAGTAGATTGGGACAGCCTTCCGTATAGCACCTAGAGACGTTAACCAAGTCCAAGCAATGCTTGAACTTGTTCGTGGTAATAGAAACTCCACCTAACTGAATGCCCAACTCCTTGAACGATCTGTTAAACCACAATGCTACCTTGGAAGTCTCAGCCACTACCAAATGCTCTGACTCAGTTGTTGAAAATGCAACCTGAGACGGTACCCTAGACTTCCAACAAATAGGCCCTCCCACAACATACCCTGTTGTAGACCTCCTATCATCCAAGTCCCCTACGTAGTCTGCATTCACGATTCTCATAATTGATGGATCACTCTATTGCCTGCTGAAACACCCCACTGCACTAGCATAGGAGACCTTTGACATGTCCTAAACATCATCGTCCGTCCTTGGGTACTGAGCGGTAGACAGTTTACATTGATTCACCAACGATGTACCGGTGACTGATATAACATTAACTATGTTAAACCTCTCCAACACCTTCTCCACAAACCACCCTGAGATAACTACAATCTCCCTACATTTTTGCCCACAAAGTCACCCTAAGATAACCCTAATCTCCCTACAGCTTTATCCTTGCGAATCTCCAACCCAAGAATCTTCTTGGCCACACCCAAAACCTTCATGTCAAATTCCTTTCTCAACAAAGTTTCTAACTAATTAACCTCGGTCAAAACCACCATAACATTCATGTATCTATTTTTCCCTTTACTATGCACCACATCTAGAAAATTAGTAGGAACATTGCTCATAGTAATGAATGAATAAGACATCAGATCATTAAATTTATACCTGAGCGGTGGCTTGATAGTGCATCTAGCCCCAGTGTGATTCTACTGGTCTCCCGAGCTAGAACTCCCTACAATATGAATGATGTCATCTCTACCCTAAGTTTGTAACTCCACCTGCATCACAATCTCCTTTCTACTGCAATTATTACTATGAAACTGCTGGTCTCCTGAGATAGAACTCCCTATACTTCTGCCCCTGAGTCTCCAAATCCACCTACATCACATACTCATTGATGTTGCAGCTTTCTGGCACTTGTTCTTCTTCATCTACTTGAGTACGCTGTGTCATGACTTTAACATCAAAAACCATGTCTCCACTTATTGCCACCATTTTTGCTGTTGGATCCCACAACTTGAACCCCCCTTTATGATACCCCAAAAATATGTACCATTTAGACTTTCCAACAAGCTTAGATCTCACCTTACTAGAAACGCGCATGGTTGGACCTCCAAACTCTTTTAGACCAGAGAAGTCTACCGCATAACCTATCCAAACCTTTCTTGCAACTATCACATCTAGTGATACCCTTGGTAATTGGTTAATCAAGAAACACGTCATACTCACTAACGTTACCAAGAAGTTCCTTGCAAGCCCTGCATATTGAGATGCTGCTTGCAAAACTCCTTGAACACTAGCGTACTCAATTCTAATGTCTAACTGGAGAATCTTTCTCCTAGTCTGATTTTCCACCTTGGCCCCAAGTTAAACCTGGCAAACATCTCCAACTTGTGTCGTATGAAGTACTCCCAGAACTTTCATGATAGACACACGAAATACGTATGTCTAACCCGTGATACTACCCTCACCAGTTCCCAAACACCCAAATGTAGTTAAGAATACTTTCCATTTTGTGTGTAGTTGTTTTACACAAAACAATATTACTTGACTTAGAATTTGCAGCTGCAGCTCCACCTACAACTATGTTACCCAATAATGCATAGATATTTCCCACTAACCTCTATCCCTTCATCACCATCAAGACGCCTTTACACACACCTTCATTATCCCACTTTCAAACTTGTAACTATACTTGTTACAATATAAAGTGCCCAATGAAATCATATTCTTCCGTAGATCAGGTACATGCCTTACATCACATAACATCCTTACCACACCATCATACATCTTAATTCTAATATCCCCCATTTTGAAAACTTTGCAGGCAGCATCGTTTCCCATTAGAACAAAACCAGAACTCACCAAATATGTAAGTGGTGAACCAGTTTTTGTTGGGCGTCATGTGATAAAAACATCCTGAGTTTAGGATCCAAGAATCTATAAGGCATTTGGAACCCGATGAAACAGAAAGCATATCACTATCACTGCTCCCCGAGTCTTATTCTTTCACTACATTCGTAGATTTTAACGAACCCTTTTGAATTTCTACATTCCTCTTCTTCCACTCTAGTCACTCTGATTTTATGTGCCCAATTTTTCCGCACTTAAAACACCAAATGTCCTTCCTTCTATTGGGCTGGGACTGAGTTTTATCGTTACTCGATCCACTTTAGAACTTGCCTCTCCCACGATCTTGATTACCCTTCATCACAAGCCCTTCACCTTGTGAACTCTCATCGCTAGCCTTCTTCCTTTGATGGAACCCCAACAATGCACTCGTGATATCCTCCAACTCCAGAGTTTATTTCCCCCATGTTAGAATCGTAACCAAATTTTCGTATATAGGATATGTTGGTAAGGAATTTAGCAACATCAACGCCTTGTCTTTATCCTTGAACTTCATATCAACTCGCTTCAAATCGCTGATGATCTGATTAAATAAGTTGATGTGTTGATTTAGGTCCGAACCCTCTGTCATTTTAAGCCCATACAGTCTTTGCTTAATATACAATTTTTTGATAAAGACTTGGACATATACCAGCTCTCCAGTTTTAACCAAAGTGATGCTAGCGATTCCTCATCCATGATGTGATACATCACGTCATTGGCTAGACAAAGCCTGATAGTAGCAACAACTTTTGCTTCCAATTCCTTCCAACTCACGTCGTCTATTGGAATTGGTGTATTCCCAAAATGGGGGTGAATTGGAATTTTAAAACTTATTCTTAGGTTAAACCAGATATTAGCAGTATTTCACAACATAGGATCTTTCTAGGCAATCCCAAATAGGCAGATAAATATAATATGCGGAAATTTAACTCATGTGCATCATTCACACTATAACATACACGTGCAAGAATATAAAATGCAGAAATATAAACAAACACACAATATGTTATTGAGGTTCGGCCAATACTGCCTACATCCCCACCTTGGCACACCCGCACAAGGATTACTCTATAAGCTCATTTAACGGGTGGAGCGGCACCATTTACAACCAGGTCAATTAACGAGATTGACCTCAACCTACACCTTACCAAGATGGTGCACCTAACTTTCTTAACCAGGTCTAAGCCAATTCGGGACTATTCAACAGAGTTAGTCTCCCTCTTTAGGCCCACGCCTGGAATACAACAAATGTGAAATACAATTTTTGCGTACACGGAAATATGCTTCTCACACTAAGTATATATGTACTACAATATGCACAAGCATTAATCAATGCACACCAAACATATAAGAACTATAAGCTCGGTGCTCTACGTGTGCAATCAATACTGAGTCTAATGATTATTTTCAAACAAGCACTAGAGTGTTTAAACAAGTTGTTCTTTGAAAACCAAATATACCAAATCTCAATGTCAGATCAGTGTTTCAAAGATGCTAGCAACAATATTCAAACAAACTCAAAAATATTTTCTTCAATTTAGCAAGCACAAGAGTTGTTTGAAAATGAGCTTGTAAAATATTTTTTTTTTTTGCACACAAAATATAAGCCTAAGGAATCTTGCAATATCAATGCAAAAACCCCTCAAGCTACTGAGTTTTCCCACACAAGATTTATTTGGAGATGTGGTCTAAGATTGGTTGCTTTCCTTTGGAAGGTCTTGGGGCTCCCGACTCTCGTGTGGTCTCAGAGCCATGTCCTTGCCTGGAGTCCAGGGAAAAGTTTAGGCCATAGAAGTAAATTATAGAAGAAGAGGTGCAAATAGCTGAAAGGGGAAACTCATTAACCATGGATTCTCATTCACAAAGCTCAGAAATAACACCTGCTCGACTCTCTTCTTCCATCTCTCTACCTTCCACTATCAAGAAAACTACTTCTTCAAAGATTACAAACCTAGTAGAATACTCGTACATTCCTGACTCTGCACAAATACAGGAAACCTCTCTCCCTCTTGTAAATCCTTACAACATTTTCAGAAGAAAAAAGTCTTTAGCTAATCAAGTTCGTACTTTGCTTATTTCACATAACCGACCACAGGTCAAGGAATTCGTTCAAACGACCGCTCTTGACAAGTGCCTCATTCCAGCCACAACCAAGGAACAGTATGTCGATCTTGAGCTTGATCAAGATCTCATCAACCAGTGGATTCGAGAAGGTTACACACATCTTCATTTTGGTGCTGTCAGACTCCTTCTGACACTCCATGGCAGAAAAGGTCTTCCAGTCACCTCCAGAATCACCTTGCTGAATACGACGTATACGCAGTATGAGCATGCAGCCATCGGTACCTCGCTAACCACTCTCCAAGCTGGTAGCGTGTGTCTTACATTCTTTCCGAATTTCAACATTCCTCTCAGAGACAAGAACCTCAGAAACTGCATGAAGGTTCAACTGCAAATCACTGGCGCCCCACAAGTCTCATCAGCCTACATGGCTACTCTGCATCATCAACTGATCTACAGACTCCAAGATCACGCCGTTGATCTTCCTCTACCAGGACAGTCTGAAGATACCATCCTGATCACTGCAGAACGCGAAGATGATGTTCCAACCATTCTGCAGATCCCACGTCAAATCCCTAGAGAAGAATTGAAAGATCTCATTCCTCTTGAATGGATCTCCAGCTATGAACAGCTTCATCAGCAATCTTCACCAATCCATCTCTCAGATCCAAAATTCCATAGACTTCCAGATGGTACGGTAAAGACAGTCTTCAACCCAAAAGATACAGCATCATCCAGTACACCTCCGGTGTTCCAGTCACTAATGATAAGACCTGTTACTTTCGAAGATGACATTCCAGTCAGTCATGTTGAAGCAGACGGATCTCCCATCTATACAGACAAGATTGAAGGTCACTTCATATGGGATGTTGACCCATCCATGTGCGATCCAGATTGCTCATGTCGCCAAACACAAAAAAGACAAACTAAACCAACCTGCAAACCGTTTTCTCCCTACAGAAAACCCGATGACCCATCCAGCCCATGGATAGGCATCCGACGCCCAGATCCAAAACCAAAACCCTTGTGGATCTACGATAGAGCCCTTGAAATTCTTCGAGAAGAAGGTCTCCTTCCTCCTGAAGAACCAAAACCATATCAACCTGAACCCTACCAAACTCCAGTTTCCAAACTACCGGAAACTCAGCCAATTCCCTGTTTCATGGCTTCTCCATATGACAAACAGTTTCCACCATTGGAACCCAGATCATATGATTCCAACCTTCACTCTAGACCATTTATTCAACCCTCTGAAGTTCAACCAGACGAATCAAGGAAACTTCCATCTCAAGCTGAACAAGTTCTGAACTGGCAAACCCAGAATGCTAGAACACAGAACACGACGCTGAATGCCATTGGCAACAAAGTTGACAGACTCATCAACCATGGTGCTCAGATGAATCAATGATTTGATAACCTTGATTCCAGAATTGAAGCATTATATGATGACCTTAAAAGGAGAATTGATGTTCTTAGTTCTGAACTCAGACATTTCATCTCTGAAGGATACTTTGGATCCTTATTCAGTGCTAAAGAAGAAGAAATCAGAAGACTCAGAGAAGAAGTATCACAGATTGAACGAGAATATCGTCCAGCTTCCACACCAACCTACACACCTAAAGCCTTTCCGTATTCTCCATCATATTCCTTCATTCCTCAATCACTGCCTACACCATCTTACAGACAGCCTGATTATTCCAAACACTTCAAATCTACTGCTGAAATCCTGAGAAAACATTCCCTTATTCCAGCAGCTCCTGTTGCTCGCAGATCTCCAATTCCAGCAAAACCTTTACCACCTGAACCTATCCATTAGCCACCTGAACCTGTTGATCAGAAACTCAAAAGCCCATTTGTTTCACCTAATCAATCTCCATCCTTTCTCGCTGACCCAATTCCTGAAATGCACATTGAAGACAACAGTGATGTTTCCACTGAAACTAAAACATCATCCTCGTCTACGGATCAAGAGATCACTAATCTCACCAGCATGATGATGGCATCTCCCACAGAACCAGGATCGTCCAGAACTCAAGAATTCCATGACGAGTCCGATACCACAGTCCCTATTGTGGAAGAACCCTCGGAAGCCACTTCGGCTCCTCCTCAATCGGCTCCTCATCATTCAAACAACAACTCATGGTTCTCTTTTGACGGATTACCTCCAACCAAGTGGAGAGACAGAATTGGTGAATTTTGTGCATTTATTGATCTCCAACTCTCAAAGCCCGGAAACACATTGCAATCAGTTATTGTTGAATTTACATCCAGATTTACTGGTACACTAAGAGATTGGTTTCAAAGTCTTGGTGAATTCAGACAAGTTACGTTCATTAATTCCCAGATTCCCTCCTTTGCATTGGGAACACTTTATAGAGAATTCGTCGGTGATCCAGACATTCATGCCAATGTTGTTCGTCAAGAATATTTTGAAATGAGATGTTGCTCTCTAAAGAAGAAGGATCTTGATTTTCATTATCAAAGGATGTCTAAACGGTATTATCTTCTTGGTGGATTTCATGATGATAATCTCAGACAAGTTTACATTAATTCATTACCAGAAGATATCCAGCCAGACTTACAGAGAAAGATCGCTTCACTCTCTCGACCTCTCAAAGAAATCTCTCTCGGAGAAATTCATCAACTGGCACTCACAGCTCTTGAGAAGTTATGTGACACTCATCAACTGTTCTCAAAGATGATCAAGAAGAATCATAAGTTTACGAAGCAATGCAAAAAGCCCTATTTACAGATCAAATGCAAAGAAAAGAATTGCATCTGTAGTCCCAAGAAGAAGAAGCATTTCAAAGACTTCGGTTTTGACAAACTTTCAAAGAAAGATCACAGAAAGAAGAAAAGATTCAGATTCTTCAAAAAGAAGAACAGAAGAGGACATGACAAATCTCCTCGCTGTTTCATTTGTAAGAAGAAAGGACACTATGCAAAACAGTGCCGATGAACAGGACAAAGTCTGCAAAGCTTGCTCAACAGTTACAAAATGAAGAATTAGATGCAGATATAGAATCTATTCTTTTAGTGCAAGAAGAGATGACAGAAGAAACAGTTCTCGTCCTCACTGATTTAGAAACTTCTGATTCAGACAATGATTATCAGACAGACGAATCTCTTCAGATCCAACCAGTCCAGCCTATTCTATTTTCTCAAGATTCTCATATCAGTCCTCATGTCCAGATCCAGCTCCTTCCTGAAAAACATGGTAAACCTATTCCTGCTGTTGCATTCATTGATACAGGATCTCATAAGACCATGATCAATCCTAAAGTCTTACCCCCAGACTGTTGGTCTTCCCATACTCAGTTTTTCAGAGCAGCTAATGGTCAAATCTTTACAACCACTTTGATTTCCAAGAAGAAGATTGGAATTAAACTCCTTCCTAATTGCATCATTTGGACTCAGGTAATCGGTAGTCCACTTCCTCAAAAAGATGTTCTTTTAGGATGGGACGTTTATTATCTTTCGAAATCCTTAAGGATTCTTCCCACTGGAATTACGTACAAAAGAGAATTCAAGCCTTTTACCCAGACAAACAAGATTTATTCTCTTTCGTATTCCTGTCCAGATTTCCAGTCCATCCAAAACAAACTTCTGAAGTTATGTGCTGAAAGTCATGATCAATTCATTCATGATCATCCACTTTGGAAAAACTCAGATTTCTTCATCCACATTCCCTTCAAGCTCAATGAAGATGTTAGTCCAACTAAAGCTACACATCCGGGAATGTCTCCTTCAGACCTTAAGCTAGCCAGAGAAGAATGTTATTCTTTATTAAGACAAGGTCTCATTGAACCAACTAATTCCTCTTGGGCATGTCAAGCATTTTATGTTGAAAAAAGATTAGAGAAGATCAGAGGAAAAAAGAGATTGGTTATTGATTACAAGCCTTTGAACATGTTCATCAGGGATGACAAGTTCCCTATTCCAAAAGCTAGAACACAGTTCATCCATCTCGCTGAAGCACAGATATTTTCAAAGTTTGATCTCAAAGGTGCATTTTGGCAACTCGGTATTCACCCAGATGACAGATTCAAGACAGCGTTCTGTATTCCGAATGAACAGTTCCAATGGACAGTTTTACCCTTCGGTCTAAAGATCGCGCCGTCACTGTTTCAAAAAGCGATGACTAGGATCTTCAATCCTATTCTGCATAGTACCTTGATATACATCGATGATATATTATTGTTTTCAAAAAGTCATGCAGATCACCATCAGCTTCTTGAACACTTCCACCAGCTGGCATCACAGTACGGGATCATGTTATCAGAAAAGAAAAGCGTGATTGGACAAAAAGAAATTGATTTTCTGGGGATGAAAATTTCCCACGATACTATCTGTCCAGGTCCACATCTCGCAGAACAATTATTGAAGTTTTCAGATACTAATCTTTCTGTCAAGGAAATTCAACAATTTCTTGGCATAATTAATTATATCAGAGACTTCATCCCGTATGCTAGCCATCACACCAACTCCCTGTCACAACTGTTGAAAAAGAAGCCTCCACCATGGGGCCCTGATCAGACTAATGCTGTCAGACATTTGAAAAAAGCTGCCAAGGATCCACCGCCTCTGACTATTCCATCTACCGGCAATCTTATCCTCCAGTCAGACGCAAGTGATCATTTTTGGGGTGCATTATTACTTGAAGAAAAGGACAACAGAAGAGCCTACTGTGGACACGCAAGCGGAGAATTCAAAGATTCATAGAAACATTATCACACCGTATTCAAGGAAATAATTGCGGTGAAAAATGGAATCCAAAAGTTTGACTTTTATGTCAGATCGAAGCACTTCACTGTTGAAATGGACAACTCATCATTTCCAAAGATGCTTGAATTCCACAATAAGATTCTCCCTGATCCGCAGATACTCAGATTGAAGGATTGGTTTTCCCGATATGACTTCTCTGTGAAGCATATAAAAGGCGACCATAATGTTCTCGCAGACATGCTATCTCGCCCCAGGAAAACAGCCTTCCTCATTACCAGACACCAAGCCATACCACTGATACTTATGGCTTCGTCCTCATCCTCTCCTCCTGATATACTCTACCTTAGTGCCTCTACCCATATCCACTTCCCTCCAGATATGGAACCTGACCTCACTGATCCAGAAAAAATCAAATCTTGTGCCAGAATCTTCCATTACCACTATGCTAAGGCCATTGGTCATCACCAAACCTTTCCAGCCTACCCATTTCTTAACCCATACTTCATCAAACCATCCTCCTTCCATACACATGTATTATGGTATCTCTGGTACATTTCTGTTTTGCAGGTACATGCTGTATTCTTCCCACTACAAGAGACGTATACCCATCTTCATGACCCAGCCAACCAGAAATTACTGTTCTGGACCTTCCTCCAGTTGTTCGATCCACTTTCTACATGGAGAAAGAAGTTAACAGCTCTCATGGGAAACCACAACCTATGGAAAATGGACCCAGCGGAAGCAAAAGCCGTACACAGTATTTTCATACTCCATCGTCCGTATTTCTACAACCCTACCAGAAAGCTGTTATGGTCCCAGAATCAAGTTTACGAATGGGATACCCTCTACAACCTTTCTACATGGCCAAGATACAAGTTCTCATTGCTGAATCACCTCTGTGAAGTAAATGACCTGAAGTCCTACTCCGAGCTCGTCGTTCTCATCCCTGACGAGATTCCTGCTCCAAAGCCACCAGATCCTCCTGATGATCCAATGGACACTGATGATGAAGACAACCCATACAAGAAAATGACGTTTTACCATCCGATTCATGGTCAGATAACGGATGAAGACTACGTCAACATGAATCTCTCACCATCATGCAGAAGTCCAAAATGACGGGCCACGTCCGTAACTACTTTAAGTATTTTTATTGTTAAAGTCCACACTGGTGGGCCATCCTATGTCTGTGTGTGTTGCAAGTTTACTTAAAGTCCAAGTTTGTTGGCTTGATGTGTCAATAAGTCTTGCATAATTAAAGGTGGTGGGTCACTCCCGCACAAATGCAGCCGTCCACATGCTGTCACCTTTATTTATGTCAGTTGTCAGTAGTTGAGTCCTCTTTGTCAAAGTTGTCAGTCGATGCCACAAAGTCTTCACCGGCTTTGCTTTATGTCATCGTCCAACTTTATGTCTTCGTCGAGTTTGCTTTATGTCACTCTCGTTGTTTGCGTATCATGGAAGTTTTCGAGGTCTCAAACCTCTATTTAAGGGACTGCCTTCCCTTTTGTAAGGCAGAGCAAGTTCGATTGAAATCAGAGCTAGTTATAAAATTTCCTTTGTGTTTGTTTCTCTCCATGGCTTTCTAATCTCCTTCTTCACCTAAAGGCTAACTGCCCGAAGGACTTCTATTCTCTTACTTCTATGGACTTGTAATGTCTATATGATGTTACGAGGGATATCTTTACAGTGGATACCCGTAACCTGCCGAGTCACTGAGGAGTGGCATAAGGCTAACTTCTGGTTTAACGAAACTGTAATGGGTTCCTTGCAACGATCGTATCATGGCGCCGAGTATGCTCTGTGCTTGCCTCTATGAGGATCCTGCACATCAGAAAGGTAGTACGGTCCCCGAAGACCTCCTCTGGTAAAGCATTTGGTTAAAGGACCCGAGTTCTCCGTTGAGTGGCCGTGTGGAAGGCCTGTGTTGGAGATGTGGTCTAAGATTGGTTGCTTTCCTTTGGAAGGTCTTGGGGCTCCCGACTCTCGTGTGGTATCAGAGCCATGTCCTTGCCTGGAGTCCAGGGAAAAGTTTAGGCCATAGAAGTAAATTATAGAAGAACGAGGTGCAAATAGTTGAAAGGGGAAACTCATTAACCATGGATTCTCATTCACAAAGCTCAGAAATAACACCTGCTCGACTCTCTTCTTCCATCTCTCTACCTTCCACTATCAAGAAAACTACTTCTTCAAAGATTACAAACTTAGTAGAATACTCGTACATTCCTGACTCTGCACAAATACAGGAAACCTCTCTCCTTCTTGTAAATCCTTACAACATTTTCAGAAGAAAAAAGTCTTTAGCTAGTAATCGGTAGTCCACTTCCTCAAAAAGATGTTCTTTTAAGATGGGACGTTTATTGTCTTTCGAAATCCTTAAGGATTCTTCCCACTGGAATTATCAAGTTCATACTTTGCTTATTTCACATAACCGACCACAGGTCAAGGAATTCGTTCAAACGACCGCTCTTGACAAGTGCCTCATTCCAGCCACAACCAAGGAACAGTATGTCGATCTTGAGCTTGATCAAGATCTCATCAACCAGTGGATTCGAGAAGGTTACACACATCTTCACTTTGGTACTGTCAGACTCCTTCTGACACTCCATGGCAGAAAAGGTCTTCCAGTCACCGCCAGAATCACGCTCTTTTGACGGATTACCTCTAACCAAGTGGAGAGACAGAATTGGTGAATTTGGTGCATGGATTGATCTCCAACTCTTAAAGCCCGGAAACACATTGCAATCAGTTCTTGTTGAATTTACATCTAGATTTACTGGTACACTAAGAGATTGGTTTCAAAGTCTTGGTGAATTCAGACAAGTTACGTTCATTAATTCCCAGATTCCCTCCTTTGCATTATGACCATTGGGGACTTAATGGGCATTATTAAAAAAGTTTCAAACCTGTTTAAAGAAAATAACCCCATTTAACCACTTTAACCTTAGTAAAAAAATAAATAACTCGAGAGTTTTCAGGTGCCTGAACAGAAATAGTGCAAAAAGGTGTTGTTCGGGTTCAATGGGCTTAGTTTGCTGACCAAGGCAATTCCTCAAAAACAACACGGTTCAGGTGCCTAGTTCAACATTTGGTTGACCAAACTCACAAGTTCGGTCGCCCGCTGCGATTTTGAACGCTAAGGTTTGGGCGCCCGGGTTCGTGAAAAGTAACCTGACACAGGTTCGGTTGACTGAGAAAGATGTGTACAATATGGTTCGGTCTATCGAACATAGGTCAACATGTTGACCCGTCCATGGTTCGGTCGCCTGAGGTGTTCTGAACACCACGGGTTTGGTCGCCCGAACTCTCACAGATTTGGCGTTTATGTTCATTTTTATTTAAATTAATTCCCCTAATATATTAAGTGATTTTGGGGACATCTTATATGCTAGTGCTGGGACCTAGGGTCTTTCTAAGGTCTTTTGAGGACACCAAAAAAAATTCGGCGTTGGTCGACCGAATCCCTAAGGTCTTTTTAAGGTCTTGAGCTTATAGTCCTGCATGTATAATATGCAGATTATTACAGACCCAAATAGAGATTACAACAAATAAATATGTCGAGGTCTTCCTTTTCTTCAAGTTACCGCATGCTATCAATGTGATCCAGCTTAGTATGATCCTGCACACAAACTTGAAAGTCATCAAATACCAGAGTATTTGTTATTATCAAAACCAGAAATGACCCATAGGGTCAAAATCGTATATGCCTTCTGGCTGTTTTTGTATAGTGCATTCACCATACGTTGCTACACCAACACGTCCTTAACCCTCCTCTACCAAAGTCTGAAATTTCATATTCCATCAAACTTAAAAATCCTGAACTTTATAGAAGAAATCCCAGTCATTGCACCCAATAGCTTTGATACCAATTGTTGATTTGAATGCGCAGCGCAAACACACACAACTCGAATCTAGAACAAGTAATGCAAGCACTCAACGATGAGTATACGAAAATTAACAATAAACCAAAAAGAAAATAAAATCAAGCAATAAGAACACACGAGACAAGAAATTACGTGGTTTAGTAATTTTCCTATGTTCACGAGAGCAAGCGGCTAATTTTCACTATTAAATCGTCAAGATTGTGTAGCTTACATCAAGGGTTACAAAATATAATTTACATACTAACCCTATGCATATAGAAGACGTAGACTATATCTAAAACACTTTTGTAGCATTCCTCGGAGGAAAATCCTATAAAATCTCCAAATCTACTAATCTCTCGACTCAAAATTCGTGATCTGTGCCAAAAAATACCATCAACAATTTCAACAAATCGTTGACTGTATGGATTGAAACCATCGACGGTTTCTTTCTATTGCTCAGCTACCTTGTTCTTTTCTTCACTATGCTTTCCCGGTGTATGCATTCCACTCAATATAAGCCACATCTCCAACAATTTGATTGGTAAATTTTTAAATTATTAAAATCAAACATGTGTATAATAGGTGGTCTTTGTCAGTTACAAAAAAGAAAATTGAATTATTAATGATTCCTATATTTATTAATTTAGTTATTAATTAAAATTATAAAAAAAATACTAAATTAGTTATTATATTACTGACTTAAGAAATAAATTACAAAGTTGTAAGAAGATTTTATAAGACTATTTTATTAGAGAAATATAAAGGAGGATAAATTAAAGCTAACTCATGAACAAATAATTGACTATAGTACAAGATATTTTGACTTTAGTAAATTATTAAATGAACAATATGGAATTTTTGACTTTATAATATCCTTATATTATAATTGAATAAATAAATATATATATATATATATATATATATATATATATATATATATATGTGTTATGATATGTGGCTCACATACTGAGTGGAAAGCATGCACAAAGGGAACGTGAAGGGAATCAGGATGCAGTAGGGCAAACCGTTGACGGTAGCCCTGTAATAATCGACGATTTGGATTAGTGTCTGACATTTAACTCTACCTAAAATCGTCAATAGTTTGGTTCGAGGAATCCATCGTAGATTTCAAATTTTGAAAGAGGGTCGTTAATTTTTTTGGGGTTTGGAGGGAAAACCTCTGGGAACTCTATTTATATGTCATTTGTGATGTATTTGTAGAGGATGGTTTGTACAGAGGGTTGATGTATTGTTCATGTCCTTTGGACGAGAAGATAGTGAATTATTGTTGTTTGCTCCCGTGGATGTAGGCTTTGTCGAACCATGTAATTGCTTTTGTATTGTGTTGTTATTGCTTTCATATATTTGTTGTGGTTGTAGGTTGTTTTCGTATATTCATCATTAAGTGTTGCGTGTGTTTGATCCTATATATATTCCGTTGTGTAATTCATTTTTCACAAAAAATTGGTATCAGAGCATTGTTGTTGTGAGTTATGGTGTAATCCCAAGAGGGGGGGGGGGGGTGAATTGGATATTTAAAAAATTTAGGTCACTGTTTCCCTAATTTTAAAACACAACCAGTCTCAAGTTTATGCTTAGTCAAATAATCACAAAACTATAAATATTTAAGCATACACAATATTTCTATCTCAAGGTTTCTCAACCAATTACAACAGTATATCTCAAGCATACATAATAATTACCACAAAATGAATTTAAACAAACAAGTGCAAAAATGTAAATGAGAGTAGGGATAGAGAATGCAAACACAAAGATTTTTACGAGGTTCGGCTATCCCCGCCTGTGTCCTCGCCTTAAGACAACTGTTTGAGGATTCCACTATCCACTCCTTAAATGAGGCGGAACCACCTTATACACACTTCTTATAGGTGGAGCCACCATAGCAAACAATATACCCTCGTTCGGTCCACTCCTTATAGGCGGAGCGAACTCTCCAAAAAATACCCCACGTCTGGCACGGTTAAAACCTACACCACAAATACAATGAGAATAAAAGTTTTTGTGTACAAGGAAATGCTTCTTAAAAGCTAAGTTGTACAATGAAAATCTTAATGCACTCTCACAAGATATGATTTAAACTCAATAGAGTTAGGGTTTCTCACTCAAAAAATATTCTTGAAATATTGAGAGTAGATGAGAGCAAATAATCTTTGAGTGTGTAAATGTGTAAAATAATGAATGCTCAATGACTCAAATGTAATAAATGATTTCTCCACAAAAATGTTTTTCAAAAGAAAGAGTAGGAGAAACTAGGGCTTTGCTCTCAAGATAATTTTTGTCATGAGATTAAATGAGCTTTTGAATCTTGCAAATGAGACGAAAAAATGCTCAAAGATTCACTAGCAATAAATGGTTACTCCAAAAATATTTTCAAATAAAAGGGTAGGAGAAACTATCGATGTGCTCTCAAAAATATTTTTGCAAAAAGAGAGTAGATGAGATCTTTGATTTGTAAAACAAATGCCTAACAATGTAAGAGTATGAAATAATACAAAATTTGTTTAAAATGTTTTGTGGATAAAGTAATAATATATTTTTTAAATTTATGGCCATTGGGAGTTGTTTGCGTTAGTCTGCTCAGTGGAATCGTCAACGAGTGGCCTCATTAGTCGACAAGTCACCTTGTTTCATTGATGAGTCACCTGGGTGGAAAATCATATTTAGCTACTAGAAAAATTCGTCGATGACTCAAATGCATTCATGAACAAGTCAGCCCCATTCGTCGACAATTCGATCCCATTCGTCAACGATTGACCTAGGCAAATACTTGATAAGGCTACTGGATATATTAGTCGACAAATGCACTGCATTAGTCGATGAATCCCCTATTTTTCAACCTAATAAGCCTTCTTTTGACCTAAAAAACACTTCAAAACTTTTGTATAAGTTTTATCTCTTTAAGACAAAGGTTTTTCATGAAAAATTGATTTCCTAGGGTCAATCTAAGGTCATAATTGAGCTTCAAATCGTATCAAGTAAAGCACATTTATAATTGATACTAAATACAATACAACTAAAAATTTAGATGTCTTCAATATTAGCTTTTCAAGTTTTCATGGAATTAGCCATGTAATGTGAACGTCGAGTGTCTCATGGTTTCCATTTTTCCTTTACCATATCTGCTCTATGAAATAGAAACTTGTTCAAGAACTAAATGCACATATGAGAGTCTTACGATTTTTTTATTATCAAAATGGGATCGGACTCAAAAAGTCAACAATTGTAATGGCCTCTAGAACTTCATCTACAAAATTTGACGTTGTCAAGTTTGATGGAACCAGGAATTTCAATTTGTGGGAAAGAAGGGTGAAGGATCTCTTAGTGCAGTAAGGCATGGTGAAGGCTTTATATGGAATTCAACCGAAAAACATGGATGGAGCAAGTTGGAGTGAATTGGAGGCAAAGGCAGTGTCAACCATCTGACTTTGTTTAGCTAGTAATGTGTTGTATCACGTCATGGATAAGGATTCTCCGGCAGTAGTTTGGCGAAAACTGGAAATCCGGTATATGTCTAAGTATTAATCAAACAAATTATTTATTTAGAAAAAGTTGTATTGGCTTAAGATGGTGGAGGGTTCGGATTTGAACCAACATATCAACGCATTCAATCAGATTATGAGTGATTTGATGTGTTGATGTAAGGTTCGAGGAGGAAGACAAGGTGCTTATGCTATTGAATTCCCTACCTGCATCTCACATGTATGAAAATTTGGTTGCCACTCTGAGATGGGGCAAAGAAAGCCTTAATTTGGAAGAGGTGACAAGTGCTTTGCTCAGTTTTCATCAAAGAAAGATGGCCAGCGATGAAATTTCACATGGTGAAGGGCTTGTCGTGAAGAGTAACTAGGAAAGTGGGAGACTTAAATCTTAGAGCGGATCTCGATTGTAGTCCAAGAAAAAGGACATAAAATGTTTTAGGTGCGATAAAATTGGACACATAAAACAAGAATGTCCAGGGTGGAAGAAAGGGAATGCTGAAAATCAGGGGGGTTCATCAAAATCTGTAAATGTAGTGGAAGGAGACTCAAGAAGTATTAATGGTGATATGTTTATATGTTTCATCGATTTCGAAGTGCCTAACAGATTCTTGGATCCTAGACTTCGGATGCTCTTATCCCATGACATCAAATAGAAAATGGTTCAACACCTATAGGTCATGTTAGCTTTGGTGTATTCCCAAGAGGGGGGTGAATTGGGTATTTAAAAATTATCACCTAGGTCAATCAGTTTAACAGCAGTATTACTCAACCTAGGGTATTTCTATGCAATTATAAACCCAATCATTCAAAATAGTAAAATATAAACATTCATGTGTTGGAATTTAAAATGCGAAAATTAAAAGCACGCACAAGAAATGTTATCGAGGTTCGGCCAACTGTGCCTACGTCCTCGCCTCTAGCTCGCAAGTCTGAGGATTCCACTAAAGCTCACTTAACAGGTGGAGCGGCACCGATTATAATTTGGTAAATTAGCATAGGGCTAACCTAAACCTTTACAAATTCTCCTTGCGGGGCGGAGAATGCCCTAGGTCAAATTCACAGGGCTAACCCCAACCTGATCCTTCCAAGCTAGATCAAGCTCCCTCAGGCCACCCTTGGAAATACAACAGTATTTTTCACAACATAACTGGTACAATGATTATGCTTCTCAAGTAAAGCAAATATATACCCCAATATGCACAGTATACTCAATCAATCACACATCAATAATATAGGAAATGTAAGCTCAATGATGTGATTTTGTGCAAGCAACACTCAACAAGGTATTATCACTAATATGCTAAAGAGTATTCTAATCAAGCTATTTCTTTGAAACAGTAAATATTAAATCTCAATAATAAACCAGAGTTTTAAAGATGTTTAATCAAATATTCAAACTAACTCAAAATATTTTCCTTCAATGTAATGAGCTCAAGAGTAGTTTGAAAGAATAATATAGCTTGTTAAAAATATTTTGCACAACAAAAATCAAAGCTATGAGAGTCTTGCAACAACTATGCAAAGACCCCTAAGCTTGCTAGTCTATCCCAACAAAGATTTATAATATGAAATTAGTGGGATAAGACTAAGTCAAACTCTCCAAAAATAATATCAACAATCACACAAGCAAATGGGAGTTTTAGCAATACCTAATATACACTAGCACACCCAATATGCTCTCATAATGCTAAAATGTATCAAGGGAATGGAGATATGAGAGTATTTGGGCAAGAATAGGATTTTGAAATAAAGAAGATTTTTTGTTAATGAATTTGCTAATTAATTGTTAATCCTCACAAATGAGCCTATATTTATAGGAAAGGGTAAACTTATAACTGTTTGGGACTTGTTGGGAATTCTTAGAAAAGTTTCAAAATGTTTAAATACAATTAACCCAAATTAACTCGTATTTACCTCAGTTAAAAAATTTTAACCCAGCGAGATTCGGGTGGCTGAACTCTGGTTCGGTCACCCAAGTAGAGACAATTAAAAAATCCCTTTAAATAAGTTTGGCAGCCTGAGTTCCCGTTCGATGGTCCGAATTAAAGTCAGAAATATTTTTTTTGGATTTTCAAGTGCCTAGTCATAGGTTCGGTAGCCCGAACTCATGTGTTCGGTCGCCTGGGGCTTTATTTGAACTAAATTGCTCAGTAGCCCAAGTTGGTGAGAGGTCCTTTTAAGGTGGTTTGGGCGCCTGTGGAAGGTATGCACAAAATGGTTTGGTCGCCTGAGAGCCTAAGTCAACTATTGACTTTTCAATGGTTCTGGCGCCCGAGGAGTTTTGAACTCCCAGGGTTCTGGCGCCCGAGGAGTTTTGAACTCCCAGGGTTCGGTCGCCCGAGCTCTCTCAAATTCCTTAATAATATTCAATTAAGTGCATTTTTAACACTCCTCAATTTTGTATGATATATATGCATAAATTTTGGGACCTAGAGTCATACTAGGGTCTTACTGAGGCCGTTTTGAGACAATCCCAAAAATCTGGTGTCGGTCAACTGAAGGGTGCCCTAAGGTCATTCGGTCCCTATGGTCAAACTATGGTCATATTGAGCTTACAAAACCTACATGCATGACATGCAGAAATTATTATAGACCGATATAAATTATTACATACCCAAATAATATAAATTACAACAAGAAATAATCTCCAGGGTTTTCAAGCTTTATTTCATGTGCCATCAACTGATTTGCTAATACAAACCTGCATACAAACTTGAAAGCTATCAAATACAAGAGTATTTGTCATTATCAAAACTGGATGTGACCTATAAGGTCAACAGGTCAGTTAAGACTGGTTCAGTTTGGATGGGAAATTATATTTCATGCAAAATGATTGGTATTGGAAATGTAAAAATCAAAATGTATGATGGTGTTGTGAGAACCTTATGTGATGTAAGACATATACTGGATCTAAAGAATAATGTAATTTCATTGGGCACTTTAGATTGTAACGGGTATAGTTATAAGTCTGAAAGTGGGGAAATGAAAGTGTGTGAAGGCGACTTGATGGTGATGAAAGGAAAAAAAGGTAGCGGAAAATATCTATGCACTACAGGGTATCGCAATTGTAGGTGGAGCTACAACTGTAGAATCTGAGTCAGATACCATTGGTTTGTGGCATATGCGATTAGGGCATATGGGTGACTACATTTATTCAGATGTTTGGGGACCAGTGATGATAACATCAAGGGGTAGACATATTTATTTTGTGAATTTATCACGAAAGGTCTTCGTGTATTTCATGTGGCACAAGTATGATGAGTTTTCCAGGTTTAACTTGTGGTTGAGGTAAGAAACCAGATCGGAAGAGAGATCCTTAAGTTAGACAATGGGACTGAGTATGCTGATTTTGTTTAATGAGTTTTGTGAGTAGGGCAGGTTATATGTAGGGCTTTTAGGGAAGTTCTTGGTGAAGTCAGTGATTATGACACTTTTCTCGTTTGACCAATCACTAAAGGTATCACTAGATAGGAGAGTTGCAGGAGAATTGAGGGCAGGTTTTGCGATAGACTGCTTAGGTTTGAGTGGATGTCCACAAGTGCACATTTCTAGTGAGGTGGGATCTAGGGTTGGCGTTATGTCTGGATAGTACATCTTTCTGGGATATAAGAGAGGTTGGTTCAAACTGGGTGATCCTATGGTAAACAAGGTAGTGATCAGTGGAGACATGATTTTTTTGTAAGAAAGCCATAGGGTAGCGTACTTATGAAAGGAAGAAAAACAAATGCCAAAAAACTGCGGCAACAGCAAACATGTAATTCGGGTAAAGTTTGATACTCAAAGCAAAATTACAGAGAGTTCTATCTTGGATCAACAGTATAATGGGCATGCGATGCAGGTGGAGCTACAAACTTAGGGTAGAGATGACATTATTCATTTTGCAGAGAGTTTCAGCTTGGGAGACCAGCAGCATCACAGTGGGTCTAGGTGCACTATTAGACCACCACTCAAATATAAATTTAACATTCTGGTACTTTATGCATTCATTACTACCAACAACAAGGTTCCTACTATTTTTCAAGTTGCAGTGCACAACAAAGGGAAAAATAGGTGGATGAGTGCTATGGTGGAGGAAATGGAAGTATTGCATAAAAACCAAGTGTGGGAATTAGTGGAACTTCCACGATGGAAGGAGGTGTTGACTTTTTGAGTCCGATCCCTATTTTTATTATGACAAACCACAACATCTCATTTGTGCATTGAGTGTGAACAGGTTTATGTTTCTGGAAGCACGAATGATAGATGTCTAATGGAAGCCATGAAAGTACCTCAACGATCATACCCCAGCATATTCCATGGTGTATTAAGGAGCAGAGAACTGAAGTCTTTGTTTATTTTTTTAGTTGTAATAGTAATTAGGGTTTAATTGTGCATGCATGATCATGATTTAAATTGAAGCTCAATGATGACCTTAGATTGACCTTAGGGACCTCCAAGTCTTCATTAAAACCTTTTTATTCAAAATTCTAGGCTTACAAAAGGTTTGAATGGATTTGAACTTAAAAGGAAGGCAAGAATCAAGTTTTATGAAGGGTCAGTCGACCAGCATGTGCAAATGGGCAATATTTTAAAGGCCTGGCTGACCGAAACATTTAAAGTCTTTAATGCCCAGTCGACTAGAGCATGAGTAATGGCCATATTTCAAAGGCCTAGCCGACCAGCACTTTTACAATGTATGAAGCCCAATTGAC
The DNA here is from genome assembly GCF_029873635.1 of Malania oleifera. Classification (NCBI taxonomy): domain Eukaryota; kingdom Viridiplantae; phylum Streptophyta; class Magnoliopsida; order Santalales; family Ximeniaceae; genus Malania; species Malania oleifera. The sequence continues at coordinate 62,245,101 of NC_080426.1, forward strand.
AGGCCTTAAACCCAGTCAATCGGATCTTGAGCCCGGCAGACCATTTCTTGTGAAAAGGGAAATCACCTTAGGGCCAGTTCATTGGACCTTGTACCAGTCGATCGGACCTCTCGGGATTTTGAATTTTAGGGCATATAACAATCAGATTTTTGAAGTAAAATAACATTAAAAATGCCTAATGGTTAAATAACGGTTCGAACTCGTTTTTGCCTATAAATATGAACCCATTACACTTGGAGAAGGTTAGAGAATCATCTTGCAAGCTTAGTTAAATATTTTTTTGATTCTCTCTTATTTTAAATACCCATTTGAGCATTAATTTCTCATTTTCTCCTACCCTTTTTGAAAAAAATTTTGGAGAAAATATTTTTGGGGTTTTATTTGAAATTTTGGAGAAAATATTTTTGGGGTTTTATTTGAAAAGGCTTGAGCTTATTTGTAATCTCATATCTATATAGCTTGAAAGCCCTTTTCATTCTGATTGGTTTTCAAAGATCAAATTTCTCTCATACTCTTTGTTTTGAAAAATACTTTTGGAGAAATGTTTGATTTATATAAGATAGCTTTGAGCATATATTCATTGATATATATTTGCTTGAAAAGTTTTTTGAGAAAGGCTTGAGCTTATATCCTTCAAATATATTGCTTGAAGGCATTTTTTTCTTTTATTGTTGTTCAAGAATCAAATTTCTCCCATACTCTTTTATTTGGAAAAATGCATTTGGAAAAATTCCTTTTGAATTTGTCTTGAAGCCATGAGCTTATATCCTTGCTCATATTGCTTGAGTGCCTTCTTGCAATTTTATAAGATCAATCATTTTAAGAGAAAACCCTAATTTCTTCCATTTACCTCTTTCGAAAATATTTTTGGAGAAATTCACTTGGGTACTCAAGGGCGCTTTGAGCATATAGTTCACTTATATATACTTTCATGAAAGGCCCCTTAGTCTTGAATGCTTTGAGTATACTTATATTCATATTTATTACTTCAAAGCATTCTTGTTCATGATATTTTTCTAAGGTCAAATATTTGAGAAAAATCATTTTCCAAACTCTAAGATTTTACTTGAAAAATATTTTGAGAGGAATTTCATATTTTCTACCAAGCTTCATTTTTAAAATCATATGAGAGTGCATTTAGATTTCAATGTGTACAAATAAGCTTTTTAAGAAGCATTTTCTTTGTATGAAAATTTGTTTTTCGAAACAGCCCTTTGCAGTTTGGGTTGTGAATCATGGCCAAGTGAGGGTACATCACTTGAAAAGGGTGGCTCCGCCCTACTAAAGGAGTGGTTGTGGTGTGCTATGCATTGAGCGAGGGTACATTGCTTAGAGAGGCAGCTATGCCTAGAAGCAACGGACCAGGTGTGGGGTATCACCTGAAGAGGAGAGCTCTATCCTATAAGGAGTGTATAGACGGGGGCTCCACCCTATAAGGAGTGTAAATGGTTTTTACTCCACCCAATTAAGTGAGCAAGTTTAGTGAAATCCTTGGGAGGTTTGCCCAAGGCGAGGATGTAGGCAAGATTAGCTGAACCTCGCTAAAAATCTTATGTCATTCTCTCTCTCCCTATCTTGTTTATATTTCCACACTTTAATTTTCAGTATGTGTATACTTGTTCATTTATTTCAATTATTACTTTTGTATACACACCTTAATTTTAATTGGGATATGATTCGGTGAATCAGCTAAATTAATTAGGCAAAATTTTTTAAAACCCAATTCACCCCCCTTTGAGGATCACACCGTTCCCCTCAAGGGGGTGATAGGATGGAAGGGAATGATATATCTGTTCTTTGTGAATGACATGTTATTTTTTGGGAAGGCTTTGATTGAGGCTAATCAGTTGTGAACTCTTTTGAAAGGTTTTGACATGAAGGTTTTGGGTACGCCCAAGACGGGTCTTAGTTTGAAGATTCACTTAGATAGAGCTGCAGGGAGATTAGTGTTATCTCAGGGTGGCTTTGTGGATAGAACTACAGGGAGACTTTGTTTGTAGTCTTAGGGTGCTTCTATGGAGAATCAATGTAAAATGTCTACCGCTCGGTACCCAAGGACGGACAATAATGTCTACGATATGTCAAAAGTCCCCTATGCTGGTGCAATGGGGTGCTTTAGCAGGCAACATAGTGGTCCATCAATTATGAGATTTATTAGTGAAGACTATGCAAGGGTCTTTGATGACAAAAGGTTTATAATAGGGTTTATGTTTACTGTTGTGTTAACTTTTGTGCAATCCCAAGAGGGGGGGGGGGGGTTGAATTGGAGATTTCAAAATTTCTTCCTATGTCAACCAGTCTAGCAACAGCATTACACAACCTAGGGGCAATCTAAGTATGTATGATGCTATAGATATGATATATTAATCAATTTCAGTATATGCAACACAATTCCAGTATCTCTCAATTACATACAATAACGTGTCAATCATATATGCATAATATTCAGCAAGGAAACTAAATCAAGCACAACGCAGAATATACTGCAGGAAAATTAAAGTGACACCAAATATGTTATTGAGGTTTGGCAAAAGTGCCTACGTCCCCGACTTGACTCACAAGCACAAGGATTCCACTAAGGCTCACTTCACGGGTGGAGCGACACCATATACAACACCTTACTGGGATGGTGCACCTAGCTTTCCTAATTGGGTCAAAGCCAATCCGAGACTTTTCATAGAGCAAGTCTCCCTCTTCCAAACACACATCAAGTATACAATCAGATATGAAATTTTGCGTACAATTTAAGTGCTTCTACATAAGCATATATGTACTACAATATAGTTCAGATAAATATGCACAGTGAGATGATAGAATTTATGCTCAGTGCCAATGGAGTGTGCTAACACTCAATCTGATGTAATATATATAATCAAGTCCTAGAGTGTATTTTCAAACAATTTTTGAAACAAAGTATCAATATTTGTCAATCCCAAAAAGTTTCAAAGAGTTCTAAGAAGAGTAATCAAAATATCTTAAAGATGATTTTCTTAAAATAATAGCTCAAGAGATATTTGAAAAGTAAACTCGTGAAAAAGATTTTACACAATCAAAAACACACAAGCTTGATGAGTCTTGCAACAAAGATGCAAAAACTCACTCGCTACAAAGGTTTTCCCACACAAAGATTATTAGTTAAACCGAGGGAAAAACCTTAGTTAAAACTCTCAATCAAAAACAATAAAGCAATCAACACAATGAGAGTTTTATGCAAGTTGGATCAAAGTAGGATCACTCAAGAACACTCTTTAGAAACTTGATTTCTCAAGGGAATAGCAAAGGAAGAGTGTATTTGGCTTTGTATGAAAAAAAAGGTGCTCTCAAAAATTCAGAGGATTTTTATACTAATCCAAAATGCTAATCACCCCTAATCAGAGCAATGAACTCATATATATATATATATATATATGGAAGGCAAAAATTATAACCATTGGGGACACTCAGGGAATTATTAAAATTGTTTAAAATGTGTTTAAGAAATTAACCCTGTTTAACCCCAATTAATTGCGATAAAAATTAGACCTACCTGAGAGTTTCAGTTGACCGAGCCATAGGTTCAATCGCCCAAACAGACACATGAGAAAAAGCAACTTTTTCATGTTTAGGTGCTTGATCAAGGGTTCGGTCTGCTGACTAAGGTGATTTTCCAGTCTGTCCAAGGTTCGGTCGCCTGGTCTCAAGTTTGGTTTACTAAACTTGTATGTTTGATCGCCCGAGGGTGATTTGAACATGAATATTCGGGCTCCCAAGTTGTTGAACAAAGCAAAGGCATAATTTTGGTCGACCGTGGACACTTAAGTCATTTGAGTTTGGTCATCCGAAGTGAGGTCAACTATTTGACCAGTCAACAATTCGGTTGACCAAGGCAATTTGACTTGCCTAGTTTGGTCGCCCGAAACCCTTATAATTTTAAGCCTAAGGTCAATACTTTAATTTAAATTTAACCTTAATGATATATGAGCTTAGATGGGTTTTGTGCACTAAGTGTGTAGGAACCTAAAGGTCAATTTAAGGCAACTTGAGCATACAATCCTATCATTCATGATGCAGTTATTACAGATCATATTGAATTACAATCCAGAATGAAGAATATAAAAATACAATGACAAATGAAACACAATAATCTTCATTCTTGCTTGGGGTCACCATACGCCATCATGATATAATGTTTTTTTCAATTCCATGCATAGAGTGAAACTGCATGCAAGCTCAAGGCAAACATTAGTACCAAGGTGGATATGACCAATTAATTCAAAAATCTCCCCCTTTTTAATGATGATAAATACTTTATGTAAAAGTGGGTATAACCAAGAAAGGCTCCCCCTGACAATATGCATAAAGAGAATTAAAAGCTCAATTATTTCTAATGTACCCAATTTTGCCTCTTCTCCTCATTTTGGCAACAGAAAAAAGGGCCAAGGTAAAATAATTAGAGCATATAGGCAAACAATGGGTAACAATCATTTAGATACAAGATAGAATTTGGAAAGATTTTTAGAAATTTCGGCAACATGTCATTTGAAAAAGAAGCATTTTCCAAAAAAAAAAAAAAAGTATCTAAGTGACTTGTTTAAGTTCAACAAATAATATATAGTAATTTACATAAACTCAAAGAGTCTAGTATTGATCAATTCAAATAGCCAAGTCAAAGAGATGAAATAATCATGCAGCACACAATGATTGAAAGATATTCTCACTAGATATAAAGTATAGCAATGAATAATATGGGATAATGTTTAATTTTTCAGAGCCATATTTTTCTAAGTGAAGTGGCTCCCCCTCAGGTTATGCATTCACTTTATTCTTACAACTTGAGCATATGAGACAAGTATTTTTAAAATTTATATATACACAGCTTGACAAAAGATTAGCTTTTAGGATCATTTTATGCAGATTTGTCTTTAAGATAGATCCCCCTTTAAAGATAATCAACAAGTGTTTTGGGGATGAAGTTTGCCACAAAAGATTGGATTTAAGTCCAGCAAGATAACTAGAACAAATCATATTTAGAATAATCATGATGCACACAAAAAAAAAAAAAAATGTTCTAGAAGCACAAACTCATATCATAGTGTGCAGTTTTATAAATACATAGGATGTGTGTAGTGAATTTGAGAAAATTTTAGCAGCATTTCATCTAAAAATAAAGCTTTTCGCATGGAAACCTACTTATAACAAAACTAATTATGTGATATAAATCTTTAAGAATTTGACATCAACCATATGCCATTTAAGTTCAAAGCTTTAAATTATATGATCAGTAAAGAATTTAGACACATGCATAGGCTTTAGAGATTTCAAGTTAATTTGAGCTAAGTGCAAATAATTAAAAACAGATTTTGCATGCACATCCATCAATATTTTAGCAAAAGTTTGAATATTTTGGAAAATTCTAGAAGAAAATTTGGCAACATGCCGTCTGTAAACAAGACATTTTTCATAAAAACCTACATTAAAAAGATTCAAGCAACTAGTATATCATCCAGTTTGAGCATGCGAGAACCTAAAATTTCTACCAGTAGGCAATACTCATCAACTGCATCTGCCATGTAGGAGGCATCAATCAAGAAAACAGAATAATCAAAGACATTTAAAAGCATGCAAGCCATCATATATAAACTGAAGTCAATCACCACTAAATAGTAAATATAAGTATCTGTATGTGAGTGTGGTGAAAATGAAAAGCAAAAAGCAAAAATAAAAGCAGTATAGTTATTATAGACCCAAATGTATATAAAAAAATAAGATGTATGAGCAGTAGATCCTTAAATCCTCCTTTAGGCCTCTCCATCATCAGTCCCTTCCTCATCATCGCCACTCACATCCATCTGCTCCTCACTGTCATCTCCTCATTCATCTCCTTTAGACGCTCACCAAGGATGTGGAAGTTTGCCTTTACAACCGACTGAAATTCTGTGAACTCGACACAAAACTTAGAATGCCTCGCCTGGGATGAGGAAGCCTACTCCCTGATCTCGCTCTAAATTGATGTCTTAAACTCATCAAAGGATGCAGTGAGACTAGTGATGGTGGCCATAATCTCAGCATTAGATGGCATGTGGGGCTGCTCTTAAGGAACCTTTTGTGGCCCTGGTCCTCTCTCGGGTATAGTTGGCAACCACATGTTGCCGGTCATTTATAACCCATCAGCTTCAAGGTCGTGGAGGAGAAAGTATTTGTGCCTTTAATCTTCTTCAGAATTGCATACGAAGTCCTGGTGACTCTCTTTCTGACAAAAATCCTAGTCAGGATGCCCACATATGGCAGAATAATCCTCTTGCCCACAGTCTTCACAAACATCCATTTTAAGATTAGTCTAGGCAAGTTTAGCTTCTTCCTCATAAAGAGGCACCACATCACGAAGTAATCCAGGTAGGAAACATGATCCCTAGACCCAAATTTCGATAGAATGTTATAGGAGATTAGGTGGTGCACAACTTTCACCTCGAGTGTCAAAGACCTGTAGCTAGGGGTATAACTCATATCAACCACAAGGTTAGTCATAACTAAATTAACAAAAGTACTCACAGAGAAATCCTGCCCGTTAATCCAAGTAGATACTGAGTCAGGGCAGTCAAAATCTCCTTTCTGGATATCGAAGGTCTCAGCCAGATATCCGTCGTCAAACCGTACATCTGTCTCAAAGACCCGTGAGTAGTATCCCTGGTCATCTTGTCCTAGGTTGGCATAAAATAATCTAATAAGGATGGGATATATTCCTCTGGGCTAATAGCTAATAAAATCATACCATCCTTGATACTTAAACATCTCAAGTACATTATTAAAATGATTCTGCATGAATTTTATGTCAAGAACTTTACCTAGGATAGGTTCCGTGAGCCTGAAGACTCTCTCGTATTTGGTCCTTCTTTCAGCAAAAATAAACCATTACTTGAGAGCAATGCCGGATTCAGCTCTCCTCTGATCTCTAGACATGGTTGGAAGCAGTTTTCTGAGGAAAAATAGGCTTGGAATGAAAGTAGGGAGCAACAGAAAGAGAGAAAAACTAAGGTGCTTTTAAGAAAAATGACACAAATGAGACTGTTCACGTGGCCCAGAATATATATATAGATAGCGGTTCGGTCGCCCAAACCATAATAAATACCCCAGAGATTGAGTCTGTTCGGTTGGCTGAATACTGGGTCGGTTGGCTGAATCTCAGGTGTCCTTTCATATTCTGACCCTCAGTAGCCCGAAAGAAAACAATTCATTTTAGTTCGGTAGGCTGAACCTCCTTGATTAAAAGCTTTGGTTGCCCGAAGTTCAGTTCGGTCACCAGAACCATGTTCAGTGGCCCGAATAGGTTTTGAATGGGAAAGCTCAGTCACCTGAAAGTGGTCAACGGTCTAGTTAACTTTCATGTCCAGTCGACCGAATGGTCTAAGCTGAAAAGGGTTCAGCCAACCGAACCTAGTCAACATCTCTTCTTTTGAATTTTTCTTAGTTGACATGACCCCCTATGATTTAGATACATGACCTAAGGATTATTAAGTGCACTAATTTTAATCTTTTGACACCTAGATCATTTTCAGGTCAAGGAGAGATGGATTCGAGTTTTTCTTTGTCTCTCCACATTTGCTTCATTTTCACCCTTTTCCGTTTGAATGGGCAATCAAACTTTGTGTGCCCCTTCTTTTTATATAATGCATAGTAGGTATGAGTATAAGGACTGGAGGAGGTACTAGCATAATGTTTGGACTCTCTCACGAAGTACCCTATGTACATATTTTTCTTCTTTCTATTTTTAACTCCATTATATCCTAACCTTCCTTATCTAAGGTCATCTTTTGTGAACCTAACAACTTATTAAAGTTGTTCTTACCTTTAGTGAACATATAAATGATCTTAGCTTGGTCTTCTATTTTTTTTCTAGATCTCGAATTTTTAAGTTCTTTAGACCTTTGCAAACATCTTGTAATTTCACAAATTCTTTGGTCATGTTGTTTGCTTTACATTCAAGTTCTGCAATGAGAAGATCTTTATTATTATCACTTGAAATTTGAGATCTTACTACATTCAATTCTTTTTCTAACTTTTCATTCTTGTTTACTAACTGTTTGATTTTGAATTCATTTTCCCTTTCAACAAGAACTTTTGACTCACATTCTTTCAAAGATGCCTTATACTCGGTTTTTAATGCAGTATATCTTTTGTTAGTTTTAACAAGTGACTTATGAATTCTAACATATTCAACTTACAATTCTTCATAAGTAGACATGCTTTCACTACCAAAACTATCACATGATTCAGTATCGGATGCATCATTAGAATTATCACATGAATTATTACCATCATTATTTCATAAAGTAGAAGGCGATGAATTTACCTCATCGTCGATTAAAGCTATAAAGCAGTGTTTTTCTCCTTCAAGATCCTTTAAGCTTGAGTCACAAGGAATGATCTCCTTTTCTTGCTTAATTGCTCCATATCTCTTTTCAAGTTCCTCTCATATAGAATCTAAAGCATGCAGCAAGGTGTTCATGACATCAAAATTTATTTGCATTAAGTTCATATCATTATCATTCAGCTCAATTTCAGACTTGGGAATATCAACACAATCAATGATTTTCACTGGTATACTTTTTCCCTGGGTAATAACTTTTCAGAACCTCCAATTCAAAGTTTTAACAAATATAGTCATTCTAATTTCAATTCGGAGAAATTTTGACCACAAAACACTAGAGGGTTTGTAAATAACCTTCGCTCACATGAAGGGGATGCACCAACACAAGCCATCATGATCTTTTTACAAACTAATGATTAAGTCTAGGTAACAAGGCTCTGATACCAATTGTTGACTTTGGTGCAATCCCAAGAGGGGAGGTGAATTGGAGATTTAAAAATTTCTTCCTAATTCAACTAGTCTAGCAACAGTATTTCGCAACCTATGGGCAATCTAAGTATGTATGATGATGTAGATATGATATATTAATCAATTTTAGTATATGCAACACAATTCCAGTATCTCTTAATTACATACAATAACGTGTCAATCAGACATGCATAATGTTTAGTAAGGAAACTAAATCAAGCACAACACAGAATATAATGCAGGAAAAGTAAAAGTGACACCAGATATGTTATCGAGGTTCGGAAAAAGTGCTTATGTCCCCGGCTTGGCTCACAAGCACAAAGATTCCACTAAGGCTCACTTCACGGGTGGAGCGACACCGTATACAACACCTTACCAAGATGGTGCACCTAACTTTCCTAACTGGGTCAAAGTTAATCCGAGACTTTTCACAGGGCAAGTCTCCCTCTTCCAAACACACATCGGGTATATAATAAGATATGAAATTTTGCGTACAATTTAAGTGCTTCTACACAAGTATATATGTACTACAATATAGTCCAGATAAATATGCACATACATATGATAAAATTTATGCTCAGTGCCAATGAAGTGTGCTAACACTCAATTTGATGTAAATATATATAATCAAGTCCTAGAGTGTATTTTCAAACAATCTTAGAAACAAAGTATCAATATTAGTCAATCACAATAGGTTTCAAAGAGTTCTAAGAAGAGTAATCAAAATATCCTAAAGATGATTTTCTCAAAATAATAGCTCAATAGATATTTGAAAAGTAAGCTTGTGAAAAAGATTTTACATAATCAAAAACACACAAGCTTGATGAGTCTTGCAACAAAGATGCAAAAACTCACTAGCTACAAAGGTTTTTCCATACAAAGATTATTAGTTAAACCGGGGGAAAACCCTTGGCTAAAACTCTCAATCAAAAACAATAAAATAATCAACAAAATGAGAGTTTTATGCAAGTTGGATCAAAGTAGGATCACTCGAGAACACTCTTTAGAAACTTGATTTCTCAAGGGAATAGCAAAGGAAGAGTGTATTTGGTTTTGTGTAAAAAAAATATGCTCTTAAAAATTTAGAGGATTTTTTTGTTAATCCAAATAGCTAATCACCCCTAATCAGAGCAAATGAACTCATATATATAGAGAAGACCAAAATTATAATTGTTGGGGACACTCAGGGAACTATTAAAATTATTTAAAATGTGTTTAGGAAATTAACCCTATTTAACCCCAATTAATCGCGGTAAAAATTAGACCAACCCGAGATTTCGGTCGACCGAGCCATAGGTTCGATCACCCAAACAGACACATGAGAAAAAGTAACTCTTTCATGTTCGAGTGCCTGATAAAGGGTTCGATTTGCTGACCAAGGCAATTTTCTAATCTGTTTGAGGTTCGGTCGCCTGGTCTCAAGTCGAGTTTACCAAACTTGCATGTTCGATTGCCTAAGGGTGATTTGAACGCAAACGTTTGAGTGTTGGAGTTGTTGAACAAAGCAAGGGTATGAGTTCGGTCGACCGTGGACATTTAAGTCATTTGAGTTTAGTCACTCGAAGTTAGGTCAACTATTTGGCCAGTCAACAGTTTGGTGGATCGAGACAATATGACTTGCCTGGTTCGGTCGCCCGAAGACGTTATGATTTTAAGCCTAAGGTCCATACTTTAATTTAAATTTACCCCTGATGATATGTGAGCTTAGAGGGGTTATGTGCACTAAGTGTGTAGGAACCTAAAGGTCAATCTAAGGTGACCTGAGCATACAATCCTATCATTTATAATGTAGTTATTACAGACCATATTGAATTACAATCTAGAATGAAGAATATAAAAATACAATTACTAATAAAACACAAAAATCTTCATTCTTGCTTTGGGTCACCATACGCCATCATGATATAATGTTCTTTTTAATTCTATGTGTAGAGTGAACATGCATGCAAGCTCAGGGCAAACATTAGTATCAAGGTATTTGTCATTATCAAAACGGGATATGACTAGTCAGGTCAACACATTATGGGAAGACCTACTTGTTGGAAGTTTAGGGTGAAGTCTCCGAGTGTAACATCTACAACTGAATCAGGGTTCATGGCAGAAGCAGAAGCAGCCACGGGCAAGTTCAAGCTTTGCTTGAACTTGATTTTTGTCTCCAGTTGCTAGAAGGAAGGCAGTCCCAACCTAATGTCCCAAGATCAAGGCGGAGTAGCGGGTTCATGTTTTCAGTTTCTACTAAGGGGCGTATGTTTGCCAAGGTGGAGATTTTTGTGATATGTGACTCACACACTGAGTGGAAAGCTTGCACAAAGGGAAAGCATGAAGGAAATCAGAATGCAACAGGGCAAACCATCGACGGTTTAGAGCAGTGTTTGAGAGATTTAACTCTTTGCTTGAAATTGTCGACGATTTGGCTCGGGGAACCTAGCATAGATTTCAAATTTTGAAAGAGAGACGTTAAGTTGGTTGGGGTTTGGAGGGAAATACTCTGGGAACTCTATTTATATGTCCTTTGTGATGTATTTGTAGAGGATGGTTGTATATAGGATTGATGTATTGTTCATGTCCTTTGGACAAAAAGATAGCGAATTATTACTGTTTGCTCCTGTGGATGTAGGCTTTGCTGAACCACGTAATTTTTTGTGTATTATGTTGTTATTGCTTCCATATATTTGTTGTGGTTGTGGATTGTTTTTGCATATTCATCATTAAGTGCTGCATGTGTTTGATCCTAAATATATTTCACTGTGCAATTCGTTTTTCACAACTATATATAATGTTGAGAATTCCACTTGTGAGTTTGTCCCACATTAAAGAAATTGAGTGGATGATGGGTGTTTATATACATGGTTGGAACTATGACACAATAGGCTTAAGCTTTTAGGTCAAATTGGTGCTTACACATGTGTATCAAACCTACCCATGGACTCCTTTGGAGCTAACAAGTGGTATCAGAGCCGATAGTTTGTAGCTCTAGGTGAGCGACATTATAAAAAAAGTCGAGATGTGAAACTAATTCTCCTGACGTGCTAATAGTTGGAGGAGCAAGTGTGTAAAATTGGAACTCAAAAGTGAGAGGGAGATTGTTGAGAATTCCACTTATGAGTTTGCCTCACACATTGGAAAAATTAAGTGGATGATGAGTGTTTATACACATTGTTGGGCCAAAACCCAATATGCTTAAACTTTTAGGCCAAGTTGGTGCTAACACACGTGTATAAAGCCTACCCATGGACTCCTCTGGTGTTAGCATATTAAAATTCAAGTTTTTTGAATTATGTATTTAACGTTGATTCTTTTGGATTAAAAAATTATGCTATGTTTATTTTAAAATTATTTGTAACCTACATTTATTTGTATCACTTAAATTTCATAGCAGAGTTCTATTTTTTATTTTATTATTTTTGAAACCATTCATATGCATAACATGGGCTTCTAGTAGAAAAATTCATAGCAAATCTATGAAATTTAATTTTGTACGTCACTAACTTAAATTTTTTTTTTATTATATTAGAACAATTAGAATATTTGACACAAAGAGAAAATACAATTAAAATTGTAATTAATGAACTTTAAAATTAAATCTAAAATTGCTCACTGTATGAAATATAAAATTAATATTTTAATTTGTGTTTTACTGTCATAATTTAAGAGAAAATACTTATAAATTTTTATGCGGCAAGTAATTTCAATTTAAGAGAAAATACTTGGTTACTCAAGTTCTTTTTCTCACAAATTCATAATTAAAACAAAAAATTAAAATAATACATACATTAATAAATTGAAGAACCTCTAAAAAATTATAAGCTAATAAAAAAATTATTTGAAGTTAAATTAATTAAGTATAGTACTTTTAAATCGTGCACATCAAGCAACTGGCAAGCAGTTATTTTTTAAACTAAAAGTTTGAAAGTCAAATCTGCAGGAGGGGGCAGCCTGTAATTAAGGCAGGCACAAATGGCTCTTTTAAAAGGCCGGAATTGTGATTTTGAAACCAGAAGAAAGAGATCCAAAATTTCGAACAGCCCATTTATCAAAGACAAAGAGCAATGCTGTTCTTTACCAAAAGCCAAGCCAAATTTTTTGAAGCAACACATATCATCTGAAAGTGCAAACAGAGTTCTTCAGATTTGTTGACGCGCAGAACGCAGGAATTTTCTTTGTTTCTTTGCTTTATCTGTTAGCCATCTTTGCTGCTGCTTTTACTTCTTCCACACAGGTCCATTACCACACTTTTGTTTTGTTTCTCCTCAGCACTTGTTCTTCTTTCTGTCTTTTGGTTCCCTGGTCTCTGTTATTTTCTTTCATTTTCATTTTTTCCGTTGTTTTGGAGTACTTGGGGAGGTCTAATTTTGCTTCTGTGTTTGTAAACAGAGAGAAGATTGTCTGCATGTGCTACAATTGACTCAGTGGGTTTGTACCTGTTGTTGGTAAGATTACATTATGTTTGTGCCAAATTGTCTCGGTGGGTTTGGTTTTATGCCTTCGTTGTTTCTCTCTACTTTTCTTATTGTTTTCTTCTGAAGTTTGCAGCCTGGGTTCGGATGATTTTTGGTTACTTGAGCAATTGTGTACCTTTTATTTGTTTTTATTTTTAGATAAATTCTTTCGGGTTTTTAAGATTAGTATATTTTGAGATTTAATTTCGCATGGGTTGTTGTCTAGGACTCTAGGTGGTGAGGATGAGATTACAAAAGGAAGATAATGAGTGACATTTAAGTATGACTTTATTTATTTTTTTCCTTGACAATTCGTGGTAGTTGTAAGAAGCGAAATGATTGTGTCTTCAAAGAAAGAAAGAAAAAGAAATGGGTACTACTCAGTATATTGTTATTATTATTATTATAACAATTTGTGGTAGTTGTAAAGGAGAAAATTGTGATTACAAAGAAAATGAAGTGGCTTGTGCACACATGCCCATGCACACAAGCATACACAATTCTCACACTTGCATGGTTCCGAGCAAAAAATTATGTGCTTGAGAATTAGCATTGTTGTTATAATATGTTGAAACCATTTCAAGTTTAACACTTATTTTGACTCATATAGCCAAGTTAACATAGGAATCTTAACGTTTTGAGATGTGTTTTGTCTGGTTTAGTTTTGCGTTGACTAATTTGGCTTGAACCTAGCTTTTAAATTGGCATGCTTGATGCAAAATCTTTTAGTGCACTTAAAGTGAGTTGATAGCTAGCAGTAACTTTATGCATGAGAATAATGTTGTCTGTATTATCTGAAAACATTTGCAGACAACACATGGTGTTTGAAAACATGATACATTTTTTGACAAGTCTTAAACATCTTGACTGTGTTCATAATTTTATTCCTTGCTGAATTTGTGTATATGCCAAAACTTTTTTCTAGGGTGGGCTTGACTTTTGAACCCCAATTGAAGCATTTATGGAAGAAAAACCATTCCCTGCATGGTCATGGTCTGTTGAACAGTGCTTGAAAGAGTACAATGTGAAACTGGATAAGGGTCTGAGCACCTATGAGGTTGAGAAGCGGCTTCAAAGATATGGTTGGAATGAGCTCAGAAAAGAGAAGGGGAAGCCTCTATGGCGGCTCATATTAGAACAGTTCGATGATTTTCTTGTAAAGATACTTCTTGTTGCAGCCTTCATATCATTCATTCTAGTTTACATGCAAGGAAATGAATCTGGGGATTCTGGGCTTGAGGCCTATGTGGAACCATTTGTCATTGTTTTGATTCTAGTCATTAATGCCATTGTTGGAGTATGGCAGGAGAGTAATGCGGAAAAGGCACTTGAAGCTCTTAAGGATATGCAAAGTGAGTCCAGCAAGGTTTTAAGGGATGGGTATTTTGTGCAAGATTTGCCTGCACGGGAGCTTATTCCAGGGGATATAGTGGAACTGCGGGTTGGCGACAAAGTCCCTGCTGACATGAGAGTGGCAGCTTTGAATACGTCAACCTTAAGAGTTGAACAGAGCTCCTTGACAGGGGAGGCCATGCCCATTTTGAAATGCACTAATCCTATATTTATGGATGATTGTGAGTTGCAGGCTAAAGAAAATATGGTTTTTGCAGGCACAACAGTTGTCAATGGAAGCTGCATTTGCATTGTTGTGAGTACTGGGATGAACACTGAGATTGGGAAGATCCAAACCCAAATACATGAGGCCTCATTGGAAGAAAGTGACACTCCTTTAAAGAAGAAACTTGATGAATTTGGGAGCAGGCTTACAACTGCAATTGGGTTTGTTTGCCTCATTGTGTGGATTATTAATTTCAAATATTTTCTCACCTGGGAACTCATAAATGGATGGCCCACAAATTTTAAATTTTCTTTTGAGAAATGCACCTACTATTTCAAGATTGCCATTGCCCTTGCAGTAGCTGCAATCCCTGAAGGCCTTCCTGCCGTTATTACCACTTGTTTAGCTCTTGGCACGAGGAAAATGGCACAGAAGAATGCAATTATACGGAAACTTTCTAGTGTAGAAACTTTAGGATGTACAACTGTGATATGTTCAGATAAAACTGGGACCTTGACAACAAATCAGATGTCTGTCAAAGAATTCTTCACTTTAGGTGGGAAAACCACAGCTTCCCGAATATTTCATGTTGAAGGCACAACTTATGATCCTAAGGATGGGGGAATTTTTGATTGGTCTTGCTACAATATGGATGCTAACCTGCAAGCCATGGCAGAAATATGTGCAGTTTGCAATGATGCTGGGATATTTTGTGATGGCCGTCTCTTCCAAGCAACCGGTTTGCCCACAGAAGCAGCTCTTAAAGTTTTGGTCGAGAAAATGGGAGTTCCGGATATCAAGGTAAGGAATAAAATTCGCGACAAACAGATTGTGGCAAACCACTTGATTGGCCACAGCTCGGTAAAATTAGGTGAGCAAGAATATGATTTTGTCCTTCTCCTGCAATAACAATGCTACTTTTGAATCTTACTCATGTTTTCTTAGCGTAGGCTGTTGTGAATGGTGGATTAAAAGATCGAAAAGGGTTGCCACTTTGGAGTTTGATCGCATTCGTAAGTCAATGAGTGTTATTGTTAGAGAACCAACTGGGCGTAATCGACTCCTTGTCAAGGTGCATGCCAATTTTTTCTTTATTATGCTAGCCTTGTTCTTGAATTTATGGTAGCCATTTCCCCCACTGTTAGCTACAATGAAGCATGCTGTTTGTTGCATGATGCTCACAACTTATGCTAACTAGTGATGAAAACTATGGTGAAAGAGAGTAATAGGAATTTTGCATTTGAGGCTTCTTTTTACTTGTGCTTGAGCTACAGATTGGAGACAGTCCATCCCAAGGTTAAGCCTGAGCCTCCTGCACGAATGCCCTAGGGTTATGAATAGTTGGGCTGTCCTGTAAAGTGGCATTTGGTTCACGTAGTCAAAATATATTCCCATGAAATGACATTCTCGAGAACCTCATTCATGGGATTGGAATGTAAAATATTTTCTTGAACATTGTAAGATTCCACAAATGTGGATGCCCATGTTAGTGTTCGGTTCAACATGAAATCCTAGCAAGGGCATTTTAAAAAAGATTCCATTATACACTTGACCTCGGTAAGAACAAGAGTAATTATTTTTTCAGCACAAAAACTTACGAAGATTATGTGCCAAATTAAATCCATGTCCAAACAAAAAATTCAACACTATGGAGCAATATGGTCTCAAAATTTCTACCATTGTTTACTATTATTATAACCCTACAATATGATTATCTTCAATTTTTATTGATTCCTATTTTTTATTAGTATAATAATTTATTATTGCAAGAAATATGATAATAGCGTGTGGTAATAGTTTGTTATTATGGGGTATTGATATTCAACTGGCTAGAATAGTGGGAACAATTTAGTCACAAAAATAGGTACCTTGGGAATCCCATTCCCATGCAACTTACCCATGGGGGAGCATGGGATGGGGTTCGCATGTTTTGTGGGAAACCTTTATTCCTAGGGAATGTGAGGTTGCCATCATGTTAGATTTGGACTCTAGAACAAACGTGGGAATGTAACGTCATGGATATTGCATTCCTGGGAATGTTTGATGGATGCCATAAACCAAATGCTCTCTAAGGGACCATGCTTGCTTATTGTATCAGTTCTTAGCATGTGGACTTAAATTAACGTAGAAATAAGAAACTAAATGGACTTGAATTAGTTTATGCAAACTATTTTTCATCATGTATTACTTAGTATAAAGAAACAAGAAGGATTTATTAGGACTAGTAAGGTTTGGCCTTTTAGCTTCTTTCTTATTGTTAAAACTTGATATACATTGTTGGACCATTACTTAACAACTTAAGCTTTTAGGTAAAGTGGTAATCTAACATGGTATCGTAGCCATAGTTTCCAGGAGGTACTCGGTTCTAGTCTTGTTGCCCGTGTTTATTGTTTGGTTGTTTAAAAACCATTTCCTGTAATAGATGTTATTTATCGTTTGTTTCTCTCTCCATGTGCAATCAGGCTGTGCATGCGGGGGGAGAGTTGAAGCTTGATATACAATGTTAGACCACAATCTAACAGCTTAAGTTTTTGGGCAAAGTGGTAATCTTACATTATTCCCACTTTAGGCTAAGTCTCAATGCACAAGGCCCCTATGTCATATGGAGGTGTAGGGAGGGCTTGGTGCGTGTGATTTTATTTCTGCATTCAGAGGTAATAACATTTAAAAGTTAAAACAACAAAAATAATGAACTAATGAGTAAAAGAGTCAACTAAAGAAAACCAGTCCTCAGTTCGCTTGATCAAGTTGACTTGGCACCTGGCTGAGGCACAGAGCAATGCCTGATCGAATTTTTTTAGCGAGTCTATTTGATACTTGGAATATCTTAGAGCTGCCTTTAAATTTTAGAACCATTTGGGCAGTCATATTGTCCCCAAAATGTTCAAGTGGGTTACTTTCATGCTCATTAATAAACTTGAAGGTTATTGTTTTGATTGATCATGCATTTTGATAAAAATCAACCGGGAAAAATTCATCCATTTGGTTTGTGGGAGAGATGCGCAGAAACTGGAAGTGCATCTTTGGAGAATTTATTTATTTGGTGACTTTTCTCTCAATGGAATGTTGGCTGAATTTGTTTTGTTTTTCTGGAATTTTTTTGGCCAGTCGCTCTATTCCCTTCTCTTGGTTTTTTGCTCATTGACGAGTCCATTGCAGCATCTTTTGCTGTTGATTTTGTCAACACTTTCTTACATATTCCAATTGATGCTTATGATATGCAGGGTGCTGTTGAGAGCCTGTTGGAACGCAGCTTACATGTGCAGCTTGCAGATGGATCACTTGTTCCAATGGATGAATCTTGTAAGCAATTGTTGTCATTCAGACTATTGGAGATGAGTTCAAAGGGATTGAGGTGCTTGGGTTTGGCTTATAAAGATGAATTAGGGGAGTTTTCTGATTACTACTCTGAGAGTCATCCTGCCCATAAGAAGTTGCTTGATCCAAGTTGCTATGTGTCTATCGAAAGTGACCTAGTTTTTGTAGGGGTTGTTGGTCTAAGGGTGAGTATTTCTATCACAGCTTTTGCAGTACATCTCAAATAAAAAATTTTCCTCAACAGTAAGTTCTTTAATTCAGTAATACCTGAAAAACTAAAATTAACAGGACCCTCCTCGTGATAAAGTTCACAAGGCAATTGATGATTGTAGAGGAGCTGGAATTAAAGTAATGGTGATTACTGGAGATAATAAGTCCACAGCTGAAGCTATCTGTCGAGAAATTCATTTGTTTTCTGAAGGTGAGGATCTTCGTGGGAGCAGTTTTACAAGTAAAGAGTTTATAGCGCTTCCCCCTTCACAACAAATAGAAATTTTGTCAAAACCTGGAGGGAAGGTTTTTTCCCGCGCTGAACCAAAACACAAGCAAGAAATTGTGAGGATGCTGAAGGACATGGGCGAAATTGTTGCAATGACTGGAGATGGCGTGAATGATGCACCTGCTTTGAAATTAGCTGACATTGGAATTGCCATGGGCATTACTGGAACAGAGGTAGCATTGTTATGCAACTCATTCTTTTATCTGTGCTGTTTCTCCGTTCTGTAGGTTATGTCTATTCCTTGAAATTGTTTGATCCATTTACCGCTGCTCTCTCCCTCTCTCTCTCTTTTGGAACCTCTAGTTTCGTTGGAACCTGTTGCTTTGTTTCAAGTAAAATGCCTAGCATCCGTTGCTTGGTTTAGGTCTTCTTCTACTATCTAGCTAGAGGGCATGGATTGGGCCACCAATAGGATATTTGGAGGGTTCAAAGAACACAATATGCAAGGGTTTGAATGTTTAGTATCTTATAATATAGTCATTTTCATCTGGGTCTTTCAGCTTTAATCCAGAGAATGCTATTGTTCATCTGCTGGCATGTGTGGGACACTTGGCCATTGATTTTCCTTGCACTTAATGCGTTAGATTTTACTACTACGCCCATCTACTTTTAGTCTTGTAGAAATGCTTCCTGCTTAAAGTTTTTTTAAGAACAAACTATTGATGTTGCTTTATTTGTGTCCCCCTAATGTTTTATCTTCCAGGTTGCAAAAGAAGCATCAGATATGATCCTAGCAGATGATAATTTTGGCACCATTGTTTCAGCTGTTGCAGAGGGTCGTGCAATTTATAATAACATGAAAGCATTTATCAGGTAAGTTCCTCAGTTTATGGTTTTTTCCATTTTGACTAGTTACAAAAGGTGCTTTTGTTTCCTTAATCTGCAGGTACATGATATCATCTAATATTGGCGAGGTTATATCAATATTCTTGACTGCTGTGCTGGGTATACCTGAGTGCATGATACCTGTGCAGCTTCTGTGGGTTAATTTGGTTACTGATGGCCCTCCTGCAACAGCTCTTGGTTTTAATCCTGCAGATATTGATATAATGCAGAAGCTGCCCCGCAAAAGTGATGATACCCTTATCAATTCTTGGATTCTCTTCCGTTATTTGGTTAGTAATGATCGCTTTCCACTTTCGTTTTAACATTTCAATATTTACAATAGCCCCAGGTTTTTATATTATGCTAAATTAAAAAGCAGGCAGTGGATAGATGAAGCAATACTGAAAATGGTAAGACTGTTTTAGGTTTTCAATTTTACCCCTCATCTTGCAAAATAAAACTTCTATAATCTGCATTTTACTGTCAAAACTTGAGGTCTGATGACATAACTGTGAATTTGAGAATGAATATTAATTGGTTGTTTATCAGATTCCTTTTTGTATGGAAGTCATTTTTATCTACTTTGCTTACACATGTTATTACACAGTATAACATTTACTTACCAGCAGCGTCATATCTACTGTTTCGGTGTGATGCCTGGAACTGAATTAATATAACATACTAGAAGTGGTGCTCTTGCATTGCACATACATGTGCTTTCCTATTATAAAGTTGCTTGATTATAGAGTTGTGAAACATGGGAATGCAGGTGGATACTTTGGGGGATGTATTCTAAATTGTAGAATTACAATTCTAACTTAAGAGAAAATTTAAGAAAATTTGGAAATAACTTCTTGATGGGTTTTATTAGATAATAAAATTTGAATATGATGCCTTCTTGCTTAATTACTCATTGACAAGAAATTTAGAATGAAATAAGGATTTTCACCTTTCTTATTGGTAGAATTACTATTCTAACTTAGTGAAAATTTAAGAAAAGTTGGAAAAAATTTCTCATTGGGTTTTATTAGATAATAAAATTTGAATATCGTGCCTTCTTGCTTAATTACTCATTGACAAGAAATTTAGAATGAAATATAGAGGATCTATCCTCGTCTATCTATGTTGTTGTTGCTGGCTTTGCGTGAGAGAATTCAATTGAGCGATTTTCACCTTTGTCATTGGTTTATATATATAGTAAGGACATTGCAGGTCATTTGATTGAACAAAATTATGTTTGGTTGTCTCAAATGTGGTGACAAATCTTCTTTATCTTAATAGTGGGTCTAATCCATATCCAACCCATAAAATTTGTTTGGACGAAATATCCTTAACTTTGTTGAAAACTAAGGTGTAGTCCCAAGAGGGGGGGGGGGTGAATTAGGTTTTAAAATTTTCTTTTAATTCTTTTCGTGAATTATTAACTTCTTGTTGATTTAACAATCTTTCAGCAAAAGCTTATTTCTTTATTCAATCCACAACCACACAATTAACCAAAAACTTAAACAAGCTGTCCTCAAAATCAATATTCAATCCAACTAATCAACCAATCAAACCAATCAACCACAATATCCAAATTAAGATATAATATGCAACTTCTTTTGACAATTCACAGCTTTTCCAATAATTCAAGATATTTAGTTGTATGCAGCCCTGTGTATATGATTATTTCAAGCCCTATAGTGAATGTAATTTGATTCAATGCAAACCACAACTCAAATCCCAAACAACTCAGAATTTAAATAAACTCTTAGTTAATTTGTCTTTGGTTGTTAACCAATCAATGTACTCTCTTTGAGGTTTCCGCAAAGTATTGATCAACGAACGTACTCCCTTTCGGTTTCCGCAATCCCAAATCAAAATTAAACTTAAGTTTACTTAATTTCCTAATTACGTAGTATATATGATTAAGAAATTAAATCATCCACGTAGTTTATATATGCTAAAAATAAAGAGTGTAAGGGAAAGAGAGTGACACTGGGTTTTTATGAGGTTCGGCTTATCCCTAGCCTACATCTTCGCCTTTGGCAAACCACCAAAGGATTCACTAAATCAATCCCTTTCCGGTCAGAACAAAACTGTTACACACTTCTTTAGTAGGTTAGAGCCCGCCTCCCCAAGTGATATCCTTCACTCGGTCACTCCTTTAATAGGCTAGAGCTGCACCTCTCCAAGCGATACCCCACGCTTGGTCAATGATCCAAACACCTTAAATCGTCCAAGAACTACAAGAAATATGAAGTAAACGCTGCGTACAAGAATACTCTCAAGCAGAGCAGATTAGTACAAATTCAGAACTATGTACTTCAAGAATTTAAATATCAATATGAAATAAAATTGAAACTCAAGTAAAGAGATCACCAAAGGTTCTTTAGTGATTGAGAAAACTCAGTATTAGAACCGAAGACTTGTGAATCAACAGCAATTCAGAAGATATCTCCCAAATGGAGTGTGAGCAATAGAAAACTTTGAGAGAGATTGAGAGTTTGAATACAAGAATGCTGTGTGATTGCCTTGGTTATTAATTTCTTGGGGTTAAGGGAGTATTTATAGACTTTTTAGGATTAGTTTCCTTGTTTCCCAAGTTACTTGGAGTGTCCACCAAGTTTTTATAACTTTCATATTTGAAAAACTAACTTTTAGAATTTTCCCGTTAAAGTTTTAAAAATTAAAATCCCGTGGAATCAGTCAGTTGGACAGGCGACTGGGTAGTTCATTTCTCAGAGTCAGTCGGCTAGACAGGCAACTGGGTAATTCATTTCACAGAGTCAGTCGGCTGGACAAGCGGTTGAAGCCTTTCTATTTGCCAAAAATTAAATTTTGTAAAATGTCAGTTGGTTGACTCAATCACATTCAAAATAGTCAGTCGGCTGGACAGACTGGGTTTGTCAGTCGGCTGACTAATTCTAGTTCAAACTGTCAGTCGGCTAAGCAGGTTTGTCCAGTCTTGGTATTTGTCAGTCGGCTGGCCAATCTCAGTGTGTTCTGGTCAGTCGGCTGACTAGCCATTCTTTTTTTAAATATTTTTATTTTTGATTTTTAAATTCTAGTTATTTGAAAGACTTAAATATAACTTTTCAAAAACATTTTCAAGAGTTTTTCAAGAACTGGTCTCTAAGTCTTTGTATCCTAAAGAGTTTCAAAAATATTTTAGAAGATATTTAAAATATGAAGTACTTACATAAATACTTCTAGGACTTTTGACATTCTAAGTGTTTGAGTCTTCATGCTTGTCTTTTGAGCTCTCTCTCTTTGCTTTTCTTTGACTCTCTTGTTTTGCTTTTCTTTGGCTTTCTTGTCTTCAAGCTTTAAGCTTTTAGCACATTCTCTTTAACATCCACACTCTCATGATCTTCAAGCTTTAATAGATATCATCTTTGCATCCATGCTTTGACTCTTCTTTGTGATCATTTTACTTTGTATTCTCATTCTTAAATCCTGAAATATCATTTCTTAACCAAAAATGTTAAGTTCCACTTATTTGTTAGCATCAAAATAGGATGTTAAGCCTTGTAAGACCAACATTTGTCTTATAAAGAGACCTCCCTACTGATGAACCCTAGACTTTCTAACCCATATCCAACCCTTATGAAAATACAAAAGATTTTACTACATGCTTTGTACACAAGAATGGAAGGGAATTGGGAGGAATGGATCGAATTTTATCACTTTATTTTTCATATTCTCCATGCAAAATATCAATTCATTCCATTCCTACCTCACTCCATTCTGCAAATCATACACGACATTAAATCTAAACAACAATCATAGCCCTATCTAATATTTGGCTAATTTGATTCCTTACCCTAACACAATTGTCATACAATTGAATTTTTCATGTGTTTCTCTTTATAACAGGGGGCAAAGTCTAAATTCAATATGAATAATTGAAATTACAGCTTATTATGTCAACCCAATATTGAATTTTCCCAAATTCTCATCCAGCCTACTAGATAATAAAAATGATTCAATCCTAATTGAACTCTTGTTATAGATGCCTTTTGCTAATTTTTTTTTTTCTCACCCCTAAAGATTGTCTACTTATATTTTTACTTTGAGTTACGGTGCTTGCTTATGGTTCCCTGTTGCTGGGAGGGTGGGGGTGGCAGGGTAATAGTATTGGTAGTTGGGTGGTGTCAAGGTGTTAGAAGGAGGACCTGTTTTTTAAAATTCATTGAATTACATTATATAACGCATCTGCAATGCAGGTCATTGGTTCTTATGTGGGCATTGCAACAGTTGGCATCTTCATCTTGTGGTATACCCAAGCTTCCTTCTTAGGAATTAATCTTGTTGGTGATGGGCATTCACTTGTTGAACTATCTCAGCTACGCAATTGGGGGGACTGCCCCTTATGGTCAAATTTCACAGTGACACCGTTCACTGTTGGTGGGGGTCGTGTTATCTCATTTTCAGACCCTTGCGATTATTTTTCTGCTGGTAAAGTGAAGGCAATGACCCTCTCGCTTTCTGTCTTGGTGTCAATCGAGATGTTCAATTCCCTCAATGCCCTTTCAGAGGACAACAGCTTGCTCAAAATGCCACCCTGGAGGAACCGGTGGCTTCTGGTTGCTATGTCTGTCTCGTTTGGTCTTCATTGCTTCATACTTTATGTTCCGTTCTTTGCTAATGTGTTTGGGATTGTTCCATTGAGCCTAAATGAGTGGTTTCTGGTGATCTTGTTTTCGTTTCCAGTGATTATTATTGATGAGATTCTAAAACTTATTGGGAGGAGCAGACGATGGAGAATAAAGGAGAAGACAGCATAACATAAATCATCATCTTATATGTAGCATTACAAAATTTCATATATATGTTACCTTGTAAATTTCTCATGTTTGTGGGCATAGGGAATGAGGATTTTAGGGGATTGTGTTGAGTGAATTTCTGTTGTTGTTGTTGTTGTCATCATCTTTTCCTCATGTTGGAAAAGAAATGTATTGTTCATGTTAGCTCATGAAAATATAAATAAATGAGAAGTAGAAATCATGTTTCCCTCCTTAGTACTTCAAGCTATTGTGCTCAATCTTGTTCTATATCTACTTCAAAATTCAGTAAATATTTTTATATGTATCTGGATAGTATATATTTTCCTTGCATTTGAAGTACTGAATTCAAATCTTTGATAAAACCTAGTATAAAATTGTATTGAATTATTTTTAAATTCACAATATTCCAAATTCAAGCTCGAAATTGATGGTCCTATATATATATATATATATATATTGTATACGCTGTGAATAATGAGCTTTGTCATATATTTTTTATATAAAAAAAAATATTTTACTCATTTGGAATTTTAGCTAAACCAATAAAAGCCTAAAATCAGACCACACCGTTTTGAACGCGCCCACACTGCATGCATGGTTGACAGTGAAAATAGGTTTACTTACACAGGCAGATGGGTGGACACCAGGTTGTGTCTGAGCTACAATGGCTACTTTGACTAGTTATTATTTTGTTTTGTTTTGTTTTCTTTGTTTACTGATCATAATAATTTATTCCAGTAATTAGCAAATTCTGCTCTTTGAAGCTAGGGGATGACTGTCCTACCTTCTTTGGGTGCTTCAACGCCCAAATTTATCCTCAATTTTGTTTTTAACTGCAAGTATTATTAGTTGGATAAGATTTACTAGTTAACACCAAAAACAATAAAAATAAAATAAAAAATGCCCAAACTTGCCTGTTGCATTTTATAGAAAAAATTTAAGAGAAAAGGAAAACTTACAGCATTAACTCAATAAAAACAAAAAATCTACTTTGCTTCATTATTCACATGAATATTGAATTAGAGAATCAAAATCAGCTGCCTTTCCATTCAGCTTCATCTTAGTTGAAATTTCATCTAATACTGCATATATGTCGTTGGACCTTGGATGAGATCTATCCTCCACAATGAACTCGTGGATTTCTCCTCTATCTTCAATGAAACTATATCCTGCTGCCTTGATAATTTGACTTCCATTCATCAGCTTCCTAAGCTTTGCAACTCCATCCCATTGCCCTGCCGATGCATATATGTTAGAAAGAATTACGTAGTTTCCTGGATTCCATGGCTCAAGCTCAAAGAGGGATTTGGCTGCTATTTCGGCCAGCTCCACACGACCATAGAAACTGCAAGCCCCCAAAAGAGCCCCCCAAACTACAGAATCTGGTTTCATTGGCATATTCTGAATGAGAGCATAAGCATCGCTCAATTCTCCTGCACGGCCTAAGAGATCAACCATGCATCCATAATGTTCTAATTTGGGAGTGACGCAGAAGTTTCTCTCCATTGATTCAAAAAGCTCCCGACCTTTAGTCACCAAGCCTCCATGAATGCATGCCAAGAGAACTCCCACGAATGTGACATCATCTAGTGCAGTTCCTTCTCTCTGATAGTACCACCAACAAATACAAACATGTTATTGGGAAACTAGTAAATTCAATTTACAGTAATTACCAACACGGGGAAATGAAATGAAGCAAAGAGACTGCTTACTAGCATTTCATGGAAAAGGTCAAGGGCTTCCTTGCATCTTCCATGGACAGCCAAGCCCATAATCATTGAATTCCAGGTGCACAAATTTCTCTTGCTGCCAATCTCATCAAATACCCGCCTTGCAGTATCAATTCTACCACACCTTGCATACATTTCCAATAATGCATTACTTACAAACATGTTGTTCAAGTACCCCCTTTCCCTTGCATATGCTTCAATTTTCTGCCCAATCTCCAATGCCCCAAGGTTTGCGCATGCTGGAAGAACACTAGCTATGGTAACTTCATTTGGGGACACATCTTTCTCCTTCTCCATCCTCAGAAACATCTCTAATGCATTTACATATTGCCCGCTCTGCGAATATCCAGATATCACAGCTGTCCATGAAATCACATTCCTCGAAGGCATCATCCTAAACAATTCTAATGCTTCCTTTAGGTTGCCAGACCTTGCATAACCAGCAATAATCGAATTCCAGGTTGGTACATCCTTAACCGTCACTTCCTCAAACAGCTGACGCGCTGAAGCTAACAAACCCAGTTTAGCATACATGTCAATTAAAGCAGTTGAGGCAAACGCATCGAATTTGAAACCTGATTTAACAAAACAGGCATGGAGCATTCGGCCTTGGGGAGGAACGGAAAGGGAAGCACAAGCGGCGAAGAGGAAGGTAAAGGTGTGTTGGTTGGGAGAGCAGCCTTGAAGGCACATGTGGGTGTATAGAAAGATGCAATGATGATGAGGACCGTGAAATGAATACGCTTGAATGAGCTTATTGTAGAGGAAGACACTTGGTCTGGGAATAAGGTCGAACAGGGTGTGGGCATAAGTGATGTTT
Source organism: Malania oleifera (assembly GCF_029873635.1). Lineage (NCBI taxonomy): Eukaryota > Viridiplantae > Streptophyta > Magnoliopsida > Santalales > Ximeniaceae > Malania > Malania oleifera. The sequence continues at coordinate 62,271,871 of NC_080426.1, forward strand.
GGTATTTGTAGGAGATCGACGATGAGGACTTTGGTGTGGTCTATGCCATTTCTGAGAGTGTAGGCATGGATTTGCTTCAGTCGGTTCATAAGAGCTCTACTCTGTGCATCGCCTTACTACTGCTGATATTGAATATTGCAGAATATAGAAACAAGTTTCATAGACCCTGGTTTGGGATTTTTATTTTTATTTTTTTAAAAATGGTTTATATACAGGGAGCATTCCAAACGTAAACCATGTCAATCCCAAGCTTCGGCCTCATTTAACGTTGCGAGGAGCTTCTTTATTCGAGAATGGGAATGCAGAGTTCATCACTTCTTCGGCGAAGACAACTAATGTGCCGACTGGCCGGCGAATACGAGTGCAAAGCAAGCTTACCATTTTTGTTACATTCCTCTTAGATTGCTTCATTTTGGTGCCAACTGCGGAGCCGAGAGAGAGAAAAATTAAATGTAATTGGATATAGAGTGAGATAGAATTACAATGTAATAAACAATTATATGAACGAATACGAAAAATAGAAACAAATTATGAAAAAAAAGTATATGAATTCTCTTTCGGGAAAAAAAGACAAAGTACCTCGTATATCTAACAAATGGATCATGATACACTCAAAATTAATATACCAAATAATGAAGGGAAACGGTTACGGAACCAGCATTAACACCTATCCGTAATGAAGTCTTCCTTTTGCTATTGCCTTTTCCCTTCTTCTTCTTGGTTATCATCTGCTCAAAATCAGTCTAATCCATGTCTGTAAAAGAAAGACATATTAAAAGCATATACACACATATTATAAAGCGGTAAATTCAGACTATGAAGACTAAATTTGTAGCACACGAGATTTTGCACCTTGAGCAGCTCAGTACAAAGGACGATTCCTTGACGAGCTCCGAGACAAAACTCTTCAATGATGGCTTGCTCCATATTGGATGAGCAAGTGACGTTGTTGGGCTGCAAAGGCTGTAGAATTAGATGCAGGGCAAAATGAACAGAGAAAACAAAAGGAAGGATAGGATAGGAGATATCACCATCAAGAGGGGTTAACCAGGTGTGAGGCCTATGAAAGTTCAACTTCCCAAACGCGAAAAAGAACCTAGACTTCCATTGATGTATGGAGGAAGCTCTAGGGGTGAAGAGCTTAAATTCTAGGAGGCAGTTAAAATAAAACACCTCCTTTTCAACAAAATGCTTTCTCATTGGGTGATAAGATCGAAATAGCTTGACCATAGGTTGGTGGCCCCTGCGGATGAGAAGAGTTGCAAAGCACATCAGAGTAAGGTATGAAATTAGGGGCCAGCTGACTAGGCGATAAATTGTAAAATCGCAGAACATTAGAAATGAAAGGATGGAAGGGCAACCTAAGCCTAGTCTCAAAGTGGTTAGCATACAAGCAGACTTGTCTGGACTTGGTTGGAGGGCTGATTCTGAGCCGCTAGGAACCTTGAGTCGAATGGTACTTGGAATAAAGTATAGGCTGCGTAAGCTTAATAGATCGTCCGAAGAAATTACAGACACGAATCTAAACATTATGCTAGTACCTTCTCCGGTCCATATACTCATACCACATGTGTCTTGTGTAAAAAGAAGGGGCACATAAAATTTGATTGCCCGTTTAAAAGAAAAGGTGTGAAACCCAAACGAATATGGAAAGTCAAAGAATCACCGACTCCTAACCTATCGAGAATCAAAGACAGAAAAAATGATATGAGTTGTTAAGAAAGTAAACCCCTTGAAATTCAAAGAAAAATTTACTCAAATAGAAATTACATGATCACACAATTATTCCTTAGCATTTAGGATTAGCTATAGGGGTTAGTGATGACTATAGGCTTGGGAAGTGGTTTGGGGTTCAAATGTCAAATCTTAGTATATGCACTCACTACTACTACTATACTAAGAACCATAGAGAAGCAAGCCAATACAAAAAATTTAAGTGTTTTATCCAATCTGAATTTAATTCATATATATCATAATAATGGGGTAAAACATAAAAATATGTCGGCTATAGCTAGTTAAAGTAAACTCCACTTCCCAATGGACAAAGCATATCTGCTAGGTAATTAATTCTAAATGTTTAACTAACGCTTAAATATAAATATTTTGAGTTAAGCACAATTTGTCCATTGCACAAAATTGAGTTTTAGGGAATTTATCATGTTCTATATATCATATCCCTAAACTCATTTTTCTTCTCCTAAAAGCCCGCTAAAAATTTTAGCCATCTCTCTAGACTTAAGCACTGATTATCATAAATTCCTATTCTCCTGGTGCTTATTTAAAGACATTCTTCTTGTAATCAATAATAGAGGCATCCCCTAAGGGATTCATGTTTCATAGTTAAATCAAAATTTCCTTTTGAGTCTAAAAATATGAATCATCTGATCTTGGTTCACTCATTTCCCCCTATAGGAACTCTTTACCACTACACGATGGTATATAGTAAAATTTCATTCATTCACTGCTCTGTATCCTGCTACATATAATGATCATATCATAAGGATACTTTCCGATAGTGGCAAACTAGTATTGACCTATATGATATAATCAGGTTTGAAAGCAGGTCCTTATGGAAAATGTTCTACTTTTAAATGAAATGTTGCCCAATTTTTTTCTAAAAGCCGCATATATTTTTTTTTTGAAAAAATTGAACACTATGGACTTACATGCTTTATCATTTTGTTTTTGAGTCCAAAGGTTTGTTTGCGCTCCTAGAATATCACAATTATTGGCTTCATGATTATATTTAGTGTGGACTGTTCTAGTGTCGTCTGAACACCTTGCAGGACTTGATGTCAAAAACTTTGTTGCTTGTGGGTTCTAAATCTTCCATCTAAACTAGCCTTCTAATTGAAAGGGGGATGTAACTCTTGAGTTTGTTTGCACTAATGTACAATGAGTCGACATTTTCACTAAACCACTTCAAGAGGATGGTTATATTTAGATTAACGTGAATTAGGTCTAATGCACAGTAGGGATGCCACCTAGAAATATGATTGAGTGCATAAACTGAGGGAGAGCTACTTAACTTGAAATCTACGACTCTGACATGATAAATAATTTTCTCACACCACTTATAAATATAATCCATACTTTATGAGATCACTTTTGTTGTCCATATTGCATTGCATGACTATACTATGTTTTGGATGATGAAAGTAATGCTTATTATATAAATTGCTTTGATTCCTACTGGACTGTTTGAGTTGATTGCTGTAATTATTGTAAACTATTTGTTGAACTCAATCACGTCCTCGATATACATATATATATATATATATATATATATATATATATTTTTGGGAAATGCTCCACTTTCAAACGGCATGCTGCCGAAATTTTTAAAATTTTCCCAAAACTATATCTTGTATTTGAATGACTATTATCCACTGCATGCTTATAAGCTTATATCTAAGGTTACTTTCAAAACTTATATCTTTATACCTTAACCCTTTTGCTTATGCCAAAAGGGGGAGAAGTAGGGAAAAATTGGGTAATTGGGAAAATGCTTGAACTCTACATTTCCTTTATGCATAGTTTCAGGGGAAGCCTTTCTTGGTTGTACCCACTTTTACATAAAATATTTGTCATCATCAAGAGGGGGAGATTGTTGACCTTATGGGTCATATCCCGTTTTGATTATGATAAATACTTTGGTATTTAATGTTTACCGAGTTTGTGTGCAGAATCATATTTGTAAAGTTATATGAAAGCAAGTGGTGACTTGAAGAAAATGAAGACCTAGCATATTTATTTGTTGTAATTTATATTTCATTCAATTTGGGTCTATAATATCTATTTAAGCCATGGTCTGTAATAATTAATGCATTGCATGCATAATATGACAGATAAGCTCAAAGACCATAGATTGACTTTAGGTCCCTAAACATTACATGAAAAGTCTCCTATAACTTAAAAGTTATAATTATGTGAACATAGGTGACTTCAAATGAAAATCAGGACTTAAATGCACACTTTTAAGTGTGTTCGGTCGACAGAACCCGAACCTACATAGAAGCTTCGGTCGACTGAAACTAACAGAGTCAACTTGTTGACTATTCAGTTGACCATTTTGAAATGAACTTGCACTGCACGATCGACCGAATTGACACGTGGGTGATTCCTAACAATTTGATCGACTGAACCTCACAATTTGGTTAACCGAACACGCCTTGGTTGACCGAACCTTAGAGGGTTCAAAATCACCTTAAGACGGTCGACCAAAACTTCAGTTCAAAAATGTCACGGTCGACCGAACTTAGTGATATGGTCGACCGAACCTAAAATATGGTCGACCGAAAACTCTCGGGTTGCCCAATTTTTACCAAGGTAAAACAAGGTTTATTTTTTATTAACCGTAAACTTTTCAAAAATACTATATGAGTCCCGAACGATTATATTTTTTGGAGTGTCTATATATACTCCCTCATTTTGTTTGATTAGCAAACATCATTAGCAATATATTTTTTGAATTTTCAAATACCCATTTTTCACATACAAACTCATTACTTCCATTCTTACTCATCCTCCTTGTTGAAAATTATTTAGTAAGAGTGTTTTAGAGATCATACTATAAGCTTACACTCTCATTGTTTGTATTTGATTGAGATTGATTTTATTGAGAATAAGCTTTGAGTTTTCCCTTGTGATTTCATTCATAAGTCATCTTCGAGAAAACTCTCTAAAGCTTGTGAGTCTCGCATTTTTGTTGCAAAACGCAAAAGCTCGTACTGTGTTTGTTTGTGAAATATTTTTTACAAACTAATTTCAATATCTCTTGTGCTTGATTTTTAAGAAAAACATTTTTGAGATATTTGCTTATGTGTTTAAGATTTTTGATACTGCACCTTGTGTTTGATATTGTTATCTTGATTCAAAGATCCTAACACATATACTCTCACATTCTGATTGCTATACTTGAATTATGTTGAGAGTAGTTATTTAATCTACATTGAGCTTATCATATCCTATAATCTTGTAGTGTATTGATTATATTGGTACAAATCTGCTTGTTGGAGAAGCACTCATTTTGTACACACTTTGTATTTTGAATTGGTTGTATTTCAGGCGTGGCCTGAGGGGGCGTTAATCCAGCCCAGAAGGATTGATTGTAAAGATTGAGGTCAACCCTGTTTTAATTTGACCTGGTTGTATTAGGTGCCACTCCACCCGTTAAGTGAGTCGTAGTGGAATCCTTGTACTTGTGAGCTAAGACGGGGACGTAGGCAGTATTGACCAAACCTCGATAACATATCTTGTGTCTACTCTTAAATTCTTGCACTTTAATTTCCTACACATAATTGCTTATATTTAATTTATTTTGAATGTGTGCATGATTTAAATATTGTGAATTATTGGGATTAACTGAGCCTGCTGTACTTGCCTTGATTATCTGCTCAGTCAAATTCTTGTTGGGTAATTAAGATTTGTTCTAGATAGACCCTAGGTTGTGGTATCTTGTTGTTGGATTAGTTATACTTAGGAAGAAAGTTTTAAAATTTCAATTCACCCCCTCTTGGGAATACACAAATTCCAACAACGCGATATTCAAAAAATGGCTCATATAATCAGAAATAACCCAACTGATGAGTACAACTTATGAGGCCTAGGAAACACGTCTAGTTGATGAGCATGGCTCATAAGGCAGCAAAGAGTGAGCACTGCTTACAAGAAATTGCCCAACTAATTGAATCATCCTATATCAAATTTGGCTTGGATTAAGTCGAATAAAGATGAATCTGGCTTGGATAGAGCCAAATACGTATGCATACATCTTAGATTGAGCCAATTGAATCATCCTATATCGAAATTGGCTCAAATTGAGCCAAATAAAAATGAATCTGGCTCGAATTGAGTCGCATAAAAATGAATCCAGCTTGAATTAAGCCGAATAGGGATACAACTAGCTCGGATTTGGCCAAGTAGTGATGAATACGACTCGAATTAAGCCGAGTAGAGGTGAATTTGTCTTGGATTGAGCTGTATAAATATGAATCTAGCTTAGATTGGATAAAATTACACGCACTGAGCCAAAAAAAAAAAGGGAAATTCTACTCGGGTTGAGCCAAACGTTAACGCAATCGGCTCTGATTAAGCCGAACATGCAGGCATACGACTCAAATTAAGTCGTACACAAAAAGGGGGGGGGGGTGCTCAGATAAGCTAGCAAACTTTGAAGCCCTCGAACTTTATAAGTCTGTTTCAAAATTTTGAGACTAGGGTGGGGACAACTCATACACCCAAAATTAATATACCCAATAATGAAGGGAAACAGTTACGGAACCATCATTAACACCTATTTGTAAGTGACATGCTAAAATCAATATGCTTACTCATATAGGGAAACAAATATAAACCCACAATTAAAACCCCTACATAAATGCCTTTAAATTTTTATAACCCCTATAAGCACAATGATACGCTCATCAATGTCGAATTGAAAGAGAGTCAACCTCCACCACTCTAAAATTGAAGGGGATTCTAAGAGGAGGTAAGCATCTCATTCTCATTTACTTGTTTCTATTGTTGTAATTCAAAGCCTCCCACAAGTCTCTAACTTAAGCATTACACCTCAGGTGCTCCAAACCATTCACATTTGGTTCTTTTCAGGTGGTCGCAGTCAAAGGATGATTCACAAAAGTTGTTCGATTTTTTGTAGCAAAAAATCCAAACCGAATTCGACCCATTTAAATTGACTCATAATTGATCTGCATATTAAATGAGTCGAACATGATTTAAATTTTTTTTATTTGCCTTTAAAAAATGAGTTGTTTGGCGAATTTAGGATTTCATACGATAGATATCTGTCTATCTGCTAACAATTAATGTATGACATCAATTCAACTAGCATAAGCTCTATTAGTCAAGACCTAGTCCCACACTCTCAACTCTTGTGCTTGTGTATACACCTTTGGGTTTGCCCCATGCCACATTCAAACTCAAGCCAAAATACTCAATTCTTGTGATTAAAAAAAAAACAAAGAAGCCTCTAAATTCATGTTCTAAACAATAAAAAAAAAACTATAATTTTGTGATTATTTATTAAATTTTAACAATTATCAAATTTTAAAATAACTTCAGTTATTATGTTACAAAATAAATTGTTCATTGGATGGTAAAAATAATTATATTAGGGATGAGAATGATGGATTATTCGGTATCCGCCATGGATTATTTGATCCGAATTACCATAAATCCGTAACTTCAATGAGTTGGATATGAATTGTAATATTTTCATCTGATAATCCGCCTAATTCGTCACCGATTATTTAACTTGGTTTGCTTTTCTAGGTCAACCTTGAGGTTTCAAAAAATTCATTAAACTCCCATAAAATTTCAAAAATATTATAGACATTTCTTGAAGTTTACCAAAAAAACACAAACCTTCATTGAGAAAACTTGTGTTTTTACAAAATACAAAGGGAAGTTTATTTCTTTTTGACAAATCTAGAGGAGGTGTCTAAAATTTTTAAAACTTCAAAGGAGGTTAATATCTTTTGCCTAAAAAAGTTAATGAATTATAAACAGTTTTGTCACTTTTTGTCTGTGAAAATAATTTTATTTTTAGTTTCTTAAATAATTACAAAAATAGTACTTTATTTTCTAATTTTTCAAATTTATATAGAAAAGTTGAAAAACATATTATTATTATTATTATTATTATTATTATTATTATTATTATTATTATTTATTTAAATTTTACATATGAGAGTATGAGATTCACATCTTGAACTTTAGTTTTTCGAATTATGTATAGAATTTCTTCTAAATTTACTCAAATCCTAAACCTCAAAGTCTATAACTCCAAATATTACCTTACATAAAATTTGAAAAATTGGAAAACAAGTTATCCTTTTTATGATTATTAAAATAAAAAATTAGTTTACATACTTTAACAAACTCTTTATTTTTATTTTTTTATATTAATTTTAAGAAAATTAAAAATTTTGTAATTATTTGAAAATTTTAAAAATAGAAAACAAAAAATGCTTTTCAAAATTAAACGGGTTCTTGGTGTTCCTAAAGAATTAGAAACGTGGATTCATAGTCATATAAATTATGGCTAATCCAATGCTTGTCCAACTGTCAATTTCAAAGTACTAATATACCAAATCGACATTAAATATCATTTCTTAGGTTGAGATAGTTCGCCTAACTATCAACCATGAAAGTTGATCTTCAACTTTGATATGGCGATTTGTCTCCAGACTCCATCGAGGAGGTCTTGAGATTGAGTTCCCTTGGCGAGCATCCTCTCTGAGTTTTCAAAAAAGGTGGGGAAGGAGAGTTACTTGATCTCAGATCGGCATTGAAGGCCTTCTGAACTGGAAACGGGAACTGCGAACCCAAGAACGAGGTCTCCTCCTTGATATGCGCAGAGGGCGCCCGAGCTGCGGGAGCATGAGCTAGGCCATTTGCCTCCCAGTGAATGAACATTAAATTGCCGTCGAGTCTCGTTTAGTAGAATCCCAATGTCTGATCATCCTGGAGAATCTCGAGCTGAAAGGGCCGTGAGGCTGATTTATCTCATCGACCGTGTTTTTTGCATCGCCCTCGACGGAAACAGCATTCCGTTATGAGTCGATTTAAGTGACGAATGTTCATTCGTTTTGCTAGGTCTACTTTTTTGTTTTTTGGATTACGCACTGGGTTCGATGCTTGCAAACTTGTTGGACTTTGCTCCCTGATCCTGGAGTAATTTTAAAGTGAATAAGTATGTTTTTTATCTCCTAAATCTTTCCAAAAGAGCCTAGAGAACAAAGGACCAGATGGCGTTTCAGGTGATCCTTGATGAAATAATTTTCAAAATAACAATAATAATTTTCCCAATCAATCACAAAGCATATGAACGTAAAGCATAAATCAATTTCAAGATGGGTACCTCGCACTGAATTCCATTGTTCAGATATGAAGAATTCTCTAATGTATGAAGATAGCTTACTACCATCTTCGTTTCTCTTAATGTGTGACTTGATGGGCAGCCATATTAAATTAATATGAGGGCAAGACCCCTCCTACCATTGTCATGAAGCCTACCCATCACAGGCTCCCTGTGCAAATAAGGCCCACATATTAAAATCTCATGGACTCGTGCTTCAAGCCCATTAACATAATATGGTAATCACTAGCCCTAAGGCTCATTAATTTCATGCTTTCAAAATGTACGACATTTATTTAGTGTGGGTTTTATAAAATAGATTATGTAAGTTCACAAAATTCTAATAATCGCCCACTGGACAACATAGCTAATGTATAAAGAAAACAAAAAATCTTTAAGAGTAAAATACACAAGTGGCCACAACAAAGAATGTCAAATGTGAGCAAGATTTATTTGACATCATGGTTTAGAATGATATCATGCATATCCAACTGTGCAGAAAGTTATATGTGATAGGAATATTAATATTATACAAATTAAAACACACATAACCTTATGACGCACAACATCTCTAACAATTGTGGTGTGAGATGGGATAACTCTCCATTTAGGTTGCAACACAAAAATTTCAAAAGCCAAAACCTGCTACAAATCTAATGGGTAGCTCATCCTTAATGATCATTTCAGACAAAGCTCTCCTGCATGCAACAACACTAAAAACTGTTCGTTCAAGATTAACCCCATGAGGTGCTTCTTTTTTTAGGCTAAAAACCTAAGATTGATTGCCCTTTAACCTTGTTTCCATAAGGATATTTTGGACATTGGGAGGTTAAATTAGACAACAAGTTGCTTGTAGCATGGTTCTTAGACTCACAAAGGCATTCCTTGCCACAATATTTATAAACATCCCTAGGTCTACCATCTTCAAAATGGCCTACCTTATCAAAATGATCCATGCCATAGATCTTTTTCTACTGCTATTGTTACCAGGGGCATGCTTATTAACCTTAGTATTAGAGTCTAAGTACTCCTTTTCCTTAGGGAGTGAGGCAAGTTGTTTACATTTGCTAGATGTGAGATCAATTCAACTAGCTTGCTTCTTCTTTTGATCAACCATCTAAAACACAAGAGAGTGAATAACATGCATCAATTAAACATGGGACAAAAAATTATTGCATACTAATATATAATTATATATCAATATATCACACACCTAATAGTATAATTTCACTATCTCCTTTATCACAATAATTGACTGAATGAAAGAAGCTACAATTTGGGAAAAAAATATTTTTGCAAACTGAAATGTAGGAGAAAATTTGTTGAAAAATTTTCTTATTAAAGGATCTGTTGGCCCTAGAGTGGAGTCTAAGGGGGGGGGGGGGGTAAATAGACTCTTTTGTGTATTTTTGCTTTTCTCTATAAAATATAAAATGTTTGCATGATACAAATGATTATATCACAATATATAAAATATAAATTATGCACAAGACGTAAATTAAAGAGTAAGAAAGAAAAGTTTGACAAACAATTTCATCGTGGTTCAGCCCATTGCCTACATCCATGCCTTGAGACAAACTCAAGGATTCTCAATCCACTATCACGATCTCCTTCATTGGAAAAGAAGCCTTTACACACGGGAACAAATCCCTTCATGCTCACATAGAGCCTTTCAGCAAGGTTACCTTATCCTTACAATTCGATTCACCAAGAACCTTTAAAATCTGGTTCACCAAGAACCTGTTGAACTAGGTTCACCAAGAACCCTTATACAACAAGAGGATGAATATGATTTACAAATACAATGCTCTTTGAATGAGTTGATATTTGATACAATAAAAACCTCAGACAACTTTCTCAAAGTAATGAATCACAACAAGACTAAAGAGCAAGAAAGATATTGAGCACAAGAATGATAGACTAAAATGTAGTGTGCTTGGAAATGATATGTAAATTACTAAATCAATATTTAAGCAAGTCTTTGGCCTTGTATTTATAGGCAAATTGAACTACTAACCGTTTTATAGTCGTTGGCTTTATAAAATAATTTAATACTTTGAAAACTAGTAGTTTATAGTTGTTGGGTTCAGAATTCTGACACAAATTGTCAACGAATTCCCCAAACTGTTGACGGTTTCCCCTCAAACCATCGACGGTTTCGCCCTAATCGTGGACGGTTTCACCCAAATCATGGACGGTTTCATTCAGGCCGAATTCCATTAAACTCTATGCTTGAGACCATTGATGCACGTGGGCCAAACCGTTGACGATTTGCCCTATATCTTCATGAGTTTGATATTTAGGTGCATAAATGAGGTTTTAACCCAAACGAGACCAAGTCTATAAAAGATTATAACACTAAGATTATTTAAAACTTGTCCTTTATGAAAGCATAGTAAGTATAGCATATTCATATAAAAATCTTTGTTTTGTTCTTTGAAAACTCATCAATATAGAACTTATGTTTTGGTGATATCCTAAATACTTTATAAACTAATATGCAAAGCATTTTCTCAACTCTTTGCTCAATGAACTTGCATGAAACAATACCACAAGAGTTACATCAATTCGTACCTTAAACACTCCCTATTAAATTATGACTTTATTGGATGTGCTTGAGTTCTTCCGAGTGAGTGTCCACTTTGATCTTTCCTACTTGGATTTCCACTTGATCTTTGCATTTGATCAAATACCTTCATATCTTTTTCACTTTTACCTGTACTAACTTGATCTGCAAATATAGGTTAATTTAGAACTACAAAATAGGTTGATATCATCAAAATACATCAAATATGATTATGTAACCACTAAGGCTAACAATCTCTCCCTTTTTGATGATGTCGAACCTATTGAGTGTTTACTTGATCTTTGCATTTGAATTTGTACATGTCATAACTTGATAGCAAAGATTAGTTTACTTAGAACCACTAATGGGTTGTTATCATCAAAATACGACAATTTGGATCACATAGCCACTAAAGCTAACAATCTCCCATTTTTTTATGATGACAAACCATTAGTGTTCTTACAAGATATAATTTCAAGCTCCCCCTTAATTTATGCATATTGTTTGAATAAGATGAAATTTTACTCCACCTTACTATATGCATATAAGGCATAATTCATTCAACTCTATATTTCATATTTATTGGATCTATAACATGCAATTATCAGAAAGCTCCCTTAATATAAAACAACAAGCAACAAATTTGAACATTCATTGAACTTTCATCAAGAGACAGTTTAAGCAACAAATCTAAGTTTTCATTTATAGCAATGTAAGAAACACATTACAAATTTTTGTTGGATATATCACAACATTGCTACCAATTATACTGTCTTATCCACATACATAACAACAATATGCTAAAAACAATCTCCCCATTTTTTTATGGCAAACCATTGGTGTTCTTATAGTATATAAATACAAGCTCCCCCTTAATTTATGCATATTGTTTGAATAATATGAAATTTTACTCCCTTTTACTTTATGCATATTAGGCATAATTCATTCAGCTCTATATTTCATATTTATTGGGGCTATAACATGCAATTATCAGAAAGTTCACTTAATATGAACAACAAGAAAAAAATCTGAACATTCACTGAACTTTCATTAAGAGAAAATTTAAGTAACAAATATGGGTTTTCATTTATAACAATGTAAGTAACACATTACAGATTTGTTTTTGGATATATCACTACACCACTACCAATTATACTATCTTATCCACATACATAACAACAATATGCTAATAACAACACCAAAAACACAAAATAGCAAAAATTTCTCCCCCTTTGATCATCATAAAAAAGAGAGAGACTAATTATCGAACTTAAACAGATCAAGTAACCTAGTGAGACTATATTCTATGCCGTCAAAGTGATGTTCTAGAGAACTGAAACGTGAATTGATCCTATGTTCCAATGAATCAATGTGTGCATCGATCCTATCAAAGCGCTGCCTAATACATGCATTAGATGGTCCACTAGCCTTAAGTGCACCCATATCTTTATCAGGGATACCAGCCTATCCTACACTTGTGTCTTCCTCTTCCATGGCTTCTTCTACTTTGTCAATTGGAGCCATTGTTGGTTGGTCCTGCTTCAGCTAGATCAATGATCTTTCATCTTGGACAAAATGCATCCAGCGCAGGGCGATCTCGGAATATTCATCATCATATTTTAGGCATATAGGAAGTCCGGAGTTTCTTAGGATTGCTAGGTTATTACTAGCGGTTTGTAGAGGGATTCTCAACATTATCAAGGCTTTTGACACGACTAACAAAAAAGAATGCCATGTTTGAATGAGATGATAGTTGTGAGTAAAGCTTCCAGGAAATGAAGTAGAGGCTCGTCACAGCACCAGTATTGACTATTCCATCAGGAGGTGATGGTTATGTGATCTACTGTGACGCGTATTTGATAGGGCTCAGATGTGCATTGATGCAGCAGGGCAGAGTAGCAGCGTATGCCTCTGGACAATTGAAAGAATATGAATTATCCCACTCATGATCTAGAATTGGCTGTAGTGGTTCATGCACTAAAGATTTGGAGGCATTCTCTGTACGGAGAAAGATGTGAAATATTTTCAGATTATAAGAGTTTAAAGTACTTCTTCACGCATAAGGAGTTGAACATGTGCAGAGAAGATGATCAGAGCTTATCAAGGATTATGACTATACTATCAGCTACCATCCAGGTAAAGTTAATGTGGTGGCGGATGCTTTAAGCCAAAAATTAGAGGAAACAACATAGTTAGCAGTAGTAATTCAGCACTCGATCCAGATGGACTTGGAGAGGCTTGGCGTGGAGTTAGCAAAGAGTGATCACTAGGAATTTATTGCCAACCTGGTGGTGCAGCCTACTATTCAAGAAAGGATTAAAGCAGCCTAGAAGAATGATGCAGAGTTGACAGAGTTGATAGAGAAGGTGCAGGACAGACAGGGAGAGGAGTTCAGTATTTACGATGATGGAGCTCTGAGGTTCCGTACTGGGTTGTGTGTGCCTGTAGATGTGGATATCAGAAGGACAATCCTTGAGGAGGCTCACAGATCCTTATACACGGTTCATTTGGGCAGCACTAAAATGTACAGGGATATGCGAGAGTATTTTTGGTGAGGCGGAATGAAGAGAGAGATTGCCGAGTTTGTGTAACAGTGCTTAACATGCCAGTAGGTAAAAGTTGAGCACCAGAAGCTAGTGGGCCAGTTACAACCACTTTACATCCCAGAGTGAAAATGGGATCACATTTTTATGAACTTTATGATGGGTTTACCGCCAATACGACAGGGGAAGAATGCTATTTGGGTGGTCATAGATCGATTGATGAAGACCCTCACTTTATTCCTACTAAAATAAACTACTTCATGGAAGACTGACAGAAATATATATTCAAGAGATAGTACGATCACATGGTGTGTCAGTGTCTATACTATTAGACCGAGACCCATGTTTCACGTCATGATTTTGGAGGAGTCTGCAGGAGGCTCTTGGGTCTCAGTTGCATTCAACACGACATTTCATCCTTAGATGGATGGGCAGAGAGAAAGAGGATGATTCAGATATTAGAGGATATGTTACAGGCATGTGTGCTGAATTTTGGGGGTAGTTGGACTCAGTATCTGCCGCTGGTAGAGTTTGCATACAATAACAACTATCAAACTAGCATTGGCATGGTACCTTACGAGGGGCTATATGGTAGGATATATCATTCTCCTCTATACTAGGATGAGGTAGGTGAGAGGCGAGTTTTGGGACAAGAAATAGTGCAGTAGGCATATGATAAAGTCTGGCTTATTAAAGAAAGAATCAGTACAGCTCAGAGTCGGTAGTAAAGCTATGCAGATAATCACTACTGAAAATTGGAATTTCGAGGTAGGAGATCATGTATTTCTGAAAATAGCGCCATTGAAAGGTACGATAAGGTTTGGGAGGAATGGTAAGCTAAGCCCTAAGTTTATTGGCCCTTTCGAAATACTTGAAAGAGTGGGGTCAGTTGCCTATTGGTTAGCTTTACCACTAGTTTTATCCAGAATGCATGACATGTTTCATATTTCTATGCTGAAGAAATACATCCCAGATCCCTCCCACGTGGTCTGTTATGCAGGGATAGAACTCAAAGAATCATTGGTTTATGAGGAAATACCAGTGTAGATCTTAGATAGAAAAGAACAGGAATTGCGTAATAAGAAAATTTCATTAGTAAAAGTCCTGTGGAGGAATCATGCGGTGGATGAAGTTTCATGGGAGCTTGAGGAAGAAATACATCAGAAGTACCCACATTTGTTAAGTGGGGACTAGTAGTAGAGGCAGAATTTTATGCTAAGTAGATAAAGTTTGATTTATTTTATGCTAAGCAGGACAATGTATGTATAAGTGATATTGAAGGTTATAGGATAGGTAGTGTTTTGGTTTTGGGAAAATTTTTCTTTTATGTATATGTAATCTCCCAGAACCCTGATGTAACCATGGTATTATTCTGCCACAAGTGAGGGTAAGCAATAAAATAAGTAGCCAATTTTTCCTCAAAGGATGGTGTTTAATACGAATAGTAAATTTCGAGGACGAAATTTTACAAGGAGGGAAGAATGTAGAGACCCGAAGAATTATAATAATTAAATAATAAAAGAAAGGAGAGAAAATAAAATTATTTTTTTTAAAAAGGATTTCAGTAGGGTCTTGTCGACGAGTGCAGAGTGCTCGTCGATGAATCGGCCTTTTAGGCTCGTTGATGTGGATGCATGTCTCGTCAACGAGAATTTACCAAGAGGGTTATTTTCAGGGTCTAAAATTCATCGACGAGGTGTAAGTGTTCATCGACGAACTCTCTTCATGGAAAGGTTGATGAGGTGACGTGTCTCGTCGATGAATCTGCATTTTTTAAATATACCAACTTTAGATTTTTTGTGAGAAAATTTTCAAGAAACTCTCTCTCTCTCTCTTCTACGTCTCTCTCACATTCTTTCTAAGTTTCTGGCTTCGTCCTTCGCCGGTTCGACGATTGGAAGCTGCTACGCTAGTCCTGGGAAGATTCTCTTCAAATTTGCTGGAGTAGTTTGTTGGTTAGGCCAACTTGGGCACCGTCCCAAAATCTGGGTATGTTAGTTATTTTAGGCTTTATAAGTTATTTGGTGTTTTGGACTAAGGAAAAATGCTTTAGATAGTATTATACTGAAGTTTGGTTGGGGAAAAATGCAATTTTAGGGTGTTGAGCTAGAGAACAAATGGGTGTAAGTTTGGAGTATTTTGTGAGCTTCTCAGTAAGTCTGGTAAGGGGATAAATTAAGTCATTGTTTTGCATGAAATTACTATGAATTTAACAACATTTATTTTCAGGACACTATGTATGATTTAGAATTATGTTTGGGAGTACTGTTGTTGAACAGGGAAATTATTTTAATACGTTTTATATGGAAATATGATTTCAGAATTAATTATGAGTTTATAAGGTTATGTACATTTGTGTGGCATGAGTACAATATTTTCATGAAAATTTTTCTATGTTGAAATATTATGAGTTTTCCTAGATAAGTATGTTATGATAGTTTCTAGGAAAATCCTAAAACAGTATGGGAACTATATTTTACGAATATGTTAAATAATGCAAGAATTATGTTTATTACGTTATGAATTATGCCAACGTAAATGCCATAATTTATGTTATGAATTATGCCGGTGTAAATGTCGTGATTTACATTATAAATTATGTTGATGTAAATGTCGTGATTTTTATGTTATGAATTATGCCGGCGTTGATGCCGTGATTAAGTATGATATGTAAGAAATTATGGAATATGTTTGTGTAAGATATTACTCTGAAATAAGATACAGTTATGTTTTAATATGGAATGTATTATATGTTATAAGAACTAGGATAGCTTAGTTCAGTTTTATGAAGCACGGTACCGTAGCTATATGTTTATGATTATGAATATGTTAGTGCTACCACACATCTTATGTAGAGTGTGGGAGATGGAAGTCAATATGGCTTTATGGGAGTGTTGTAGTTCCCTTGGTAGACCGAAACAGGTAGAATAGGCCCATCGTACTTATAGACTTATGTTCGACTTAGCATGATCGGCCAACCATTGCTAGGTTCTACCTTCGGGCCACACAACCATGTCATGTGGGGGGGTAAGACATGACGATAGCTAGCTAACTATCTATCATGGGTAATAAGTTAAGTATGATATTATTATATAAGATGATTTCTCAATACATAAATTTAGTATGATACGCTATGTTATGATAAACCATGTTTTATGCAATGTGATGCAACGGTTATACCAGTTATGAATTATATATTGTTTATATGTATACCACAAAAAATACTCATGTTGCCACACATTGATATTAATTTGTCTCTTTTACTGAGAGGTGTCTCACCCCATCATTACAAACATTTCAGGAAATCCAGGTAGGAGAGCGGATAGAGTCCCATAGCAGTAAAAGTGGATTGAGCTACCTTATCTGTAGTGTAAGTGGATGAGCTAGGGTTAGATGGATTTTTGGTTTGGGACCCTAGGAGTATTTCTTTTGGTCTTTTTGTGGATGATTGTATGTGTATGTAAATGATAGATTTAGTAGAACTCTGGTATGGTTTCTAGTGTTTATGGCATGTATGTAATTTTATGTTTCCCGCTGCTTAGGTATTAGGGTTGTATGACAGGTATGGGTACTAAGGAAATACCTGTCATACAACCCTAATACTTAAGCAGTGGGAAACATAAAATTACATACATGCCATAAACACTAGAAACCAAATCAGAGTTCTACTAAATCTGTTATTTACATACACATACAATCATCCACAAAAAGACCAAAAGAAATACTCCTAGTGTCCCAACCAAGGTTGATCACGACTATGATAGTTTAGTAGGTTTATTAATGAGTTATTGTGTGTAAAATGAAAGAAAAAAATAATATGGAAAAATAGGCAAATCGTTATAGTTTGGTATCAGAGCCTAGGTTGCCAGGTTCTGTAGACTATAGAGTGCAGCAAAAACAATACCAGAGTATAGGAAAAAGGATTAGAGGTTTTATTATGCAATTTACGGGCTGAACTTCCATGGTGGTTTCTGTGTCTTTCCCGTGGTGACGATTTTAGGAAAGGCATAGTAAACTATTGCCGGGTTGTGTTTCTGAAATGTAGAATTGAATCTTGAATTAAGATAGGGATGTCAAGATAGTAGGGATACTAAGTGTTTTGGTTAGGTATGTAAGTTATAAGGATGGGGTCCCTAAGCTATGTTTATTGTAATTTCATGATGGACCTGGGTAGTGGTAGTGCTTATGCCAGTGGTAGTGAGGGTGTAGGGCCATCAAGGGCAGGCGAAGCTAATTCAGATACAGTGTTACCCAGTGTGGCTCAGCAGGTCATGGCTGAGATCGCTCAAAGTTCTAGGGAGTAGGGAGGCTCGTCTTCAGGCCATAAGTGCATGATAGAGAAATTCACTAAGATGAATCCTCCGACATTCTCAGGAGGAGCGGATCCTGCTGTCGCCGAAAACTGAATGCAAAAGATAGAGAAAGTTTTGGAAGTGCTGTAGTGTATATAGGAGCAGAGGGTTTTATTTGCCACCTATAAACTGACAGGGAGGCTAAAAGATGGTGGACTATGGTGAAATTATTGGAGGAACAGAGGGCGGTGCCTATAGCTATGACTTGGTGCCGGTTTAGAGATTTGTTTTTCGATAGATATTTTCTGGCCACTATTAGGGAGGCTAAAGTAGAGGAGTTCCTGAATCTAAAGCAGGGACAACAGTCAGTCCAACAGTATGCAGCGAGGTTCATAGAGTTATCCCCCTTCTCCCCGTACATCATACCTGATGAGGCAAAGAAGGTGAGGCAGTTCAAAAGGGGTTTGAGGTGAGAAATTTGTAAGTAAGTAGCAGTGTTGAAAGTGCAAGACTTTGCCAAGTTGGTAGACAAAGTTGCTATGGCTGAGGCCGGTGAGCGGATAAGTGTAGAGGAGCAGGGAGAGAAGAAGAGGTCCACGCCTTTAGGCTATTAGCAGCGATCTAGTTGGAGCCAGTGGAGGAGAAGTAACTATGGTAGGGGACAGAGGCAGGAGACGAGAGGCCGTGAGACTCAGGGTATGTAGTTCTACCCAACTTGTCATACGTGGGGATAGAGACACTTAGGAGAGTGTCGAGCAGGGATAGGAGTCTACTATCGCTACAGTGCATCGAGAAATTTAGTATAAGATTGCCCTACACCAACTGGTACCGCACTTGCTCCTAGGCCACACCGAGGAGGTTATCAGGTACCTTGTGGAGGCCAACAGAGGAATGTAGCCCCGACAAGGATATATGCTTTGATGCCAGGAGACGCGGAGGCGGCAGGTGACGTTGTGACAGGTACTTTTATTGCTTTATCATATCAAGCTATTGTTTTTTTTTTTATACAGGTGCCACTTACTCTTTTGTGTCTATAAGGTATGTTAAATTGGTTGGTATAAAGACACAATTACTAGATGTTGAACTGTTAGTAGAAAAACTGACAGGGTCAATGATGAGGTGTCGTGGGGTACTCAGGGGTTACCCAATAGAAATTCAAGGGAGAGTATTACCAGCTGATCTAACTGTACTAGATTTGCATGGATTCGATGTAATACTGGGTATGGACTGGCTGAATACTAACCATGCTAGTATTGACTGTCATATGAATGAAGTGACTTTTAGATCACCAAGAAAGCCAAAATTTAGATTTGTGGGGTCGTGGGTGCAATCCCCACCTCAGTTAGTGTCAGCCATGCAGGTGAGAAGATTACTTCTAGACAGATGTCAGGGGTTTATGGCTTATGTAAAGGAGGTGACAGAAAATGAATTGAAGCTTGTTAGTACACTAGTGGTTAAGGAGTTTTCAGATGTATTTCTTGAAGAATTACTTGGGTTGCCTCCCGACTGCAAAAAAGATTTTACTATTGACTTACTTCCAGGGATGGCGCTGATTTCTAAAGCTCCTTACAAAATGACTCTAACAGAATTGGGTGAATTAAAGGATCAGTTGTAGGATTTATTGAATAAACGGTTTATCAGCCTAGTGTATCACCTTGGGGAGCTCCAATTTTGTTTGTGAAGAAAAAGGACGGGTCTATGAGGATGTGTATAGATTGCAGAGAAATAAATAAAATAAAAATTAAGAACAGGTTTAGGTATCCTCTACCCCGTATTGATGACTTATTTGATCAGCTTTAGGGTATATAGGTCTATTCGAAGATCAACCTTAGGTCAGGTTATCACCAGGTGAAAGTTAAAACTGAAGATATTTTAAAGACAACTTTTAGGATCAGGTATGGGCATTAAAAATTTCTAGTTATGCCATTTAGTTTGACGAATGCTCCTGTTGTATTCATGGATTTGATGAATAGAATCCTTCACCAATATTTAGACCAGTTTGTTGTGGTTTTCATTGATGATATAGTGGTATACTCGAAAAGTTTTGAGGAGCATAAGACACACCTAAGGCTAGTTCTTCAAATACTCAGGGAAAAGAAATTGTATGCCAAGTTTAGCAAATGTGAATTTTGGTTAGAAGAACTTGCTTTTTTGGGGCATGTTATATCAGGGGATGGAATTTCTTTGGATCCCAATAAGATAGAGGTAGTAGTAAATTGGGTCAGGCTAAGGAATGTATAGGAAGTCTGAAGTTTCTTAGGACTAGTAGGTTATTACCGGTGGTTTGTAGAGGGATTCTTAATATTATTAGGGCCTTTGACACGACTAACCAGAAAGAATGCTAGGTTTGAATGGGATGACAATTGTGAGCAAAGCTTTTAGGAATTGAAGTAGAGGCTCATCACAACACCAGTATTGACTATTCCATCGAGAGGTGATGGTTATGTGATCTACTGTGACACGTCTTTGAGGGGGCTCCTATGTGTATTGATGCAACAGGGCAGAGTAGTAGTGTATACCTCTAGACAATTGAAAGAATATGAAAAGAATTGTCCAACTCATGATCTAGAATTGACTGTAGCGGTTCATGTACTGAAGATTTGGAGGCATTATCTATACGAAGAAAGATGTGAAATATTTTCAGATCATAAGAGTTTAAAACACTTCTTCAAGAAGAAGGAGTTGAACATGTGGCAGAGAAGATGGTTAGAGCTTATCAAGGATTATGACTGTACTATCAGCTACCATCCAGGTAAAGCTAATGTGGTGGCTGATGCTTTAAGTTGAAAATCAGAGAAAACAACACAGCTAGCAACAGTAATTCAGCACCCGATCCAGATGGACTTGGAGAGGCTTGGTGTGGAGTTAGTAAAGAGTGATCACCAGACATTTATTGCCAACCTAGTGGTGTAGCCTACTCTTCAGGAATGCATTGAAGCAGCTTAGAAGAATGATACATAGTTGATGGAGTTGATAGAGAAGGTGTAGGACGGATATGGAGAGGAGTTCAGTATTTCTAGTGATGGAGCTCTGAGGTTCGTACCAGGCTATGTGTACCTGTAGATGTGGATATCAGAAGGACAATCCTTGAGGAGGCTCACAGATCCTTATACACGGTTCATCCAGGCAGCACTAAAATGTGTAGGGATCTGCGACAGTATTTCTGGTGGAACGGAATGAAGAGAGAGATTGTCGAATTTTTGTAGCAATGTTTGATGTGCCAATAGGTAAAAGCTAAGCACCAGAGGCTCGCGGGCCAGTTAGAGCCACTTTACATCCTAGAGTGGAAATGAGATCACATTTCTGTGAACTTTGTGATGGGTTTAATGATGGTACGACAGGGGCAGAATGCTATTTGGGTGGTCATAGATCATTTAATGAAGACTTCTCACTTTATTCCTATTAAAATCAACTACTCCATAGACAAACTGGAAGAAATATACATTGAAGAGATAGTATAATCACAGGGTGTGCCAGACCGAAACCCACGTTTCACATCACAGTTTTGGAGGAGTCTGCAAGAGGCTCTGGGGTCTCAGTTTTCATTCAGCATGACATTTTGTCCTCAGACGAATGGGCAGTCAAAAAGGATGATTTAGATATTAGAGGATATGTTATGGGTATGTGTGCTGGATTTTGGGGTTAGTTGGACCCAGTATATGTTGCTAGTAGAGTGTGCACACAATAACAACTATCACACCAGCATCAGCATGACACCTTACGAGGCGCTATATGGTAGGAGATGTCATTCTCCTCTATACTAGGATGAGGCAGGTGAGTGACGAGTTTTGGGACCAGAAATAGTGTAGTAGGCATACGATAAAATCTGACTTATTAGAGAAATAATCAGTGCAACTCAGGGTCAGCAGAAAAGTTATGCAGATAATCGCCGTCTAAAATTGGAATTTAACGTAGGAGATCATGTATTTATGAAAATAGCGCGATTGAAAGGTACTGTGAGGTTTTAAAGGAAGGGTAAGCTAAGCCTTAGGTTTATTGGCCCTTTTGATATACTTGAGAGAGTGTGGTCAGTTGCCTACCGACTAGCTTTACTACTAGTTTTAACCAGAATACATGACGTATTTCATGTTTCTATACTGAAAAAATACGTCCTAGATCCCTCCCATATGGTCAGTTATGCAGGGATAAAACTCAGGGAATCATTTGTTTGTGAGGAAATACCAGTGCAGATCTTAGACAGAAAAGAATAGGAATTGCTTAATAAGAAAATTTCATTAGTAAAAGTCTTGTGGAGGAATCATGCGGTGGAAGAAGTTTCATGGGAGCTTGAGAAAGAAATACATCAGAAGTACCCACATTTGTTTAGTGGGGACCATTAGTAGATAGAGGTAGAATTTTATGCTAAGTAGATAAAGTTTGATTTATTTTATGCTAAGCAGGACAATGTATGTATAAGTGAAATATTAGGTTATAGGATAGGTAGTGTTTTAGTTTTGGGAGAATTTTTCTTTTATGTATATGTAATCTCCCAGAACCCTAATGTAACCACGGTATTCCTCCGCCACAAGTGAGGGTAAACAATAAATAAGTAGCCTATTTTTCCTCAAAGGATGGTGTTCAATACGAATAGTAAATTTTGAGGACGAAATTTTATAAGGAGGGGAGAATGTAGAGACCTTAAAAATTATAGTAATTAAATAATAAAATAAAGGAGAGAAAAGGAAATTTTTTTTTAAATAAAAAAGGATTTCAGTAGGGTCTCGTCGACGAATGCAGAGTGCTCGTTGACGAATCAGCCTCTTGAGCTCATCGATGTGGACACGTGTCTCATCGACGAGAATTTACCGAGAGGGTTGTTTTCAAGGCTTGAAATTCATCGATGAGGTGTAAGTGTTCGTCGACGAACTCTCTTCATGGACTCGTCGATGAGGTGACGTGCCTCGTTGACGAATCTGCATTTTATAAATATACCAACTTCGTATTTTCTACGAGAAAATTTTTAGGAAACCCTCTCTCTCTCTCTCTCTCTCTCTCTCTCTCTCTCTCTCTCTCTTTCTCCTACGTCTCTCTCACCTTCTCTTTATGTTTCCAGCTTCGTCCTTCACTAGTTCGATGATCGGAAGCCGCCATGCTACTCCTGGGAAGATTCTCTTCAAATCTACTGGCGTAGTTTGTTGGTTAGGCCAATTTGGGCACCATCTCAAAATCTGGGTAAGTTAGTTATTTTAGGCTTTATAAGTTATTTGGTATTTTGGACTAAGGAAAAATGTTTTAGATAGTATTATACCGAAGTTTGGTTGGGGAAAATTTAATTTCAGGGTGTTGAGCTGGGGAACACATGGGTGTAAGTTTAGAGTATTTTGTGGGCATTTCAGTAAGTTAGGTAAGGGGATAAATTAAGTCAGTATTTTCCATGAAATTACTATGAATTAAACAACATTTATTTTCAGGAAAATATGTATGATTTAGAACTATGTTTGGGAATACTGCTGTTGAATAGGGAAATTATTTTAATAGGTTTTATATGAAAATATGATTTCAGAATTAATTATGAGTTTATAAGGTTATGTACATTTGAGTGACATGAGTACAATATTTTCATGAAAATTTTGCTATGTTGAAATATTATGAGTTTTCCCTGATAAGTATGTTATGGTAGTTTCTTGAAAAATCCTAAAACAGTACAAGAACTATATTTTAAGAATATGTTAAATAATGCAAGAATTATGTTTATTACGTCATGAATTATGCCGACGTAAATGCCATGATTTACATTATTAATTATGTTGGCATAAATGCCGTGATTTACGTTATGAATTATGCCGGCGTAAATGTCATGATTTTTAATATTATGAATTATGCTGGCGTTAATGTCGTAATTAAGTATAATATGTAAGAAATTATGGAATATGTTTACGTCAGATATTACTCTGAAATACGATACAGTTATGTTTTAATATGAAATGTATTATATGTTATCAGAACCTGGATAACTTAGTTTAGTTTTATGAAGAACGGTACAGTAGCTATATGTTTATGAATATGTTAGTGCTACCACACATCTTATGTAGAGTGTGGGAGATGGCAGTCGATATGGCTTTATGGTAGTGTTGTAGTTCCCTTAGTAGACCGGTATAGGTGGAACAGACCCATCGTACTTACAGACTTATGTTTGACTTAGCATGGTTGGCCAGCCATTGCTAAGTCCCGCCTTCGGACCGCAAAACCCGGTCATGTAGGGGGCAATACATGACGATAGCTAACTAACTATCTATCATGGGTAATAAGTTTCGTATGATATGATTATATAAGATGATTTCTCAGTACAAAAATTTAGTATGATACGTTATGTTATTGTTGACCTTATAGGTCACACCTGATTTTGATAATGAAAAATACTCAGATATTTAATGGCTTTCAAGTGTATGTGTAGGTTCATTGTAGCAGATCAAGTAATGGCACATGAAAGCAAAGCATGAAGACCCTGAAGACTTTAATTTGTATTGTCAAATCAATAATTGTAATATGTGTCTGTACTAGTAATATAGGAACGGTCTGTAATAATTAATGCATGACATGCATGTAGGAACTAAAGCTCAAAGACCGTAGAGACCTTAGGGATCACCCTTTGGTCGACCAAAGGTCGATCGATGCTAGGTTTTTTGGCATACTTAAAAAGGCCTTAGAAAAGACCCTAGGTCCCAGCATGTGCACATAAGAAAATCCCCATTATCATTTTCATATCAGGGGAATCAATTTAGGCTAAAAAAAAATAAACTAAATGGAAAATATTGAGAAAGTTCAGGCGACCGAACCTATGCCGTGTAAAGCGGCTCGAGCGACCGAACTAGTCAACATGTTGACTTGGTCTTTGGGCACTCGAACCTATTTTGAACGTATCTTCCTCGGGCACCCGAACGCTTATTAGAGCACTTTTCAATTACTCGGGTGACCGAATGTTTACATTCAAAAGAGGGGTCGGGCAACCGAATTGCTTAGTTTGGTTAACCGAACTATGAGCTGGGCACCCGAACTAACGAACAAATGCTACTGAGTTTTGTTCGGTCGACCGACTCACTCTTCGGGCACTCGAAATACTAAAAACTGGATTTTTGACTGTTTTTTTAGGCACCCGAACCTCGCGGGTTAAAATAATTTTTACTGAATTTTTAAATGGGCTAAATTGGGTTAATTTTCTTAATGACTTTTGAAATAATTTTAATTATACCAACTATGTCCCCAACGGTCAAAAATTCCTCCTTGCCTATAAATACCTGTTTATTTGTCTTAATTAGCAAGGGATTAGCAAATTTGATTAGGGCAAAACTCTCTTAAAATCCAAAACCCTATTTTAGCCTATACTACTCCAAAACACCCATACACTTCATTCTCTTAGATCTTTCAAGTTTTGTGAGTATTTCTAAAGTTCTTGTGTCCAATCTAGCCTGCTCATACTCTCATTAGATTATACTATTTGTTTGATTTTATTGAGAGTAGAAGCATCAAGTTCTTCCACTCATTTAACTTGATAAATCTTTAGTGGGAAGACTTGGAAGGTTGTGGTTCTTGCATTGTCATTGCAAGTAACTTAAGCTTATACTTTTGTGTGCAAAAATCATTTTCAAAGCTTGTTTTCAAACAACTTTTGTTCTTGCTACATTGAAGAAAATATTTTTGAGTTTGTTTGAATATTGTTGCTGACATCGTTGAAATCCTAATTTGAGATTGAGATATAGTTTATCTAGTTTTCAAAGAATAGCTTGTTTGATATACACTCTTGTTCTTGATTAGATAAAGTCATTATTTTGAGTGTTTATTGCACACATAGAGCACCGAGCTTATAGTTCATACATCATTGAGGTGCATTGATTATATTGTGCGTATTTGGGTACATGTCTGCTTTACTTGAGAAGCACAATCATTGTACAGGTTACTTTGTGAAAAATACTGTTGTATTTCCAGGTGTGGCTTGAGGGGGTTTGATCTAGCCTAGAAGGATCAGGTTGGGGTTAGCCCTATGAATTTGACCTAGGGCCTTCTTCACCCTGCAAGGAGAGTTTGTAAAGGTTGAGGTCAGCCTTGTGCTAATTGACCTGGTTGTATTAGGTGTCGCTGCACCCGTTAAGTGAGCTTTTAGTAGAATCCTTGGGCTTGCGAGTTAGAGGCGGGGATGTAGGCACAGCCGGCCGAACCCCGATAACATATCTTGTGTGCATTGTTTATCTTTCTGCAATTTACATTCCTGCACATGTATGTTATTGTTGGTGAATGCTGTGCATGATTTTAACTTCCGCACGTTATATTTATCTTGCACATTTGGAACTGCATAGAAAGATCTTAGGTTGTGAATGTACTGCTACTATTTAGGTCAAACTTAGGAAAAAGTTTTAAATTCCAATTCATCCCCCTCTTGGGAATACACCAAAGCTATCAGTTATGATAAACCATGTTTTATGCAATGTGATACAACAGTTATACCAGTTATGAATTATTACTATTTATTTGTATACCACGAAAAATACTCATGTTACCACACACTAATATTAATTTGTCTCCCTTACTGAAAGGTGTCTCACCCTAGCATTACAAACATTTTAGGAAATTCAGGTTAGAGGGTAGATAAAGCCTCGCAGTAGTAAAAGTGGTCTGAGCTACCCTATCTATAGGGTAAGTGGATGAGCTAGGGTTAGATGTATTTTTGGTTTGGGACTCTAGGAGTATTTCTTTTGGTCTTTTTGTGGATGATTGTATATATATGTAAATGACAGATGTAGTAGAACTCTCATTTGGTTTTTGCTGTTTATGACATGTATGTAATTTTATGTTTCCAGCTGCTTCGGTATGAGGGTTGTATGACAGGTATTTCCCTAGTACCCATGGCTCCAGGTTGATCATGACTATGACAATTTAGCAGGTTTATTAATATGTTATTGTGTGGAAAAGGAAAAAAAAATAAATATGGAAAAATAGGTAGGTCGTTATAGAAAATGCTTGAATCATTAAGGAATTTTAGAGCCTGAGAAAGTTAAGTTGAGTTGCTCCCCCTAAGAGTTTGAAGATATGGCTTAGGTGAAATGATTTGCTTATACAAATTAAGATTCATTTCATTATGTCTAGTCGTATAAGTTTCTTATGAACTATACTGGATATTGATTAAAATATAAAAAAATTTAAACCAATATAATTATCCCAACAAATCGTACATGCATCAAAAAAATGATATTGAGACATAACATGATGCTTATAAATCAAGAACAATTTATATCAGATTATGAAGCTTTAAGTACTGGATATAATGTTCAAGGTTTTTCTGAAAGGGCCTCAATATTTCAATAAACGATAGTGATGCATATAACATCTTTAAGCTCTTTCTCTAGGGATGGATTTTAGCCTTTCTAAATATTTAATGATTATGCTAGGATGAAGTTTAATATATTCAAATGATTTTCACTCATCATTTCAAAAATATTTTAACATTAATTTTATCATAATCATTCATGTACAAGGTTTTACTTGGGAAAAATCTTGTTGAAATTTCGGCATCATGCCATTTGTAAATTAGACATTTTCCCATAAAAACTGTACCTGATAGGTTCAAATAAGCAATTTATAATTCAGTTTCAAAGCACATGAGAACCTATATCCAATACCAACATGCAATACACATGATGTTTAAATTCTCTTACAAAGTACCCCATGTATAGGTTCTTCCTTTTCCTGTTTTTAATCCCATTAAAACCTATACCTTCTTTATCTAAGGTCATCTTTTGTGAACTTAAGAGCTTGTCAAAGTTTTTTTTACGTCTAGTGAATGTATGGATGATCTTAGATTGGTCTTCTATTTTCTTTTCTAGATCTTGAATTTTTAAGTTCTCTAGACCTTTGCAAACATTCTAAAGTTTCATAAATTCTTTAGTCATATTGTTTGCTTTATTTTCAAGATCAAGGATATGAAGATTCTTTTCATTTTCAATTGTAAGTTGGGATCTTACGACTTTAAGCTCTTTTTGCAACATAGCATTGTTGTTTTCCAAATTCATGATTTTCAAATCCTTTTCTTTATTAACAAGAATTTGTGATTCAAGTTCTTTCAATGATGCAGTGTTCCTTTTTTTCAAAACAGTATAGCGTTTAAGAGCTTTAACAAGATACTTATGAGTTTTAATATATTAATTTGAGTTCTTCATAAGTTGGCATGCTTTCACTATCAGAACTATCACATGAATCAGAATCAGAAGCATCACAAGATTTATCACATGAATTATTGCATGAATCATTTAAAGAAGTAGAGGGAGAGGAGTTTACCTCTTCATCAGTTAAAGCAATAAAGCATTACTTTTCTCCTTCATGGCCTTTTGAGCTAGAGTCACATGGAGCTATAGATTTTTCATGCTTAGATGCTCCATATCTCTTTTCAAGTTCCTCCTATATTTATTTAACACTATGACATACCATAACTTCACAAAGAATGTTAGAACCAAGGGCATGCTGCAAAGTGTTCATGGCATCAAAATTTATTTGCACTAAATACATGTCATCATCATTCAACTCATTTTCTAATTTGGGAACGTCAATATAATCAATAATTTTCATAGGCACACCATTCCCACAAGAAATGACTTTCCAAAATTTCCAATTTAAAGTTTTGATAAAAAATAGTCATCATAAATTTCCATTCGGTGAAATTTTCACCGTGGAACACTGGAGGGTTTGCAGATAACCTTCCCTCACAAGATGGGGATGCACCAAAACGAGCCATCGTGATCTTTTTACAAAATAATGTTTAAGTATAGGTAACTTGGCTTTGATACCAATTGTTAACTTTGGTGCCCGAGAGAGGGGGGGGGGGAAGGGGGTGAATTGGAGATTTAAAAATTTCATCTTAGGTTAAACTAATCTAGAAATAGTATAATGTAACCTAGGAGCAGTCTAAGTATATATGAAATTGTAGATACGATATATTAAACAATTTTCAGTACGTGCACCACAATTTCGGTATTTCTTAACCAGATACAATGTCGTGTCAATCAGATATGCAATATATTCAATAGAGACATTAAATCAATCACAAAGCAGAATATAATGTAGGAAATATAAAAGTCACATCAAATATGATATCAGGGTTTAGCCAATCATGCCTACGTCCCCGCCTTGGCTCACCAGCCTAAGGATTACACTATGAACTCACTTAACGGGTGGAGTGGCACCTAAAACAATCAAGTCAATTAGCATAGGGCTAACCTCAACCTTTACAAACAATCCTTTTGGGCTGGATTATCGCCCCCTCAGGCCACGCCTAGAATATAATCAATGAATATGAAATTTTGCATACAATTTTAAGTGCTTCTACACAAGCTTATATGTACTAAGATACAATCTAGATAAATATGCACTCACAGATGATATGGATTTAATGCTCCGATGAGATCCAAAATGTAAACTCTCTAAGATGTGTGAGTGTATGTATATGAGAGAATTCAACTTTTGATTCAAGATAAGATATTCAACACACAAATAATCAAAAAAAGTTTAACACAATCAAAATCAAATATCTCAAGGATATTCTAAATGTAAAGTACAATAGATATTTTGGATTGAAACTAGCAAAAACAATATCAAAGATTATATGCAAGCTTTCAAGTCTTGCAATTTGAATGTCAAAACTAGCAAGCTAAAAAAAAATGTTCCCAATCAAATATTTATATATGAAATATTATGGAAAAAATTAAACAAGCAAGAACTCTCAAAAATATATTTTCAAGTAAGTACTAATATGTGAGAGTTTTTGCTAAGGAAATTATTTGAAGTGATGCACAATAACTTAATCAAATCTCCCTACACTTTGCAATTGATTTGCAAGTTAGGAAAACAATAAAGAAGAGCTCTCTCTGTTAAAAATGATTTTGCAAATAAGGTGTAAGAGAGTATGAACAATTTTTGCTTGAAAAATGGTGGAGTATGAGCAAATAGAAGTGTAAGAAATTGAGAGAATATTGTGTTAATCTATTTGCTAATCAATTGCTAATTGAGGCAAATGAGAAGGTATAAATAGTTTCTCCTCAAAAAGTAATTGTTGGGACTCAATAGGGATTATTGAAAATGTTTTAAGCCAGTTTAACCCAAATAACCCCGTGTTACCACAGTTAACATTATTTTAACCTGAGAGTTTCGGGTGCCTGAGCCATAGGTTTGGTCACCCAAACAATCACAAAAGGAAAAGGCAAATTTGAAAGTCGGGTGCTTGAAAATAAGTTCAGTTTGTTGAACTAAGGATATTTTCCAAAAGACTACGGTTCAGTCGCCCAATCTAAAGTTTGGTTTACCGAACTCACATATTCGGTCGCCCAAGGGTAAAATGAACTGTAGGTTCGGGCGCCTGGGGACGATAAAAAAGTACATAATACTGGTTCAGTTGACTAAGGACGCTACGGTCCTTTTGAGTTCGGTCGCCCGAAACCAAGTCAACATTTTGACTGGTTAGTGGTTTGGTCGCTCGAAGTGTTTTGAACACTATAGTTCGGTTGCTTGAAGCCTCACTGTTTTTACCCTTTAAATCTAGACTTAAGCCGATTAATTCCCCTGATAATATATGTAATATTGGGGACTATGTTAAGTGTGTTTGCAAGGACCTAAGGTCGTTCTAAGGTCTTTTGAGTTAGTCCCAAAAACTTGGCATCGGTCGACCGAAGGGTGAACCCTAAGGTCACTCTATGGTCTTGAGCATTAAACCTATCATGCATGTTATGCAGTTATTACAGACCATATTATATTACAAACTCAAATGAATTGAATGCTATTACAACAATTAAAGAGTTTTCATTCCATTTGCTTCTTCAAAAGCCATATAAAGCTTTAACTTTATGGTCCGTATGGCTTCCTTGAGTTCCTACCAACAGTGCATGCTTAGGATGGACCTATTCAATAGACTTAGTGCACAAGTGAGAAACATTGGTTTTTTCGTAATAAAAAAGGGATCAGACTCATAAAGTCAACAATATTTAAATTTCAGTATTGCTCAATTTACTAAATTCAAATTATTATTATCTCAAACAATTCTGTATTACCCAATTAGTTTTAAATGCAGCAATTATATAAAGTATACACAATAAACAATTAATTAAGCGCAAGCGGCAATAAAAGGATAAAGGAAAAGAGATCCAAACACAAGATTTATGAGGTTCGGCCAAACTCGGCCTACATCCTCACCTTGGGCAAAACACCCAAGGATTTCATTAATTTGCTCCTTAAACCCGGGCGGAACTTCCCGTTACAAACCCGCTGCTTACAAGAGGCACAACTTCCTCCTACTCCGCTGCTTACAAGAGGTGTAGCTTCCTCCTTCCCTATTCACAACTCGAACTATTAATACAATAGTTAAATGAAATTCCTAAACACTCAAATGCTTCTCAACCATCTAATGAGTACAATAAAATCCTAAACATACTCACATGATATAATCTTGAAGCTCAATGAGTGTATGAGATGTTTTCAATAATATTTTTTCAATAATCAAATATATGATCTTTGTATATAACAATATATATGATATGTTTGCTCCAAAGATCTAAACTTTATTTAAAAAATTTCTTCACAAAAGATATCTCAAAAATATGTATTTTGGAGATTTTAGGACTTGCTCTCAATTTTTTTTTTTTTGCAATAATGGATTACGATGAAATCTTTGAATAAAGTATAAACGTGAATGCTTTCAAAGATTTAAAGTCTAGTAAAACTTTTTCCCAGAGAAAGATTTCAAATAATAAATCGATGAAGAACTAGAGTTCTTGCCCTCAATAAGATATATTAAAAATAAAAGAATATGAGAGAAGAAATCCTTTGAATATGATGATTGAATGCTCAAAAATTAAAAACTTGTTTTACCAAACCTCAATACCCAAGATGTTTGCAAAAGATATGAGTGAACGCCCTTTGATCTTGAAAATCAACGTAAAGAATACCCAATAATGTTTTTATGTGAAGAGTATTGGCAAAAAGGATGTAAAACTAGGTTTAGGGTTTGATGTTTATAAGCATCCTCACATATGGGTGTATCCTGACTGTTGGATCATAAACAAAATATTTTTGTCAATAAAAAATTTGCCCGTTGAGCGCTGGAGCGCCGTTCTATGCAACGGACTCATCGATGAGTGGATACATTCGTCGATAAGTGTTCTACACTCGTTCGGTGACAAAACCAAAGGAATCGTCGATGATTTGGTTGTTTGAA
Organism: Malania oleifera; assembly: GCF_029873635.1. Classification (NCBI taxonomy): domain Eukaryota; kingdom Viridiplantae; phylum Streptophyta; class Magnoliopsida; order Santalales; family Ximeniaceae; genus Malania; species Malania oleifera. The sequence continues at coordinate 62,304,338 of NC_080426.1, forward strand.
ATTTTCATGGTCTCGGTATTTTCTCATCGATGAGAACAGAGCATTTGATGATGAGTAGCCTTCAGTCATTCGTCGATGAGACTAGGGGAATCATCAATGAGCTGCTTGTTATTCAACCTGATCCAACTTATGTCAATGCATATGAATGTGTCATGAAAAACTTGCATCCTAAGGTCAATCTATATGTCATTTTGAGCTTCCAACTATATCTTATGAAATATGTAAATACAAGTGAGACTAAACACACATTACAATTGGAAATATGAAGTATCTTCATCCTTTTGCTCTTTTAATTTCATGGAATGTGCTAGGTCATATGCGCTTCAAGTTCCTCATGGCTTCCATAGCATTGTACCATCCATGTGTGTTAAATAATAATCCTGCTAAAAGCTTTAATGCACGGATGAGATAATTGTGTTTTGTCATTATCAAAATGAGATCGTACTAAAAAAGTCAACAATCTCTCCCTTTTTGATGATGACAAATATAAGAGCAAAATGCATAAATTTCAAAATAGAATTTGTAATTCAATTATATCCAAAGAGAAGACATTGAGATATTTCAAGTTGTGAATTTTAAGTTCAGCTTAGTATGCATCTAGATTTAGCAATAAAGCATATGCACATATCTCATTTAAAATTTAACGCTCGTTTAAAAAACACAAGGAGTATATCATTTTGCTCAACATTCCTCTCCCCCTTTTGGCATCTGTAAAAGGGTTAAACTTAGTGTAAAAATAAAAAAAATTCTTAGCTTAAAGAAAAAAAAAAAAAAAAACTCCCCCCTTTTTGAAACTATTTTTATTTAGCTTAGAAAACTCTCCCCCTTTTTTGAAAAACTTTCCCCTTTTTGGCATTTAAGATCATACAAATAGTATAAATGGCCATTAAAAAAAGTTAAAATGACATGTTAAACATATTTGGACCAGAAATATCTGCAAACCATTTCAATTTAAAAAATTATATAATAAGACCCGTTAAAGATTAGAATTTAAAACATACGTTCATATGATAGCAAAATAGTAGGTTTGAGCATGTTTTCCGTCTAATTAGTTCGCATGTATCGTTATGTGCATTCATCGAATTAGTTATACAATTCAAAATCATATATATAAAGAATAAGGCAAGAGAAGGAAGAATTTTAGGGTAAAAATAGTCCTTGCCATAAAAATTTGATTTGAAAGTATTTCTCATTGATATTTATCAACTAGTACTAGGGATGATGCTTGCCAAAAAAAATTATAATTCAAAGCTTAAGCAAACACACATCTTTCTAGTTAAGCATTTAAGTACATTCCGAAAAGAAATATAACCAGAAAGACTAACTATACAGATCCTAATTATATCAACACATTTTAAAATAAAATAATATGGTTAACTCAAGGAACTTGTGGCAAAGCAATATATTTTTCATCTAGAATATTCAATAAAGTTATCATAATTAAGAACATGCCACAGAAAGTTCAATGCACATCTAAGTATAAATATATTGGTCAGCATAATGAGATAGGAAATAATTTTTAGATGCTCCCCCTATGAGTTTGAAGACTTGCTTAGGTGAAATAAAATGCTTATACTTATCAAAGATTAATTTCACTAATATCTCGAAGCCATATAAACAATCATTTTAGAATAACTTAGACCAACTATAGCGATATCATGATGCAGATGAGTTCTTTATGCTCTTTCTCTAGGGATGGAGCTCAACTCCCCTAAATATTTTTTAGCATGCAATAAGTTTAGTTCAGTATAGTTTAAAAAAAATTCATGTGGTTAACAAGTTGCATCAAATATGCATAAAAGAATTTACACATTCCATTCATTATTTGATACCAAATGTAAATACAAAATATGATACCAAATGTGATTATGCTTATTTTTCAGAGCCATAGTATTTTCAAGTTAATTTGCTCTCCCTCAGTTACGCACTTATCATCATCTTATGTCTTTTTCTTTTAATCATTCTTCACTAGTTTAGCCGAGTGTTATAAGATTTTCAATGATTTATACTTGGTTTTACCTTCTTTGGCTTAGAGGATCAAAAAGTCATAAATAATTCTTTTTCAGGGTCATAAGCCTATATTGCTTCTTTTCTTATGGATCTCAACGCATAGGTTTCTTAGTCATTTGCATTTTCATATAGATTGAAACCTATACAAATAACTTAGTCATTTGACATATTCAAAAGCTTTTAATAGATTTGGCATGAAGTTTGAGAGATTGTGAAGTGAGGTTTGACAAATACTCTTATCAATTAAATTGTTATTAAGTTTAGAAGAGTATTCATTATGAGTGGACATTGGACTTACATTATTTCTATTGTTTCTACTCTTTGAGTCCGAAACTTTACTAGGCACTTTAAACATCATATCCTGTCTCTACTGAATATCTTTGATATGGATTGTTCCGGGTACACGCGAACACCATGCTTGACTTACTATTTGACTTTTAGCGCATGTGTGTATAGGGACATTTTACTAGCGAAATTTATTCGTTTAACTCTTATCCAGTAAAATTTGAAATTAAATACTTATTCTGTTTGGAGTTTTAATGAATTTTCACAAATTCTATCAGTATAACTAGTTAAAAGAATCTAAGCACGGATTCAAATTGATAAGGGGAGCACCTAGAAATTATATTTGATCTTGTTGTGCGCACAACATTTCTAGTTTATATTTGGTTTTTGAATTCATTGTGGCTTGTGCTTAATTGTAATGTCTTCATTGAATATAATCAATGAAAATATTTTATTTGCCATAGTGTCTTAGGTTTTGCCATATGATCCCCTTTCTTGAATTTATTTAATATCCTTGGATTTATATGGTTGCATTTTTCTGGTACTTTGTGATTTGTGCTTAAATGATAAAACCAGGAAAATGATGTTTGCTTGACTCTTAAATTAAAGCTTCTTTTTCAGCAAGCATAAGCCCCCAATATTTATTGAAAATTTTAAAGGGATATATTTTTATACATATATATATATATTTACATTTATGAAAGCAAGAATTGAACTTATATAAAATATATTTTATGTCTTGCTTGTGTGCCTAGATACTTTCATGACTTGTGCCTTTCTGTGTTAGAATCTTGTGTCATAAAATTCTTTTTTAAAAGGTGTTACATAACTGGTTCATTGACTTACATGAAATGTATGTGAACTAGTTAGATCATATTTATGCTCAAACCTTCTTTTTGGTATCATATGTCGTGTGCCTTTAACTCAAATCTTCCACGAGTCTTATGATATGTTTCAATTGCAGTGGTTTGTGTATATTTATGGTCTAGCCATGTTTTACAAGTCATTTTAATCTTTTATATGACTATTTAAACTGTTGTGTGTGCCTCATTGCTACAATATTTTTTAAAACAATTATAAAATTTTTATGCCCAACTGCTATATCACATAAGGGGAGAGTTTTTCAAAAAGGGGGAGTTCTCTTCGCTAAGTTTGTTTTAAATGATCAATCCTTTACTTAGGTTAGCCCTTTTTCTGATGACAAAAAGGGGAGAATATTTTTGAGCAATATATTTATGACCATAGTGGCAAATATCTTGAGGGGCAAAAACATAGGCAAAATTTTTGAGCATGTGCTTTAACGCAAAAATTTAAATGCATGATCATTTGTAATATCTTCTTTTGTGAATATGTCTGAGCTGTATTTTATATTATGCATATTCTTAGGGGGAGCCTTTTTAGGCTGTACCCATTTTGCTCTGGTGCGTTTGTCATCATAAAAAAGGGGGAGATTGTTGACTTTTTGAGTCCGATCCCTGTTTTGATGCTGACAAATCACATGTTTCTTATGTGTGTATTTAGCATGTGAACAGGTCCATTTATCTAACACACACATAAGGAAACACGGTGATGGAAGCTTGCAGGACTTAAATACTATACGATCAAGCGCATTCCATGAAGTCAAAAGAGCAAAAAGACGAAGAAGATATTTGTTTTTAATTTTTATATGCATTTAATTTTTATCTTCGGTCTGTAATATTGCATGCTTTGCATGATTTGTATAAATGCTCAGAACGACCGTAGATAGATCCTAGGGACTAGCACATCTCACCAAAAACTTTTTTCTAAGTAGACCAAAATCATACAAAGTTTTTCGAACAGCTTTAGGGTCAAAATTGGGGCTAAAATGAAGTTTACGAAAACTTCGGTCGACCAAAGGTTGACCGACACCTAATTTTTTCAGTGTCTTCAAAAATACCTAGAAATGACCCTAGAACACTCACATGTGCATATATATGAATGGTCATTTGAATAGGGTAAATGTAAAAGGGAGTTGGAACCGAAATGCACTTAAAATGCATGTTCGATCAATCATACCACCTAGTACAATTCCTCTCTGTCAATCGAACCAGGATCGGGTCAACAGTTTGACCACGGCCCGGTTGACTGAGCTTGCTAGTTCATTTATACTCGATCGACCAAACTCCTTTGGAGTCAACATATTGACCACCTGGTCGACCGAACCCAAAATATACTCCAACGCTCTGGTCGATCGAGGGTCCACGAGAGATGCCCCAACTACCTGGTCAATTGAACTTAATAATTCAAATTTTCCTAGTTAATCGAACCACGCTATTCATAAAAATCGCTTTTGGGACCCTTTCCTGGTCGACCGAGACCTCAGTTCATTTCTTGCCCAGTCGACCGAACCTCAAGAACTTCGGTCGACCGAACTTGTCCTGGTCGACCGGTGCTCTCGGGTTGGAATATTTTTTAAATGTTTAAAATGTAATTAAACTTAATTAAACTTTTCCAAAATACTGAGTGTGTCGCCAACGATCATATTTTTCACAAACTTTATAAATACCCCTCATTACTCCAGATTAGCAACTTTGATTAACTCTAAATTTCTCTCTAATCCTTGGTTAATCAAAGTTCCCCCAAATCATTTTTATTGCGAAAATTTCTTCTTTTGGGGCCAAAATTTTTATACAAAACTCTCTAACTCTCTAACTCTCTTCCACTCTTTCATTTCAAAATTACTCATGAAGAGAGCATATTTATATTTGGGTATTTATTTGCTTACTCTCACTTATTCTTTATTCTTTGAAAATCGTTTTGAGAGTGTAGCTTTGGTTTTCTTCCGGAATATTTCCTTGATAAATATATTTTGGGAGAAGTTATTTATTGCACAAATATTTTATTGAGCTTAACTCCTAGATTCTCCAAGTATTTCTAACTTGCATAAATCTTTGATTGGAGAACATAATACTCATTTTTCATATACATTCTATTTATGCAACAATCATTGAAAGATAAAAACCCTATGTTCTGCTATATTTTTATTGAAATATCTTTTTAGAGAAAACAATTTATTAGAGTTTAAATATAGTTAAGCACCCTTACTCCCCTGAGCATTATTTCATATCATTGGAGTGCATACTTTTGTGAGCTTACGCGTGTACATCTCTGCTTGTATTTCAAAAGCATGTTTTATGTACAAAATGGTTTTATTGTAACGGTTGGGTTCAGCCCGTTAATTGAATTGGGGAGTCTCAGTCCCGTAAGTGAGACTAGTTCGGTTAAGCCTGGAATTGAACTGGGGAGTCTCAGCCCCATAAGTAAGACTAGTTCGGCTCAGCCTAGTAATTGAGCTGGGGTTTTCCATAAGAAGAGGATGTAAAAGGATTTTTCTCTACTCAGTTAAGTGAGCAAGTATAGTGGAATCCTTGGGGGGTATGCCCAAGGTGAGGACCTAGGCTGGTTTTAGCCGAACCTCAATAACAAATCTTGTGCCTCTCTCTCCCTATCTCATTTAAATTACTGCACTTTAAATTCAGTATGTGTATGACTATTTGTTTACTGTTATATTCAATTGCATGCACACATTTACATTAAACAAGATACATGTGTATGCATGAACCACTAACTTAATCATTTTACATACACGCGTTTAATATTGAACGGGATATGATATGTGATGAATCGGTGAAAAGCTTTAAATTAGCCAAAAAGTTTTAAATGTCCAATTCACCCCCTCTCTTGGATCACCCCAATTCCAATAGGAGGAATTCCTTATCTTCCAAAGAAGAATGGAAGCCTCCCAAAAGAAGATGGACGACATCTTCAACATGATCTTACAGCAAATGAGTTGTAAAGAACTTGCCCCTCGTCAGCAGCTAGTTGATCCTGACTCACAAGAGAAAATGGAAGACTCGAAGGAGAGTAATGGAAAAACCAACCTCACAAAGAAGGTGGAGGATGCGAACAATGTGATAGTCAATGAACAACTATCGAACGAACTGGAGAAGAGGATTAAGAAGATTGACCAAATAGAAAGGATGATGAAGGAGGCCCGTTCCAATCCGTCTTGCAAGGAGACCTCGTTGAAGTCTTCAGATCCACCCTTCATTAAATAAGTGATGGAGGTACCTTTGCCGAGTAAGTTCAAAATGCCTACCTTAGAAAGGTATGAAGGCTCGACCGACCCATTTGATCACCCGGACACCTTTAAGGTGTTAATGCAACTACAAGGCACACCAGATGCTATCATGTGTCATGTGTTTGCTGCTACCCTTAAAGGGAATGTTAGGGCATGATACTGAACCCTAAAACTCAAATCCATCAAGTCCTTCTATGAAATGGAACCACAATTTGCCAGACACTTCATCAACCTCCATAGGATGGCAAAGACCTTAGCTCATCTGTTGAACCTAGTCCAAGGAGAAAGGGAAACGTTGAAAAAATTCATACATCTCTTTGTCGCTACTACCTTAGAGATTCGCAACTTGGATCATGGGATAGTATTGGCAGTGCTAACCACGACCCTCCAACATAGGGACTTCTTGTACTCCCTGGAGAAAATGCCTCCATCCAACATGGGGGAATTAATGGCACGAGCACAAAAGTATATCAATCTGGAATAAGTAATGGACACAAGGAGCAACCAAGTTGATTTAAAAAGAAAGAGCTCGAGGGATACAGGGGAGGCCTCCAAAACAGGGAAGAAGCAAGAGAGTAGTAAGTTGCAGAGCAGCCCTAGGGGGTTAGGATATACAAGTAAGTTCCAGTCCTACACTCTCCTAAACGTTTCGTGAACCAATGCCCTAAAGGGCTTTGACCCAATCTAGCATGAACAGAAAGGAGATTGTTTCCTAAAATTGCACCTCTGTCAGTCATATCTTCGAACATTTTGTGTGCCTCTATTAAATTATCAAACTTTGCGTACATATAAGTGCATTCTCTGTCACTACTCAATTTTAGCATAAAAGATGAGCATAACTCATTAGGTGAAAGAAAATTGGCCCAATTGATGAGCAACGCTCGTGAGGTCAGAAGACTAGCCAACAATTGAGCACAGCTTATTAGGAAAAATTGCCCAACTGACAAGCAACGCTTGTGAGGCCAGAAGACTTCCCAAAAAATGAGCACAACTCATTAGGCAAATTTGCCCAACTGACAAGCAACGCTTGTAAGGCCAGAAGACTACCCAACAAATGAGTACAACTCATTAGGTAAAATCGGCCCAACTAACGAGTAACGCTTATGAGATCAGAAGACTGCCCAACAAATGAGCGTAGCTCATTAGGAAAAATTAGCCCAACTGACGAGCAACGCTCATAAGGTTAGAAGACTGCCCAACAAATGAGCATAACTCATTAGGAAAAATTGGCCTAACTGACGAGCAACGCTCGTGAGGCCACAAGACTGCCCAACAAATGAGCATAGCTTATTAGGCAAAATTGGCCCAATTGACAAGCAACAATCGTGAGACCAAAATACTGCCCAAAAAATGAGCACAACTCATCAAGAAAAAATGGCCCAATTGACGAGCAACACTTGTGAGGCCAAAAGAGCTATTCAGCAAAAATACCCTCGAAGAGCAGCTTGGCAAGAATGCCCACGAAGAACAGCTCGGCAGCTTGGCAAGAATTCCAAATGAAGAGAAACTTGACAGCTCAACAAGAATGCCCACGAAGAGTAGCTTGGCAGCTCAGCAAGAATGCCCTTAAAGAGCGACTCGACAAAAATGCCAATATAGAGCAGCTCGACAAGAATGCCCAGGAAGAGTAGCTCAGCAAGAATGAAAAGCAGATCAGCAGCTCGGTAAGAATTCCAAATGAAGAGCAACTCAGAAACTCAGAAAGAATCACCATGAAGAGTAGCTCGATAGCTTGATAAGAATGCCCACGACGAGCAGCTCAGAAGCTTGGCAAGAATTCCAAATGAAGAGCTACAGCATGGCAAGAATTCCCCATGAAGAGCAGCTCGGCGGCTCGGCACGATTGCCCCACGATGAGTTGCTTGACACAAATGCCTTATGGAGACCTGATCAGCACAAAATGCTCAATGAAGACCTATTGGCTCGGGTGAGCCAAAAAACCTGGCTCGGAACAACTCACACACAGAAGCATCAGCTCGAATGAGGTGGCATGTTTGTACATTCGGCTCAAAAAATCGGCTCGGAAAAGCTGTGTATGCCTCCACCTCGGCTTGGACTAGCCAACTCCCTCTCAAGTTCAGCTTGGCAAAGCCAAGAGCGCCACAAGATTGACTTGGGTAAGCCGAGAACGCCCCAAATCTGGCTCAGCAAACCATAAATAAAGAAGTAGCTGAAGAGGGTTTTAAAAAAAAATTCCTAGACTAAGCCTTTGCCTTATGGACTAAGCATAAGTAAGAAATCTCCCATTAAGAAACCACACATCGGTTCATCACACGGATCAAACACAACTAGGCTCCACAAAAGCTCAACAGGAACAACTTTTGAACTTTGGGAACATGGTTCAAAACTTGGAAACTAAAGGGGGGCAACTGATATACCCCAAATATATCACCTACCCTAAAGAGAAGGCATGTGCCTAGCATTAATGGGGGAAATCACCTACAAAGTCAATTGTTCGACCAGAGCCATTGACGCTGGCCATATATTGACCGGAGTGATCCACGCCCACACTATAATGGTAAGAGTGATCCACACCAAGCACTATAAATGACAGATCTACCAGGGTCAAACCTAACTAGTATAAAAGGCGTACTATGGAGAGGCTAAGGTATTTCATTCTAAACTCTAGTTTACTATTGCATAAAAAACCTCTCAAGCCAATCCCTAACTTAGGCATCAGAGAGATCCCCCGGAGTACACCTCGGGTCATCCAAGCCTTTCTTATTTATCTCTTTTTAGGTGGTCGTGATCAGGGATCATGAATGTTGTTCAATTTTTGGCTGCAACAGATTAAATTCAAATTAATTTTACATAAACCATCACACAAAGAACCAGAACCAACAACAAAGGAATTAAAACTCAAAACTGATTTCCCATTATTGAAATTAAAAATGAGTATCCACATGTGCCTAAAGTGAAATAAAAATCAATTTTCTCATTACTAATAGTTCATAAGCAATGTTTCTCAATTCTAAAACGTGATTAGAAGGCCGCTAAAGTTTAATAGTTTCCATATGCTCCACTGAGACTTGGACTCCATTCCCCATGTTCACCTTTAACTCCTTTATTTGGCATCTGATAGCTTTTGAATTCCTTTACGAATTCATGACATAAATAGTAGCATTAATATCTAACTACCAAGAATTTGTAGGTATGCCAACAATGCTTGATTAAAAAATGACTAGGGCTAGAGGTAGGAGTGAGTACAATTCGGTGAAAATAGAATTACATGAATTAACTAAGCCAATTCAGTCGGTTCAATTAAACTAAAATATAATTTGGTTCGATCTAGTTTTAAGTTTACTTGAAAATCAGTTTTCAATAGTTTGAGATCAATTTAATTTCAATTAACCAAATTAATCAAATTATATAATAATTATTATTAGTATTCCAGTCTCCACTCTCAGTCTCCGGTGACATCCCCTAGAGGTTGAGATAGTTCGAGTCACCTCGCTTGCCCTTGGCCCCTTACCGTCGCCCAAGCCCATAGCCTTGCCTAAGCCGCCTCCCCCTTGCCATTGCCCTAGTAGCCTAATCCTTGCCTGAATCGCCTCCCTCTTGCCGTCCCATCACCCTAGCCCTTTACTTGAGTTGCCTCGCCCTTGCCATGGTCATCGCCTCTTAGCACTTACCCTCGTCGTGGTTGTTGCCTCTTATGAGTCTTAAACTCGTGATCACTGATCTCATCTCTTGGTCTCAAAATTAGAACTCTCAATTTATATTTTGGAAAGGTTTGAAAGCTGAAAGGAGAGATATGCAATTTTGGCAAATATTATGATTATTTTTTTTCTACTTTTCCATTTTAAGTTGAAATTGGATACATAATCTGAGAATTTTTTTTTTATCACAAAGTTGTTGTCCTCATCTAGAATAACATGAGTTAAAGAGGTTATAGTATCCTAAAACCCCTAATTGCATGTTTATTACATGAAAATGAAGTGAAATAAAATTTGTCACTTTATTTTTAGTTCTTTACATTCAAATTTTCATTCGAGTTTCAACTGCAATTTTTAAACCAAATGTGACCGTGACTATTTCCCATAATTGAATGCACAAGGTTGACCAAAAAAACCACTAACAATATTGGGTTGCAAGTTTGCACTGAAAAAGTCCACCATTTTCTCTAAGAGAAATTTATAAAACACGACCATATTTTCAAGGCAATCAAAACTTCATTTGTTTTCAGTTAACCTTGGTTGTAGATTTCTTAAATCTATTGATTGCTTTTGATCTCTGGTGCTTCAGAAAGAATGCAACCCAAGAAAAACCAAGATATTATTACATAAATTGCTTAGAGCAATGCTAAAACATTGCAAGGTAAATGCCAACTATTCTATGGCATTTCATTTTGTAATGATATAAATAGAAAATTTACGCTTCAGTTCTACAATACTTTCTTAGCCTTGAAGTGCTCCACAGTTTGATCATAGTTTTCTTCCATCCCATATTAAAACCGAACCCCTCTTTGATAAGCTTCTCTAAGGAGATGATTAACTTGGCTAGGGGTGGACATAGTCTGGTGAGCACAATTTGGTGAAAAAATAATGAGTTCCAATAAGATATTTAACCTAATATAAACAAGCTCCTTGCTCTTAGTTCTTAATGTGCATATAAACTAGCTTTGTTTTGTACACCTTATGAGCTAATCACCCATTTTATGCTTGATATGCTATATAATATTATAATAACCTTGTTTCCTTTTTCTTTCCAGTTGGTTCTGTACATCTTAATGAAATACTAAATTGATTATTATTTATGAAGAAAATGCTATGAGAATGAAGAAAGGGTGGGCCAGTGGGGTGACGATTTCTTGAGAGTTCTTATTTATGATTGCACTTTACTTTTTTTTTTTTTTTCAGATGTTAAATAAAGGAAAAATGAGTAATGACTTTCCTATGGAGGTGAAGGTGTTAGAGAATGAAAACACTACGCAAGGGGTTTCCTAATCTCAACCTTCAAATGCAAGCATGACAGGTGATAATGTTACTAATTAATCATCCCACTGAATCTAATAAGATCTTAAGTGTGGGATCCCTTCACTAAATTTGTGATCGCGTCTAGTGAAACTAAGGGTAAGTGTCATTATTGTCATACTAATTACTGTTTTGATCCTAAAAAGAATGGTGCAGGAACACTTATATATCATATGATTAGATGTCCTCAAAATCCACATTTTGAAGAAACAAAAAAAACATAACTAAATTATTGACTAGTCTCAAAATATGTAGAGGGCTTAGAGGCAACTCTTACAAATTGGAAGTTTGACCAAGAAGCAATTCGAAAGACATTATCCTACATGATTATTTTTTGTAAATGGTCATTTAAATTTGTAGAGAATATAGGGTTCCAATATCTTATGAAAGTTGCATGTCCTAATTTTTTAATTCCATCAAGATGGACAATTTCTAGGGATTGTTATAAACTTTACATGGAATAGAAGTTACAGTTGAAAAAGTTTTTGAAAACTTCCTCTCAAAGGGTTAGTTTCACAATTGACACATGGAATTCCTAGCAAAAGGTGAATTATATGTGTTTGACCGCACACTTCATAAATAATGACTGGAAATTAAACATAAGGATTCTTAACTTTTGTCTAATTTCTAGTTATAGAGGTGAGGAGGTAGGTATGGCTATTGAGAGGTGTTTGCTTGAGTGGGGAGTTGACAATGCATTTACTTTAATAGTAGATAATGCAAGTTCAAATGAAGGTATAGTTGCCTACATAAAAAGAAAACTTTCAAATTGGAGTAAGGACATTCTAGGGGGTAAATTCATTCATGTGATATACATTGTACATATAATTAACCTAGTTGTGCAAGATGGTTTGAAAGAAATGTGGGATTGAGTTGCTCATATTAGGGACGCAATGAGATATGTCAACCATTCACCAGCTAGGTTGAAAACTTTTAACCATTGTACAGAGATAAAAAAAAAAAAAAAAAGTAGAATGCAAAAAAGATATTGTGCCTAAATGTTAGCATTCGATGAAATTCTACTTATATGATGCTAGATAGAGCTCAATGATATGAAATAGCTTTTGATAGGTTTAGGGATAAAGATTCTTTTTTTAGGATTGAGGTTAAGGTTACAGATGACACACCAACTAGATTTTATTGGGAAAAAGTTAGAAATTTGTGATGTTTTTGGAACACTTCTATGGCATCACTTCACGAGTTTCAGGTTCTTTGTATATTACAAGTAAAACCTTTTTTTTTTTTTTTTTTATGAATTTAATAAGTATGAAAATGAAGGAAAAATAAAACAAGTGTAGACATCCCATTTTATTCGAGACTTATATTGTAACGACCCAAAAAATAATGGTATTTAAATAATAAAAGAAAGAGAAATGGAAACAGGAACAAAATGAGATAGTCGACTTCGTCGATGAACGCTTCGCGTTCGTCGACGACATTGCAATTTGGATGGCATAATCCCAAGACTTTTTTAGCTCCTCGTCGACGAACACAGACGATTTGTAGACGAGGGTATAAGAGGTGCTCGTCGACGAGGACAGGATTCGTCGACGAGAAGATATCGAGAGAGAATTTGTGGAAACCTAAAATTTGTCGACAAGGGTTGAAGTTCGTCGACAAACTTTTTATAAGACTCGTTGACGAGGTGACGTGGCTTTTTGATGAATCCCACAGTATAAATAGGGTTAAACGGGATTTTCACTTCATTTTCCTGCGCCGAATCTCTCTCTCTCTTTCCTCACATGGTTTCTTTTCCTTCCCTCTTCGATTTAGAGCCGAATTTCCGCTGGTTTGAGGATCTGAAGCCACCTCGATGCTTTTGGGAAAGTTCTCTTCAAATCTGCCACAGCGGATCGTCAGTGGGACTGAGGTGGATACTATCCCAAATCCAGGGTAAGGCTTTCTACTCAATATTTGGATTTTTGACAGTTGAAGAAAGCGTAGTACGCGTAGGAATACTGAACTTTAGTTTTGGGAAATTTTGTTTTCAGGGTGTTGAACGGGGAACCCTGCGGGTGCGGGACAGATTTTCTTATGGCCTTTTCAAGAATCAGCTAAGGGGATAAACTAAGCTAGTATTTTATGAAAAATATGTATATTGTTATAGCATTTGATTTCAGGAAAATAACTATATTTATATATGATTTATATTTGGGAAAATACTGTCAAAAATGATGGTACGTTAAATATACGGAAAATTGGCATGAGTAGAAATTGTTATGAAATACTATTTTTTGGGAATGTATTAATGATATGGATTTTTATAATGGAAAACTCGCATATGGGCCGAGATATTTTTTTATATGTTTTTCTGGCGTACGGGCCGTGCTATGTGTATGATTTTCCAGCGTACAGGCTGAGCTTTGGATATATTTTGCCGGCGTACGGACCGTGCTATGGATGTGATTTGCCAGCGTACGAGTTGTGCTATGATATGATTTTCTGGCGTACGGGTCGAGCTATGGATGTGATTTGCCATTGTACGGGTTATGCTATAATATGATTTGCCGGACGGGCCGAGCCATGGTAAAATGTGAAATACCGGCGTACGAGCCGATGATTTTTCATGATATACGTAAATATGCAAAATGACATAATTGATATGATAATTAATGATATGAGATATTCATGTATCACAGTTTCAGTATATATTATATGATATCAGAACCTAGTTGGCTTGGTCTAGGCTAGCACTTGCACGGTACCGTTGCTATGTGTCCATGGTCATAATGATCATGATATCTGTGTTAACGCTGTTGTACAGAGTGGTGTGATTGGATGGTCAACGTAGTTTTTAAGAAGTGTGTGAGCGCCTCTGGTGTACGGACCAGATCTGGCAGACCCATCAGACTTACAGACTGTACTTTTGACTTGGCTGTGGTCGGCCAACCATTGTCAGGTCCCACCTTTGGGCCACACAACCCAATCATGTGGGGGTAATACATGACAACAGCCAGCTAACCTACCAAGAATGCTTTTTTTTATATTATTATTATATGAGATGATATATGTTTATGAAAATGCAGTATGTTCTGCCATGTTTTGATGATATATATGTTTTCCCAGATCTAACATAATAGTTTACTGAATATGTTTTGTACGATATATGTATAACACGAAATACTCATGTTGTCACACACTAGTATTAGCTTATTTCCCTTATTGAGAGGTGTCTCACCCCAAAATTTTATAAATTTTTCAGGAGTCCCTGATAGGAGAGCGGGAAAAGCCCCGCTGATCTAGTGTTGTTTATCTGCCCTTTTCGAAGAGTAAGTTTTAGTAGGGACAATTGGATTTTGTGGGAAATGTCCCTAGATCTTGTTTTTGGGATGTATATACTGAAATACAGTGAATATAGTGACTCTGGTATTTATGGTAATGTGATAGATGTTTTCGTATTTATAATATTATGATTGTATGTTTCCTGTTGTTTAGGCTTCCGTTATGTGTGCTGAAGTATCCTTGGTACCCATGGGTTCAGGTGGATTGTGATCTGCTGAGTTGGGATTTGTGATACTTATTTTATTATATTATTAAAAAAATATGGAAATTAAGCAGGTCGTCACATATATAACACAACTAGGTAAGAATTTATTAATGCAAGAAAATAAAGGGAAAAAATAAAAATACAGGGAAAATTGAATTTTTATATTAAAAATAAAAAAATGAAATAAAAAAGAGGTGGGCTTGATTCTCCATGCTTGCACTTGCACACACGCACACAAAAGAATGTTAGTTAAAAAATCAGAAAAAAGGTTAATTGGCTTTTTAAATGTGATTGAACAATTTAAATTGATTAATCAACTTAATTAGTCAATTTGAGTTTAAGTTTGATTGATCAATTTAAAACTGACTGATTAATCAAATTTAAATCTAGATGCTTCTCAAGCCTGTAAATAAAGGATTTTAGGAGGACAAGGACACACAAACATATAGATACGCCCAAATTAACATAAACACGGAGATTGAGATCTGAAGAGTAAAGAGAGTAAATTGTTCAATGAGAAATTTTGAGGAAAATTGTGAGGAGAAGGTTGAATGATTTTGATTAAGGACGTGAAGAAAGTTAAAGACTAAAAGGCTTGAATTGCAGAATAGTTGAGAATCTTGATAGAGTTCGGGCAAAGGAAAAACAAGATAGTAGATTCTAAAACAAGAGGTTGTTTTTTTATTCTTTTTTATTCTGTTTAAATTTTAGGCATGTTTGATAATAAAATTTCGCAATTTGAGTTTAAATTTGAATAAATACCTTGAGAATTCCTACAGAATATCATCTAAGTAGGTTGGGCTATTTGACCCAAGCCCAATAGCTTAGATCTAGATTTGGATCCAAGTACCCATACTCGAATTACCTTACAACCAACCTGAAAACTCGAGTCAACGTGAGTGGGGTCCAAGTCAACTGACCTGAATTACCCAAGCTGGGTCCGATGACTTAGGTTTGACCCAAACACTTAGACCCAAGTCAATGTTGACTTGGGTTAGCTAAAACCAATCTCAACCCAATCAATTAACTTCCTTAACCCAATATCTCAAGACCCAATTGGGCCTAGCCCAATTGATCAAATCCAATTCCCCAAATTGAGCTCAGCCCACCCAATTAACACAATCTAATTGTCCCCAACCTTTGACCCAAAACCAAATTAAGCCCATAACTAGTCCAAGCACACCATTTAGCCTCAAATTCTAACCTATACCCATGGCCCCAAACTGACCCAATTGGGCCTATCTTAGCCCAATGCACCGCAATTTAGAACCTACTAAACTCAAACCAGTCCCATGACCCAATTTAGACCAACCTAAACCAATCCTTAACCCAAAATATGACTCAAGTTCATCTAACCTTAACCCTAGTCAAGCCTGAATCCCAAAAACCTTGTTTAGATCGTGAGAAACCACGAGAAAACCCAAGAAAATTAAAAGAAATACATAAACTAAAAAATAGGAGATGGATGTTTACCTCTAAGTCGATCTAGGAATTGGATCTAAAAAAGGGATAGAGAGCTTGAGGCTCTTGGCCATTTGGGATTCTTGATCAAAACCTGCAAAAGAGAAGTGAGAAAAGAGGAAAGAGCATAAATCAAAAGAGAAAAATAAAAGGAAATTAAAAAAGATAAAAGAAAAGGACAGATATCGAAGATAGAGAGAGAAAAAGAGATTAGAGAAAGAGAGAGAAAGTGGATAGAGAGAGAGAGAGAGAGAGAGAGAGAGAGAGAGAGAGGGGAGAAATATAGAAAGAAGAAAGGAAAAGAAAAGAGAAGGAAAGAAAGAGAAAGAGAGACAGAGAGGGTTGTGTAAGAGAGAGAGAGAAAGAGAGATAGGTTGAGGGGAGAGAGACAGAGAGAGAGAGTAATGCGATAGAGAGAAGAAAGAGAGAGAAAGAACTGAAGCGGCGAGAAATAAGAAAAGAAAAGAGAGAGAAAATATGGAATATATATATATATATATATATATATATACACACACACACACAAGTAGGACACATATCACCGTCTATAGGGTGACATGTGGCACACTCAGGACCGCCCGTTTGGGGAGCGACATGGCGCAATCCTAGCCATCCAATTTGTGTTTTCTCTGGACAATTGGATCACTGCCATGTTAGTGATCCATGTCAAAACTGTTGGGATCAATTGGGACTTGCCACGTGGCAGGTGGTGACGTCATGCTGAAGTCACTCTACTATGGAAAATTCAATAATAATAATTATAATAATAAATTTAAACTAAGAAAAATAATAAGCAGTGCCATGTGTTGCCACCGCTACATGACACATGGCCACTTTTCCCCAACTAGGCCAAGTTGACCCGTCTAAGCTACTGGTTTATTTAATTTTAAAATAGATTTTCAATTGATTTTTTAATTTTTAAAATTTGGAAAAATGATAAAAAAAATGTCAGAAAATCAGGAATAAATATTAAAGAATAAAAAATAAATAAATAAAATTATTTAAGTTACTTTTACTTGGATAAAAAAAGGGGAAAATAAAAGATATCAAAAATGAAGGAAAAAGTCTTTAAAAGCCTAGAAAATTGTAGAAAGATGTTGAAAAATTTTCAAAAAGTTATAAAAATTTTTGAAAAAATCTAGAAATGTTTTAAAGACTTTTTTTTTTTTTTTTATCAAATTTGATGAATTTGTTTGATTATTGTCTGTATATATTTTATTTTTGTGTGTGTGCGTCCCAATGATTAAACAAAGTGTAAAGATGGGGTTTGTCTATTAAGATCCCTTCCTTTAGAGCTTTTATTAGACAATCCTAAGTTGCACCTTATTTTATATTTTATTTTTAAAATTTTAAAATTTAATTATTTATTAAGGAGTCAATTAAAAACCATTTGTTGACACCCCAATTTTAACTAGGTCATTTTTAGGAAGACTTGGTGTAATAAAAATGGATTTTAAATCCTTGGAGTTGGAGGACCCTTTTTGAGAAAAATCCGATCGAGTCCCGAGTGTCAAAATGGAGCATTTTTATTTCAAATTCACGCGCCAGTTATTTTCAATTGGGTTATTTCATCCAGGAATGGTGAAACAAGTCCTGTATTTTCAAAATTGAGTCTTCTGGTTTTTAGTTTTAAATTTAGTATAAGTCTTTAGCTACAAAATTAATCTCTTTTATTTGGCCAGGATCTGTGAAATAAGTCCTGTATTTTCCCAAATTGGGTTCTTTCTTTCTTTTCATCTGGGAAATTGTGTTTTTTCAAGGTCACATATTTTATTAAAGGGGGGGGGGGGGTGCGGCATGTAACGCCCCAACCTGGGTCTGTTAGGGAGCACTGCATCTCTCCTCCTCCACTTGGACCAGACAACCAAGGGGCGGGCCTTATCTGACTAATGACTGACTTCACAAACCAACACGTGTCCTTTTCAGTGTGTTTTTGTCCTCACTCACACACTTCTTGAGAAAACTTCCCAGGTGGTCACCCATCCCAAGATTGCTCCAAGCCAAGCACGCTTAACTATGGAGTTCTTATGAGAAATCTACTAAAAATTAAGGTACACCTTGTTGATATGGGTAGTACATCTAATCTTTTAAGCCTTTCATCCATGGGGTATCACATTCTCCTCCACTTATAGAACGCAACGTCCTCGTTGCGAACCACATTTCCAAACCCAAGCGATGTGAATCTCATCAAATTTCCAGCTGAGTGTTGGCTCTGATACCATTTGTAATGCCCCAACCTAGGTTTGCTAGGGAGCACTGCGTCTCTCCTCCTCCACCTGGACCAGACAAAAAGGGGGCTGGCCTTATCAGACTAATGACTAGCACAAACCAACACATGCCCTTTTCAGTGTGTTTTTGTCCTCACTCACACACTTCCTGAGAAAATTTCCCAGGTGGTCACCCATCCTAAGATTGCTCCAAGCCAAGCACGCTTAACTATGGAGTTCTTATGGGAAGGCTCTCGAAAATAAAGGTGCACCTTGTTGATATGGGTAGTAACTTTTAATCTTTTAAGTCTTTCATCCATGGGGTATCATAGGGCACATGTCCCAAGTACAAGTGAATGCAATGCATACTGACAAGCACAATGAGAAAATACAAAAGAAACAAAAAGGAAAATATAATGGAATGAGGTACATACAGAGAAATAAGAATATAGGAGATGTTACAAAGAAAAGTTGCAGTACATACAGAGAAAAGTTACATCCAATACTGAGACACATGCAAAAACTACAAAAATAAATTAATAAATAACACAGGAAAAATGAAAGCCATCCAATCCCCTGTTGCTAGTTTTTGCTTAATCCTCACATAATCTTTGCACTCTAGTGACTATTTTTACTTATCCATGTCTATGAAATTTGACACACTGTGTATGTTCGCATTGTAATTTAATTTAACAATACAACCTTTTGCATTAGCAAGGGGGAGAAGTAACACAGAGACACATATTTCACAGTACAATTTTTGAAATCTGATGGTTGAATAATTTTTTAAAAAAATTACGATTTAAAGGGGAAGAAGAATATAAGGTTATGTCCAATCATGTTTTGTCATATACCTTTTTGTTGATGTCAAAAGGGGGAGAAGAATATCAAGTTATCGCAAAAATAGTTGGAAAAACTAATTGTGTATGAGCATATTTCATATTTTACATATTTGATTGTGCATTATTTGAGGGGAGTCTTGTTAGGTGCAACCCATTTTATATTTTTGCTCATGTATTTGTCATCATAAAAAATGGGGAGATTGTTGACTGTATGAGTCAAATCCTGTTTTGATAATGAAAAATCACTTGGTATTTGATTTGTGCATTAAGATTGTGAACAAGAACAATATTTAGCATGCATAGAAGGTTAGAAAGTCATGGAAGCCATGAAAATTAAAGTATATACATCTTGGCACAATCCATGGAACTAAAAGAGTAGAAGAATGAAGATGCAAGCGGCAAGTTCAAGATTGTCATGGGAATGAGTATTTAGAACTAAATGTTTTTACATATTTCATAAGATTTAAGTCGAAGCTCAAAATATACCCTAAACTGATCTTAGGACTCATGCATCTCAAGAAAATCTTTTAGGGGTTCCTCATTGACTTAGAGACTCTATTTAAAACCCGAAAAATATTTTATGAAGAAGCAAAGCAAGAGAGAAAAATTGATTTTTGAAAATAAAATAAAAAAAACTAAAGTTGGACTGCCCAGACGACTGAGGATCAGTCTAGGGTATATTTTGAGCTTCGAATTAAATCATATGAAATATGTAAACACAATCAGTTCTAAATACCCATTCCCATAACAATCTTGAACTTGCCGTTTGTATCTTTATTCTTCTACTCTTTAAGTTCCATGGATTGTGCCAAGATGTATATACTTTAATCTTTATGACTTCCATGACTTTCTAGCCTTCCGTGGATGCTAAATATTGTTTTTGTTCACAATCTCAATGCACAAATCAAATACCAAGTGATTTGTCATAATCAAAACAGGATTGGGCTCATAGACCCATAGAGTTAACAAAGAACAAGGATAAAAATGGGATTTTTTTAGGCCTCATCAACGAAGCCAATGTTCTCGTCGACGAAGGCAATTTAGCGCTTCGTTGCCAAAATTCAGAGTCTCGTCGAGGAAAAGATCCCGATCAACAGGAAAAATATTAGGTATTGGCCTAGTTAGGCTTACAAACTCTTGGTAAAGATGATTTGCTCAAATTTCGCATGAAAGCTTACAAAGATCAAGGAATAAGGAAAGTCACATATGAATACTAGAGATCCATAATGAAAATTCATAGAAGTCTAAGAGATTGAAGAGCAACATTGAAAGGACTCAAAGCAAAGATGTGTGAAATGTTTTTATAGAACAAGCATTGTAAGTACTTCAAAGTTGATTCAAATATGAAATTTTCATTTTGAAGCTCATTAGGCAAAGACACACTCAAAAATATGAAGTCTTAAAATCTTAGAACATTTTTTTCAAAGTTAAACAAGTTTATACTCCAATAATAACTAAGCAAAAATTAGAGAGATAAAAATGAATTTAAAAGAAGATAAGTCTGCTGACAGACGACTGTCTATTACATGATAGACGCCTAGCATATTTTTGAAAGGGTTTAAATATGTTATAGAAGCCCAAAAGACGACTATCAAACAGCTGATAGGTGACTGCCAATGACAAGTGAGTCATCTGTGTGTGTTCTGCCAGACGATTGCCGCTCTTCTGAGTTTATTTTAAAATTAAGTTGTTCTGGTGACTGATGACTGCCAAGCTAAGGATAGGCGACTGCCACCCTACTGAGTTGTTTTAAAATTGAATTATTCTAGTGACAGACGACTGCCAACATAAGGATAGACGACTGCCAACATAAGGACAGCCGACTGCCACCTTTCTGTTTGAAAAAATATGAACGTTATACATGGATAGACGGCTGCCAATGACTCCACAGTCTTTTAGCTCGCGAAAATTTTCAAAATTCTCAATGAGCATATTTTTGAAAATTAAATTATTTGAAGCCCAAATTAATTTGCAACTTGGACTCTACTCCAAGTAAACTTGGGGAACAAGTAAGAAGTATTTCTTCATCTATAAATACCTTCAAGGTTCATAAATTTAGACACCAAGAAATCAATTTAGCCATCATACTCTCTCAAAGCTCACTAAAATTCTGAAAGTTCTCCATTGCTCTCATCACTTATGAAAATCTCTGAAGTATTGCTGAGTTTCTCACTGAGTTTGTGCATCAATTGTTGATTCTTTCATTCATTGAAAGATACTTACGGTGATAAATTTCTAGAGCTTCATTCTGAAATTCATAATCAGAATTTACTGAAGTACATAGTTTTTCAATTTGTACTAATCAGATCTTTGAGGAGCAAGTTCTTGTGCGCCTTGTTTTATATCTTTCTAGCAGATTGATTGATGGTTCGAGTGTTGAATCGTTGGACCAAACAAGGTGATATTATTTGGAGAAGGTGGGCTCTAGCCTTACCCAAGGAGTGTTGTAATTGGCATTGTTCCACCTGGTAAAGGAACAGTGATAGTGAATCCTTTGGTGGTTTTGCCAAGGGTGAGGACGTAGGTTGTGTTGAAGTCGAACCTCATAAAAACCCTGTGTTCTTCTTTCTCTTCCCTACTCTTTATTTTTCAGCGAAAGATATAATCTGTGTGGTTGCTTTAAAATTCAATCCTGAATGTTCGGTTGTTAGATAGACCGGAAGCTAATTTGCTTTGGATTTATCAGCATTGATTGCGGAAACCGAAAGGGACTACGTATGTTGATCATCCTTGACTTATTAATCTGAAAGTTTATTTAAAAGTTGAACATTAGGAAGAAGAATAATTGTGATACAAGGCTTATAACAAGTTCAACAAATTTTCATGTTGATACAGGGCTATTGTTACAAGGATTGAGTGATTGATTATATTGTTTTGATTGTGATAAATTTTGTGATTGTGTTTAAGTTTTGGTTATTGTTATAACTCAAAAGAACTAAGACAAAGGGGAATAAAATTTTTAAATCGCAATTCACCCCCCTTTGGGAAGCTATTCCAATCTCAATTGGTATGAGAGCCTAGTTATAGTAATTCCTAACAAGAAACTATAAAAAGATCAAATGGCAAATAAAGAAGTAGCATCCTTTGGTGAGGGCCAATCTTCAAACCATCCACCAATCTTTTGTGGGCATAGTCATACATTTTGGAAAAGGAGAATGTAAATCTATCTCTAACACATGGATTGGAAAGCATGGGAAGTAGTTATGGATGGAGACCTTATTCCCACTAAGATAGTAGATGGAAAACAAATTCCAAAAGAGAAAAAGGATATGACCAATTCTAATTATAAAATGCTTCCAATCAATTCAAGCGCTATAAATGCTCTATACTATGCTTTAGATGCTAACGAATTTAATAGGGTCATATCCTGCATGACGGCTAAAGAAATATGGGATAAATTAGAAGTGACATATGAAGGAACAATAGATATTAGGGATAATAGGATAGATATGTTAACAAACGAATATGAAGCATTCAAAATTAATTTGGATGAAACAATATCAAGTATGTACACCAGATTTACCCACATAATCAATTCCTTAAGTGCCTTAGGAAAAACTTATACTACCTACGAAATGATTAGAAAAATTCTAAAAGGCCTTCCCTCCATATGGGAACCAAAGGCTACAGCTATCACGGAAGGTAGAAACTTTAAGAACACCTCTCCAGATGAAGTCATTGGTTCACTACTTACTTACGAAATGGCTTTAAAGGAAAGGAATCTTGAACCCAAACATTAAAGATCCATTGTGTTAAAAACCTCTAGTAACAGCTTAAGTGAAGAGGAAAGCGAATCAAGCGACTTAGATTAGGATGAATTAGCATTCATCACTAAGAGATTAGGCAAGTTCTATAGGAAAAATAAAAGGTTTCCTAGAAAATTTAACAAAAAGAAATCTGAAAAATGAGAGACAAATAGAAAAGAAAATAAAGGTAAGAATGAACCCCCTATATGCTATCACTGCAAGAAACCAGGGCATATCAAGCCGGACTGCCCATTGCTCAAGAAAGATAAGAAGAAAAAGAAGGAAGCTATGAAGGTCATGTGGGATGATTCAAGCTCCAGCAAGACGATAAATGAATCAAGTGGACAAGAGATGACAAACATATACTTCATGGCGAATAACGAAGAGGTAAATTATTACTACCCTTCAACAGAATCTTACAATAAGCTTGTGATGAGTCTTGTGATAGTATGCCTTCCTATAAGGAATTGCAAGCTGAGTTGTTCTCCTTACATAAAAGATTCATAAAAATTTCTAAGAGAAATATAACTCTGAAAGATCAAAATAAAGAATTAATGAAGCAACTTGAATCCTTCAAAACTATTGAAAAAGAAAAGAACTCTTGTATTAAAAAATTTGAAGAGGAAGTAAATGAAATAACTCAAGAGTTAGGAAAAACTCATGTAGATGATTTGAATAAAAAGAATTTAGAGATAATGAACTTAAGAAATCAGTAGAGGACAAGGATAAAATTATATATAACTTCACCAAAGGAAAAGAAAATTTTGAAAAAATGATAGGACAACAAAGACAACATGGAAATAAAGAAGGAATAGGTTATAATGGTAAAACAAATAAAAAGAGTAAAAAATTATACATGGGATACTTTGTCAAAGAAGCCAAGCACTATGCTAGTACTTATCCAAACAACAAACATGAATACACCACTTGCTACATGTGCAAGACTAAAGGTCATGTAATGTTCAATTGCCCACTAAAAAGAAAGTATGTTAAAGTTCAAGGAGAATGGAAAGTCAATAATGGAACGAAAAACAATACAAAGAAAGTTAAAAGAATTTGGGTTCCAAAGACTAACATAATGAATCCCTCATTATAGGTATGCTTTAGGACTACACCATCAACGGATAAATGGTACTTGGATAGCGGATGTTCAAGGCACATGTTCGGTGATAGGACCAAGTTCACAACACTGAAGCAAAAGGATGGGGGATACGTCACCTTCGGCGACAATGCCAAAGGTAAAATTATTGGCATTGGAAGAATAGGTAAAGAACCTTCTCTTACTATTGATAATGTGCTATTAGTAGAAGGATTAAAATACAATCTTTTAAGTATTAGCCATTTAAGTGACAAAGGGTTCAAAAAAAATTTTAAGAAAGAAAAATGTGTTATCCAAAATCCTAAGAACAATGAAACCTTGTTTATAGCTCATAGGATAAATAATGTTTATTGTATAAACCTTGAGAATTTAGTAAATCAAAACATAACTTGTTTGGTAGTAATGAATGAAATAAGTTGGCTATGGCATAGGAAATTAGGACATGCTAGCATGGACCTTTTATCCAAATTATCTAAGAAAAATCTTGTAAAAGGATTACCAAATACTAAATTCATAAAAGACAAGATGTGTGATGCATGCTAAAAGGTAAAGCAAGTCAAAACAAGCTTCAAAAAGAAAAAAAATACATATCTACTAAAAGACCCCTAGAACTTCTGCCCCTAGACTTATTTGGTCCAACTAGAACCTTAAGCCTAGGAGGTAAACAATATGCTTTTGTAATAGTAGATGACTACTCAAGATATACTTGGGTGTTATTTTTAGCAAATAAGGATGAAACCTGTGACATGTTAATCACATTATATAAGAAATTACAAAATGAAAAGGGCTATAATGTAACAAATTTTAGAAGTGATCAAGGTAGGGAGTTTAAAAATAAAGATGTTAATAAATTCTGCAATGAACATGGAATAAACCATAATTTTTCAGCACCTAGGACTCCACAACAAAATGGAGATGTAGAAAGAAAAAATAGAACTCCAAGAAATGGCAAGAACCATGTTAAACAAAAATAATCTACCTGAATACTTTTGGGCAGAAGCTGTGAATACAACTTATTATATTATAAATAGAGTATCCATAAGATCAAGTATAGACAAAACACCGTATGAATTATAGAAAGGTAGAAAACCTAATATTTCCTACTTTCATATATTTGGGTGTAAATGTTTTATTCTTAATACTAAAGATGATTTAGGAAAGTTTGATGCAAAATCTGATGAGGGTATCTTCTTAAGTTACTCTACAAATAGTAAAGCTTATAGGGTTTACAACAAAAGGACTCTTACTATTATAGAATCAATACACATAACATTTGATGAATCAAATAATGATGACAATAAGGTTAAGATTGATGAAAAAGAAGATATCACACAAAAAAAAAAGAAGATCTTGAAATAAAAGAAGAAAACAATAACAAAGCTTCAAATGAAAACATCATAGAAAATCTAGAACTACCTAGAGAATGGAGATATGCTAAAAGTCACCCAAAAGATCAAATTCTTGGTGAACCATCAAAAGGAATAACCACTAGAACCTTATTAAGAAATATTTGTAACCATTATGCCTTCTTATCCCAAGATGAACCAAAGAATATAGAAGAAGCCTTAAAGGATGATTCATGGATCATAGCTATGCAGGAGGAACTAAATCAATTTGAAAGGAGTCAAGTATGGGAACTCATACCTAAACCCAAAGATAAGTCAATCATAGGAAATAAATGGGTGTTTAGAAATAAAAAGGATGAAATTGGGGTAGTTGTAAGAAATAAAGCTAGTTTAGTAGCACAAGGCTATAATCAAAAAGAAGGTATTGATTACGAAGAGACCTTTGCTCCCGTAGCAAGGATGGAAGCTATAAGAATGCTTCTTGCATATGCAGCCAATAAAGACTTCAAACTATACCAAATGGATGTAAAAAGTGCATTCCTAAATGGTTATATAAATGAAGAAGTTTACGTTAAACAACCTTCAGGTTTTGAAGACTCTAAAAACTCAAATCATGTATTCAAGCTAACTAAAGCCTTCTATGGATTGAAACAAGCTCCTAGAGCTTGGTTAATAGACTAAGCAAATTCCTACTCCAAAACAATTTTTCAAGAGGAAAGATAGATTGCACTTTATTTATAAAAACCGAAAATAATGATATGCTTGTAGTACAAATTTATGTTGATGATATTATATTTGGAGCAACTCATGAAAACTTGTGTAATGAATTTGCTACAACTATGCAAAGAGAGTTTGAAATGAGCATAATGGGAGAGTTAAATTACTTTCTAGGGTTACGAATTAAACAAGCTAAAAATGGAACTTTTATAAATCAAACTAAGTATATTAAAGACATGTTAAAGAAGTGTGATATGGAAGAAAGTAAACCTATAGGAACTCCCATGAGCACCTTAACTAGTTTTGACAAGGATGAAAAAAGGAAAACAAGTAGATACCAAGCACTATCGAGGCATGATAGGAAGCTTACTTTATTTAATAGCAAGTAGATTGGATATCATGTTTAGTGTTTGTAAGTGAGCTAGGTGTCAATCAACTCCTAAGGAATCGCATCAAATTGCAGTTAAACGAATCCTTAGATATTTATTAGGCACACTTGATTTAGGTTTATGGTATCCAAAGGGAACTGACTTCGAAATGATAAGTTATTCAGATGCGAATTATGAGGGATGCAAAATAGACAGAAAAAACACTAGTGGGACTTGTCACTTCCTAGGAAACTTACTAGTTTCTTGGTTCTCAAAGAAACAAATTTTCATAGCATTATCTACCGCTGAAGCAGAATATATAGCAGTTGGGAGCTATTGTGCACAAACCTTGTATATGAAACAACAATTAAGGGACCTCAAAATACAATACCAAACAATCCCTATGAAGTGTGACAATACAAGTGCTATAAATATTTCAAAGAATTTGGTATCACATTCAAGAACCAAACATATTGATATACGTCATCATTTCTTAAGAGATAATGTAGACAAGAAAGAAATAGTACTTGAATTTGTTAACACTCATGATCAATTAGCTGATATATTTACTAAACCATTAGCTAAAGGTTAATTTGTATTTATCCTAGGAGAATTAGGAATGTTACATGTAAGAGAAGTTAACTAAGAGAGTAGAGAACAGTTGTTCAAGGCAAACGATTGCCAGATAGCTGGCAGATGATTGGCAGGCTACTGTCTATATAGAAAGACAATTGATAGCCGACTGTCCACTTGGTGACAGATGACTATCTCGCAGCGGGTCATGTTCATTTCACATAAAAACACTCTTTTTAAACCCCTCCCATACGTCTGTCCATTCGTCTCCCCTTCTCTAAACTAGCTCCTCTTCATTCTCTTTGAAGTTCCTTCTCTCCAAAACTCCTCTCAACGACCATCCATCATAACCCTAATCCATACACATCTAGGGTTTCCTGAATTTTAGCTTCATCAAAATGATTCGTACCAAAAAAGTGGGGAAAAAGTACAAAGCATCCTCTTCTTCTTCAAAGGCTGCAAGCAACAATGATATAGAAAAATGGCTGGTTTCATCACACGCGAAAGCGTTGTATCAAAATCACATCTCTGCAGTCGATCCAATGTTTTGCAAGGTATTAGATGTTACTTTCTTTGAAGAAAACTTCCCTGAAATTCTTGAATTGTTCAAAAAAATAGGATGGGATAAGTTCATTCTTCACCAAGTTAAGGGGTATTACCCAGATCAAATTAAGCTTTTTTACTCAAACTTGGTAAAGAAAGACGTTGGATTTGATACTGCAATTTTTGGCCAAAAGATAACACTTACTCCACACTCTTTATGGAAAATACTTCATATCAAGTCTGGGGATTTTGAGTGTAATCTAGTAGAAAAACAGTGGACTATGGAGCAAGGTTTTTCGCCACAAGAATTTTTGCCTCTTGTGATGAACGATCCACTCATCTATTTTGGACATCCTCCACCATATAAGCAGCTTAATCTCCAAGCACAAATCCTTCATAAGATCATTGCTTATAATATAATTCCAGGGTATAGATAATTTGATCATGTGTCTTTCTTCGATTGTTTCGTAATGTGGTGCATATTAAAAGGGAAGAAATTAGATTTAGCTAGCATCATACTAAAATGGATGGTCATGAAGCTCGAATCTCCTAGAATTGGGCTTCCGTATGGCGGCATTCTTTCCTTAGTCTTCACTCATTTTCAAGTTCTCTCTCCATCTTCGAAAATAGTGAAGTGAACTCATTACCATGTCTTCTCCTCTACTACACTAAAAAGAATGGGTTACAAAAAGTATACCGAAGGATGGATGTTTAGGGGAAATAGACCGGCAAGACCAGCACCAGAAGAACCTAACCCAAGACCAGAAGAAGCTGATATGCCTCCATGGTGTGTTCCATTTTATCAGAATTATACCAGCTTCAGTTCTGAAATGAGGGAAAATTTTGCTTCTCTTCAGGATAAGATCTCAAACATTGATGACAAATACACTTTTTTGGATAATCGCATTGCCAAAATAGAGCACCATGTCACACAAAATGTCACTGACTCAGATAAAGAGAGTAATGAGAATGATGATGAAGACTCTCAGGAAAAATCAGGAGAAGAAGAGGCTGAAGAAGAAGAAGAAGCTGAAGAAGAAAAAGAAGAAGAAGAATTGTTGAAGATAGCAACACAGCTTCTGATACATAGACTTTTGATGTTGTTTTTTGCAATTTTGTATGCTACATATGCTTAGTTTCTGATTGTATGCCTTTTTGTTGATGTCAAAATGGGGAGTATGTGTGTGAGCAAAGTCTATGAGTCTATGTATATATTTGTTTATGTATGTATTTGTTTATGTATGGATTTCCAGTTCTGAAATTTGAACCTATGTGTGTATTTGTATTTCCATTCTGATGTACTACGAGCTCTGTGAAGAGTTTTATGAATATATATGCTTTAATGATAAATCTGAACTTTTAATCCTGGAAATTTCAAATCTTCTGATCTTATGTCTTAATGAGATTATTTTAAATCTATGCTTATTGAACAGGGGGAGCATTAATTTTAATTTTATATCTTTGCTTGTTCTTTGTTATCATCAAAAAGGGAGAGATTGTTGGCCTAGTTAGGCTTACAAACTCTTGGTTTTGATGATAACAAAATAAAGTTATTTAATGAATTTTCAAGTGATATGATTTCAGGCAAAGATGATTTGCTCAAATTTCATATGAAAGCTTACAAGGATCAAGGAACAAGAAAAGTCACATATGAACACCAGAGATCCATAATGAAAGCTTATAGAAGTGTGAGAGATTGAAGAGCGGCATTGAAAGGACTCAAAGCAAAGATGTGTCAAATGTTTTTATAGAACAAGCGTTGTAAGTACGTCAAAATTGATTCAAACATGAAAATTTCATTTTGAAGCTCATTAGGCAAAGACACACTCAGAAATCTGAAGTCTTAAAATCTTGGAACATGTTTTTCAAAGTTAAACAAGTTTATACTCCAAGAATAACTAAGCAAAAATGAGAGAGATAAATATGTCTTTAAAAGAAGATAAGTTTGCTGACAAATGACTATTTGTTACATGACAGATGACTGGAATATTTTTGAAAGGGTTTAAACATGTTACAGAAGCCTAATAGACGACTGCCAAATAGCTAACAGTCGATTGCCAGTGACAAGTGGGTCATCTGTGTGTGTTCTGCCAGATGACTGCCACCCTTTTGAGTTTGTTTTAAAACTAAGTTGTTCTGGTGATAGATGACTGCTAAGCTGAGGACAGGCGACTGCCACCCTACTGAGTTGTTTTAAAATTGAATTATTCTAGTGATAGATAACTGCCAACATAAGGACAGCTGATTGCCACCTTTCTGTTTGAAAAAAAATGATAGTTATACATGGACAAACGACTGCCAGTGACTTCACAGTCTTCTAGCTTGCGGCAATTTTCAAAATTCTCAAGGAGCATATTTTTTAAATTTAAATTATTTGAAGCCCAGATTAATCTACAACTTGGACTCTACTCCAAGTAAACTTGGGGAACAAGCAAAGAAGTATTTCTTCATCTATAAATATCTTCAATGTCCATAAATTTAGACACCAAGAAATCAATTCAGCCATCATATTCTCTCAAAGCTCACTGAAATTCTAAAAGTTCTACATTTCTCTCATCACTCACGAAAATCTCTGAAGTATTGTTGAGTTTCTCACTGAGTTTGTGCATCGATTGTTGATTCTTTCATTCATTGAAAGATACTTACGGTGATAAATTTCTAGAGCTTCATTCTGAAATTCATATTTTGAATTTACTGAAGTACATAGTTTTTCAATTTGTACTAATCAACTCTTTGAGGAGTAAGTTCTTGTACGCCTTATTTTATATCTTTGTAATAGATTGATTGATGGTTCGAGTGCTGAATCATTGGACTAAATAAGGGGATACTGTTTGGAGAAGGTGGGTTCTAGCCTTACCCAAGGAGTATTGTAATTGGTATTGTTCCGCTTGGTGAAGGAACGGTGATAGTGAATCCTTTGGTGGTTTTGCCAAGGGCGAGGACGTAGGCTGTGTTGAAGCCAAACCTCGTAAAAACCCTGTGTTCTTCTTTCTCTTCCCTACTCTTTATTTTTTAGCAAAATATATAATTAGTGTGGTTGCTTTAAAATTCAATTTTGAATGTTCGGTTGTTAAATAGACCAGAAGGTAATTTGTTTTGGATTTATCAGCATTGATTGCTGAAACCGAAAGGGACTACGTTGATTGATCATTCTTGACTTATTAATTTGAAAATTTATTTAAAAGCTAAACATTAGGAGGAAGAATAATTGTGATATAGGGCTTATAACAAGTTCAGCAAATTTTTATATTGATACAGGGCTATTGTTACAAGGATTGAGTGATTGATTATATTGTTTTGATTGTGATAAATTTTGTGATTGTGTTTAAGTTTTGGTTATTGTTATAACTCAAAAGAACTAAGACAAAGGGGAATAAAATTTTTAAATCCCAATTCACCCCCTTCTTAGGAAGCTATTCCAATCTCATCAGGCTTGGATTTGTTGACGAGGGAGGAGGTTCGGCAATGAACAACCTTCTATTGCTCGTCGATGGGGGACCAATTCGTCAACAAGTTTGACCAGGTCAAAAGGCCTATAAATTGGATTTTTCATTACTTAAGGGCTAAGAAACCCAAAACACACACACACACACTCTCACTCTCTCTCTCTCTCTCTCTCTCTCTCTCTCTCTCTCTCTCTCTCTCTCTCTCTCTCTCATCGGCGAGTTCACTCTCTATTTCTATAGTTCTTCGCCGTTCGTCACCTATTTCGATGATCAAAAGTTACTACGAGGATCATAGAGCTAGGATCTACAGTTCTAGCGGATTAGATTTTCAGTTTGGTGATAAAGGTCAGGATTTGATTTTCGAGTGTTTTGGTTTCTATTTCGAAATCAAGTAAGGGGATTATGTTTAACATAGTGTTTTAATTATTTTGAACACATAGAAATGTTTGTGGGGTGAGTATGTTATGTTTTCAGTTGAGATTTCTAAAAACCAACCGTTCAAAAGGCTCATTTTCGAGCCTAGGATATACTATATAATATTTTGAGTAGAAATGAATGGTGGAAATATCGGTTTGTTTCTACAACCCATTTATACAATGTTTTCATGGTAGCCTACAAGCTATGTTTTTAATATGGAAAACTGTGTGGTAGGTGAATATTCTTTTGAGAATTATGGAAATACTAGAATAAGTATGTTTGTGTAATGCTAAACTATTTGCAAAATATATTGGAACTGTTTTGAGAAATGCAGGGATTTTATGAGAGGGTCGAGGCCTGAATTTGTAACAAAAAGGGGCTGAGGCCCGAGTGTGTATTAAACGGACGAGGCCGAGATTTATAAAATAATAGAATTGTATCCAGAGGCTGAGAGTCGAGTTGTAATAGAGAGGCCAAGGCCCAAGTTTGTACTTTATGAGAGGGCCGAGGCCGAGTTTTATGAAATGAATTTTAAAGTAAAGTTTTATTTACTTAAAAAAATTGTACTTTAAAACTCATTTCATAAAACCCAACCTCGGTCGTTTAATACAATCTCGGGCCTCGGCCCTCTGATAAAGTACAAACTCGGACCTCGGCCCCTTTGTTACAACTCAACTCTTAGCCTCTGGATACAATTCTATTATTTTATAAATCTTGGCCTTGGCCGTTTACTACACATTCGGGCTTCGGCCCCTTTTTGTTACAAATTCAGGCCTTGGCCCTCTCATAAAATCCCTACATTTCTCAAAACAGTTCCAGTATATTTCGCAAATAGTTTAGTATTACACAAACATATCCATTTTGGTATTTCTATAATTCTAAAAATAATATTCTCCTGCCACACCGTTTTTAATATTAAAAACATAGCCCGTAGGCAACCATGAAAACACTGTATAAATGGTTTGCAAAAAAAAAAAACCAATCTTTACACCGTTCATTTCTACTCAAAATATCATATAGTATATCCTAGGCTCGAAAATGAGCCTTTTGAACGGTTGGTTTCTAGAAATCTCAATTGAAAA
This sequence comes from Malania oleifera, assembly GCF_029873635.1. NCBI lineage: Eukaryota > Viridiplantae > Streptophyta > Magnoliopsida > Santalales > Ximeniaceae > Malania > Malania oleifera. The sequence continues at coordinate 62,337,042 of NC_080426.1, forward strand.
CATAACATACTCACCCAACAAAACATTCCTATCGGTTCAAAATAATTAAAACACTGCATTAAACATAATCCCCTTACCTGATTTTGAAACAGAAACCAAAACGCTCAAAAACCAAATCCTGACCTTTATCACCAAACCAAAGATCTAATCCGCTAGAATTGTAGATCCTAGCTCCCTAATCCTCGCAGTAACTTTCGATCGATGAAACAGGCGGCGAATGGCGAAGAACTATAGATAGATAGAGAGAGAGAGAGAGAGAGAGAGAGAGAGAGAGAAAGTGAACTCACCGGTTCTAGAGAGAGAATCCTAGCTCCCTAATCCTCACAGTAACTTTCAATCATCGAAACGGGTGGCGAATGGAAAAGAACTGTAGAGAGAGAGAGAGAGAGAGAGAGAGAGAGAGAGAGAGAGAGTTTTGGATTTCTTAACCCTTAAGCAATGAAAAATCCTATTTATAGGTCTTTTGACCTAGTCAAACTCGTTGACGAATTAGTCCCTCGTCGACGAACCATAGAAGGCTGTTCATCGCCGAACCTCCTCCCTCATCAACAAACCTAAGCTTGATATTTTTCCTGTCAGTAGGGATCTTTTCGTCTATGAGACTCTAAATTTTAGTGACAAAGTGTTGAATTACCTTCGTTGACGAGAACATTGGCTTCATCAACGGGGCCTGTAAAAATTCCCTTTGTATCCTTGTTCTTATTTTACGAGTTCGGGTCTCTACAGTTTCCCCTTCTTATAAGAATTTCGTCCTCAAAATTTGCTAACTGATACTAAACAAACTTTAACTTACAACTCAACTCTATATAAAAGTCGGCCGCCACCCACATAGTGGCTCTAACCCAAGTTTATTACATACCCTCGCTTATGGCGAAGGAATACTGTAAATACAATATAAAGTCTCATTACATCACACTCTTATACTAACTCCTCTCTCAAATACATGAATGTAACTAGTAACCACACAACCTACCTCACCTGTTTGGAGCTAACCCTCTCCGAAGAGCTGTGGGTACTTCTGGCGTAACTCAGCCTCTACCTCCCAAGAAGCCTCCTCTACTATGTGGTTCCGCCACAGTACTTTCACTAAAGGTATCTCCTTAGCACACAACTGTTGTACCTTCTGGTCTATAATCTGAATTGGTACCTCCTCTTATGATAATGCGTCCCCGATCTCCAGAGGTTTATAACTAAGCACGTGCGAAGGGTCTGGCACGTACTTCCTCAGCACGAATATGTGAAACACGTCATGAACTCTAGATAGTTCTGGGGGCAACGCCACCTAGTAAGAAACTGGACCTATCCTCTCCATGGTCTCAAATGGCCCGATGTACCGAGGGCTCAACTTCTCTTTCTTCTCAAACCTCATCACCCCTTTCATCGAGGCAATCCTCAGGAATATCTTATCCCTGATCTCAAACTCTAACTCCCGTCGGCGAGTATCAGCATAGCTCTTCTGGTGACTCTAAGCTACTTTAACTCTTTCTCTGATAAGCTCGACCTTTGCGGAGGCCTGCTGGATCAATTTTGGTCCTAACACCTGCCGCTCTCCTACCTCATCCCAGTATAACAAAGATCGATATCGGCGACCATACAATGCCTCATATGGTGCCATCTCTATATTGGCTTGGTAGCTGTTATTATATACAAACTTCACGAGCGGTAGATACCGAATCCAACTGTCCCCAAAGTCTGGCACACACGCCCGCAACATATCTTTTAAGGTCTGAATAGTCCTCTTTGATTGTCCATCCATCTGTGGGTGAAATAAGGTGCTAAAAGTGAGCTGCGATCCCAAGGCATCCAGCAAACCCTTCTAGAACCAAAAGGTAAATCGTGGGTCTTGGTCTGAAACTATAGAAACAGGGACACCATAAAGCCGTACTATCTCTTACATATATAACTCTCTCAGCCTATTCATAGAATAGTTGACTCTAATAGGAATGAAGTGTATAGTCTTCATCAACCGATCCACCATAACCTAGATGGCATTCTGCCCATGCAGCACTGCAAGTAACCTCGATACAAAATCCATTGAGATATGCTCCCACTTCCACTTGGGAATGTCAAGTGGCTATAGTGGTCCTGCTAGCCTCTGGTGTTTTGCCTTAACCTGTTGACATGTTAGGCATTGCATCACAAATCTAGCAATTTCCCTCTTCATGTTACTCCACCAAAATGATTCTTTCAAGTCTCTATACATCTTCATAATTCTTGGATGAACAGCATAGAGAGAGCGATGAGCCTCCTCTAGAATGACCCATTTAATATCGGCCTAATTTGGTACACAAATCCGGGTATGGAATCTCAACATCCCATCAGCAGAGACATTGAAATATGGCTTCAATCCATTTTGCGCTCCTTCCCTAACCTCTACCAGCTCTGCGTCTTCCTTTTGAGTTGTCTTGATTCTCTCTCGCAAGGTTGGCTGAACAACTAAACTAGCAATGAGCACCTATGGATCTTCATCCACCAACTCTATCCCCAACTTCTCTAGATCCATCACGATCTAATGTTATAGGACAACGGCTGAAACCGATGCGCTCACTGACTTCCAGCTTAAAGCATCAGCCACCACATTAGCTTTTTCTAGGTGGTAACTAATGGTGCAGTCTTAGTCCTTAATCGGCTCGAGCCATCTACGTTGCCTCATATTTAGCTCCTTCTGAGTGAAGATTTTTGTTTGTATAAGCATGTGATTAATTATGAGTATTTTGTTTAAATAAATATGTGGATGAATATGGGGTAGGGGGATTAGGTTAAAAGGATGAGTTCAAACATTTTTGCATGCTCTATACCCGAGCTTTCCCCTGCTATAATTAGATAGGAGTGTAATAGAATTTGTCCCTTCGTAGCAGTGCTTGATGGGACTCGCGAACCACTTCGCTTAGTGTGAGCTTTGTTCGACCCTTCAGGTGAAAGATGAAGTTTATGCTGGGAACCTGTTGTCAATAAGAACTAGAGCCTAAGCGCACATGATTACCAACAAGTTTCCCTCCATAGGATAGAGCCTCGAAAACTTCGTGTATATACAAACCTAACCCTAGTTTGGGGACAAAAGCTCCATCCTTCTCAGTGTGGTCTCGTGTTTGTACATATTGCTTTGAGTTGTATGATACTTTTCATGACATATTGCATTCACATAGGCATCCATATCACTTGACCAAAATTTTGGAAAAAGCCCAATTCGTTTATAAGAAAGACAAAATTTATCTCCCAAGATACCCTGCAAAAAGGAAAATGAATTAGTCCCAAGATCATTAATGGATAAGATTTTTCACGAAACTCTGGCCAAATGGTTATTTAGTTTGCATTGCATGCATCCATGCATAAATTCACCAATGGGTCTATAATCACATACCAATTGTCTGTAGAACCAGTACGCCAAGGTGGTAAAGTCAAGCTCTAAGATTCCAGAACTAAGCAGAGCAGGACAATCTCCCTATATCCTTTTAATTCCAAGTGGGATCATGTGGAATCAGTTGGAAAGCCCCATAAGAGCTCTTGACCAAAGTCATGAGAATATCCATCGAGATATTCACGATATTAAGGATCAGATGGAGAAATTACTAGAAATAGCTACCTCTTTGAGCAAAACTACACAATCTCCAGCTGAATGAGAGCCTTTGTTTCCACCACAATCTACACTTGTTAGTGAGCACCCACCATCACAGTCAATGATGACTCAGAACTTGGGATTCCAACTAAAGGAAAATGTTCGAGCATCGTCGGTCATCAATCATGATGTCCAAGAAGGGGAAATAGTTGAAGAAACGAATAAAGAACAAACCCCTAGTTCAGAAACGAATTATGAGAATGAAATGGGGGAAGGACAGTTGCAAGCTATGGAGGAGGCAAACTGGTTCGACTCGGAAAATGCTTTTAATCCCGATCTAGTGCCAAATTTGATTTTACCTATGAAGTTCAAAATCCCAATTTTTGAGAAGTTTAGTGGGTCCGAGTGTCTGCAAACTCATTTAGGAATGTATCTCCAGAAGATGGTTGCACATTCTGACAATAATGATATACTCATCCACTATTTCCAACATAGTTTGACTGGGGAAACTCTAAAATGGTATAGTCGAGTGGGGATTCACACATGGAGGGACTTAGCTCGCTTAATCATATATTTAGTAAATTCTTTGAATATTTAAATTGATAGCTTATATTGTCTTCATAAATTTTTCACTTTTATTATCAGTATAAGTATTAGGAATCAAAAGGGGGAGCATCTGAAAATACATTTATATCTTGTTATGCTCACCAACATTTTTGGCTTAGATCTATATTGAGCTTAATGTGGCTTTTGTACTTTAAATCATGATGATTTTATTGATAATCTTAAGTGATAACTTGTTGCTTGCCATAATCTTTTAAAATTTGCCATATGATTTTATTCTAAAATTTCAATTTTTTTTGGGGATCTATAAGGTTGATTTTTCTGGTTATAATTTGGAATGTGCTTAATTGCTTACCAGAAAAACAAATCTTGTGTGATCTTTTTGTTAAAGTTTCTTTTCCAGCAAGCATGGTCCCTAGTACTTATTGCTAATATCAAAGGGAATTTTTTTTTTAAAATGGAAATTTTTCGATGGCAAGAAATCATTTTATGTGGGATATACCTTATGTCTTGTCTGTGTGCTTAACAATACTCATGACATACATGACTTGGACATCAAATTCACATGTGTCATGAAACTTTTTATATCTAAGGGCTCTGGAGTTTAAATAGTTTATTTATTAGCCCTTTTGTTGATGACAAAAAGGGGGAAAAGGTTAATGAGCAAAATTTTATTCTCCTACTTTTGTTATTTACAAATGGAAAAAGATGAACATGATACTTGGTTACATACTTGAAATATATATATATATTTTTTGTATCTTGTGACTCAAAGTCAAATTGAATATTATTTGTTTAATTTAGCTTCAAACACAAACTACACAATGAACCCAACTAGACTTAAATGCTAAACTTGAAAACTCTAAAGTTTTCATGTTTGTATATGTTTGAATTATATTAAATATCTTTTTTGAATTATGCATATTGTGAAGGGGAATTTTTAGGCTAACCCAATTTTCCTCATGTGTTTGTCATCATTAAAAAGGAGGAGATTGTTAACTTTTTGAGTTCGATCCCTGTTTTGATTATGACAAACCACAATTTCTCATCTGTGTGCCAAGTGTATGAACAATTTCATTTTTTATAAGCACGGAAAACATATGGGAAATGGAGATCGTGAAAGTAAGTAAACGATCATATCCTAACGTATTCCATAGACAATCAGAGGAGCATAACTTGAAGACTTTATTTATTTTTCAATTGTAATAGTAATTAGGGTTTATTTGTGCATACATCTCATGACTTTATTTGAAACTCAAACAAATGACTTAGATGGACCATAGGAACACAATCTTTTCATGAAAAACCTTTTTATTCAAATTTAAACTTATACCAAAATTTCTAAAATGGTTTTGAAGTTAAAAGAAGACAAAAACCAATTTTTACAAAGGGGTCAGTGAACTGGGAAGTCGACCGAATAGTAGAGTGAGCGATTTTCTTGATTAATTCGTTCTCATATTAAAATATGTTCAACATAAAAGTTGTGGAATTTTCCCCCAAATTTCTTTTGATTCCAAGAATGCCCCATTTGGAACTTCCTAGAAAATGTTATGTCCAAAACACTAAAAGGTGTCCATAGTAGAAAATTACCTTTATGCTTATTCCGTCTCATTGATGGGCATTTTTCTCAATCCATAACTTCTTAGCTTAAAAGGTTTTTGGCATGTAAATTTTGGAATTTTCTCGTAGCTTTCTGTTGACACCGAGAACGTCTAAATTGGAGTTATAGAGAAAGAGTTATGGCCAACAAACTGAAGGGTGTCCGCATAGAAAACCTAAGGCTGGTCGACCAAGGCTTCACACCAGTTGACCAACGATTGCTGATTTCAAGCCCCAATTGACCAAAGCTTGGCCTTAGTTAACCGATCCTCTCGGGAAAGCGTCCCAATGGTTAGAAAATGGCTAGTTTTCAAAATAAAATAATAGTTTAAGGTCCCAACGGCCATATAACGGCTAAAAATGATTTTTGCCTATTAATACAGGCCTTAGACACCTTGAAAATGTTAGAGAATCAATTGGAAAGTTTAATTAAATATTTGTGTGATTATCTCTCATCTTTTACCCCATTTTATGCTTCACTTTCTTCTTTCCCATACTCTTCTTGAAAATATTTTTTGGGAAAATCCTTTTGTGGGTTTTATTTGAAAAGGCTCAAGCATATATCATCTCTCATATGTATTTTGCTTGATTGTCTTGTTTTTTAAATGTGTTTCAAAGCTCAAACTTCTCCCACTCTTTTATTTGGAAAATATTTTTTTAGGGGGAAATTTTTTAAGAGGATCTTGGAAAGCTTGAATATTTACATTGCTTGAAAGCTTCCTTATCTTTGAGAGATTTCAAAGTTCAATTTCTCCTATACTCTTCATTTAAAAATTATTTTGGAGAAAATTTTTTTAATACAAGAAAGGCTTGAGCTTGAGCATATATTTATACACGTATATATTTTTCTTGAAAGCCTACTTAAATTTTATTTTTCAAAGGCCAATTTTGAAGAAATATCTTTCTCCCACTTTTCATTTTGACATATATTTTGGAGAAAATATTATAATTCATTCAAGAATGCTTTGAGCATGTGTTTATTGACATAAATTTTTCTTGAAAAGCTTCTTGAGAAAGCCTTAAGCATACATTCATATATGTATTTTCTTGGAAGGCTTGATTAATTTTTATTATATGAAAAGAAAAAATTATTTTCCATACTCTCACAAATTTATTTGAAAAATATTTTGAGAGGATTTTTTTATCAACTCTATAGAGCTTCATTGTTTAAATCATATGAGAGTGCATTTAGATTTCAATGTGTACAACTTAGCTTTTTCAGAAGCATTTTATTATACAAAAATAGTTTATGTACCAATTTGGCTCAGCCTGGTGAATCGAGCTAGGGAGACTCCGCCCTGTAAGAAGGAGCCAATTTGGCTCAACCTAGTGAACTGAGTTAGGGAGACTCCGCCCTGTAAAGAGGAACCAATTTGGCTCAACCTCGTAAATTGAGCTGGGGAGACTCCGCCCCGTAAGGAGAACTGGCTTGGTTCCGCCTAGTAAGTGAGCTAAGGAGACTCTGCCTTGTAAGGAGGACTTGTAAATGGTGTGGCTCCACCTAGTTAAGTGAGCATTTAGTGGAGTCCTCAAGCGGGTTAGCTTGAAGCAAGGACATAGGAAGGATTGACCGAACCTCGATAACAAACCTTCTCTCTCTCTCTCTCTCTCTCTCTCTCTCTCTCTCTCTCTCTCTCTCTCTCTCTCTCTCTCTCTCTTGTTTATATTTCCGCACTTTATCTTCCATACGTGTATGCATGTTCATTTATCGCGTTAATTATTTAGCATACACACATTTAATTTGAATGGGATATGTTCCACACGTGTATGTTTGTATTTTTTGTTTAATCATTTTACATACACGACTATATTTTGAATAGGATATGATTTGTGGTGAATTGGCGTAAATTCATTTTATCCGCAAAAATTTTTAAAACCCAATTCAAACACCCCCCCCCCTATTGGGATCACACCAAAACTGTCAATACGAAAGTATTAGCTATAGCTCAATATGTGAGATAACATGCTAGGTTAGGATTAGAAAGAAATGAAACATCATCTGCTTTCATGATACATTTGTCTCCACATAAATCTATATCATTCCTCCAAAATGTCAAAAGAAAAGGTTAAGGGCTTAACTAACCTATTTGAGGGTTACAATAAAACTTTTTTTTTTTTTTTGGAACCTTGTATTTCTGAGATGAATAACATAGATCGTCTACTCTTGAATAAAATTGTAGAAGCATCCTTTAGGAAATCCACTTCAGATGGACAAAGGTGTTTTTCTTAGTTAGACATTATTAAAGGTTTTATGCATGTTTAATAGGAATATCTAAAGTATAGCTTGTTTTTTCCATTACACAAAATTGAGCATTAGGGAATAACCATAGTACTGTGTACCATCCAACCCTAAACTCATTTTGGAACTTTAATGCTTGATCAAAATTCAAAGACATTCAAAAATGAAAATTCAATCATCACTTATTATTCAGCACGTCAAACTCTTTCAATAAAACATTCTCAAACCCAGTCATAAACACAGATTATCATTATCAATTCTTAATCTGCTAGTGCTTATTAAAGTATATCCTACTATGATCAAAAAGGGATTCAAGGTTTTCAATAAGTTAAACTAAATATTCCCTCTGTGCTTAATCTATGGAAAATACCTTAATTATTGCAAAACCTTCTCTTCCATAAGAACACTTTACCAAACATCGATTATATTCGGCAAAGAATTATCTTTTCATAATTTCGTATCCTTGCTCAAAGTTGTCAACATATTTAAAGGGTACCTTCCAATAGTGGTAAATTAAGAGAAAAAGTTTCCTCTCACCAAGAACATTGTTTAAAAAGGATTTGCATACTCTTAAATGCTCATTGTCAAAATAGTTAGGACATACTTATTATGATTAATCCGCAAGCATGAAAATATTATGCTTATTTTGAAAATGTCCGCTTATCATTACTTTGGAATTACATTCTAAATTGAAAAATGGCTCTCGGACTATACTCGACCTATTAAGCATCCCCTACCAAGGAATACATGACTCATCATTTGGATGCCAATCACGAAAGCAATACCAAAGTAATTCATAAAAAGGTTATCTTAACATAAGACCACCCTAAGGATCAAATACTTAGTAAATCTTTGCATAGGGTAATTCCTCGCTCTTCACTGTAAAAGCATATGTAATCATCTTACTCTCGTATCACAAGAAAAATCTTATTATATTTTTAATAATGATGCAATGTTGGGATCTCTAAATGAAAATTCATGCTTATTTAAGAAACCCCTACTCAACCATGAACTTCAAAGTTTTTGTGAAATGCAATTTGGTTTTTAACTTTCACAACATATGATTGAGTTTAAAAGAAAAAATCTCTTCTGAATACTCTTATTGATTTAATTATTAAGTTATTCTTTATATAAGAGTATTTATTCATGCTCCCTTATAAGCTCTTAACTCATGTTCAATCTATTAGAGCTTTGTATTATTAAAATGGAATTGTTGTTCACAACCAAGCTAGGTTGGTTGCATTAGGTTTCAATCAAGAAGAATGTTTCAATTTCAAAGAAACCTATGCACAAGTAGCTAAATTGGAAAGCCATTCGGACTAGAACCATTTGCATCTTGTGCATCAAAAGTAAAGAAGTTAATTAGGCTTATGAAGGAAGTTTTTTGAAGCTTATTTGGCCATTAAACTAAGCATTCAAGGCTAAAATTATCATATTGGAAAGGCCTAGGAAATTTAGACAACTAAGGCAACCGAAAAGTCTATCTTAGTCGATTGAATCTTACTGACTTCAACTCAAGCGACCAAAAATCCTATTTCAGTCGAATGAATCATCGATTTTTAAAAACCCTTACGCTCGCGCTAAAAAATAAATCATTTGGTCTTTCACTCTTTATCTCCTCAACTCCACCGAATCACCTGAACATTCAAATCTTAATGTGGTGTTGCTAAATTTGAGGAAACTTTGCAAAGAAAACTAATGAGGTGGTTAAACTTAGAAAGTATAACATAGCAAGTCTCCTTAGTAAGGTTTGACTCATATATAGGGATTGGTTTAATTCCCATAAAACGCTCCAACTGATAAATGGGAAACCCAAAATCAAGGATTATAAAAGTTAGTTATTATTGGACTAACACGGAGACTATTTGCATTGATTATATAAAAAAGTGTTTTAGACTCCAGACTTTTGGTTACATGCAAATAATGATAAGACTCTTTTTAATGATAAGGAGAACTGAAAGCTAAATAATGTTTGAAAAGATGGAGAACTTATTTTGAGATAAAAAGGGGGAGAATTTTGAACAAAAATGCAGAATGAATAATCTTAGATCAAACGAGAGAATTTAGAAAAAAAAAAAAATTAATGACCTTAGATCAATAAGGGGGAGAGTTTTTATTTATTTATTATTATTACATAGGACTCCAGCCGCCAATGAGCCCTTTGGACCCCCTGGTGTGGCACCAAACTTACGGATCAACATCCTTCGCCCCCAGGTCTTGATGATCAGGGTGAAGTCTGGATGCGAACACAGCTTCTGCGCATTAGTTGGACATTCGGCCAACCCGACCCCCGGGACACGTCTCCATTACCATCCACGGTCCCCGTTGGCTCACAGAGAACTCTCACCATCCATGGTCTCTGCTAGCTCATATAGTGAACTCTCACCATCCACGGACCTCGCTGGCTCACAGAGCAAACTCTCACCATCCACAGGTACTGCTGGCTTCGTGAGTGTATCTACCTGGAATTGAACCCCTAATGCTCCTTCTTACTTGTTGATGCCTTTCCACCTCGCCATGCTGTGGGGGCAGGGGGAGAGTTTATTGTCTATATGTGTTGTGCTTTAAAAACACTTTGTTGTTATATTATCTCTTTTTGCAAACACTTTGTTTTTTTTTTTTTTTTAAAAAGACATCATGTGAATGGTAATGTTGATGGAATATGGCATAATACTTAATTATGATTGCATGATGATTGGATTTTCTACTGATGGATACTTCCTATTGAGAACTACATGTTGATTAAATAGTTAATATAAGCCTCTGCATGTTGGTTGAATAGGTATAAGAAAGCTTCTGCATGCTGGATGCAGACAATTGCGTGAATATTATCACTATTGCATGCTTATAGCTTATACATGTTGGATGCAGACCATTTTTATAATGGTTTATATTGCATAATGGATAGTTAATTTTGATTACTACATAGTTATTGCATCCTGATTGAGCCTTGTTGGCTATTGCATGCTGGTTGGAATGTGATATTCAAGTGACTGTGTGCTGAATGTTAATGATATATTGCATACTAGTTGAATGATATATATCCTCATAATGGGAACTGCACGCTGGACAATTGAAACTAGGATGTTGCATGATCGTTGAACAATATACGAATGGATGTTGTCATGATGGGAATTGCTTGTTGAATAGGTTGCTATATGCTAGTTGAATTTTATTATGCACGATGCTGAATGATGGATGAATACATAAACTTCATCCTTGATAGAAACTGCATATATGCATGCATGAGAACAAAGAAGGGAGCATAAGCTCCATCCTATAAGAAAATGGCTTTAAAATTAAAATTCTTTCGACACATATGCATAACGCTCACCATGTCCTAGTTATTGAACCCTTTCTAACAATGATGCAAATCATATATAACTTATATGGCTTCAAGAAAATATAGTTCACGGACACCATTTGATTCAGCATCATGTTCTAGACTTCATTCAGGAATCATATGGTTGCTTATACTGGTTGGGTTTTTTTTTTTTCAATAACTTGATCTATGATAAGTATAATTGATTCATTACATCTAAGCTATCCTTAAGATCAAAAGGAGGAGATTTTAAAGCAAACAACTATTATAGTTCTGAATACCTTTTGATGACAATAAAAGGAGGAGATTTTTTAGCATAGAAGAAAAATTGAAAATCTTATGCTTTGAAGTCAAAACCTAGGTGAGCATAAAACAAAATTCTATGGCAAGAAAAGAACTTAGAACAAAATGATTATATTTATGTCAAAAGGAAAATTCTAGCCGCAAAATGGAGCGTTAAAAACATTCATGACATGTGGTATTAGAAAAATATTATGAAATTTAAATTTATGTCATGAAGTTCAAAAGTCTAAGCTTACAAGAGATAGTTGAAAATTCTACTAAAGTCATACTATAATCTTTGAAGATATCATGTTTAGATGACACCTTTTGCTGATGACAAAAGGGGGAGAATTTTTTAGCAACATGTAAAAATATACTTGTATGTTAATTTATGTTAAACCTTTTGCTAATTCCAAAAAGGGGGAGAATTTTTTAAGCAAAATGCAAAACTTATTATAAAATATTTTTGAATTATAAATCAAAAGGAGGTGCATTATGATTAATCAATATTGTTAACTTTGGGGAATTAATGAGCAAATTACATTTTGAAAGCTAATCAAAACTAAGCTTAAAAAACTATAAATTCTAATTCTTAATCTCAATATGCCTAACATGCTTTACATTTGTTGGCCTAACAAGGCTTAAATCTCATTTTGATGATAACAAATCAACGGTACTTAACATGGTTGTTTAAGTAAATTTCAGGGCTTCAAAAGCATTCATAAGATCAAGTTCAAGTGTTTAAAGAGGATGAATGAAGCTTGTGCTTAAAGCCATGAGTAATGATGAAGTTAAAGCTTAAAGAAAAAGTTCAAGTTGGACACAAAATGGAAGTTAAGGCGTGAAGACTTAGTGCTTAGATAGTGTTATCTTATAAAAATCTCATGTAAGTTCTTCACAAATTCAATACTGATATTTGAGGCTCTTAGGAAATTTCATTGACTTAGAGACCTGGTTTTAAAATCATGGAAAATATTTTCATGAAGTCTCACATACTTTTTCCAAGATCAAAGTTAAGTTTTGAAACCAAATTTTGAAAAACAAAGAAGTAGCAAGCAGGACAGGTGACTGATGATTTATCATGAGGCGACTAGCATGTTGCTCTGATTGTTTATAAGCAAATAGAACCAAAGCAAGCGAATGACCTCCCAAAGTCCAGTCGACTGACTCAACACTGGTTTTCAAAATATGCTGAACTTAAAAAGCTCAGGCAACTGACCCTCGCGTATTAGTTGACTGAAGTCTATGTTATAACTTTTAAACAACGCTGATAAAGTTTCCTAAATTGATTTCTTGACTTCCAAACTTAGATAAAACTTGAGGAAAATGGTAAGAAACTTTATTATTCTATTTATACTAAATATTTTCACTAATAATAACAACATACAAAGCACATACGAATTATATTTTTGAAATCTTACTAGTGAAAGTTTGCTGAAAGCTATATTGTGCTCTTGCTGAATTCTTATTAAAATTCTGATTCAATCTCACGAATTCCTCACTCTTTAATTAGAACACTAGTGATATAATTCTAGGCTTAAACTTCTTTATTTTTTTTATTGAAGTATATTGATTCTAACATGTAGAAATATGCTCTTTTGAGAGTATTTCATCCTTCAAACAAAGTTTGTTCCTTGTTTTTTATTTTTGACAGTTCAAAATTGTTGAATTGTTGCCTAGCGAGAGGGTTGTTCTCGTTAGAGAGGGATCTCCACCTTGGACGAAGAGAGGATTGCTTCACCTGAAAATGAAGTGGAAAGGGAATTCTCACAACGTGTTGCTTGAGGCAAGGACATAGGACCCTGGCCGAACCTTGTAAAAAATCTGGTGTTCAGTTCTTCTTCATTTAATCTTTTTACATTCTTGCAAGTATATAAACTGTGTGTATGCTTATTTAATTGTTGAAAACTTGTTGAATATTGGGAATTTGCTGGAATATTGATTTTGATTATAGGAACTATATTGATTGTATTTGTTGGATTGATAATTTAGAGTAGATTTAAATACTAAATTTCTAATTATCGCGGTTGAGGTAAATGTTGTGAAATTGATTATTCCATTGAAGGAAAATTGCAAGGTACTTAAAATCAATCTTATGAAATTATAAATTGAAATTTTCATTGATAAATACTGAAAATAAAAACTGGCCTTGAATACTATTTATCTATTGAAGTGTTGATATTTGAATTTGAATTGTGAAATCATATTTATATTCATGCATAGGATTGTTTTTTGGTTTAAGTATGGTGGTTGATAAGAATTTTTGTGATTGTGTGATTGTATCAAATTGATTTAAAAAAGGGTAATACTTAAACTAAAGTTTTTTCAAAGAAAATTTTAAAACCCAATTCACCCCCCCCCCCCTCTCTTGGGAGTGCACCTTTAATCTCAACATTGTTTGTCCTTATGTTTATGCATATTATGAGGGGGATTCTTGTCAAGGCTGCCTCATTTTACTCCTTGTTTGTCATCATAAAAAAGGATAAGATTGTTGGATTTTATAGATTTCATTACATTTTGGTAATGACAAATCATGGCATCTAATTGTGCTACTAAGTATGTTTACAAGGCTTGAGGTATTAAGTGCAATAACAGATGCAAAATGGAAAGCCATGAAGCGTACAAGACGATGATAATTGGCTATGAACATTGAGCATTTTAAGACCAAACTTGAAAACTATGAAGATATTTATGGAGCTTATGAAGTCCAAGTTTGAAGAATTTAATGAATCTATTTCATGCATTTTGCAAAGAGGACCTATGTAAGTACACTCTCATTGATTATGTGAAGAAGCTCATTGGTGGCCTTAGTTGGACCCTAGGCAATCTATATTCCATTAAAAATTATTTTTAAAATGTGAAAAAATTATTTCAAAGTGTTTAAAATCATTTTATAAATGTGAAAAAATTATTTCAAAGTGTTAAAATCATTTTTGGAATGAAAACCCCAAAACAAGTTTTTCAAAATTCTCTTCATGTTTCTGCCGCTGCAGTGATGAGCAATATTGTCAATTAAAATAGTTCTCATCTTAAAACTTGTTCAACATAAAAGTTATGGAATTTTCTCTTATCTTTCGTTTGATACCAAAACCGTTGCATTTGGAGTTTTTAAGGAAAAATTATGCTGTAAATACTAAAGGGTGTTCATAGTGAAAAACCCAGAATCCAACCTACCGAACCCTTGGCTCGGTCAACTGGACCTCTCGAGAAAAGTGGCATAACAGCTGAAAAATGGCCAGTTTTCAAAATAATTATGTATTTTCAACCCCCAACGGTCATAAAATGGCTAGTAGGTCATTTTTGCTATAAATACAAGGTCTTTAGCTTGTTTTAGCAAGAGAAGGAAAGGGATATACATCCATTACACAAATCCAAAGTTTTTTTAGCCTCATTTGAAAAATATTTTTCAGCATTTTGCAAATTCCTTGGTTATCTTTCAAGTGTTCACCTTCTTGTTTCTCCTTTGAGCTTCATTCACATTCATTGGAAGTGTATTAGAGTTGTATTTCAAGTGTACTCATTAGCTCTATTGAGGAGCATATATTGTACAACCTTTTTTTCTTCATTCTACTTTCGTGGTTCGGGTTTGAATCGTGCCAAGCAAGGGGATATTACTTGGAGAGGTATCGCCCCCTACAAGGAGAGATTGTATAAGTATCTCCGCCCGTGTGAATGAAGGATTGTTAGGGTATCTCCACCCAAGTGAACGAAGGATTGTAGAGGCAGCTTCGCCTTATTGAAAGGAGTTGATAGTGGAAATACTCAAGTGGTTTTCTTGAGATAAGGATGTAGGCGGGTATAGCTGAACCATGTAAAAATCTTTAGTGTTGTTCTCTCTTCCCTATACTCTTTAATTTCCACACTTTTACGATTATATATTAAGATTGCTTTTACATATTTAGAACGCATGCAATCTTTCTAAATTAAGCACATTTACATTTGTTCATATGTGTTGTGAATATTGATTGTGTTTGCTCACTTAGATCACGAGCTTAAATTGTGATTAAAATTATTAAGCATTTGTATAAAATTTTTAAACACCCAATTCATCCCCCCCCCCCCCTTTTGGGACTACACCATTTCTAACATCATATATGTTGCGGGATAAAATTGGTGATGACCTGCGAAGTCACTCTCTGACTTCTGATGACCTGAAAAGGATGGAAACATAGCAGGCTTAGAGGACCCGGGGTGTACTCTAGGGGATAACTCTGATGCCTAAGTAAGGGAAGACTTCAAAGATGTTGAATGCAATAGTAAAGTGGGTTAAGAGTGAGTTACCTTGGCTTGTTTGCATCACCCTTCTTTATAGTGGCGAGGTTTGACCTTTGGGGTGATATGTCATTATGACCCGGGGGCGTGGATCACTTTAGAGGTTTAAAGCGCCAGCATGGATCTCTCCCTTCATTATTGGTTTATAATTAATTGCTCTTACCAGAGGATTTGACTTGGGTAGTGATTGTTGGGTTTTGACTTCTTTTTATAAGCTGATATATTTAGGGCATATCAGTTGTCCCCCCCTTAGTTTCAAAGTTTTGAGCCATGTTCTTAAAGTTTGAAAGTTGTTTCTGTTGGGTTTTTGTGGAGCCTAGTTGTGTTTGATTTGCGTCATGACTCGATCCGAGGTAATGATGCGTGGTTTCTTAATGGAAGATTTATTACTTGGGCTTAGTCCCTCTTCAGTTACTTCTTTATCTACATCTTTCCGAGCTGGATTTGGGGCATGTTCAGCTTACCTGAGCCGATCTTGTGGCACTTTTGGTTTTGCTGAGCCGAACTTGAGGGAGCATTGACTAGTCCAAGCCAAGGTGGAGGTGAACACGACTTTGCCGAGCCGATTTAATGAGTTGAATTTTCATTGAGTATTTTTGTCGAGCTGCCCTTGCTGAGCTGTTCTCGCCAAGCTATTTATGCTGAGCTATTCTCATCGAGCAGTTTTTGCCGAGCTATCTTTCGTAGGCAACTTCTGTCGAGCTGCTCTTCAAGGCACTTCTTGCTGAGCTGTCTTTCGTGGGCAACTTCTGTCGAGCTGCTCTTCATGGGCATCTTCTTCCTAGCTGCTCTTCAAGGCACTTCTTGCCAAACTATTTTTTGCCGGGCTGCTCTTTGTGGGCATCTTCTGACGAGCTGCTCTTCAAGGAACTTCTTACCGAGCTACTCTTCATGGGCATTTTCTACCGAGCTACTCGTCGTGACATTTTTAGAAGAGTTGTTCGTCGTATCATTTCTTGTTGAGTTGCTCTTCATGGCATTTTTTTTCGAGCTGCTCTTCGTGGGCAAGTTTTGCCGAGCTGCTCTCTGGAGCATTTTTGCCAAGCTACTCTCTGGAGCATTTTTGCCGAGTTGCTCTCTGGAGCATTTTTTTCCAAGCTGCCTTCTGGGGCATTTTTTGTCGAGTTGCTCTCTGAAGCATTTTTTTCGAGCTGCTCTCTAGAGTAATTTTGCCGAGCTTCTTTGTGGATCAATTTTTTTGAGCTGTTTTGCCAAGCTGCTCGTTGTTGGGTTTTTTTTGTTTAGTGAGTCGTGCTCACTTTTGGCGGTTTTATGGCCTCACGAGTTGTGCTTGTCAGTTGGGCCTTCTTTACTTAATGAGCTGTGCTCATTTTTTCGACATTCTTCTGGTCTCATAAGCTTTGCTCGTCAGTTGGGGATCTTGTAATGAGTTGTGCTAATTTGTTGGGTAGTCTTTTGGCCTCACGAGCTTTGCTTGTCAATTGTGCCGATCTCACTTAATGAGGTATGCTCATTTGTTTGGTAGTCTTTTGGCCTCACGATCTTTGCTCGTAAGTTGGGCCGATCTCGCCTAATGAGTTGTGCTCATTTATTGGGCAATCTTCTGGCCTCACGAGCTTTGCTTGTCAATTGGGCCGATCTCACCTAATGAGGTATGCTCATTTGTTGGGCAGTCTTCTGGCCTCACGAGCTTTGCTTGTCAATTGGGCAGATTCTTCTTTGCCTAATGAATTGTGCTCAGTTTTTGGGCTGAAATCGAATAGCGTGGGAGACAATGCAGCTGTAGGTATGTATGCAAAATTCGATAATTTAATAAAGGCACACAAAATGTTCGAGTACATGACTGTCAGAGATGCAATTTTATGAAACAATTTTCTTGGGCATGCTAGATTAGGTAAGAATCCCCTAGGGCATTGGTATGCGAGACATCTAGGGGGTGTAGGACCAAAACTTACTTGTATGTCCTAACCCCCTAGGGCTGCTATGCAACTTGTTACTCTCTTGCCTCTTCCCTATTTTAGAGGCCTCCCCCATATCCTTCGAACTCTTTCTCTTCAGATAAATTCTTTCTCTTCTTGTGTCCATTACCTCTTCTAGATTAATATACTTCTATGCTCTTGCCATCAGTTCTCCCATGTCAGCTGGGGGTCTCTTTCCTAGAGAAGACAAAAAGTTTGCTAGCTGAAAGGTCATGGTCAGAGCTGCCTACGCCACTCCAATGTCCAGGTTTCGGATCTCCACGGTTGCAGTGACAAAGTGATGCACGAACTTTTTTAGTGTCTCCCCTTCTCCCTCAACCATGCTCATTAGATGAGCTGATGTTTTGACGATTCTCCAACTACTGAGGAAATGGCTGGCGAAATGCTGCTCCATCTCTGAGAAAGAACTGATTGATCCATCTTGTAGGGAGTACCAATCTCTGGCACTACCTTTAAGGGTTGCAACAAATGCCCAGCACATGATGGCATCGGATGCCCCTGCAATTGCATCAACACCTTGAAGGTGTCCAGATGATAGACAAACCTCCGTACCTTTTAAAGGTTGGCATTTTGAATTTGCTAGGCAGCGGGACCTCCATCACTTCTTTAGTGAATGGCAGCTCTGAGGATCTTAAAGAGGCTTCCCCGTAGAAGGGGTTGGTCTGTCCTTCTTTCATCATCTTCTCAATTATCATTATTGACAATATATAATTTATTATTTTGGCTTATTGTTGAAAACCTAAAATTTTAATGGCTTGTCATTTTCAAATATTTACAGCACAGAAGTTGTGGGGTTAGAGTTTGTGAGATAAGAAGCCACGATGTGGTCACTAATGTATGAAGCCATTTTAATTTTTCTTCTAGTTTTTGTTTTAATTTTGCACAAACAATTTAGATTTCATGTTGTTTTGTTTTAATTTTGCACAAACAATTTAAATTTCATGTCTTGTGTGTAATATAATAGTATGGACTCTGGAAGCTTGAGAGTCAAGCCTAGACAATCTAGTAGCTAACTTACATTTCATTTATTGTGATAATGCTTGAACTAGGAAATAGGATTATAAGAATATGCAATTATTATATAATTTATATTTATATGCTCAAAATTAAACAGTTGGCAAACTAGAAACTCAACAAATTTTGTTCAAAGTGAGTGCGAATGTTTGACACTATTTTAGCAAAGGGGAATTTGGGTTGATTTTGTTGAGGACTTGCATTTTAGTGTCCTACGGTTTTTACCATGTATTAACAATTGATTGATATAAAAAAAGTAAAAATAAATTTTATAATAAGATAACATGGACGCAATAGAAATGATTTTTGAAAATCAATAAACTCAACTCATTCATTTTTACAGCTTATGCCTCACTGATTGTTCTTCTTGGAGATTGTGAACTATTTTTCTAGAATTTTTGTTCCAGTGCTCTATTTATATCAATGAGCTGATAAAAGCTTATGCTAAAGATGCTTATGGTTCTTTTAGAAATAAAAACAAACAACTAATTATATCGTATACGACCAAGTATACATTTACATTCATTATCTCCTTCTAATTTAATCAATATTATTTCATATTCCCAGTAAATTTTGAATTTTGAAGGCTAACAGTATATCAAAAGTTGAAAATATGTGTGTGTCAATGTGTGTGAAATATACACATCTTATATAAGAATTTTTTTATGTATATATGTATGTATCTACAAGACAGTGCTTGCTCAGGGTCAAGGTAGCCAAGGGTACCAAGAACTCTTGTTGAGATATGTTGAAAAGCATACAAAGCTTTTTTTTTTTTCCTCTCATAGTGTTAATTGAAATGTGGTTTGGTTAAATTCAGTTTAACCAAATTAACCAAATATTCGATCGGTCGGGTAATGGTTGGATATTAGGAGTAATTCAGTCGATTTGATTTTGAAAATCTTTTAACTGAATTTTCTCAGTTAATTCTAATTGAATTGGCTGAACCGCCTGAATGCTCACCCCTGTCTAGAGGGGTGAGCATTAGAATATGCTTACAGGCTCCACTAGAACCATTGTACCTAGTGGATCTCAACAATCTCATATATGTCTCTTTTCAACTTTTTCAATTTTAGTGATTTTTTTAGAAACAATTTTAAAAAAAAAAAAAAGCATTAGAAATCTCTATCGTAGGAACACTCTGCCTAAAGGACTTTCCCATGAAATGCTTTATAAGCATTAGACATACTTAATTTTAATGTTCCTACTTTTTTTTTTTTATAATTGCTTTGGAAGAAGCAGTATCATTTGACTTCATAAGTTCATCCTCTTTCAACACCAAATCCACATTCATGATAGTGAGGTGAACCCTAAGAGACTCGATCAAGTCCTCAAAATTGGTTCCAAATATTGTTTAAATGGCAAAAAATTGTAAAGGTAGGAGTAGCTAAGGAAATAGTAAATGAATAGATTCATTATGCATGCAAAAACAATATCATGTCATACATGATTTTCTCATTATCTATTCAAACATAAGGCACAAGCCAAACTCCTTAACCATTATTGTCCCACCTAAGGGTCTCGAAATACAATGTTAAGACAATTCATCTCATGACAAAGTAAAGTAATCAAATATTGTACAACCTGAAATTCAATACCGATATGGTACCTAAATCCTCAAATAAACAATACCCAATTTTTTTTTTTTTTTTTTTTTTTTTGTCATCACTCGAAATTTCATAACCAACGACACACTGAGAGGGTATGACCATCAATCATGGCATTCTTAGCACCAATTGCAATCCAAAAATCTTTCCAAATCTAAAATGTTTTATCTTAGGTTTCCCATGGATTAATCTAGTCAAATTGCTTAGACTGTTGGTTTCTCCATAAGCAAGTTACCTGTCAAGTGCCTTGAGGTGCAGAAAAAAATATCAATTGGTTAATAAATGGACTCAAAAAGTGATATCTTATTCTGGTAGACTTCAACTAATCAAATCAATTCTACACAAGATTCAATCTTAAGAGTTTCTTCTATAATTCTCCCTTAAGCTATCATACATGATCTAAAGAGCAAGTTCAAAGCTTTCCTTCGGGAAGCAATGAATGAAATACAAATTGTTACAAGTTAAAATGAGAATAAATATGTAAACAAATAAATGAAGGAGGGCTTGGGATTAAACTTCTTTTAGAATGGAATAATGTTGTTGTAGTCAAACCAATCTAACAATTACATTCTTTTAAGGAATTTTTTAAGGTAATTTGGATACATTTATACAAAATAAAAGGAAATAACTTATGGACACACTATGATTCTCGAATTTGGAGGAAGATATTGAAAAATTAGTGCATTCACTCATCAAGTACACTATTGAAAATGTGAAGAATATTTGTATTCTTCATGATAATTGGCATCCACATAGTCACCATTATTATATCACTATTGGTCCTCATTTATAGTTTGAGCTTGGCATCAAAACATTTCTAAAGTGGAAGAAATAATCAAGAATCTTGATCAATGGTGTTGACTAAGTAGACATTCTCAATAGTTATACCTAAGGAATGCCATCACTTTTATTCCAAATGCAATAAAGGAAGACAAGATTAGATACTAAGCTCATTAATAAATTTTCAACCTCCTTAGCTTAGGACCTATTAGAGACAAGAAGCCTATCACTGCTTGGGCAAATTTACTCAAGATAAAGTATGTCCCATGGCATTCATTTGTTTGTTGGCCTGTAATTTGGGATAGGCTTTGTACAAAAATCATTTGTTTTTTTATTGTACATATAGCAATTTATAGTAAAATCAACTATGAATTTAAAATACGAAGGACTTCAATGAATTGGTAACAAACTTAATTGGCTATTAGGTCTTGGTAACTCAAAATATGATGAAATTTTAAAGTTGGCTTCGTCTGTTGTTCTATACCATGCCTAGAAATTGAGAAATTTTATGTTGAATCTAAAGTTTATTTTGAGTAAGCATTCAATAAGCTATTAAGGATGTAAAGTTTAAATGTTTGAACAACAAGGGACTTGAATTCTTAGGCTAAGGCTTAGATGTTTGACCTTATTTGTCATCTTCTTTTGTACTGCTTGTGCTCTCCCACTTTTTTATAATACTAGCAAAGCACGTACATTACACATGAAAAAAGTTTATTTTAATTCATCTTTAATTTGCAAGAATAATGTCCAAGCATAGAGATAAATATGGTTTTTTTTACTGCTTATTTCATTTAGGGAAAGAACTATGTGAGAAAATAAGTCTTGAACCATGTGATGGAAAGAATCCTATAGCTAGTACCATAGCCATTGAATTTTTGTAGACTTTGAGAAGGCTTTGAGCCAACTAATGTCAATTTTACAACATAGAAATTGTTGCATATGATAAGAGTAAAATATGAAAATCAACAAGTGTTTTAGCAAGCAATTAAAGATGTAAAATTTAAATTTTAAACGACAAGGGATTTAGGCTAAAGCTTAGAAGTTTGACCTTCTTGGTCATCTTCTTTTCTACTGCTTGTACTCTCCAATTTTTGGTAATACCTTCAAAGGAACGTGCATTGCACATAAATTTTTTTATTTAAATTCATCTTTTATTTACAAGCATAATCGCCAAGCTTAGAGATAAATACAGATTTTTGCAGTATTTATTGTATTTAGTGAAATATGTGAGAAAATGAGTTTAAGTCATGTAGTGGAAAGAATTCTATATCTAATACCATAGTCATTAAATTCTTGTAGACTTTGAGAAGGCTTTGAGCTAACTAATGCTAATTTTACAACATAGATATCGTTGCATATGATAATACTAAAATATGAAAATCAACAAGTGAATGAACATTCTAATATCCTAATCTCTCTATACTAATTGTACACCAAAAAACATAAACCATAAAATGGAGGTTGTTCATTGTACATAATTTGTCTTACTAATATGGTTGAAGTTATTTTTTTACTAGTGCTCCCATTGTTTGGAATAATTTATCCATAGGTTAGATATTAAGGATGACACCTTTAAGTTTTAATAATTATTAGACGAATTGCAATATGATTATAACTATCACAGTTATAAGTTTATAACTACTATTGAGAAAGTTATTGTGTCGAGAAGATTTACTACTACTACTACTACAACTACTACTACTGCCACCACCGCTACTACTATTTTTCAAGTTAGCATGTATTGAATCAAAATAGAAACCACATCAAGAAGAAAAGCCAATAAATAAATAAAATATTCATTTTGTTGAGGCCCTGAAATCACCCCTCTCAGTGATATTTTGTCGACGGGACACGTGGCATGCGACGAATCCAATAGGGAGTTCGTCGACAAACCCTGTTTTTTCCCCTTTTTTGAATTTCCTTTCTCCTCCTTTCCTTTATTATTATTTGCTATAATTTTTCGGGTTTATACATTCTCCCCTCATTATAAAAATTTCATCCTCAAAATTTACTATCTGTATTGAACACCATCCTTTGAGGAAAACGGCTACTTATTTTAGTGCTTACCCTCACTCGTGGTGGAGGAATACTATGGTTACATTCAGGATCCTGAGAGATTACAAATACACATAAAATAAAATTCTCCCACGACCAAAACACTATCTACTAACAAAAACTATTACTTATACTGACTATCCTGTACAAAAGAAATTTAACATACTTACCTGTATCTTTTCCTGATTACTATTAATCCCTGCTAAAAAGGTGCAGGTATTTTTGTCGTATTTCTTCTTCAAGTTCCTAAGAAGCTTCTTCCACCACGTGATTCTTCCGCAGGACTTTTACTAATGATATTTTCTTATTACGCAATTCATGTTCCTTCCTGTCTAAGATCTGTACTAGAGTTTCCTCATAAGCCAAGGTATCACTGAATTCTAACTCTGCATAACTGGTGACATGGGAGGGATCTGAGATGTATTTTCTTAACATAAAAATATAAAATACATCATGTATTATGAACAAAGCTCGTGGTAAAGTTAGCCGGTAGGCAACTAAACCCACTCTCTCAAGTACCTCGAATGGGTCAATAAACCTATAACTCAGCTTACCCTTCCTCCCAAAACTCATAGCTCCTTTCAGTAGCGTTATTTTCAAAAACACATCGTTACCCACTTCAAATTCTAATTCCTGGCGGCAAATATCTGCATAACTTTTCTGCCGACTCTAAGCTACACTAATTTTGTCTCGAATAAACCAGACTTTATCGTATGCCTGCTGCACTATTTCTGGTCCCAAAACTCGCCTGTCACTTAATTCATCCCAATATAGATGTAATAACCTGGAAAAAAAATTAATTAATTAATTAAAATTATTAATCAATTAATTAGTTAAAAATTATTAAATTAATATATTAAATAAACAAGTAAAAATAAATAGTATGAAAAAAAAATAATAAAACAAAATAAATAAATAAATAAATAAAATTAAAATTAAATTTAAATTTAAAAAAAATTAAATTAATTAAACTATTATAATAATTATTAATTAAATAATACAATATAATATAATATATTATATTATATTATAAGATTATATATGTATATATATGTATAGATAAGATTACTTCCTGAAGAAGAGCTTCAAGAAGATTGTAAATTTAAAAGTGTCATCTCTCTCTTCCCTCACTGTCTCCATCACTCTCTCTGTCATTCTCCTCTTTCTCCTCAATTTTGTTGGCTTAACAAGCGCCGATCAAAAAAAGGAAGGTACCGCTGAATTCCTAACTCTGCCACCAACATTTCTACTAGAGCAGATTTGTCGTAAGAGTGGCGTAGACACCCCTAGAGAAATGTATATTTTTCTTAATTTCTTAATTTCTTGTTAAATATACAATTAAATTGACGATCAAGCACCATCATAGTGTCCTAATCATGATCGTCATCATTTTGACATAAGTAAAGTTCCAATTACGATTTTTTAGGCCCCACTCCAAAACGAAAGTGGGATTTGAGAAATTTGGTAATTTGACTATATTTAAGGGTATTATTATTTATTTAGAATTTATGGGCCTATAAAATATCAAAATAATATTTTATTTAGGATTGATTTAATGGAATTAGGATTTTTTATTCAAGGTCCGGGTGAGCGCCGCAGGTATTTTTCAGAGTCCCTATTGGCGTAATTCAAGAAACCAGGTACGGGGAAAAATATATATTAAATCAGAATTTTTATGAATTTAATGGAAAAAAAATTATGTTTTATAT
This sequence comes from Malania oleifera, assembly GCF_029873635.1. Taxonomy (NCBI): domain Eukaryota; kingdom Viridiplantae; phylum Streptophyta; class Magnoliopsida; order Santalales; family Ximeniaceae; genus Malania; species Malania oleifera. The sequence continues at coordinate 62,361,981 of NC_080426.1, forward strand.
ACGTGTACATGTTTCAGTATGGGTTTAAAATGCCAATTGTTTAAATTGTATTTTTTCGAGTTTAGGGTTGTTTATTAGATACGTATATGCAAAAATGAACTGATGAAAGTGGAAAAATATTTTCAGGATAATTATGTAAGAAATGAAAGGTATTTTCGGTATACAAACGTTAAATGTTGGTTGGCTTATTTTACAAGCAATGTCTAAATTTTATTGTTAAATTGTGTGGCATGAGTAAATGTAAATTCTGTGCAAATATATGTTAAATGTATGAGATGCAGGTTAAGTAAGTAATGCATTGAAAATAAAATATGATATGAATTATATTGCATGTGTGTGTCAACCATGTAAACAGCTGAAAATGTTGGGTAAAACAGTTGACAGATGCTGGGTAAATGTATAACAGCTAAAAAATGTTAGGTAAAACAGCTGAAAGATGTTGGGTAAAATAGTTGAAAGATGCTGGGTAAATGTATGATAGCTGAAAAATGTTGGGTAAAACAGCTGAAAGATGTTAGGTAAAATAGTTGAAAGATGCTGGGTATGAAATGAAAATAGAAATGAAATGTGAAATGTGAACAATGTAAAAATGGGAAAGAGCCACGTAAAGTGAAATGAAATTAAAAGTAAAAGATGAAAACATGAATAGTTGAGAGATGCAGAATAATGGCAAATAAAATGATGTATTATGATATTAGAAGTACTTATGTACGTAGAATGTGCTACGATTTGGGCGGGGCAGACTCTTCTCCTAAGGGCTTGCTGAGAAAGGAGAGTACACTAGTAGCTTTAGATGTGACAATAGTTACATAACGTACTAGGGCAGATGGAACCTACTTATAGAGTGGGTAGATTTCCCTATCCTTAGGGCCTTTATCGGTAAGCTATTGTTGAACGGTATGAGTACGAGATCAATTTAACACTTGAGGGCTTATTGAGTAAGGTGAGTGCCCTAGTATACTTTATTAGTAACCTCAGGGTTGCCTAAATATTAAAGCAGAGTGGTGCTACTTATATGGGAGGGTAATCATCCCTATCCTCGGGTAATCTTGTGGGTTAAATTTTTTGCATGTGTTTAATTAGGATCAGAGAATGATTTCAGAAATTGTGTTAACGATTTTCAAATATTAAATAATATGTTATATATGAACTCATGCTAGCCACACACTGTATTTAATATATTGTTTCTTCCCTTACTGAGATGTGTTTGACCCGAACATAAATGTATTTTTTTTTTAGGATTTCCTGGAGATCGAGCTTAGGGAGCTCAAGGGTTTTTTTGACTTTTTGAGAAGTATTAAAAGAAAGGGTATGTGCTGATAATACTTTGGGAAATGTAAATATTTATATTTTATGTCTTTATGTTTTAAGTCAGTTATGAAAGGAATGATTGTGAAAATACTGAAATTTTTTGGGAGTTATTTAAATTTATGGAAATGCAGGTGATGGATGATTACTATGGATTATAGATAGGAATTAGTAAACTCTGGTATTATATTTGTTGAAAGATTATAATTATGTTTTCCGCTGCGCATATGTTGATTATGGATTATTAGGGATTTTATAAAGGATAATGTGTCGGACCCAGGTTTAAGGGTTTGGGGTGTTACAATATGGTATCAGAGCCATGTCTAGCCGGAAGTGTGATTAGGTTCACATCGCCTAGATATGGAAATATTAGAAGGTTAGAGATGATTTATACTAGAGTATAGGATTGAGTTGCGATAAGGATAGGGATGGGTAGATTAAGATATCGTTAGGAATCCTGAGTTATGTTTTGTAAGTTTGGGGGCAAAAATCCCTTGATGGTCTTCTGTGTTTTTCTGAAGAAGTAGCTAGCTTCAGAAAATCATGGCAAATCCATCGATGGTGATGTTTCCGAGAAGAGAAATTAGAGCTCGGGATTTGAATTCGATGGTTAGGTTAGTTGCTTTCAGAGGTTAAGGAAATGATTGATTAGCTAGTAAAATTTTGATGATGAAATTTCTTAAAGGAGGGTAGAATGTAATAACTCGGGAAAAAAATTTAATTAATTAATTAAAATTATTAATCAATTAATTAGTTAAACATTATTAAATTAATGTATTAAATAAACAAGTAAAAAGAAATAGTATGAAAAAAAATAATAAAACAAAATAAATAAATAAATAAATTTAAATTTTTTTAAAAAAATTAAATTAATTAAACTATTATAATAATTATTAATTAAATAATATAATATAATATATTATATTATATTATAAGATTATATATGTATATATATGTATAGATAAGTATAAGATTATATATGTATATATATGTACAGATAAGATTACTTCCTAAAGCAGAGCTTCAGGATGATTGTAAATTTAAAAGCGTCATCTCTCCCTTCTCCCACTGTCTCTGTCACTCTTTCCATCGTTCTCCTCTTTCTTCTCAATTTTGTTGGCTTAACAAGCGTCGATCGAAAAACAGAAAGTGTTGTTGAATTCCTAACTCCGTCACTGACATTTCTACTGGAGCAGATTTACCGTGGGAGCGGCGTAGGCACCACTACTCGGGAAAAGTTTATTTTCCCTAATTTTTTAATTTCTTGTTAAATCTACTGTTAAATCGACGATCAGGCACCACCATGGTACCCTAGTCATGATCGTCGTCATTTTGACATAAGTAAAGTTCCAATTGGGGTTTCCTAGGCCCCACTCCAAAGCAAACATGGGATTTGAAAAATCTGGTAATTTGGCTATATTTAAGGGTATTATTATTTATTTAGAATTTATGGGCCTAAAAAATATTAAAATAATATTTTATTTAGGATTAATTTAATGGAACTAGGATTTTTGATTCAGGGTCCAGGTGAGCGTCGCAGGTATTTTTCAAAATTCCTGTTGACATAGTTCAAGAAACCAGGTAAGGAAAAAAATATATATTAAACCAGAATTTTTATGAATTTAATGGAAAATAAATTGTATTATATATATGTGTATATGTTTCGGTATGGGTTTAAATGCCAACTTTTTAAATTGTATTTTTTTCGAGTTTAAGGTTGTTTATTAGATACGTATATGCGAAAATGAGCTGATGAAAGTGAAAAAATATTTTTAGGATAATTATGTAAGAAATGAAAGGTATTTTGAGTATATAAACGTTAAATGTTGGTTGGCTTATTTTGCAAGTAATGTATGAATTTTATTGCTAAATTGTGTGGCATGAGTAAATGTAAATAATGTGCAAATATATGTTAAATGTATGAGATGCAGGTTAAGTAAGTAATGCATTGAAAATAAAATATGATATGAATTATGTTGCTTGTGTGTGTCAACCATGTAAACAACTGAAAGATGCTGGGTAAAATAGCTGAAAGATGTTGGGTAAAATAGCTGAAAGATGTTGGGTAAAATAACTGAAAGATGTTGGGTAAATATATGATAGTTAAAAAATATTAGGTAAAATAGCTGAAAGATGTTGGGTAATGTAAAAATGGAAAAAATCCACATAAAGTGAAATGAAATGAAAAGTAAAAAATGAAAACATGAACAGTTGAGAGATGCAAAATAATGGCAAACAAAATGATGTATTATGATATTAGAAATACTTATGTACGTAGAATGTGCTACGATTTGGGCGGGGCATACTCTTTGCCTAAGGGCTTGTTGAGAAAGGCGAGTGCACTAGTAGCTTCAGATGTGGCAGTAGCTACATAACGTACTATGGCAGATGGAACCTACTTGTAGAGCGGGTAGATTTCCCTATCCTTAGGGCCTTTGCCGGTAAGCTATTGTTGAACAGTGTGAGTATGAGATCAATCTAACACTTGAGGGCTTATTGAGTAAGGTGAGTGTCGCGACGTCCTGGGAGCGCGTGTGCCCCGGGCGGCGAAATAAAAAATGATTTTTAAATTTTCAATTAAAGATTTGAATGTCGGAGTCGCCACTAACCTTTTAGTATGGTTAGAACACATGATTACTACCCCGTTAGGGGTAGAATGGGTCTATGTTACCAGAGTTAAGCTCAAGAGTTCAGTTACACGAGAGGAAGGTACAAGTACCCCCTACGCGCCCGTTCTTACGAACGGTACCTAATTAATTTGAAATTATCCCTAAGTTAATTTAATAAGTCTTTAAATTACTCTTTTTTATGAATTTATAAATATAAATAAATATAATATAATATAATCTATATACATATATTCCCTCAGAGCTTAAAGTACGTGATGCCCGAAGGCTCATACCCCCGCAATAAAATCATAGTGCTTAAAAATCAAAAATACTTTATAAAATACGCTTCCAAATTTTAGAAATTTTATGGGTTTTCCTAAGTATGAAAATACTAGTTTGGGAGGTTCTTGATAATAGATATAATAAGTTAAACATAATAATAAAGATAAAAAATAGTAATAAACTAGAATATTAGGACACCACAATACATACTAATCAACATATATAATACAAGCTAAAATACTAAAACTAGCACAATACAAAATACTAGATATAAATATATGGTATTTGCTAAGATTCTAAACATACCACCATACTATAAGACTAAATATATAACACGAGCTAAAATATCCAACATACTAATGATAGTAGAATATAAAATATATAATATAGACTAAGATAATGACAATACCATTAAAATACTACATGTACGTTATAAACAAAAAATCTCAAACATACCATAATACACATGATCACGATAATAATAATAAATATCCACAAATACTATAATACGTAACAAATTACTATAAAACTATATACTAAAATAGCATGATACCAAAACACCAAATATATTATATTACCTAAAATATTAAACTTACCATAATAAATAATACATTATATATTAACATACTAAAAATATCATAATAATAAATATATAGTATTACTCAAGATGCTATATTAAAAGTTACCTAAAATACTAAATTAGATGTATGATGTTACTTATAAATCTTAAGTTGTTAAATACCTAATATGACTAACATTTTAGAATACTAAATACACATACAACTATAATTCTAAAATACCACATGTACTACAACTAATCTACTAAAAATCCTAACATGATATATAACATGACCAAAATTCTAAAATACTAATAATATAATATAAAATTAACATACAATATAAGCATGAATAAAATAAAAAATATCTTACACATAAGAACCACAACAAGATAATAACCCGAAACCTAAGAATACATATTACACATACAACTTGAACATTGTGCACTAAAAAAAATAAAAATAAAAATAAAAAAATGAAATAAAATAAAATAAAATATGACAACAGAAAATATTATAAATGAAATCTTACCTTGGCAATAAAACAAAAAAATCCTACAATAATGAAGATAAACAAATTAGTATTTATAAATATGAAAATTAATTATTAAAAATCCTAAAACAATAACCAAGCAAAATTTAAACTTTATAATAAAAACATGTGTGTGCTGTGTGTGTTTTACTGTGTGTGCAGTGTGTGTGTTGATGTATGTGTTGTGTGTGTGTGCAGTGGGTGTTTTGTAGTGTGTGCTGTGTGTGTGTGTTGCTGTGTGTGTTGTGTGTGTGTGTGCAGCGTATGTTTTGCAGTGTGTGCTCTGTGTGTGTGCTGTGTGTGTGCGTTTCTGTGTGTGCTGTGTGTGTGTGTTTCTGTGTGTGTGCTGTGTGTGTGTGTGTTGCTGTGCGTGTGGGTTTCTGTGTGTGTTTTGTGGGATATACACACAGTTGCAGCAGCAAAATAATAAGAAATAAAAAATAAAAAATAAAAAAATTTAAACTTTATGGAATAAAACACAAGCTGTGTATATTTGTATGTGCGTGTATGTATATACAGCAGAGGGGCAGGGAGGTACTTACAGTGGGGTTACTTGCAGAGGGGGAAAACCGCCGGAGAACTGGAGGATCTTGCCGGGAGCAGGAGTTGAGGGAGGTTGCTAGGGCCTGGTTTGTTGGTTGGGTTGATGGTGGACGTTGGGTATGGAGGCCGTGGCTGCGATGGTGACGGAGAGGGGAAGACACGCGAGCTTCTCGTCGGGGAGTTGCCGGGGCCTGGGCTGTGCGTGAGTGAGGGAGATGGACTTGTGCACTGCCGTGGTACGACTCTTGCTGGCTTGTGACTCTCTTGTCGGCTGCTGCATTGCCGGAGTTGATGGATGAAGACGTGAAGAAAGGCTATGGGGCAAGGGTTGTTGGTTGGGTTGATGGTGGACGTGCTGAGATGGAGGCTGTGAGGGACGGAGAAGAGATTAAGAAAAGAAAAATTTCTTTTTTTTTTTGTCTTTCTCTTTTGCACCCCACCCCCCCACTTCCTCATTGCCCTTATATAAAAAAAATTGAAAACCCTAAAACAAAACTTCCCTTTTTTGAATTTATTATTATTTTTTTATGCTTTTATTCTTATGGTAATAATGAAAATGAAAATAGTAATAATAATTATTATTATAGTAATAATATAAGGATAATAAGGTAATAATAATAATAATACTACTAATAGTAAATAATAATAAATAATTATAGTAAAAAAATAAAAATGAAGATACAATCGATAAAATAATAATAATAATAATAATATTAACAAAAATAAAGTAATAATACTAATATTAAAAGTAATAATAATAATAATAATAATAATAATAATAATAATAATAATAATAATGATAACATCACCAAAAATAATAAAAATAATAATAGCCAAAATAAGATACTAATGCTAATAATAATAATAATAAAATAATAATGATAATAATAAATCAAAAACAATAAAATAATGAAAAATAAAAATAATTATAGTAAAGTAAAAATAAAATAAAAATAATAAAAGTACTAGTAATAATAATAAAAATGAAAAATAATAATGATAATAAAAATGCTAGCAAAATAATAGTAAAGTACTAATAATATAGGAAAACAATAATAATAATAATAATAATAATAATAATAATAATAATAATAATAATAATAAGAGGGGACCCCGTGTTCTATTTGGTTAGAGCAAAAATAGGGTGTCTACAGTGAGTGCCCTGGTATGCTTTATTAGTGACCTTAGGGTTGCCTAAATATCAAAGCAAAGGGGTGCTACTTGTATGGGTGGGTAATCAGCCCTATCCTCGGGTAATCTTGTGGGTTAAATTTTTTGCATGTGTTTGATTAGGATCAGAGAATGATTTCAAAAATTGTATTAACGATTTTCAAATGTTAAATAATATGTTATATATAAACTCATGCTAGTCATACACTGTGTTTAGTATATTGTTTCTTCCCTTATGGAAATGTGTCTCAACCGAATATAAATGTTTTTTTTTTTTTTTTTTTTTTCAGGATTTCCTTAAGATCGAGCTTAAGGAGCTCGAGGGTTTTTTTGACTTTTTGAGAAATATTAAAAGAAATGGTATATGCTGATAATACTTTGGAATGTAAATATTTGTATTTTATGTCTTTATGTTTTAAGTCAGTTATGAAAGGAATGATTGTGAAAAAACTGAAATGTTTTGGGAGTTATCTAGATTTATGGAAATGTAGGTGATGAATGATTACTATGGATTATAGATAGGAATTAGTAAACTCTAGTATTATATTTGTTGGAAGATTATAATTATATTTTCCGCTGCGTATATGTTGATTATGGATTATTAGGGATTTTATCAGGTACAAAGCACCGGACCCAGGTTTAAGGGTTTGGGGCTTTACAATAGAGGATAATGACACCTCCTACCCTAAATCGCCTTGTAAGGTGTCATGCCAATACTGGCCTGATAGCTGTTATTGTATGCAAACTCAATCGGTGGCATATATTGGGTCCAACTATCCCCAAAATCCAGCACGCATGCTCGAAACATATCCTCTAATATCTGAATCGTTCTCTCAATCTTCCCATCCATCTGAGAATGAAACGTCTTGCTGAATGATAACTAAGACCCCAGAGCCTCCTACAAGCTCCTCCAAAATCGTGACGTGAAACATGGGTCTCGGCCTAATACAATAGACACTAGCACCCCATGTGATCGTACAATCTCCTGAATATATAATTCTACCAGTCTGTCCATGCAGTAGTTGACTTTAATAGAGATAAAGTAAGCGGTTTTCGTCAGTCGATCTATGACCACCCAAATAGAATTTTGTCCCTGCCACACTAGCGATAAACCTATCACAAAATCCATAGAGATATGGTCCCATTTCCATTCCGAAATGTACCGTGGTTGCAACTATCTTTCCGATCTCTGGTACTCAGTCTTAACCTGCTGGCATGTCAAACACTACTGCACAAATTTAGTAATCTCCCTCTTCATGTCACTCCACCAGAAATACTCTCGCAAATCTCTATACATTTTAGTATTGCCTAGGTGAACTGTGTATAGGGACCTATGAGCCTCCTCTAAAATCGTCTTTCTGATATCCATATCTGCAGGCACACATAATCTGGTACGGAACCGTAGAGTTCCATCATCTGAAATGTTGAACTCCTCCCCCTACCCGTCCTACACCTTCTCTATCAATTCCATCAATTTTGTGTCATTCTTCTGGGCTGCTTTAATCTTTTCATATAGTGTAAGTTGCACCACTAGGTTGGCAATAAATGCTTGATGATCATCCTCTACTAACTTTACGTCGAGTCTCTCTAAATCCATTAGAATCGAGTGTTGAACTACTGCTGCTAACTGTGTTGTATCTCCTTATTTCTGGCTCAATGCATCAGCCACCACGTTGGCCTTCCCTCGGTGGTAGCTAATGGTGCAGTCATAATCCTTTATGAGCTATAACCATCTCCTTTGCCACATATTCAACTCCTTCTGCGTGAAAAAGTACTTCAAGCTTTTATGGTCTGAAAATATTTCACATTTCTCTTCGTACAAATAATGCCTCCAAATTTTCAATGCATGAACTACTACAACCAATTCTAGATCGTGAGTGGGATAATTCTTTTTGTATTCTTTTAATTGTCTGGAAGCATATGCCACAACTCTGCCATGCTGCATTAATATACATCCGAGCCCTTTCAAGGACGCATTGTTGTAGATCACATAACCATTACCCCCTGATGGGATGGTCAACACTGGCGCAATGATGAGCCTCTACTTTAATTCCTAGAAGCTTTGCTCACAATTGTCGTCCCATTCAAACCTGACATTCCTCCTGGTTAGACATGTCAGAGGCCCTGATAATGATGTAAAACCCTCTACAAACCGACGGTAATATCCCGCCACTCCTAAGAAACTCCTGACTTCCTAAACATTCTTCAGCTTGGCCCAATTCACCACTGCCTCTATCTTGATGGGATCCACTGAAATTCCATCCCCTGATATAACATGCCCCAGAAACGCAACTTTCTCTAACCAGAATTCACATTTACTAAACTTGACATACAATTTCTTTTCCCTAAGCATCTGAAGTATAAGCTTTAAGTGTGCCTTATGCTCCTCAAAACTCCTCGAGTAGACCAGTATATCATCAATGAAAACTACAATGAACTGTTCTAGATACTGGTGGAAGATTCTATTCATTAAATCCATGAATATAGCAAGAGCATTCGTCAAACCAAAAGGCATAATGAGGAATTCATAATGCCTATACCTGGTCCTAAAAGTTGTCTTCGAAACGTCTTCTGCTTTATTCTTCACTTGGTGATAACCTAACCATAGGTCTATCTTGGAATAGACATGAGTCCCCTGGGGCTGATCAAATAAATCATCTATACGAGGTAGAGGAGACCAATTCTTAATAGTTACTTTGTTTATTTCTCGGTAATCTATACACATCCTCAGAGACCCATCTTTCTTTTTCACAAATAATACTAGAGCTCCCAAGGGCGATACACTAGGTCTGATAAATCCTTTATTCAATAAGTCCTACAACTGGTCCTTTAGTTCTCCCAATTCTTTCGAAGCCATTCGGTAAGGAGCTTTAAAGATTAGCGCCATCCCTGGAAGTAAATCGATAGCAAAATCTATCTCGCGATCGGGAGGCAACCCGGATAACTCCTCTAGGAAAACATCTGGAAACTCTTTTACTACTGGTGTACTGCCAAGTTTCAATTCATTTTCTGTCATTTCCTTTACATAGGCCATAAACCCCCGATACCCGTCTGGAAGTATCTTCTCGTCTACGTAGATGACACTAATTGAGGTGGAGAATACACTTGTGACCCCACAAATCTGAATTCTTACTTCTCGGGTGGTCTGAATATCACCTCTTTCAAATGATAGTTGATACTAGCATAGTTAGTTGCCAACTAGTCCATACCCAGTATTATATCGAATCCATGCACGTCAAGCACAATTAGGTCAGCTAGTAGTACTCTTCCTTGAATTTCTACTGGGTAACCCCTGAGCACCCTACGACACTTCACCACTGATCCAGCTAGTGTAGCCACCGACAATTCTATATCTAATAACTGGGTCTCGTCTCCAGACAATTTAACATACCTCGCCGATACAAAGGAATAGGTGGCACCTGAATCAAATAAAACAATAATTGGATATGATAAAGCAATAAGGGTACCTGTCACGACATCTGCGACAGTCTCAGAGTCTTCTGGTGTTAGAGCATAAACCCTCGCCAGGGCTACATTCCTCTACCGACCTCCACGAGGCTCCTAATAAACTCCTCGATAAGGTCTAGGAGCAGGAACGATACCAGGTGGTATAGGGCAATCTCGTACCAAATGCCCTAGTCTACCACAATGAAAATAGATGCCCCTCCCCATTCAACACTCTCCCAAGTGTCTCCTTCCACAGGTCTGACATATAGGGTGGGTCTACACTCCCTGAACCTCATGACCCACTATCTCCTACCTCTGTCTTCTGCCATAATTTCCTCTCCTCCACTGGCCCCAACTAGATCCATGCTGGAAACCCGAAGGCGTGGATCTTTTCTTCTGTCTCTACTCCTCTGCATCCATCTGCTTACTAGCCTCAGCCATAGCTGCTCTATCTACTAACTCAGCAAAGTCCTACACTTTCAGCACTGCTACCTATTTGTAAATTTCTCGCCTCAGACCTCTTTCAAACTGCCTTCTTTACTTCATCGGGAACAATATACAGGGCAAAGCGAGACAACTCTATCAACCTTGCTGCATACTACTGGACTGATTGTTGTCCCTACTTCAAATTCAGGAACTCCTCCATTTTGGCTTTCTGATAGTGGCTAGAAAGTATCTATCAAAGAACAATTCTCCAAAATGGCACCAAGTCATAGCTATAGGTACCTTCCTCTATTCCTCCAGTAGTTTTATAGTAGTCCACCACCTCTCGGCCTCCCCTGACAGTTTGTAGGTGGCAAATAAGACCCTCTGCTCCTCTGTGCACTGCAGTACCGCCAACACTTTCTCAATTTCTTGCATCCAATTTTCAGCGGTTGCAGGATCAGCTCCTCCCAAAAATATCGGAGGATTCATCTTTGTGAATTTCTTTATTGTACACCCATGGCCTACAAATGGGCCTCCCTACTCTCTGGAGCTACGTGTGATCTTAGCCATGATCCACTGAGCTACATTGCTTAATACTACATCTGAATTAGCCTTGCCTGCACCCGAGGGCCCTGCACCATCACTACCGCTTGCATGGGCACTGCCACCCCAGGGTCCATCTTAAAAAGACAATAAACATGGCTTAGGGACCCTATCCTTATAATTTACGTATCCTACTAAAATCTCATATCATCCCCCTATCTTGACATCTTTATCTTTATTCAAGATTTAGTCCTACACTTTAGAAACACAACCCGTAAATAGTTTACCATAGCTTTTCTAAAATTGTCACCCCAGGAAAGACACAGAAACCACCACGGAAGTCCTGCCTCTAGACTACAGAACAAAACGTCAAATCCTTTTCCTATACTCTAGTATTGTTTTCGCTGCATTCTAAAGTCTACAAAACCTAGCAACCTAGGCTCTGATACCAAACTGTAACGACCTGCCTATTTTGTCATATTTTTTTTCACATAATAACATACATAATATCTAGCTAAACTATTATAGTCATGGTCAACCTAGACCCATGGGTACTAGGGATATATCTATCATAAAGCCTCTAATACCTAAGCAGCGGGATATAAAATCAATACATGCCATAAATACTAGAAACCATACCAGAGTTCTATTAAATCCGCAATATACATATACATACAGTCATCCACAAAAGATGAAAAAGTGCTCCTAGGGTCTTAACCCAAAAACCCATCTAACCCTAGCTCATCTACTTACCCTACAGATAAGGTAGTCCCGTCCTTTTCTACTGCTACGGGGCTCTATCCACCCTCCTACCTGGACTTCTTGAAATATTTGTAATGTTGGGTGAGACACCTCTCAGTAAGGGAAATAAACTAACACTAGCATGTGGTTACATGAGTATTTTCGTGTTATACATAATATCAGTACATAAATCATATTTAGTAATAACTGTTTATATCGTATCTGAATAAAACATGATACATCATAACATAATATAACGTACTAAATTTCTATACAGGAAAATCATCTTATATAACTATACAATGCATGAATAATACCCAGGATGGATAGCTAGCTGATGTCATGTATTACCCCCATATGAATGAGTTGTGTGGCCCAAAGGCGGGACCTAGCAATGGCTGGCCTACCACGTTAAGTCAAACATGAATCTGTAAGTATGATGGGCTTGCTCCTCTTGGTCCGGATTACCAGAGGGACTCCTGCACTACCATGAAGCCATATCAACTGCCATCTCCCACACTCTAGATAAGATGTGTGATAGCATTAATCATGATTATGAACTTGAACATATAGCTACGGTACCGTACATTGTGAAACTAAACTAAGTCATCCGCATTCTGATAACATATAGTACGTTTCATATACGCGTACATGATTGTTTCATAATCATAATAATATCTGACATGTTAATATTTCATGAATTCTTGCATATTATACATAATAACGGCATCTGAGCCAACATGAATCACGACATCTGTGTCGACATATCATAACATGAAAATCACGGCATCTGCGTCGGCATATCACAACGTACTGAACATGAAATTCTTGCACTGATTTACATAATATTTGTAAAATCATGGTTCATGTATTGTTTTATAGTTTTCCTGAAAACTGTGAATTCATGCTTATTCTAGAAAATCATAATTTCCTGATTTAACATAATTATCATGGAAAATCATTTTACATCCATTTGACATAGTTTAAAATCCTTATGGGTTGCATAGGTTAGGAGCATCCTTATTGCTTCCATTCTTGTTACGGGTGCAAAAGTTTCTTCATAGTCGATACCTTCTTCTTGATTATAATCTTGTGCTACTAGCCTCGCTTTGTTTCCAACAACTACCCAATTTTCATCCTTCTTATATTTAAAGACCTATTTAGTTCCGATGATTGAATGTTCTTTGGGTTTAGGTACTAGTTGTCATACTTGACTTCTTTCAAACCGATTTAGTTCTTCTTACATAGCCATAATCTAAGAATCATCATTTAAGGCTTCTTTAATGTTCTTGGGTTCATCTTGAGATAAAAATGCATAATGGTTGCATATATTTTTCAATGATGCTCTAGTAGTTACTCCTTTTGATGGTTCTCCAAGAATTTGATCTTTTGGTTGACTTTTAACATATTTCCACTCTTTTGGTATTTCTTGGTTTTCTATGGGGTTTTCATTTGAAGTTTCATCATTGTTTTCTTCTTTCATTTCAAGATTTTCTTCTTTTTGTGAGATATCTTCTCTTTCATCATTCTTAATTTCTTTGATATAGTTATTTGATTCATCAAAAGTTATATGCATGGATTCAATGATAGTAAGTGTTCTTTTATTATAAACCCTATAGGCTTTACTATTTGTAGAATATCCTAAGAACATGCCTTCATATGATTTTGCATCAAATTTACCTAAATCATCTTTATTATTGAGAACAAAGCATTTACATCCAAATACATAGAAGTAAGCTATGTTGGGTCTTCTACCTTTCCATAATTCATAAGGTGTTTTATCAAGTCTTGAGCTAATAGACACCCTATTTATAACATAACAAGCTGTATTTGCAGCTTTAGCCCAAAAGTACTTAGGTAAATCATTTTCATTTAACATGGCTCTTGCCATTTCTTGAAGAGTTCTATTTTTCCTCTCAACAACTCCATTTGTTGTGGAGTCCTAGGTGCTGATAAGTTATGGTTTATACCATGATCATCACAAAATTTGTCAACATTTTGTTTTTGAACTCTCTACCTTGATCACTCCCAAAGTTAGTTATGTTATAGCCTTTTTCATTTTATAGTTTCTTGCATAGAGTTATTAACATGTTACAAGCTTCATATTTATTTTCTAAGAACAATACCCAAGTATATCTTGAATAATCATCTACAATCACAAAGGCATATTGTTTGCCTCCTAAGCTTTGTGTTCTAGTAGGACCAAATAAGTTTAGGTGCAAGAGTTCTAAGGGTCTACTAGTTGATATGTACTTCTTCTTTTTGAAACTTGTCTTGACTTATTTTCCTTTTTAGCATGCATCACAAATCTTATCTTTTATAAATTTTGTATTTGACAATCCTTTTACTAAATTTTTCTTGGATAGTTTAGATAATATGTCCATGCTTTCATGTCTTAGTTTCCTATACCAAAGCCAACTAGTTTCATTCATGGCAGCCAAACAAGTCACATTTTGATTAATTAGGTTATCAAGATTTATACAATATACGTTATTTACCCTATGAGCTGTAAATAAGGTTTCATCATTCTGAGGATTTTGAATAATGCATTTGTCTTTCTTAAAAATTATTTCAAAACCTTTGTCACTTAATTGACTAATACTCAAAAGATTATGTTTTAAACCTTCTACCAACACATCATCAATTGTAAGAGAGGATTCTTTACCTATTTTACCAATGCCAACAATTTTACTTTTGGCATTGTCCCCAAAGGTCATGTATCCCCCATCCTTTTGTTTTAGTGTGGTGAACTTGGTCCTATCTCCGGTCATGTGTCTTGAACACCCGTTGTCCAAGTACCACTTTTCCCTTAATGGTGTTGTCCTAAAGCACACCTATAATGAAGGATTCATGGTCTTAGTTTTAGAAACCCAAATCTTCCTAACTTTCTTTGAATTATTTCTAGTTCCATTGTTTACTTTCCATTCATTTTGAATTTTAACATATTTCTTTTTAAGTGGCCAGTTAAACATCACATGTCCTTTATTCTTGCACATGCAGCAAGTAGTATTTTCATGTATATTGGTTGAGGAAGTACTAGCATAGTATTTTGCTTCTTTAACAAAATATCCCATGAATAACTTCTTACTTTTTTATTTGTTTTTCCATTATATCCGATTCCTTCTCTATTTCCATGCAATCTTTGTTGGTCAGTCATCTTTTCAAAAAAAATTTTATCTTTGGTAAAGTTATAAATGATTTTCTCTTTATCCTCTATTGACTTCTTAAGTTCAATTATTTCTAAATCCTTTTTATTTTGATCATCTTCTTGTAATTTGACTATTTCTTGAGTCATGTCTTCTATTTTCTCTTCTAACTTTTCAATATGATATTCTTTCTTTTTTTCAATGGATTTAGAAAATTCAAGTTGTTTCATTAGTTTTTCATTTTTTTCTTTCAAGTTTATGTTTCTTTTGGAGACTTTGATAAACCTTTTATGTAAGGAAAATAACTCAGCATGTAGTTCTTAATAGGAGGGCATGCTATCGCAATATTCATCACGAGATTTGTTACTAGATTTCGTTGATGAAGAGTAGAAAGAATTTACCTCTTCATCATTTGCCATGAAGCACATATTCGCTATCTCTTGTCCTCTTGACTCGTTCTCCGTTTCACTTGAGCTTGAATCATCCTATGTAGCATTCATGGCTTCCTTCTTCTTCTTTTTATCCTTTTTGTATAAAAGGCAGTTTGGCTTGATGTGTCCTGGTTTCTTGCAATGATAACATGTAGGAGGGTCATTTTTACTTTTGTTTTCTTTCCTACTAGTTTCCCCTTTTTTAGATTTCTTTTTACTAAACTTTATAGGGAACTTTTTATTTCTCCTATAGAACTTGCCAAATCTTTTAGTGATGAATGCTAATTCATCTTGGTCTAGACCACTAGATTCACTTTCATCTTCACTTGAGCTTTCACTAGCTACTTTTAAGGCAATGGACTTATTATGCTTAGGTTCAAGGTTTCTTTCTTTTAATGTCATTTCATAAGTGAGTAGTGAACCTATAAGTTCATCTAGTGAGGTAGTCTTAAGGCTCCTACCTTCAGTTATTGCAGTGGCCTTTGGTTCTCATTTGGAGGGAAGACCTCTTAGTATTTTCCAAATCATTTCATAGGGAGTGTAGGTCTTTCCTAAGACACTTAGATAATTTATTATGTGAGTAAATCTAGTATACATACTAGTGATTCTTGCATCCGGACTCATCTTGAAAGCTTCATACTCACTAGTAGCATGTCAATCCTATTATCTCTAACATCTACCGTTCCTTCATATGTTACTTCTAACTTATCCCAAATCTCTTTGGCTGTTTTGCAGACCATGACTCTATTGAATTCATTAGCTTCTAGAGCACAATACAAGACATTTATGGCACTTGAATTTATTTGTAGCATTTTGTAATCTATATCGGTCATATCCTTTTTCTCTTTAGGAATTTGTTTTCCATCCACTATTTTGGTAGGAATTAGATCTTCATCCATGACAACTTCCCAAGTATTCCAATCCATATGTTGAAGATATAATTGCATTCGTTTTTTTTTTTTTTTTACAAAAAGTGTAGTTATGTCCACAAAAGATAAGTGGTCGGGTTGAGGATTGGCCCTCTCCGAATGGAGCTACTCCTATGTGTGTCATTTGATCTTTTTATAGCTTCTTGTTAAGATTTACTATAACTAGGCTCTAATACCAATTGAAAATAGGATATAGTTCTCAAGAGAGGGGTTGAATTGGGTTTAAAAAAAAAAAAAATTATGTTCTTTTTAAAAGTTTTTATATTACAACAATAAACAAAACACAATCACAAAGTAACAATAAACACAACCCAAACACAATTACAAAATACTTATAAAATAATTAGTCCAAATCAACCACAATCAAGCACTTGATTCTTGTGACAATAGCCCTGTAGTAATATGCAATGCTTGCTGGATTTGTATAAGCCCTGTGTTAAAATTCACAATCACACTTCTTCCCAATGTTTAGCTTTTAAATAAACCTTCAGTTTAATAAGTTTAGGATGATCAACCAACGTAGTCCTTTTCAGTTTCCGCAATCAATGTTGATCAAACCAAAACAAATTATCTTCCAGTCTATTTAATAACCAAACACTCAAAATTCAAGAATTATAAAGCATCCATGCAGTTTGTAAAGTATGCTCAAAAGTAAAGAGTAGGGAAAAGAGAGAGGAACACAAGGTTTTACGAGGTTCGGCTTATACCCAACCTACGTCCTCGCCTTTGGCAAACTACCAAAGGATTCACTAGGTCAGTTCCTTTGCTAGGCGGAACAACACCGTTTACAACACTCCTTCGATTAGGCTAGAGCCCGCCTCTCCAAACGATATCCCCATGCTTGGAACGATAATCCAACAACCTTGAATCGTCTAGAAACAAGAAACAAGTAGAGAGATTTTTGTGTACAAGAGACACTCTCACAACAGAGTTGGTTACTACAATATTCAGCACAAATATACTTCAATGTAAATCAATATAAAAAGAGTGAAGCTCAATTGAATTTAGATCACCGAATTTATCTTTCGCGTATTGAAAGATTCATACTTTGAAGACTCAAATTTAGAGTTGGGATCAACAGTAATTCAGTAATGAAAGTAGAATGAGCACAAGAAAGATTGAGAGCTTTGAGAGTTCTTAATTTCTGAAAAATTTCTTGGTTGTTTAAAATCATTATAGTTTGTGCTATTTATAGATGTTTAAAAGATAATTCCTTGCTCCCCCAAGTTTTCTTGGAGTAAACATTAAGTTTTCAAAAAGAGTAGAGTCCAAGAAATCCATTTAAAAAATCTTCCCGTTGAGTTTTCTAAAAATCTGTTCGAGTGGCAGTCACCTGCCATAGTGAAAACTATATAACCAGAAGGTAGGCAATCGCCTGCCAAGACAGAGGCAGTCACCTAGCTTGACCACCTAGGCGCCTGACAGGGCTCAGGCAATCGCCTAGGAACCTACTGCTTCCCAAGTTTAATTCCTTTAATTTTGGCAGTTTACTGCCTATATTGGGCAGTCGCCTGACTCTCAGAAAATCCCTTTTTCACTTTGAAAACTTTCTTCCTTACTTGAGACCTTTATCATTTTGATTTAAAACATATTTTAAGGTCTTTAAAAAATTTGTTTCTTAGTTCCTTTTATTCGTACGAGCTTTAATTCAATTTATATTGAGGTTTACATGAAGTACTTATATAGAGACATCCTTAAAACTCTAAACTTTTGATCTTCATGTAAATCCTTGTTTTTCCATGATCATATATCATATTTGAGCTTTCAATCAACTTTCATTCTTCAAGCTTTTAAAAGGTATGTCCATCATAAGCTTTATTGACCTTTGAGTTTGACTTTGAAATACTTGAGTTTTGCCTGCTTCCTGAAACAATTTAACTTGAAAACCATATCAAACTTATCTTAATTTTTTATCATCAAAATAAGAATTGTAAGCCTTGTTAGGCCTACAATTTCATTTAAAGTTTTAATTTTTAAATATTGGTTGGGTGTTATTATTAAAGTTTATTATTTTCTTCCCCTCTTAATTAATATTAGTATTAGATTTAATCCTTGCTTGAGCTATTTGTTTAATTGATCAAAGTTTCATTCGGTTTCTTGAAAAAATTAAAAAAAAAAAGAATAAAATACAAAAATAAAAAAATATTTTCTTTAGAATTTAAATTTTTTGTTTTCTTTAGAATTAAATTTTGTTGGGTTCTCTTTAAATTAAATGTAGTTTAATTAAAGTCTGAATTTTTATTGTGTTTTTGTTTATCATTAATTGTTAAGGAGTTATATTTTCATTCTTGATTGCTTTAAAGTTTATTTCTTTTTGTGTTGATTGAGGTTTTTAGAATTACATACTTTAATTAAGTAATGAAGTTATCATCTTTAGTTTTTGTTTTTTTTTTTTTCCAAAATTCGAACATGGGTTTTAATTTTTGCTTGGCTAATTAAATATAGAATTTTCATTTCTTGTTGTTAAATTTAGTGCGTGTTAGGATTCATAATTTAAACTTCACATTGTTCTTTTTTATTTGTCAAAAATATAATCTCAAACAGCCCAAAAAACTCGAATTTTAACTATGTTCAATAAAATTTATTTTCTTGTTTCCTTTGGGATTACATGAAGTTTGAAATTAAGCTGCATTCCTTGAAGAGACGGTCTAATCCTTGGGCTAATTATTACACGACTGAACTCCTATATTTGGGATAGTCTTTGCTTATTTTTAGAGTGAGTCAATCCCCCCCCCCCTTTTGGGAATACACCAAAGTCAACATACTATTATTATTTCTATGCATCAAAGGAATACTAAATAAATAGATAAATTAAATTTGAAAAGTTACAGTTGAATTGCGATGGTATTTTTTATTTATTACAATATTTTTTTTATTTTTATAAAAATATGTTCATGTATATATCATTTTCCAACTTAATAATTACATTTCAAAAGTGTTTAGCTAAAATAAATGTCAAGATATAGGTCAAAAGAGAGAGAGATATAAACAAAGGATAAAAGGAATCGAGTTAAAATTTGAGACTTTTACATTGGAGGAGGATAAGAGATGGAAGATGGGCTATCTCTCGTTGCGTAGTCTATGCTCCAAGCATCCAATAGACAAACAAAAAGTAATATTTCAATATTTCAATAACTACTGCTGAGAAAGTTATTATCCTAAAAAGATTTACTACTATTGCCCCCACCGCCACCACCACTACTACTACAACTATTTTCAAAGGTTGCATGTGTTGAATCAAGATATAAACCACATCAAGAAAAAACCAAAAAATAAATTAAATAATTATTTTGTTCATGTGTAATTGGTGTCTCTTGTGTGTGTGTGCGCGCGCGCATGAAGATGCCAAAAAAATAATCATCATTAAATTGGAGTCAAAAATAAATAATATGAACTATTATGGCATTGATTTCTTGATTATTGCAAATATCCTTTAGATTTACTATTATTATTTCTATGCATCAAAGGAATAATAAATGTACAAATAATTTAAATAATAACCAAATTTGAGAAGTCACAAATGAATCACAATAATATGATTTTGGTTTATTACAATATATTTTAAATTTTATTAAAAATATATTCATGTGTATATTATTTTCCAACTTAATAATTACATTTCAAAAGTGTTTAGCTGAACAAATGCCAAGATAAAGAGAGGAAGAGATAAACAAAGGATAAAAGGATTGAGTTAAAGTTTTGGAATTTTATATTGGAGGATGATATGAGATGAAGACGAGCAATCTCTCATTATGTAGTCTAGGCTCCAAGCACCTAATAGACAAATAAAAAGTAATATTTTAATATATTAAAATTTAATATGTTTATATATATATATATATATATATATATATACATATATACTCTCAACTTTATAGGTTATACCCTATTTTGATTATGACAAATACTCTGGTATTTAATGTCTATCAAGTTTGCATGCAGGTTCATAGTAGTAAGATCGTACGATGGCATATGTTATCTTGAAGCAAAAGAAGACCCAGAAGATTCATTTGCTATAATTTAATATTAAGTTTAATTTGGGTTTATAATATTTAAGTTAGAAAGGTCTGTAATAATTAATGCTTATCATGCATATATGAACTAATAAGCTCAAAAACCTTTAAAAGACCCTAGATCCCTACGCTTGCACTTAGGTTAGTCCCTAAAATCACATATGCTATCAAGGGAACTTATTGAATTGAAACATGACTTAAAGGACTAAAACAGTAAGGTTTCAGGTGACCGAACCTTAATGTTCAAAACACCTCGATCGATTGAACTATTGAATAGTCAGCATGTTGACATAACTTTGGGCGACCGAACTCAGAATGAACTGAGTGTCCACGGTCAACCGAACACTTACCCCGACTTTGTCCAACTACTCAGGTGCCCGAATATTAGTGTTCAAATCACCCTCGGGTGACTGATCATGTGAGTTCGATAAACCGAACTTAAGACCAAGCGACTGAACCTCGGACAAATTGAAAAATCACCTTGGTCAGCAAACTAAACCCTCATTCAGGCACCTAAACACGGAAAAGCTACTTTTTCTGATGTGTCTATTCAGGCAACCGAACCTATGGCTCGATTGATCGAAACTCTCAGGTTGGCCTCAATTTTATTGCGATTAATTGGGGTTAAATAGAGTTAGTTTTCTTAAAATCTTTTAAAACAAGTTTAATTATTCCCGGCCTATACCCCCAACAGTTATAATTTAGGTCTTTTCTATATATATGGGTTCATTTACTCAATTAAGGAGAGATTAACACCTTGATTAGCAACAAAATTCTATAAAATTTTCTAAACTCTTTTTCATTGTTTGATTTTCAGATTGAGAGTTGAGCAAAGACTTTTCCCCTGATTTTATTTAATAAATCTGTGTGTGGGAAAAATCTTATAGCTAGTGAGTCTTTGCATCTTCAATGCAAGAGTCATTGAGCTTGTATTTTTGAGTGTGCAAAAATCTTTTTGCAAGCTCATTTTTTGCATATCTCTTGTAGTTGAATATTGAAAAAATATTTTTTAGAGATATTTAGAATACTCTTGGTAGAAATATTTGAAACCCTAAATTTTGATTGAAATTTACATCTATACTTAGTTTCAAAGATTAACTTGTTGATACACTCTTATGCTTGATTAAATATAGACATTACTTTGAATGTTGATTGCACACATATAGCACCGAACTTATTGTTCTTACATTAAGGGTGTGCATTGATTAATACTGGTGCAAATCTGCTTGATTAAGAAGCAAATAATTTGTACACATCTTATATTAAAAATTGGTTGTATTCTAGGCGTGGCCTGAGGAGGCGTTGATCTAGCCCAGAACGATTGATTGTAAAAGGTTGAGGTCAGCCCTGTGTTAATTTGAAGTGGTTATATTTCGGTGCCGCTCCACCCGTGAAGTGAGCCTTAGTGTAATCCTTATGCTTGTCAGACAAGGCGGGGACGTAGGCATTTTTCCAAACCTCGATAACATATCTGGTGTTATCTCTCTTTACCTACTTTACATCGCATGCATAATTAGCTTACTTATGTAATTTAATTTCAGCATATATATTGATTTATTTTATATCTGTACTAAATTGACCCGAGGGTTGTGTAATACTGTTGCTGGTTAATTGACCTAGGGGAGAAATTTTAAAATACCAATTCACTCCCCCTTTTGGGATTACAGTAAAGTTAACACACACACACACACACACACACACACACAAAATATATATATATATATATATATATATATATATATATATATATATAGGCACATATATACATATATTGTTAACACGTCCCAAAGGCTCACCTTTGTTAGGGAAAATTTTCATACCATCTTGGTGTGAATGGTGCACTAGATCTAAGACTTTTGAATGGGGTTGAGATATGGGACAAAATTTATGCCGATGTCTTTAGTTTGTTTTATCTTAGGTGAGGTTGGATTACCTAATTAGCTGCTTTCGATTGATTGGTTTGCAGTCATGTGAAGGGAAGGTACTAGCCAGCCTACACATCGGTTGTACAAATGATTCCTAATCAACCTATAATTACCTTTGAATTCAACAACTCCTTCATTTTGGCATTTACTGACCTTTAATATCTTAGATAAACTCGCAAAAGACAACAATTATCTTCACCTAAAGATCTCGAAGGTAGGCACTATACACCACCTTGAGGTCCATCGTAGAATAGATTTTATTATGTGAATATGCTTTGATGTTAATTTGCCCTTCATTACGTGTTGGATCAACCCCACATAAGATGATAATTACTCTCACCTTGAGATCCTCAAAGGTGTGCATAGGACATCACCTTTAGGTTCCTCGCCAAATTTATTAAAGTATTTTAGAGTAAAACAAAATATTCTATATAAGAGAATAAATCAAGATAAGTAATAAATCATGCACTCAAAGTTAGCAAAGTAAGGGATATTAAAAGGAGAATATTTTTAATTGAAGGAAACAAATCACACTTAATATTCCCAAAATCTATTAAAGGCAACCAAATATAAACAAATCTTACTTTCCTAATTGAGAAAAGTAAGATTTGGCATTTTATGTACTAGAAAATATTTTTACTTTATGTATATGGAAACTTTCTCTCTTTTCTCTTTGTCTTGAAAAGACTTTCTTTTTCTTTATTTATCATTTTTAAAGAAACTAGAAAGTCTAATTGATACTTAAGAGAGAAACCCTAAAAAGACTAAAAACTCTATCATATTCACATTTTCAAATTTTATTTTATTTTATTTTATTTTATTTTATTTTTTTACTTTTTGCACCAATTCTTAAGTCAAACATGTACCTAGAAAACTCCTAAAACTCAAATAAACTTATAAGAAAAAAATTGGCGTTTTATCTAAATTTTCTATAATATTTTTTTATTTTTTAGCCAATTAATAACCACTAAAATGAAATAAAACTTTAAAAAAAAATAGGTTAAATATTTAAAAAAAAAAACTATAATATATACAATCTAAAAATATTTTTTAAAAAAACCAAAGAAAAAATTTATAATACATCCTAAATCATAAAATACACTCCTAAACAATTTCATTGAGACAACACAATTTAAAACTCATTTAAAATAATATATTTCTAACTAAAAAAAACCTAAAATAAAGAAAATAGAAAATAAGACATGATAATTGTCACTTGCATACACTAACGCAATAAAGACTCAAACTTTAGCACAAACATGTTATAAAAATCAAAACTTTAAGCATTATCAAAGTTAAATCTCAACATTAACCTATATAATCCATGGAGTTTTATACCATAATCTTCAAGTGCATGTTTCAAATTTTTCCACTAAATATTCATGAAGACATGTAAAGTACATAAGATAAGAAGGAGTTTAGAAGCATAACTTGCTCTTCAAGCTTTCTTTTTTGCCTTGAATCTTTTAATGGAGTTGGTCACAAGATCGTTAGTTTGGCGAAATTCTTCCTCAAGCCTCCAACGTTTGATTCCTCCTCCTTCTCATGTTTCTTTCTCTTAGGTGAATGTGTGTGTTTTCTTCCAAGTCCAAAAGTGAGTGAATGACCCCCCCCCCCTTCTCTCCTCTAAACATGTGCCTCCTTTAATTAAACATATATTCCTTGGAAAGGGGAATTAGCCTCATTTTTATAGAGAAATAGGAGAATACGAGTTGCCCTAATATCCCCTTTTCGAACCCCCCCCCCCCCCCCTTTTCCTTTTAAAACAAGAAAACCCCTTCATTGGCTTGTAAAGACATTTGGCGACAACTTTTCTTCCATCCCAAGGAAGAAACTTAACTTAATTGGAGATAACCTCAAAATTAATTCAATTAAAGCCATCAAATCCTCAAAAAGTGAAATTGGGAGCCCATGTTTTGAATTTGAACACAAAATGGTGTGAGGCAAGATAAAGGAGACTTAGTTTTGTTTGATCAATTATTATCTTTTTATTCTTCAATTAAATAAGAAATCCCGTCCCATGAAAAATTGGTGTCTACGTGTATATCTATATATATATATATATATATATATATATATATATAATGGTTAGAACAAATAAAAAAATTTTATGTAGTTTTTTAGTTCCATTAGCAACAAATTGGACCTAGATTTCACAAAAGAGTATAGTTCATCTCCTATCAATCCCATTCCCATGTCCATCTCCTCTCAAGGTTAGAATCAACCTTCAACATGAATGTCTCAACCCTTTTTATATAGTACATTTATATAGTTTATGGTTCATTTACTTATCAAGTCCTCCAATTCTTTATAAGTTTGTTATCACCTTCCTACATGGTTGCAAGTTCAAGTGCAGTTAGACACATGAATATTTTTTTTTTCTTTTCAATTCAACTTGTCCATTAAGCTAGGTCTAGTAATTTGAGTTTGGTTGACTTAACCACGATTTGCATTCCTAAGATTTTCAATTATGGCCTAATCAGACTAGTGAACATGACTAGTTGTGATCCAACTAGGTTGGACTAGTTGGTCGAGTTTAAGGATTCCATGTCGAACCATGTCAAGAATAAGTAGTTTTCCAAAATTGGAATTTCTAAAATTGACCTAAATTTTAGGACAAGTAGTGTTATTTCTTTAATTTTGATCTAACTCCATATGTAATTAGATAGAGTGCAAATTTGATGAGCTTATTTGAAAACTTGTTTTAATACATTTTATACTTGATAATAGCTAATAAATGTATCAACTTTTGTCACCGAAAACTAATTACTTGGTTTGAAAAATGGTACATAATTTCAATCTTCCAAAAATAAATAGATAACCATTTTCTTGTATAACTAATTTAAAAGTGTGTCCTTTTTTTCTAGTTAACTGTCCTTCAAACCAACTATTTGCATAAATAATGATAATGGAGAATGAAAAAAAGTAAAGTATAAAGATAAGCAAATTAATATTTGAGAGCATATACAATCTTTTTATTTTATTTGCAAATACCCTTACATATTGCTTTCTTTACCTTCAGCCTATCATTGATATTCATACTCTAAAAACTCAAATTAATCAAAACATACCCCAGTTCTCCTGGCAGTCTATCCCTCAAATAAAACCCTTCAAGACCTTAGAATTTTCCTAATTTGTTAATTATAATGGCAAAAAATTTCTCTACTCTTGCAACTATTCACATATCTCTCTTTTCTCCTACCACCATAGCATTCCTCCCATGCCATTATATAAATTGGTGGTGCGACATCTTTTCTCACCCTTACGAAGGAAAAACTTCATGTAACGCCAGCCAAAGTCCAAGCCTGATTTCTATATGGTGATAGTCGAAGTTGCACTAGACGAAGTCATCAAGGCATAATTACACTTCATCTAGTGTGGAACCACCTGCCAAAAGGGCAAAATGATGCTTTGGTCAATTGATTAAAGCTCTTGATACTACACATGACAATGGATGCACCGAGGAGGAGTGGAGGTATGGAAGGTTTTTGATTACATGTGAAGAGAAGGGCATGACTTGAGATAGGGACTATAGAGCTTCTTGAAATGAAATGGGGAATAAGTGATATTAATTTTTGGCATTCAATTCAAGAACATGGGGTACTTTGTAGCTTCCTACAATGAAATTCCAAAAAGGAGTGGTGGGAAAATCAAAATATCATCAAAGAAGACATGGTTGGGATCTTTGATAGGATGGACCACAATGCTGCAATAGCATCCCTCCACCAAAGTCAATAAGATAGAGAATGACAGTGAATTATTCTTGCTTCATAAGTACGTCTACATGAGATTTCATCCGTTGGAGTGGGCAACAACAAAGCATCCAATCAAGGTAACTGGAAATAAAAGAAAAAAAAAAGTAACTTGAAATAATCAAAACTGTAGCGACCATGAATAAATAAATAAATAAATAAGTGATCCTTCAAATTATAGGGACACTTTTTTCAATAAATTTAGTTTCTAAGAATATTTTAGAAATCATAGAACTTCTTCGACAAAATAGAAATTTGAACTTGAAATGAATAATAGGGCAATTTTATCATTATTAAAGTTATCACCTCAAAGCACTACTATAAAATGGGTTTTTCCCATACTTGCAAATGGGAAATTTCTTCACTTTGTGTTGAAGGTGAAGTAGATTTTGAGTAAACATCTTAGTTAGCTACTAAAAATGTAAAGTTCAGATGTTTGAATGTCAACGAATTTGGATTCTCACATCTTGGTCATCGTTTGCATTGTTAGTACTCTTTTCTATTTTTGGGTAATATATGCACATTATTTCTTGCCAGAAAAAAAACTATCATACAATTGTCTATTTTTATCCTATTTCTTGATGGATGGAACAATACTAAAATTTGCATGAGTGACTTTCTTCTAAATTATTACATAATTATTTATTTTATACTACATTTCCCATCTTATTATGTTAAATTTCAGGAATAAATAATTTCTGAATTGTAACCCATTGATTTCATCTTAAATGGTGAGCAATTTGTAAAGAGCTTGGGTTCAAATCAAACTTATTTATTTAGTCATTAATTATTGTATTTGAATTGACATCACTAAAGGGCTCATTTAATTGTGAAAAATAAATTTTTTTATTTTTCATTTCTGAATTTCTTAATAATTGAAAAAACCATAATGTTTCTAACTTGTAAAGGTTCATACAAAAAAATTTAAAAAATAAAAATAAAAATAAAAATAAAAAAAGATGTTTTTCATTTTTCATATACAAATTTTAAAAATTAAAAACCTATGTAAAATTTTTAATGGTTTGAAAATTTGAAAATAAAAAATAAAATTGCTTTCTACAAATAAACAAGGCCTAAAACTTGCATGCTGCAACTTCTAAATGATTAGCTAAATTATCAAAACTACAAGGAAATGAGTAAAATAAGAGTGTGATTAAAGCTTCCAACTGTGGAGGAAGACCACAAATCAAGGAGCAAACATGAGCCCCAATTACGTGATATTTCCATTTGAAAAAAGTCAGCAAATCTCCTTATTATAGAAATGAGCATGAAAATTAATTTAAGATTAATTTTGTATTTATTCCAGGAGCATAAAAATTAATTTAGGATTAATTTTGTATTTATTCCATTGTTCCCCAATTACAAGTATAAATAGGGGTTGTAAATTGTTGTAAAAAATATAATTTTGAA
The DNA here is from genome assembly GCF_029873635.1 of Malania oleifera. Lineage (NCBI taxonomy): Eukaryota > Viridiplantae > Streptophyta > Magnoliopsida > Santalales > Ximeniaceae > Malania > Malania oleifera. The sequence goes on from NC_080426.1 coordinate 62,389,745, forward strand.
CTGATTTTTTTTTTAATATATTCTTCTTCCTTTAATTTTTCACATGGTATCAGAGCAGGTTCGTCGAACCTTTGCTCTGATTGTGCAATGAGCTCACCACTAGCTCCGCCATCGACTACAATAAAGGAACCGTCACTCCTTCGCTGCCTATCTGATCTTCGTCTCTGCTACCTCCGACGTCGTTGTCTTTATTGTTGTTCTTTGCTGAAGTCTTCGACATTGTCATTGGCTGCGTCTCCATCAACTTTCTGACGTCGTCTTCCTCAATAATCTTGTTGCTCTTTCAGATCTGTGCCTTCGCAGATCTGTCGTCCGATTTGATGTCATCTCCTAATCATCTACGTCATCGTCTTCAACAAAGTAGAGAACACGCCGGTTCGTCTGAATCAAAGGTTGAAGGTGACCACCTTTTCATAGCTACAGATCTGGGCCTAGCCAACCCACGTCAAAAGTGGGCTTTGAATCCCACCATTACTTCCACTCAATTTTGAAGAGCAATTCCAAAGTGACCCACTGATAGCTTTATGGATCAAGGCAAATTAATATTTTAAATATTTAAAATATTCAACTGAGTGGAGAATCAATTCTTTCAAAAAATAAATAAATAAAAAATGTTTCATTTGAGAGGTCTCATTTTTCCTCATGGCTGAAAAGGAAGAGAAATTTGAGCCCTACCCATCACTTGTATTTCACCCGTCGGATCACCCTGGATGTAGAGACCAGAAGAATTTTACCGAATTAAGTATTCAAAAAGAGGGGAGAAAATAAGTTTTCTAAGGGTGTTCAGCAGGCCTCATTGATGAGGCCAGGTCATTCGTCGACGAGGAGCCTTCTGGGGCACGTCAAAGGGGACACATGTCTCGTCGACGAGAAATCACCGAGAAGGGTTCCTAATGGAGTTTGAAATTCATCGACGAGGGTTTCGTTCTCATCGACGAATCTTCTTACTGGCCTCATCGATGAGGCATCGTGGCTCGTCGATGAGTTCCATGGACAACACTCTTTATATAACCCCAAACTCAATTTTTGCATACAATTCCTGCATGCCACAGTGCTTCTCTCTTTAAAACCCTAATTCTCTTCCTTCTCTCTAGAAATTCGGCTCTGATTCTCCCTGATTCAGTGATGAGAAGCTACCATGGTGATCTTGGGGAGATTCTCTACAACATAGCTGAAGCAGAAATTCGATTTGGGAAGTTTAGGAATCATCCCAAAATTTGGCTAAGTTAGTTAATCTCAGTTTTATTGGGTAATTGGTATTTTTGGACTGAGGAGAGTATGTTAGGTAAGATAACACTAAAGTTGATTAGGGGAAAATGTTAATTTCAGGGTGCTGTGCTGGAAACACTGCAGGTGTAGGATTGTGTGTTTTGTGGACTTCTCAATAAGTCAAGTAAGGGGATAAATTAAGTTAGAATTTTTCATGAAATTATTTATTATTCTATAACATTAAACTTTGGGAAAATATGTATATTATAGAATTATGTTTAGGGAAATACTTCTATGAACAAGGATATGATTTAAACATGTTTTATCAGAAATTATGATTTTAGAACAGATTTTACATTCAGAATGTTACCCATTTCTGTGTGGCATGAGTTTAAATTTCCATATAATTATGTATAACAAAATAATATATTTTTTTCCCAAAACAAGCACAATATGATAGTTTTTAGGGCAATTATAAAACAATACAGGAACCATAACTTTTATGAATATAATGTTAAACAGTACAGAGAAATCATGTTCAGTATATTATGTTATGTCGGCGCAGATGTCGTGATTCATGTTGGCGCAGATGCCATATTCGTGTATGATAAGATAGAATTCATGAAATATTACCATGTCAGATATTATTATGAAATACGAAATAGTTATGTTCAGTATAAAAACATATTATATGTTATCAAAACCCGGATGGTATGGTTTCGTTCAGTTTCAGGAGCACGATACTGTAGATATATGTTTAGAATTATGATAGTGGTACCACACGACCAATAGTGTGGGAGATGGCAGTTGATGTGGCTTTAGTATAGAGTGGAGTTGTTCCCTTGGCAGTCCAAGACCAGGAGGGGCAGACCCACCATACTTACAAACTTATGTTTGATCTAGCATGGTCGGCCAGCCATTGCTAGGTCCCGCCTTCGGGCCGCAGAACCTAGTCATATAGGGGTAAGACATGGCATCAACTAGCTATCCATCCTGAGTGTTATTTTAGTATTGTACGGTTACATAAGACGATTTTCATGAACAAAAATCTAGTATGCCTTATTATGATATGACAAATCATGTTCTACTTAGTTTTGCTACAGACAGATTTTACCAAATATGCTTATTATACTGTTTATATGTATAACACAAAAATGCTCATGATGCCACACACTGATGTTAGTTTATTTCTCTTACTTAGAGGTATCTCACCCCAGCATTTCAAATATTTCAGGAAATCTAGGTAGAGAAACAGATAGAGCTCGATGATGGTAAAGTCTGACTGAGCTACCCTGACAGAAGGGTGAGTTGTTGTGTTAGGGTCAGGTTTATTTTTGGGATAAGATCCTAGGGTACTTTTTGGTATTTTGGCAGATGATTGTATATATAACAGGTTTAGTAGAACTTTGGTATTGTGACTGGTTGGATGACATGTATGTGACTAAATTTCCTGTTACTTGGGTATCTGGGATATTAATCATGATTATAACAGTTTAGTTGGTATCAGGGCTATTATGAATGTTATTTATGTAAGGAAAAAGAAAATATATATATATATATATATATATATATGGTAAAATAGGCAGGTCATTACAATTTGGTATCAGAGCCTAGGTTGCTAGGTTCTGTAGACTTTAGAATGCAGCGAAAACAATACCAGAGTATAAGAAAAGGATTTGAGGTTTTGTTCTGCAGTCTAAAGGTAGGATTTTCGTGATGGTTTCTATGCCTTTCCTGGGATGACGATTTCAGTAAACTCATAGTAAACTATTGCCGGGTTATGTTTCTAAAGTGTAGGACTAAATCTTGAATTAGGTTAGGGATGTCAAGATAGGGGGGATAATATGATTTTTGGGTTAGATATGTAAAATATAAGGACAGGGTTTCTAAGCTATGTTCCTATCTTTTGAGGATGGACCCTAGAGGTAGTAGTGCTGATGCGAGTGGCATTGATGGAATTGGACCTTCGAGTGTAGGTGGAGATGATCTAGACGTAGTATTACGAAGTGTAACTCAGTAGGTCATGGTTGAGATTGCACGGAGGTCTTGAAAATAGGGAGGCTCGTCTGTAGTCCATGGGTGCCCGATAGAGAAATTCACCAAGATGAATCCTCCGGCATTTTCAGGAGGAATTGATCCTACAGTCGCCGAAAATTGGACGTATGAAATAGAGAAGGTTTTGGTAGTGTTGTAGTGCACTAAAGGGCAGAGAAGACGACACTTATAAACTGACAGGGGAAGTTGAAAGATGGTGGACTGCGGTAAAATTACTAAAGAATCGGAGGGCGGTGCCTATCAAAATGACTTGGTTCCATTTTAAGGGTTTGTTCTTTGACAGATACTTCCCAGCGATTGTCGGGGAAGCCAAAGTGGAGGAGTTCCTGAATCTAAAGCAGGGATAGTAGCCAGTGCAGCAATATGCGGTGAATTTTATTAAGTTGTCCCGCTTCGCCCCATTTATCATACTCGACGAATCAAAGAAGGCAAGACCATTTGAAAGGGATTTGAGACGTGAGATCAACAGGCAAGTTATGGTGTTAAAAATATAGGACTTTGCTGAGTTAGTTGATAGAGCAGCTTTGGCTGAGGCTGGTGAGTGGATGGGTGCAGAAGAGCAGGGACAAAAAAAGAGGTCCATACATTCAGGCTTCCAGTAGGGCTTTGGTTGGGTTAGTGGAGGAGAGGAAACTACAGTAGAGGTCAGAGGCAGGAGGTTGGGGGCTGTGAGGGTCAGTGTGTGCAGACCTGTCCTGTATGTCAGATATGTGGGAAGCGACATCTAAAGGAGTGTCGAGTAGGGAGAGGTGTATGTTATCATTGTGGAGGATCGGGGCATTTGGCACGGGATTGTTCTACACCATTTGGTACCGCTTCTGCTCCCAGGAAATTCAGGGGAGGTTACCAGGAGCCTCATGGAGGTCAACAAAGGAATGTAGCCCCGGTAAGGGTTTATGCTCTGATGCCAAGAGATGCTGATACTGCCGTAGACGTCGTGATAGGTACCTTTACTGTTTTATCATGTCATGCTATTATTTTATTTGATTCGGGTGCTACTCATTCTTTTGTGTCTGCAAATTTCATTAAATTGTTTGGAGGCAAGAATTAGTCATTAGATGTAGAATTTTCAGTAGCTTCACTAGCTAATTCAGTGGTAAAGTGCCATAGGGTGCTCAGGGGCTACCCAATAGAAATTCAAGGGGAGAGTACTACCTGCCAATCTAATTGTACTTAACATGCATGGGTTCAATGTAATACTAGGTATGGATTAGATGGCAGCTAAATATGCTAATATTGACTATCATTTGAAGGAGGTGATTTTCAAACCACCAGGAAAGCAAGAATTTAGGTTTGTGGGGTCGCAAGTGTGTTGCCCACCCTAGTTAGTGTCAGCTATGCAAGTGAGAAGGCTACTCCTGGATGGATGTCAGGGATTTATGGCTTTTGTAAATGAGGTGTTAGAAAATGTGAAATTAGGAATAACTTCCCAAGAGGGGGGTGAATTGGCGTTTAAAAATTTCTTTTAATTCCTTTTTAGAATTCGTAAACTTATTTTATTTCTTTTAACCAATTTGTGACTTATTTGTTTAATTTGTTAAGCACCCAAGAACTTAGTTTCTTTACTTAATTTTTAACCATCCAATCATTCAACCGAACCAATCAACTAAAATTAGAAAGTAAAAAAACAAGCCAATACACAACACTTATGTAATATAACAACTTAAGATGGTTGTTTGTTTATATTAGCCAAATTTGAACCAAGCTCTGTAGTGAATAAGAATTTATGCTTGCTGATATAAAGCCCTATATAGATGAATCCAATCACTCTTTCCAAATATTTAGAACTCAAATAAACTCTTGGTAAATTTATCTTTGGGATGTTAACCAAGTAACGTACTCCCGTATGGTTTCCGCAAGATATGGTGTAACCAACGTACTCCCTTTCGATTTCCGCAACCCAAATCAAAATTAAACTTTTAAGTTTACTTGATTTCCAAATATACATAGTATGTATATTTAAGATATTTAGAACATCCACGCAGTTGTATATGAACTAAAAATAAAGAATAGGGAAAGAGAGAGTGAGACGGGGATTTTTACGAGGTTCAGCTTATACCCAACCTACATCCTCACCTTTGGAAAACCACCAAAGGATTCACTAAACCTGTTCCGTTGACGGGTGGAACAAAACTTTTACAAGCGATACCCCACGCTCAAACACTCCTTCACTAGGCTAGAGCCCGCCTCTCCAAACAATGTCCCCTCGTTCGGTCACTCCTTTAGGCTAAAGCCCGCTTCTCTAAGCAATATCCCCTTGCTTAGCCAACGATCCAAATAATCCTTGAAACGTCAAAGAACTACAAGAAAACAAGATATAATCTTCGTACAAGTATACTCTCTTAAAGAGCAAGTTAGTACAATTTCAACACTATATACTTCAATGTAAAATATCAATATGAAATAGAATGAAACTCAAGTGTAGAATTCACCAATATCCTTCTTAGATGAGGATTAGCAGTAGGAATTCATAGGAGGAAGGATTAGCACTTCAGAATATCTCAGCAAAAGAGATTTGCAATGAGTGAGTAAGAAAACTTTGAAAGAACAAGAGTGTTTTCAGCTTCTCAAAACAGATTTTTCAATTCTTGGATATATTTTGATTTGAAAAACCATGTATTTATAGGCTTTCAAACTTGTTTCCATGTTGCAAAAGTTTTCTTAGAGAGTTTCTCAAGTTGTTAGAAAAATTGGAGCTCAAAATGGCTATATTTTAAAATATTAGAATTTAAAAATTTGCCCCTTGAATAGTGTTCAGATGTCTAAAGATTTGAGTTCAGTCATCTGAAGTTCCTCAAACTTTTTAAAAAATAAACTGGACACAGGGTCAGATGTCTGAAGAGAGGATTCCGACGTCTGAGGTGTTGGGTTCAGATGTCTGAAGTTCTGAATTCAGACGTCTGAACAACTACTGCCTGCTCTTGTTTGGCCCAGAAAATCTTCAGACGTCTGAAGTCTTGAATTCAGACGTCTAAAGTCATTCTGTGTGCTGTTCAGACAGTTGAAGTCCCTCTTATGAATAGTGTTTAGATGTCTGATAGCTGTGACCTCGCTTCAGTGTTTTGGCCATAACGTTTTCTTTATAACTCCAAATTAAGTGTTCTTGGTGTTAAAATAAATCGAATAGAAAATCCTACAACTTTCATGTTGAACACGTTTTAAAATAAGGTGATTTAGATAGAGAAAAATTCACCTCAATGCGGATGTATAAAAACTGACAGCATTTGGAAAAACTCTTTTTGGTGCTTTTCTTTCCAAAAATGATTCTAACCTTTTTAAAATAATTTTTGACCTTATAAAAATATTTTCTAAGTATGTCCAAGTATGTTAAAAGATATCTAGGTCCAAGAAGTTAACCTAAGAGCTTCAAAATATTTCAAACGATATTTTAAACATTAAAGCACTTACATGAGACTTCTAAGACTTTTCTCATTCTAGGTTCTTGAGTCTTCATGCTTTGTCCTTGGATTGAATCCATCATTTCTTCAAACTTTCATATTCTTTGAGCTTTCTCACTTTGCCTTTCTTTGGCTCTTTTGACTTTAATATTCCTTGGCATGCATGACCTCATATTCGTCAAGGTTTAATATATCATCTTTAAAATCCATGCTTTGACTCATTTAAGCTTCATTTGATCCTTGTGAGTACTTTGACCTTATTTTCTCATATATGAGCTCTAAAATATCATTACTCACACAAATACATTAAATTTCACTTGTTTGTTAGCATCAAAACAAGATAACAAGATTTTAAGCCTTGTAAGGCCAACAAAATGAATTGAAACTTGGCAGCACACCAGTGGTTAAGGAGTTTCCAGATGCTTTCCCAGATGAGTTGCCAGGGTTGCCTCCCAACCGCGAGGTAGATTTCACTATCGATTTATTTTCTAGGACGGCATCTATCTTTAAAGCTTCTTATTGGCTAACTCTAGTAGAATTGGGGGAAATAAAGGATCAGCTGCAAGATCTATTGAATAAAGGGTTTATTAGACCTAGTGTATCGCCTTGGGGAGCTCCTGTGTTATTTGTGAAAAAGAAAGATGGGTCTATGAGGATGTGCATAGATTATAGGGAAATAAACAAAGTGACAATTAAGAACAGATACCCTATACCCCGTATAGATGATTTATTTGATCAGCTCTGGGTACACGGGTTTATTCCAAGATCGATCTCAAATCAGGTTTTCACTAGGTGAAATTCAAAGTAAAAGACGTCTCGAAGAAATCTTTCAGGACGAAGTATGGGCATTATGAATTCCTTGTTATGCCTTTTGCTTTGACGAATGCTCCTGTAGTATTCATGGATTTGATGAATAGAATCTTTCACTGGCATTTAAACCAGTTTGTTGTGGTTTTCATTAATGATATACTGGTATACTCGAGGAATTTTTAGGAGCATGAGGCACACTTACGATTGATACTTCAAACGCTCAGGGAAAAGAGAGTGTATGTCAAGTTTAGCAAATGTAAATTTTGGCTTGAGAAAGTGTCGTTTCCAAGGCATGTTATTTTAGGGGATGGTATTTCAGTGGATCCCAGCAAGATTGAAGTAGTAGTGAATTGGGCCAAGCCAAAGAATGTTCAGGAAATCAGGAGTTTCTTGGGGCTAGAAGGTTATTACCATCGGTTTGTTGAGGGATTCTTAGCATTATCAAGGCCTCTGAAGCGTTTGACCAGGAAGAATGTCAAGTTTTAATGGGACGATAGTTGTGAACAGAGCTTCTAGGAATTGAAGCAGAGGCTTGTAACTGCACTAGTGTTGATCATCCCGTCAGGGGGTGATGGTTATGTTATTTACAGCAATGTATCCTTGAAAGGGCTTGGATGTGTATTGATGCAGCAAGGCAGGGTAATAGCGTATGCTTCTAGGAAATTGAAAGAATATGAAAAGAACTATCCTACCCACGATCTAGAATTGGCTACAGTGGTACACGCGTTAAAGATTTAGAGGCATTACTTGTATAGTGAAAGATGCGAGATATTCTCCGACCACAAAAGTTTAAAGTACTTTTTCACTCAAAAGGAACTAAATATGAGGTAGAGAGGTGGTTGGAACTTATTAAAAATTATGACTGCACCATTAGTTACCACCTAGGGAAAGTAAATGTGGTAGTTGATACTCTGAGTAGGAAATCAGTAGGACCAGCACTAGCAGCTATGGAGGTTCAACATCCAATCCAGATGGATATAGAGAGACTCAGTGTAGAGTTGGTAGAGAGTGATCCTCAGGAATTTATTACCTACCTAATAGTGCAGTCTGACCGCTCAAAGAGATGATGCAGAATTAGCAGAGCTGATAGCTAAGGTGCAGGATGGAAGGGAAGAGGAATTCAGTATTTCTCATGATGGGGCCTTGAGATTCCGTTCCAGGTTGTGCATGCCTACGGATATGGACATCAGTAAGATGATCTTAGAGGAGGCTCACAGGTCCTTGTATATGGTTCATTCAGGTAGTACTAAAATGTATAGGGATATGCAAGAGTCTTACTGGTGGAGCGACATGAAGAAGGAAATTGTTAAGTTCGTACAACAGTATCTAACATTCCAGCAAGTAAAAGCTGAGCACCAGAGGTCGGTGGGCCAATTCCAGCTGCTTTACATCCCAGAGTGGAAGTAGGATCATGTATCTATGGACTTCGTGACGGTTTACCTCCGATACCACATGGTTAGAATGCTATTTGAGTGGTTATAGATCAACTGACGAAGACCATACACTTTATTCCTATTAAAGTTAACTACTCCATGGACAGACTGGCGGAATTATATATTCAAGAGATAGTACGATCACACGGTGTGCCAGTGTCTATAGTATCAGACCGAGACCCACGTTTTACGTCGCGATTTTGGAGAAGTTTACATAAGGCTCTGGGGTCTCAGTTAACTTTCAACATGGTGTTTTATCCTCAAACGGACGACCAGACTGAGATGGTGATTCAGATATTAGAAGATATGCTGCGGGCATGCGTGCTAGATTTTGAGGGTAGTTGGACCTAATATATGTCGCTAGTAGAGTTTGCATACAATAACAGCTATCAGGCTAGTATCAACATGGCACCTTATGAGGCGCTTTATGGTAGGAGGTGTCATTCTCCTTTATACCAGGATGAGTTAGGTGAGAGGCGAGTGTTAGGACTAGAAATAGTGTAGCAAGCTTACGACAAAATCTAGATTATTAAAGAAAGAATTAGCACAGCTCAGAGTCAGCAGAAAAGTTACGCTGATATGCGCCGCTGGGAATTGGAATTTGAAGTTAGGGACCATGTGTTTTTAAAGATAGTGCCACTAAAGGGGCTTATGAGATTTGGGAAGAAGGGTACGTTAAGTCTTAGGTTTATTGGCCCTTTCGAGATTCTTGAAAGAATAGGATCAGTTGCCTATCGGCTAGCTTTACCACCAGCTTTATTTAGAATTCACAACATATTTCATATTTCCATGTTAAGGAAATACATCTCAGATCCCTCCTATGTCATCAGTTATGCCGAATGAGAACTCAGAGATTCATTGGCTTACGAGGAAATACCAATGTAGATTATGGACAGGAAGGAACAGGAGTTGCGTAGTAATAAAATACCATTAGTAAAAGTCTCGTGGAGGAATCACACAATGGAAGAAGCTTCTTGGGATTCTGAAGAAGAAATACAACATAAATACCCACATCTGTTTAGCAGAGAATAGAAGTAATTAGAAAGGAATACAAGTAAATGTGTAATGTTTCTTTTATGCAGGTTAGTCAATACATGTAATAATTTTCAGTTAGTAGGTAGTGTTTTAATTTTGGGAGGATTTTATTTTATGTACTTGTAATCTCTTAGAACTCTGAATGTAACCACGGTATTCCTCTGCCACAAGTGAGGGTAAGTAATAAAATAAGTAGTCCATTTTCTCTTTAAGGGATGGTATTTAATACAGATAGTAAATTTCGAGGGTGAAATTTTTGTGAGGGGAGAATGTAGAGACCTGAAGAATTTTACCAAATTAATTATTAAAAGAGAGGGGAGAAAATAAGTTTTATAAGGGTGTTCAGCAAACCTCGTCAACAAGGCCAAGTTGTTCGTCAACAAGGAGCGTTCTGGGGCACATCGACGGGGACACGTGTCTCGTTGACAAGAAATTACCGAGAGGGGTGCTTGATGAAGTCTGAAATTTTTCGACGAGGGTTTCGTGCTCTTTGACGAATCTTCTTATTGGCCTCGTCCATGAGGCGTTGTGGCTCGTTGACAAGTGCCACGTGGACAACACTCTATATATAGCCCCAAACTCAATTTTTGCATACAATTCATGCATGCCACAGTGCCTCTCTCTCTGAAACCTGAATTCTTTGCCTTTTCTCTAGAAATTCGGCTCCAATTCTCCTTGATTCGTCAATCAGAAGCAACCATGATGACCCTAGGGAGATTCTCTACAACATGGCCAAAGTATAAATTCGGTTTGGGAAGTTTAGGAATCATCCCAAAATTTGGATAAGTTAGTTAATCTCAATTTTATTGGGTAATTGGTATTTCTGGACGAAGGAGAGTATGTTAGGTAAGATAACACTGAAGTTGATTAGGGGAAAATGTTAATTTCAAGGTGTTGTGCTAGAAACACTGCAAGTGTAGGATTGGGTGTTTTGTGGGCTTCTCAGTAAGCCAGGTAAGGGGATAAATTAAGTTAGAATTTTTCATGAAATTATTTTTTATTCTACGGTATTAAATTTCAAAAAAATATGTATATTATAGAATTATGTTTGGGGAAATACTGCTATGAACAAGGGATATGATTTAAACGTGTTTTATCAGAAATTATGATTTTAGAACAGATTTTACATTCATAATGTTACCCATTTATGTTTGGCATGAGTTTAAATTTCCATATAATTATGTACAACAGAATAATATGTTTTTCCCAAAACAAGCATGATATGATAGTTTTTAGGGCAATTATAAAACAATACAGGAACCATGACTTTTATGAATATAATGTTAAACAGTACAAAGAAATATGTTCAGTATATTATGTTAAGCTGGCGCAGATGCTGCAATTCATGTTGGCGCAGATGCCATATTCATGTATGATAAGACAGAATTCATGAAATATTACCATGTCAAATATTATTATGAAATATGAAATAGTTATGTTCAGTATAAAAAACATATTATATGTTATCAGAATCCGGATAGTATGGTTTAGTTCAGTTTCAGGAGCACGGTACCGTAACTATATGTTTAGAATTATGATAGTGCTACCACACGACCAGTAGTGTGGGAGATGGCAGTCGATGTGGCTTTAGTAAAGAGTGGAGTTGTTCCCTTGGCAGTCCGGGACTAGGAGGGGCAGACCCATCGTACTTACAGACTTATGTTTGATCTAACATGGTCGGCCAGCCATTGTTAGGTCCTGTCTTCGGGCAGCACAACCTAGTCATGGGGAGTAAGACATTACATCAGCTAGCTATCCATCCTAAGTGTTATTTCAGTATTGTACAGTTATATAAGACGATTTTCATGTACAAAAATCTGGTATGCCTTATTATGTTATGAAAAATCATGTTTTACTCAGTTTGGCTACAGACAGATTTTACCAAATATGCTTATCATATTGTTTATATGTATAACACGAAAATGCTCATGATGTCACACATTGATGTTAGTTTATTTCCTTTACTAAGAGGTGTCTCACCCCAACATTTCAAACATTTCAGGAAATCTAGGTAGAGAAATAGATAGAGCTCCTGTCAGAAGGGTGAGTTGTTGTGCTAAGGTCAGGTTTATTTTTGGGATAAGATTCTAGGGTACTTTTTGGTCTTTTGGTGGATGATTGTATGTATAACAGGTTTAGTAGAACTTTGGTATTGTGACTAGTTGGATAACATGTGTGTGACTACATTTCCTGCTACTTAGGTATCTGGGATGTTAATCATGATTATAATAGTTTAGTTGGTATCAAGGTTATTATGAATGTTATTTAATGTAAGGAAAAAATATTTATATATGGTAAAATAGGCAGGATGTTACCCCGGCGTGGTCTTGGTTACCACTCCACTTACTGAAGACAACTACGCCTCATAGAGTCAAGCAATGCTTCTCGCTCTTAAGGCCAAAAACAAGCTTAGCTTCATCGATGGCACAGTTCCTTCATCAGCTTCTAGTTCCTCACCAGAGGCATGACCATGGAAATGATGCAACGTCATGGTAATATCCTGGCTTCTCAATTCCATTTCTAAAGATATTTCTTCCATCATAATCTATTGCAAATCCACTTCTGTCATTTGGGCCTATTTAAAGGAACGGTATTCTCAAGTCAATGGGCCACGTATTTGCAAACTTAAACAAAATATCAGTAATCTTGTTCAAGGTTCTCTTTCAGTTACAATATATTTCGCAAAGTTGAAGGGCTTATGGGATGAGTTGGCCGAAATTCAATCCCCGCACATTTGCACCTGTGGTACCTGCACTTGTAGTGCCCATAAGAACAATCTAGCCCGACAAGAATCAAACAATGTGTTGACCTTTCTTATGGGCCTCAATGAATCCTACGCTGCAACTTGGACAGATACTAGTGATGGATCCGCTTCCAACTGTAAGTCATACCTATGCCCTGGTTGTAGTGATCCAAAAATAAAATAAAATAAAATAATAATAATAATAAATAAAATAATTAATTAATTAAAATAGTATTTTATTTAGGGTTGATTTAATGAAACTAGGATTCTTTATTCAGAACTTAGGTGAGTGCCGCAAGTATCTTTTCGGGGTCCCTATTGGCGTAGTTCAAGAAAAATATGTAAGGGAAAAAATATATATTAAATCAGAATTTTTATGAAATAAATGGAAAATGAATTGTGTTATATATATGTGTATATGTTTCGGTATGGGTTTAAAATGCCAACTATTTAAATTATGTTTTCTCAACTTAGGACTATTTATTAGAGACATATATGTGAAATTAAACTGATGAAAGTGAAAGATATTTTTAGGATAATTATGTAAGAAGTGAAAGGTATATTTTCAGTATAAAAATGTTAAATGTAGGTTGGCTTATTTTATAGCAAATATATATGAGTTTTACTGCTAAATAGTGTGGCATGTGTAAATAGGAATTCTGTGTGGAAATATGTTATATGTATAAGATGCAGGATATACAAGAAATGAACTTAATATGAAAATGTTATATGAAATATGCTGCATGTGAGTATTAATGCAACCATGTAAAATAGCTGAAAGACACTGAGTAAAACAGTTGAAAAATGCTGGGTAAAACATCTAAAAGATCTTGGGTAAAACAGCTAAAAGATGATGGGTAAAATAGTTGAAAGATGTTGGGTAAAACAACTGAAAGATGCTGGGTAAAACAGCTGAAAAATGTTGGGTAAAATAGTTGAAAGATGTTGGGTAAAACAGTTGAAAGATGCTGGGTAAAATAGCTTAAAGATGTTGGGTATGTTAAGAAATGAAATGAAAATGAAAACGAATGAAACAATGTTAAAATGGGAAAAAGTCACGTAAAGTGAAATGCTATGAAATGACAAAACTGAGAACGTGAACCGATGTGAATTACAGAATAATGACAGACTGAACAATGTATTATGGTATTATCAGTATTTATATTAGTAGAACAGGTTACATTTGGGAGAGTCAAACTCTTCTCCTGAGGGCTTACTAAGAAATGCGAGTGCCTTGGTTGTATCAGGTGTAGCAGTAGGCTGCTTAACGTGCTAAGGCAGAGGAATACTACTTGTATGGGTGAGTAGATTTCCCTATTCTTAGGAGCCTTTGTCGGTAAACTTTTGCATGCATTGTGTGAGTACGAAATTAATCTATCACTGGAGAGCTTACTGAGTAAGGTGAGTGCCTTGGTATACTTCTGTTGTGACCTTTCGGTTGCCTAATGTATTAGAGTAGAGGGGTGCTACTTGTATGGGTGGGTAATCACCCCTATCCTTAGGTAATCTCGTAGGTAAAATACCTTGCATGTATTTGAATAGGATTAGAAAATGATTTTAGAAATTATGTTAATTTTTGCTAATGATGAATAATATGTAATATACAAGCCTCATGTTAGCCACACGCTGTTTTAATATATTGTTTCTTCCCTTATTGAGATGTGTCTCACTCGAATACAAATTTATCCTTTTTAGGACCTCCACGAGATCGAGCTTAGAGAGCTCAAGTTGGATATAGCATTTTTGGGTTATAGAAAGAAAAAAGGTATAATTTTGATGATATTTTGGGATGTATATATTTTATGTTTTATTTCTTCTAAGAAATGGATGGTTGTGAATACTAGAAGTGTAGGTTATGTTTTGGAGATATGTATATATGTGAATACAAGTGAATGTATGGTTTATTATGGTGTGTAGATAAAAGTGGAAAACTCTGGTATTATATTTGTTGGAAGATTATATTGTTATTTTCCACTACATAAATAATATTAGAATGTCGGTTACCAAGTAAATGAAAGGATTAGTAACACTCAGGGCCCACTTAGAGGGTCGAGGCGTTACAGATGGTACTAGAGTCATGTCCAGCCGGAAGTGTGATTAATTTCACATTGTCTGGATATGGAAATGTTAGAGTATTAGGTTAAAGATAATTTATACCAAAGTATAGGAAATAGTTAGGATAAGGATACTAGATGGGTAGGTTAGGTTGGGTGTTGAGTATAGGATTTTGTTTTTTGGTTTAAAGGCGGAAATACGTCGACGATTTCTTGTTATTTTTCTAAAGTAGTCGACGGCCTCATAAAAGTCACGGTAAACCTTAGATGATTTTGTTTCTGAACTGTAAGACTGGTCCTTATATGGAGAACTTGGATGTATATTGGATTTAAATTATATAATTGTGTTGTAGGGGTTATCATATAGAATTCTTATCTCTTTCTTGCCCTATTTTCAAGATGGATCCTCGAGATGAGGACGTAGAGGCAGAAGGAAGGGATGATTCGGAGACTTCCAATGAAGAGGAAATTAATACCTCTGTGATGTTGAGGGGTATAGCCCGACAGGTCAAGGTAGAAATGAGGAAGGATCCTAGAGAACAAAACTGCTGCAGATAAGGGCAGTAGCATCAAGGAGTTTATGAGGTTGAACCCTCCTACTTTTGAGCGAGGACCTGATCTGGTGGCTGCAGAGAACTGGGTCCAGCAAATAGAAGAGATATTGGAGGTACTTGGCTGCACGGACGAGTAGAAGGTCCGTTATGCCGTATTTAAGATGACTGATGATGCAAAATGCTGGTGGCTTTCTGTGAAGCTACTAGAGGAACAAAGATTGGTAAAGATAGCTCTAACCTAGGAGAGATTTAAGAAGCTGTTCTTCGATAGGTATTTTCCTTCATCTTTCAGATAGGAATAGATTGAAGAGTTCACCAACCTGACCTAGAGGAATATGACAGTCGAAGAATATGCACCAAGTTTGTTGAATTATCGCATTTTGCTCCGTTCTTGATTCCGAACGAGGTAAGGAAGGCCAGGAAATTTGAAAAAGGCCTAAGACGCAGAATTTACCAGTTGGTGGTGGGATTCCAGGTCCAGAATTTTTTAGATTTAGTTGATAAAGTTTCGGTGCTGGAAAAGAGCATCCAGAATAGTACAGAGCCTTCGGAGCAGAAAAAGAGGCCTGCACCATCCAGTTTTTAGGCTGAGGTCGGTCAAGGATTGGAAAAGAAAGGGAAAGATATAGTGAACTCGAGACAGGATATAGGAGGACGGGGTTATCCTAGTTATCAAGGTAATCAGTTTTACCCCGTATGTCACACATGTAACAAGAGGCATAGTGGAGAATGCTGGTTTCAGGCTCCTACCTGTTTCAGGTGTGGTAGACAGTGGCATGTTAAGAGAATTATCGGGAATCATTACTTGTAGTACCTGCATAGATCCAGGACTGAGGGAAACAGCAGATACCACTAGGCAGAGGTGGACCAGCACGTGTTTATACGATGGTCCTGGATGAGGCAGATAAAGCCAAGGGGGCAAGTATGAATTTATGTTTAAGATAACAATGATTTTATTTAATTATAAATGATACAAAAGTGTATTTAGTGATGTGTTTATTTAATGGTATGAGGTATACTAAATCATAGAATTATGGAAATGAATGATTAGGTAACAAATTTCGATGACGAAATTTTTTTTAGGACGGGAGAATGTAGTGATCCCATAATAATAATAATAATAATAATAATAATAATAATAATAATAATAATAATTTATTTATTTTTATTAATTAAATAATATAATTAATTAATATAATATTATATATATATGTAATCTTCTAAAAGGTTATCCTTTAGGAGATAAGATTTCAGAGAGAAGGCCGCCCCCGCTTGACTTTTTCTCCGTTCTCACTCCTCCGTCTCTCTCCTCTCTTACCTCAATTTCTTAGCCATTATTTGGTCGATTGTAAAACGGAAGGTATTGGATTCGTAACTTCGCCATCGACATTTCTACCAGAGCAGATTTGTCGAGGGAGCGGCGTAGGCACCATTCCTGGGGTAAGGTAACTTTTTTCCTATTTTCTCAATTTCTCCTTAGATCTTCATCTGAATCGACGATCGGACACCACCACGGGGTCCTAGTCGCGATTGTCATCATTTTGACCATAGTGAATTTTCAATATGGATTTCCTAGGTCCCACTCTAAAGTGAGAAAAAGATTTGAGGAATTAAGTAAATTGGTTATATTTGAGGGTATAATTTTTTATTTGGAATTTATGAGCCTAGGAAAATATTAAAATAGTATTTTATTTAGGGTTGATTTAATGAAATTAGGATTTTTTATTCAGGACTCAAGTGAGTGCCACAAATATCTTTTTAGGGTCCCTGTTGGCGTAGTTCAAAAAATCAGGTAAGGGGAAAAATATATATTAAATCAAAATTTTTATGAATTTAATGGAAAATAAATTGTGTTATATATACGTGTATATGTTTGGGTATGAGTTTAAAATGCCAACCATTTAAATTATGTTTTCTGAGCTTAAGACTATTTATTAGATACATATATGTGAAATTAAACTGATAAAAGTGAAAGATATTTTTAGGATAATTATGTAAGAAGTGAAAGGTATATTCTCAACATAAAAATGTTAAATGTAGGTTGGCTTATTTTATAGAAAATATATATGAATTTTACTGCTAAATAGTGTGGCATGACTAAATAGAAATTCTGTACAAAAATATGTTATATATATGAGATGCAGGATATACAGGAAATGAACTTAATATGAAAATGTTATATGAAATATGTTGCATGTGAGTGTTAATGCAACCATGTAAAACAGTGGAAAGACGCTGGGTAAAATAGTTGAAAAATGCTGGGTAAAACATCTAAAAATATTAGGTAAAATAGCTGAAAGATGTTGGGTAAAACAGTTGAAAGATGCTGGGTAAAACAGCTAAAAGATGTTAGGTAAAACAGCTGAAACATGCTAGGTATGTTATGAAATGAAATGAAAATGGAAATGAATGAAACAAAAATGAAATATGAAATGTGAACAATATAAAATGGAAAAAAGTCACGTAAAGTGAAACGCTACGAAATGACAAAGCTGAGAACATGAACAAATGTGAATTATCGAATAATGACAGACTGAATAATGTATTATGGTATTATCAGTATTTATACTAGTACAACATGTTACGTTTGGGCGAGGCAAACTCTTCGCCCGAGGCTTGCTAAGAAATGCGAGTGGCCTGGTTGTATCAGGTGTAGCATTAGGTTGTATAACGTGTTAAGGCGGGTAGATTTCCTTATTCTTGGGAGCCTTCGCCAGTAAACTTTTGTATGAACTATGTGAGTACGAGATTAATCTATCACTTAAGGGCTTACTGAGTAAGGTGAGTGCCCTTGTGTGCTTCTGTTGTGACCTCTGGGTTGCCTAATATATCAGAGTAGAGGGGTGCTACTTGTATGGGTGGATAATCACCCCTATCCTTAGGTAATCTCGTGGGTAAAATACCTTGCATGTGTTTGAATAGGATGAGAAAATGATTTCAAAAATTATGTTAATGATTTGCTAATGATGAATAATATGTAATATACAAACCTCATGTTGGCCACACATTGTTTTATATTTTGTTTCTTCTCTTACTGAGATGTGTCTCACCCGAATACAAATTTATCTTTTTCAGGACCTCCACGAGTTCAAGCTTAGAGAGCTCGAGTTGGATATAGCATTTTTGGGTTATAGAAAGAAAAGGGTATAATTTTGATGATATTTTGGGATGTATATATTTAATGTTTTATGTTTTATGTTCTAAGTTTTTTTAGAAATGGATGGTTGTGAATACTGGAAGTGTAGGTTATGTTTTGGAAATATGTATATATGTGAATATAGGTGGATGCATGGTCATAGTGTGTAGATAAAAGTAGAAAACTCTGGTATTATATTTGTTGGAAGATTATAATGATGTTTTTCACTGCATAAATAATATTAGAATGTTGGTTACTAGGTAAGTGCATGGGTTAGTAGCACTCCAAACTCACTTAGAGGGTCGGGGCGTTACACTGGTCATGCAAGAAGAACGCCACCGCAACATCTCGACTCCACCATCCATTGAAGGCATTGCTTTGGCCACCTCCAACTATCCACCACGGAAAGACAGCTGACCAGGTCCACCTAAAAGGTCCCTCAAATGTAGTCATTATGGGAAAGACGGGCACACTATTGATCGCTGTTATCGCATCCATGGCTTCCCTCCGAGATCTCGTAACTCTAAGCCTCGCACAGGTTCCAAGCATAGCACCAATCAAGTTTCCTCTACTACCAGCAGTTTTCTTTTTACCCCAAAGCAATGCCAACAACTCTTGGCTATTCTCAACAATTCCACCCCTCTGCAATCCATGACTCTTCATTGGCAGGTACGCCCAATAGTGATCATCTATGGATTCTTGACAGTGGTGCAACGGACCATATGGTTTACACACCCACTATTCTGACCCAATCTTTTCCAGTCCATGGTCGAACAGTTCAATTACCGGATGGCTCCCATGCCATCGTTACTCATATTGGATCAATTCAATTCTCTCCTACTCTCACCTTAAATAATGTTCTTTGCGTCCCGACCTTTCATTTCAACATAATTTCCGTTCGTAAGTTATGAAAAATACACCATTGTCTCATTATATTTTCTTCTAATTTTTGTTTTATTCAGGACCTGTGCTCGATAAAGATGATTAGGATAGGAACCAAGCGGGACGGCCTCTACCACTTTGCAAACACCAGAAAAGCTTGTTGTCAAGGGACCACCTCCACTTCAACTTCTCATATTTGGCATCAACATTTAGGACATTTGTCCAATAAAAATTTTTCTTTTCTTTCCAATAAAGAACCAGAAATTTTTAATTATGATTTGCAATTGTGTTTAATTTGCCCATTGGCTAAACAGACTCGTGCTTTATTTCCAACTAGTTCTATTTCTTCCCATAAACCTTTTGAATTACTACATGTTGACATTTGGGGGGGCTTATCGCACCCCTTCTATTATTGGTGCACGTTATTTTCTCACTATTATCGACGATTTTACCCGTAGTACTTGGGTTTATTTAATGCACCACAAATCTGACACCCATTCTCTCTTGCAATCTTTCATTCATCTCGTTGAAAACCAATTCTCTACCACCATCAAAATCATACGAAGGGATAATGGGCCAAACTTTCACATGCCCACATTTTATGCACCCAAGGGTATTGTCCACCAAACCAGTTGTGTCTCCACTCCTCAACAAAATGGAGTGGTTGAACGCAAACATCGTCATCTCCTCAATGTTGCCCGCTCCTTACTCTTTTAAGAACATATGCCTACACACTTCTGGGGGGATGCTATTCTTATTGCTACCTATCTCATTAACCGCACACCTTCTCCTATTTTGGGTGGTTTATCTCCTAATGAAAAATTGCATGGTGTCAAACCCACATATACTCACCTAAAAGTATTTGGATGCTTGTGTTTTGCTTCTACTCACTCTCAAAACCCAGCCAAATTCGACCCACGAGCCATCTAATGTGTCTTCCTTGGTTACTCGTATGGTCAAAAAGAGGCTCTATAATCTTAGCACACACAAAGTCTTTGTTTCCCAAGATGTCATTTTTCATGAAGATATTTTTCCTTTTGCCTCTTCTAAACCTAAACCTACAGAACCTGTCCTACCTTCTCCTGTATTTTCCCTTGACCATATTCTAGATGACATGCCTTCTATTCCTTCACCATCACCATCAACATCTCCTTCTCCAGTGCCTCGACGATCTAGTCATCCCACTAAGCCATCAACCTATTTGAAGGATTTTCATGTGGAACAGGTTCTACCATCTTGACGCCCCCCTCAATCATCTAACTCTACGCTGGCCGTTCATCAGGTATTCTTTATCCTCTCACTGATTACCTTTCTTATTCCCGCTTAACTCCTATTCACCATGCCTTCTCCACAGCTATCTCTCTTGCCAAAGAACCACAATCTTTCTTGCAAGCCATGACCGATCCAAACTAGCGTACTGCTATGCGTGTTGAGATTGATGCTCTCGAGCTCAACAATACCTGGATCCTCACTCCTCTCCTTCCAAGTAAGAAGCCTATTGGATGTAAATGGGTCTATAAGATCAAATACAATCCAGATGAATCCATCGAATGATACAAGGCTCACCTCGTTGCCAAGGGTTACAGTCAACAAGAAGGCATTGACTACACCGAGACATTTGCTCCAGTCGCCAAGATAACCACCGTTCGCACCGTTCTGGCACTTGCTTCCATGCATAACTGACATCTTCATCAGCTTGATGTCAACAAAGCTTTCCTCTATGGAGATCTAAAAGAAGAAGTATACATGCAGCTTCCACTAGGATTCGGATGAAAGGGGGAGACTAAAGTATGCAAGCTCATTAAGTCTCTCTATGGCCTTAAATAAGCCTCGAGGCAATGGTATGCTAAGCTCTCATCCACCCTTATTGATGCAAGATATTCACAGTCCAAGGCAGATTACTCACTTTTCGTACGATCCCACAAGAACAATTTCATTGTCATTTTAGTATATATGGATGATATTATTGTTGCAGGAAACAGTTTGGAGCAGATCAATGCGGTCAAGAAGTTTCTAAGTGACTACTTCAAGCTCAAAGATCTAGGAATTCTCAAGTATTTCTTGGGAATTGAAGTGGCTTGTTCAGCCAAGGGAATATTTTTGTCCCAGAGGAAGTATGCCCTTGAGATACTGGAAGATGCTGGCTTCCTTGGAGCTAAGCCTAGCAACTTTCCCATGGAACAAAACCTTGCACTCAGCGAGAGTGAAGGTGAACTCATTACAGATCCTTCATCATACAGACAACTTGTTGGAAGACTGATTTATTTGGCTATCACAAGACCAAACTTAGCCTATTCAATACATGTAGTAAGTCAGTTTATGGACAAGCCACATATACCACACTTGGATGCAGGACACAAAGTCTTGCGGTACATTAAGAAATCTCCAAGCCAAGGGCTTTTCTTGTCGGCTTTTAGTGAAATTCAACTCCATGCATACTGTGATGCAGATTGGGCACGCTGTAGGGACACCAGACATTAAGTCACCGGGTATTGCATCCTGCTACGAAAATCACTCATTTCCTCGAAGACCAAGAAGCAAACAACAATCTCTCTCTCCTTAGCTGAGGCAAAGTATAGATCTATGGCCTCTACATGCTGTGAGATCACTTGGTTAAAATCTTTACTCTCAGATCTTGCAGTGACATATTCTCAACCAGTCAGACTATACCGTGATAACAAAGTTGCTATAGATATAGCCTCAAATCCAGTGTTTCATGAACGAACCAAGCATATCAAGATAAATTGTCATATAGTTCGAGAAAAACTCCAAAATGGGATCATTCAAACAATCCATATGCACACAAGCTAACAACCCACTGATTTGTTTACCAAAGCTCTTGGAGTTGCACAATTTAACTACCTACTCAGCAAGTTGGGTGTTATAAATATCCACGCCAACTTGAGAGGGAGTGTTGAGGAAGACCACAAATCAAGGAGCAAACATGAGGCCCCAATTACGTGATATTTTCATTTAAGTAAAGTCAGCAAATCTCCTTATTATAGAAAAGAGCGTGGAAATTAATTTAAGATTCATTTTGTATTTATTCCATTGTTCCCCAATTACAAGTATAAATAGGGATTGTAAATTGCTGTAAAAAATATAATTTTGAATAGAGTTTTATATATATATATATATATATATATATATATATATATTCTTCTTCCTTTAATTTTTCACAAAAACTCCATATTGAAAGCCTAGGATTCAAATTTTAGGAGAAGTAAGAAGAATGGGATGGTAGGTAAGCCACCTTCCGAGGAGTGAGAAGATTTTAACATGTAAGGGATCATTTGGAACACAGAAAAATTTGTTCAGAAAAAGTGTTGAATTTAATAAGTATTGAACTAGAAAAATGTTAAAAATTATAAATGGTATTTGGTTGTATTTAAAATAAGTGCTATTTGGATATGTACTTTTATTATAGACTACATGATTATTTTTAAACATATTTTAAATTATAAATATTAATATTTTTTAATTAACAGTTTCATCAATAATTATTTTAATAATTTAAATTTGAATTTAAATATTTTCTATTAAAAAATAATATAATATCATTTTTAATTAATAATAGTGTTTTTATTCATGTATATTTATAACATATTATTATCATATTAAATTACGGTAAAAATAATATTACAAATTAAATTTAAAATTTTAATTTATTTAATGTTAATTTAAATTAATAAATATTTCTTGTTCAATCCAAAATTGAATTATAATAACTAATATGAATTTTTAAATATATTTCAAATAAAAACATTAATATTTTTATATTTAAAAATATAAATGATAATTAAATTAATTTTATGATTAAAATTTAAATATTTTCTATTAACTAAAATAATATTATATTATATTATTATTTTATTAGATGGGGATTGTCATGTACTTGGAAGTCATGAGTTCGAGTCGTGTAAACAACCTCTTGCAAAAACATAAGGTAAGACTACGTACTATACACCCGTCGCAGTCTACCCCTTCCACAAACCTTACATATTTAAAAGTTTTATGCACTGGGTTGCCCCTTTTTATATTATTATTTATTAATTAACAATAATATGGTTATTAAGGTATATTTATAACACATGATTATCACACTAATTTATATTAAAAATAATATTAATAAATAAATTAATATTTTTTAGTTTATTTAATACTAATTTAAATGTATAGATAGTTTTTTTGTTCATTTTAGAATTTAATTATATTTTATTAATAATTAATATATTTTAATGCATAATAAAATAATATATGATTAATTTTTAATTAATAATTTTGTTGACTCTTACTTCTAATTAATATTTAAATATTTTATTATGTGAAAATAACATATTATTATTTTTAATTAAAAATAATCTTGTTCTTAATTTAGATTTATAACACATAATTATCATATTAAATTTTATTAAAATAATATTATTAATTAAATTAATATTTTTTATCTTTAATATTTATTTAAATTTAATAGATGATTCTTTTTCTTCATTCCAGAATTTAATATGTTTTTTGAATAATTGATATATTTTAATACATAATAAAATAATACATGACTATTTTTTAAATTATAAAATAGTTACTAAATTTTTTTATATTTACAAAATTCTATGAAAGGAGCCACTTACAAGTGGCCAAAAAATTATCTTAAATTATTCTTAAAAATAGTAGTTAAAAAAAAATACTTTTTAATAATAAGTGTTTGTTGTAATACAAATCAAACGCCACTTTTTTTTCCTTTTTTTTTTAAAAAAAATATTTTTTTAAGTGAAAAGTGCTATAAGCACTTTTAAGTGCCCCAAATGAGGGCTAAACCTATTTAATATATATATATATATTAAAAAAAAATAATGTCTTCAATCACAAATTCACGTTGGAGTTCGCAGGAGAACATTTACAGGAGAATCAAATTACAATAACAAAGAATTTAAAATCTAATTCAAAATTTAACCTAAATTTAACCACTTCGTAAGTGGTGGCTGAAACCCATTTCTCCTTCTCCTCCACCAAACCCAATCATACTCTCAACTATACAGGAAATCAACACGTGTAACAATTGAACACATGAGAAATAAATAATTTCCTATCGCAGAAAACAGCCAATATATTCTTTTGAATGACTTGCTCCAATGTGGTACTGCGCATCACAGAGGCATAACCTTCTTTCAAAACAAAGCAAGGTACACATAACCTTATAATATGTGCATCCACAGCCAAGAAGAGTTGCTTCCTGTTCTGCATTGCAAATGTGGAAGACCAAAGCTTGGTCTGAACTCTCCTGCATCCGCTCAAATCTTTCTTTCGAGGTTAATGCATCATAATGGCTTTGGTGCATGATCATCAACTGCTCAGACTGAGAAGCTCCAATTCATTCAACTTGGGGACCCAAAACCCCAACAAATTCCTCTAGAAATATGAGGACTGCTCGTGAAGCACATTTAAATGAGCAAGTATCCTCGCCGCCAACGATTTCATTATACTGTTTCCTCGCTGGGTTATGTCCACTAAAGGCATCTGAGCTAAGGCTCCATACTTCTGTTTGAACTCAATCAGCCGGAAAATCCTCTCTAAAGCATCAAGAACCTTCTCCAGCAATCTCTGTGAGGGAGAGCCCAGTAACCTTATGATTGGTGGTATGGCATCTGCTTCTGCGAGCACCTTACAGCCACTTTGCAGCCTTTCGCCTTCAATTAAGGTCAATAAAGCATCTAACGAAGCCTCACATGCTGCAGAATCAGGATCCTGAAGAACCCTCACGAGGGGTTTCACTGCATCGGCCTCCACAAGGCAAAATGATGATTCAATTGTACAGATTCCTTCATGGACTGGGCAGCGAGCCTCGGGTGGAGCCGAGAAACACCACAAACCCCCACGCCTTGGCATTGGCCTGCTCAACCTGAGTGAACTCTTTGAAAACTGAGCAAGAGAAACGGCTGCATGCCGTTTTGTCAAGGTGGTTCCCAACTCGAGTTGCTGTACCAATACAGGTATAGTGCCAATTTCAGCCACTCTCTTTTGTGATTCCTGGTTTGTTGGAACAGTGAAATGAGACATGCAACCTACAGCATTTTCTATTAGCTGATTTTTATGAGGACTGTTCTGCCTACCATCAAGAAAAAAAGTGGAAATGACAGGAAGCGCATCAGAATCCCAAAGCCACTTAGTGATCCGGAGGTCCTCTGGAAGGTTAGAAATAATACCCATTGCACAAGCTATCTCTTCCTCATCACTAGAAGATCTGATAATCTTGACTAAGGTCTCGATGCAATTCTGTCCCACATGCTCCAAAATCTCACTTTCAGCCCCATCTTCTACCAGGCAACAGAATAGTTTCACAGCATTTGACCGTACCTCTAGGTTATTAAGCTCACACAACTGAACCAATACCTGGACAGCTGAGCACTGAAAGCATAATTAGACATGATTAGCAATCAGTATCGTTATGTTCATATCCAATAAGAGATGACAATTTACTTTTCACAGAAGTAACAATATTCAGGAGAACATTTCCGAGTCTGGAAGGGAGGAAGTAATCATAAGCCAAAAGATTCTTTAAGTACAGTACATAGAAAAGAGGAAGTTTTTTAAGTCAACTATAACACATTACCAAAAGGAAGTTCTTAAATCAACTATAGGGAACATTATTACCCTATCTCCAGAGTGTGAAGATTTTAAGGAAAAGAAGCCACCCTTATTTCATTTCCTAGCCTAGGCTAACATACAGACGGAAATTGAACAGGAAAGTAGAGATTGAGAAGATTCCTAATGAAGAAAAAGTTGGCAGAGTGCTTGTCAAAAATGAAATAACACCAAGCCATTTTTTCTTGCAGTCCTGAGGGTCTTGCAGATTCATGCGGACAATTGTTTCAGTCACAAAACAAAACATCATTGGCAGTTTAAAATTTTCAAATGCTAGGATTAAAGAAGTAGAAAAAAAGTCTTGAATAATCGTAGCATATTGTTTAACTGCATATGCATGCATATAACAGAGTATTTGAAGTAAACACCCAAAAAATGGAATGTACAAGCATTCGAAATTATCAGTGCACATTCAAAATGTGGCCAGTTCTGTTTCAACAAGCCATATTCATAAGTTCATGCATTATGCCCTTGACAAATGTTGCTTCACAGGCAAGCATCAAAGCAATAGGTGCTAGGACAGCTGACTCAGGAATTTATCTTGGCAGTTTGCCTAGCTCGGTCTAAGGCATTTGTATGCCACACTACCAACGGCCTTGACCTTGCCCTGTCAGCTTGGTGTTCTTGCCTGCACTTTACATTTGAGCTCCCCCCTCCACCCCCACAGTGAAAAAGGGAGGAAAAAAAAAACCACAAAACCAAGCCTAGTTTTGGATTAGTTTGGGGTGCCATATCCCACTTCATAAATTATATATTATCTAGATCTACCAGGTTTAAGAGATTCACTACAAATCTTTTTAAATATGCAACTGGGCCAATCTAGGCCTAAATAAGCTTAGAGTTTTGAACCCAAACCTAAGGGTGTGTTTGGTTTGGCAGCTAGGCTAGGATAGGCTACCTTTAGCCCATGTTTAGTGCAAAATAGCAATAGGATAGGACTGGCCAAGAAGGGCCCAGCCTTTTTGTCTGGGATAGGGATGGCTCCCCCCCCCCCCCCTCCCCCAGCGAAAAAGAAAAAAGCACCAGTTTCAACCGAGATCATTATCTACCTCATCCCTCTTGTTCAGCTTTCTTTACACCATTTTATAATTACTTCTTGATTGGAGTTACTTTTTTTGGAGCTTTAAGAAGATAATTGGGTTTTAGAAGGGGTTACATGCAAAATCAGAGTTGGCTTCTCTTGGAAGCCTTGGGGTTGGTACAAGTAAGAGCTTTCAGCCTCTTTACCAGAAAGTTTTGGCTAGTCTTTGAGAGGATTTTTCACCAGAGCAAAGTAGCTCCAAACCAGCCAGGGATGTGAAATTTGGAGGCTTGGTTTTTGAGGATTCAACCAGGCAGAGCCTGCCAGTCTCTCCATTGCTACTAAAGGCGCGAGAGACTAATAGAAAGCCGCCATTACTGCTCCAGAAACTTTTCATATTAGTGTGGTTTTGAGGTGTTTACACCTGTAACTTAAAAATAGAAGTTGATTTAGCCATAGGCTTGATGTTTCTTGATTGTTTTCTTAATTCTATGTGAATCATCATCTTGTATTGGGTACTCATCTGAAAATAAAGTTGCTGTTGTGCCTAGAAATTACATATTTTCTGGAATTCAGCACAGTGATATTTCTATTATTTTTAGGATTTAGCTGTTGTTGGAGTCAAAGAAGGTTGTTAAAATTCTATTCTAAAATCTCAGTGTTTATTTGCTTTTATTCATACACTTATTTGTGGGTTCATGGCTGCAAGGGGTGAAAGAGAAAATAGCAGCCATAAAGGCATATATGTGACGATTGAGATGTTTGGAGAGCTGCAGGTGCAAGTAAGACAACTTACTCAGCTTGCTACACAAGTTGAGACTACCGAAATGACAGCGATAATGAACTAGATCATGTTAGAGGATCAAGAATGAAATCAATTAGCAATCTAATGCTGAAATTGACAGCTCTAGTGATGAAAGGTGCTCTAAAAATGAAAGCCTGCATGGCAAAATGAAAGGCCTCGAAGATGAAAGATTGCATTGTACATGCTCTACAAAATTTCCAAGTGCGGTGTACAGGTTCATATTTCAGAATTCAATGGTGATATTGAAGACAGAATATTTTGACTGGGTTGATAGCATTAGGTGGAAAGATATATTGGAAATGAGGAAAGTGAAGCTTGTGGGAGCAAAGATTAGGGGAGTTGCTTCTATTGTTGGAAACATGATTAAAATGATTGCAAGAACAGAGGGAAAGGGAAAATCAAAAAGTATGACAGGATGAAAAAGATGCCGAGGGCTCAATTCCTACCCCAAGATTATGAGCAAACCTTGTACCAAAGGGTTCAAAACTTGAGGCAGTGTGAGAAGTCCATCAAAGAGTATACTCATGAGTTTCATAGGCTTTTTGAGGCACAGTTTTATGAAACAGAATTTCAAAGGGTTAATTGCTACATGAATGGTCTCAAATAATAGACCAAGTAAGTTTGCAACAACTTTATAATGTGAGTGATGCCTATCCGCTTGCACTAAAAGTTGAGCCAAACTTGGCCAAAACATGGCTAATAAGCTTGGAACTGATTGCAGCACAGGTGCATCAACTATTAAAGGTAGGTGATGGCACTAACCAACCAAAAAGTAACAGTAATGGTAAAAAAAACCCAATAGATGTTAATAACCAGGGGAAATGCTACAGCTGCTATGAGCTCAGGCACAAGTTCAACGAGTGTCCAAAGAGGGGTGAAGGCAGAGTTGATCTTGTTGAGGATCAAGAGGCTGGTCGTGAGGAGAATTTTGCACTTCTTGAGGACCAAGAGCAGCAACTAGAAGCTGAAAATGATGTGGCAGAAGAAGGGATTGAGGGGTGATGTTCTTGGCAAGGCTTTAGTCACTCGATGGTCATTACTTCTCCTCCTGTCTGCAGTGACAACTGGCTACATAAGAATGTATCTTTTGAACTAGCTATACAGTTGGTGGAAAGCTCGCAACTTGATAGTTCATAGCAGGAACAGCAAGAATCTGGTTTGAGAAGGTGAACAAGATGGGATCGAAAACTGAAAGATATCCACAGCCATATCAGATTCTGTGTTCCAACAAAGGGAACAAGGTAATTTTCTCTTCAAGGTGCCTTGTTAATTTCTCAATCAGTTCTTTTAAAGAATATGTTTATGATGTGGCTACATGGATGCATGTCATATTCTTCTTGGGCGGTATGATATGAGGTACAATATAATTTTTTTGCAAACAATGGAAGCTTGTGAACTGATGACAAATGATGACATTAAGAGGCAAGGAAATGGTCATTCACTTACTCTCTTAAATAAAACAGATTTTGCTGAAGAAAGTTAAGAAAGGGTGCTTGTTTACATCCTTTTCGAAAGGAAGGAAAGCTGCAATTGGACTTCCCAAATGATGTCAAGGAGATTCTTGATAAGTTCAAATATGCGATGCTGGATGAGTTACTTAATGGACTTCCTCCCATGAGGGATATACATCTAATCTTTTTTCTGACGGCTGCATTACCTAATTTGCCACACTACCTTATGAGCCCAAAGGAGCATGAAAAGCTTCAAAAGCAAGTTAAAAAGCTTCCTAGAAAGGGATTCATTCAAGAGAGCCTAAGTACTTATTCCGCACTAGCTTTACTCACTCCTAAGAAGGATGGAATGTGGGTGGACAGCAGGGCTATGAACAAGATAACCATTCAATACAGGTTTCCTATTCCAAGATTGGATTATATGCTTGATACTAGCTGGATCTCAGGTTCATTCAAATATCAACTTTAAGAGTTGTTATCACCAAATCAGTATCAGACACCAAGTTGAGTGGAAAACAGCCTTCAAACCCAAGGAATGGCTCTATGAGTGACTGACATGCCCTTCAGGTTGTCCAATGCACCTAGTACCTTGATGAGATTTATGAATCAAGTGCTAAGACCTTTCATTGGGAATTTTTATTTTTTTTATCATTTATTTTGATGATATTTTGGTATACAGGAGGGACAAGCAAAGTCGCAGTAATCATTTGAGGGCTATCCTACAACTCTTGAGGCAAAATCAACTTTATGCAACATAAAGAAGTGCAGTTTCAGGGTGGACGGGTGGGAATTCCTAGGTTTCATTGTCCCGACAAAGGGAATAGTAGTTGATCCATCGAAGATTGAAGCTATAACCAACCTACCTACTCCAAGAACAATTATGAAGATTAGATGTTTTCATGCTTTGGCCACATTTTACTTAAGATTAAGGAATTTCAGCACTACAGACTACAGTCGCTCCCATTACAAGGTTTCTCAAAGGTGGGAAGTTCAGTTGGACTCTGGAGATTGAAGGGAGCTTTGAGGAGATAAAGAAGATGATCCAAGCACCAATTTTCGCCTTACCAAACATTGATAAGCTCTTTGAAGTTCATTGTGATGCATCAAAGATTGGCGTTGGGCTGTCTTGAGTCAAGAAGGAAGACAAGTGGCTTATTTCAGCAAGAAATTCAACAAAACTTGACACAACTACTATACTTATGACTTGGAGTTTTATGCTACTGTTCAAGCATTGAAATTCTGGTAGCATTACCTCATTCAAAAGGAATTTATTCTAATTATGATCATGAGGCCTTGAGAAATCTTAATTCCCAAAGAAGCCAAGTGAGAGGCATGCTAAATGGGTGGCATTCTTGCAGGAGTACACTTTCTCATTGAGACATAAGGTTGGTTCGCAAAATAAACTAGCAGATGCATTCAGTAGATGGTGTTGACTTTTTGAATCTGATCCCTGTTTTGATGCTGACAAAGCACAAGTATCTTATGCGCGCATTTAGTGCTTGAACAGGTTCACATTTCAGCACGAACATAAGGTACTGAAAAATGGAAGCCAGGGACTTAAAGAACAATAATGTCCAACATATTTCATAAAGTCAGAAGAGCAAATAAGAAGAAAAAGGAGACATTTGTTTTCTATTGTAATGCATTTTCGTTTTATATTTTAGTTTATAATAATGCATGATATGATTAAAAGCTCAGGATGACCATAGACCGACCGTAGGGAATCAAAACACGACCATAGACTGACCCTAGGTCTCAAAACTTTTCATGAAAAATCTCCCAACTTAAATACCATACTTATACATACAGGGGTGAAATTTTGTAAAGTCAAAATTAGGGCTAAAATTGAAAATTTACAAAGCCCGATCAACTGACCTTTAGCGTTAAAAACACCTCGGTCGACCAACCTTGACCGACCGGCCTATTATCGAAGGCTCAAGGACAGCCGACCAGCCTTCATTTTTTGAACCGGTTTCTTTAGACGGCCGAGCATCCATTTAGTTCAAAACTTCCACGGTCGACCGGCCTTCATGAACAGCCAACCGGTCTTGAGCTTAGGTCGACCAAACCTACGAAGGTTCGAAAATCGCCTTTGGGCGGTCAACCATCACTTTTCAAGGCCAACCAAGCCTCTTATAAAATTCAAATTTTTTGACTTGGCCCGATCGACCGGCAATGCCCTAGGTCGACCAAACCTCTCGGGTTGACTTAATTTTAAGCGCTAATAAAGGCTTAAATTTTTCATTAAACAATTTTTTTAATGTGTCCCTAACGGTTAGATTTTCTAAGAAGTCTATATATACCTCCTCATTACTCAATTTTCAAACAAGAGATTAGATTGAAAATCCTCCCAAACATTTTTGTGCTTTAATTCCATACTCTCTTTCTCATTCAATTGAAAATCTTTTAAGAGAACATTTATACTCATTCACCTCTTTCATTAGCAAATATTACTGCTCTTGAGGGTGAATGAAGTAACTTTCATTTGGGCATTTATTTTCATATCAAAAAACTATTTACTCTCATTTACTTCTTCATTTTGAAAATCATTTTGAGAGTAGGTTTTAAGAATCTCCACATAGCTTTTCTTTGTTAAATATTTTGTGGAGAAATTATTGATAGGTTGTGAATCTTTGCACATTCATTGCAAGATTCACAAGCTCATACTTTTTATTTGTAAAAATCCTCTTGAGCTAGAAACCCAAGCTTCCATTGAACCATAAATTTATGTATCATTTTCGGAGAAATTTCTTGTGTTAATTTTTTAGAAGACCTGAGCACATATTTTTAACTCAAATATCTTGTGCTTGAAAAGTCTTTTTGCAATTTTTGTTTTCCTAGAAAATATCTCTATTGCACAAATCACTTGAAAGTAAACCCTAGGTTCTCCTTCATTTTTTATTGGAAAATATTTTTGGGAGAAAATTTTATTTGGGGTTTAAATCTTTGAGTACTCATCATATATATATATATATTATTCAAAGATTATTTTTTGAGAAAATCACCTCACTCAACTGAGCTTTAACTCACATCATACATGAGTGCATTTGCGCTTTAAATTTGTACATCATCTGCTTTTGTTAGAAGCAATTTATTTGTACACAAATTTGTTATTAACTGTTGTATTCCCGACATGTGATCGGAAGAGGATTGCACTGGCCTGTAACATGCACCGGATTGGCTCAGACCCGGTTAGGAGAGTCCCGAATAGACTTAAACCCGGTTAAGAAAGTCCCGGACTGGTTCAGACCTGGTTAGGAGAACTAGGTGCAGCGTCTTGTAAGGTGTGGCTAGGTTGGGGTCAGCCCTGTAATGTCACCTGGGGTATTCCTCGCCCAGTAAGAAAAGAAAGTTGTAATCGGTGACGCTCTACCCCATTAAGTGAGCATTAGTGGAATCTTCTTACTTGTTAGTGTGAGGCGGGGACGTAGGCAAGTTTGGAAGAACCCCGATAACATATTCTGTGTCACTCTCTTTCCTATGCTCTTTAATTTCTACACTTGAATGCGTTATTTAATCTTCTGTGTATGATATATATATTTGCACATTTTAATTATTGTGAATGTTTGGGAAGTACTTTGATTTATTTATCTGTCCAGTTTTATATTGTTGGGTAATTGGTATTTGCTTAGACAAACCCTAGGTTGTGAAATACTGCTTATGGTTTAACACTGAACATACCTAACCTAGGAAGAATTTTTGAAGTATCCAATTAACCCCTCCCCCTCTCGGGAATACACCAATTACATCGGATGGGCATATTTTCTGAAAACTATGTATATTAGTGCTTTTTGGTTGGAGCTAACCAAGGAACAATACAAAGAAGACCTAAGTTTTTAGAAATTCTTGAGAAATTTGCAGCTAGGGTTCAAAATGTATGTGCAAAATATGTTGTGAAAGTTGGGTAACTTGTTCAAGGGTTTTAAGCAACATTCTCAAAGGTTCCTTGAGGGAATATTTGATACCTAAAATGCACGGAGGAGGTTTAAAAGGTCATTTTGGCAGGAATAAGACTATAAATTTAGTGGCTGAAGGTACTTTGTGGCCTTCCATGCACCAAGATGTGTATAATTATGTTGATTGGTATCGGTTCTGCCAAGTTTCAAAGAGGCAGCTGCTGAATACAAGTCTTTGCACACACTTACCAAGACCTGAGGCTACAGCACTGTCGGTTGATTTTAGCATGGATTTTGACCTCAAATTGCCACAGACAACCAGAGTGTTGTCTCCATCTTTGTAGTTGTGGATTGGTTTTCAAAGATGGCTTACTTTAATGCATGCAATAAGACATTGGATGCAACACGTGGCTAAACATTTCTTTCAAGACATGGTCAGGTCAAATAGGGTACCAAAGAGACACATCAAACCGAGACACAAAGTTCCTCAGTGATTTTTGAAGACCTTATGGAAGTTATTGGCAACAAAATTTCAATACAATAGTGCCTGTCACCCTAAAAAAATGGCAAACTGAACTAGTGAATAGAAATTTGGGGAATTTATCACAATGCCTTGTAGAAGGACAACATTTGGCACTAGGATTTGAGCATACAACATGCTGAATTGCTTCTAGCAATACCATTAACCGACCTACGAGTTAAAGTCGCTTTCAGGTGGTGTGTGGTAGAAATTCAAATCAGTTGTTGACCTTGTAGATGTCTCTAACAAGCCTAGGCTCAGTGATGATGCCATTGTGATACAGGGGCAGCATCAAGGTTCTGCAGCCATGGAGAAATTAGAAGAGAGGAAGGAAGGGGAAGGGAGAAGAGGAGATACCAGGGGAAAAACTCACTTTCACTTCAATTCAAATTCATCAACAACTGCCTAAATCATGGCTTTCACACACTATTTATAAGAAAGGCTATAACATATGAAATTACACACATACCCCTAAAACTACATTACATTACAAACATACCCCTAGAATACACAATTATTGTTGGCCTAACAAGGCTTAATCTCGTTTTGATGATAATAAATCAAGGTTACTAAGTTTGTTTTTAAGTTAAGTTTCAGGACTCAAGTGATTTATGAAGTCAAGTAATTGTACTTGACAAAAATTTGTTGAAGCTTAGACTTAAAGCTACAAGTCATGAGGAACATGAAGAATATTGAAGAATTGATCAAAGGTCAGATGATTATTGAAAGCCTTACAACATGAAGACTTAGGAACTTAGATGGTTTTATTTTGATTAAGTCTCACGTAAGTACTTCTAGTCTCAATATTGAAGTTGAAGCTCTTAGGATTCATTCTGGGCTTAGAGACTTGTTTCAAAACATGGAAAATATTTTCGTAAGGTCTAAAATATGTTTTCCTAGTTAACAAATTCAAGTTTTGGAATTAAAGTTTGAAAAACACTAAATAACTTAGTGGTCAGGCAACTAATGACTTTGCATCAGGCAATTGATATGCTACTGCCAGTGTTAATGAAAGAACAGAATAGGATCAAGCGACTAAACCATCGGGGTCAGGCGATTGACCTACTACTGAATGTTCTTATGCGCTATTTTAAATAAGTTCAAGCGATTGACCCTATGGATCAGGCAACTGAAGTCGATGTTTTAAACTTATAACAGCGCAGATTTTGTTTCTAAATTCGAATGTTTGGGTTTCCAAATTTGAATCAAACTTAGGGAAAACGGTAACTATTATCTCTACTCTATATAAAGTTAATCTTTTTGCAAATTAGGGTATCCAATACTCACATACAATTCATAAATTCATGTTATACTCTTGAAATATTTTCTAAACGGCTGCTGTGAGTTTTTTCTGAAAACCCTACACGAAAATTCCGGTTTGATTTTTAAATCTTCATTCTACAATCAGAATATTGTCAATATCTTCATGAGCTTCATCTCTTTATTGATTTATTGAAGTATATTGTGTTCTAACCTATACAAATTATGCTCTGTTGAGAGTATTTTTGTTGTACAAACAAAACTTGTATTGCTAGTTTTGCAATTGACGGTTCAAGTTGTTTAATCATTGCCTAGCGAGAGGTTGTTCTTGTTAGAGAAGGGTCTCCACCTCGAACGGAGAGACAGGTGCTTCACCTGTTCAACGAAGCGGCGAAAGGAAATCCTCAAAGTGAGTTGCTTGAGGCAAGGACGTAGGCTGCGGGCCGAACCTTGTAAAAAATCTTGTGTTCGCTCTTCTTCCCTTTCTATTTAATTCTTGCAAGTTATAATCTGCGTGTATGATTTTGACTTCATTGAGAACTTGCTGAATATTGAGATTTTAAATCAAGTTACCATATTGAATGTTGGTTTATGTAATTGGATGAAAAATCAAACAAGTTTTGATATCTGAATTTAGCTGTGTTTGCCTGAGATTAAGTTGGTGTGATTGATTATTTAATTGAAGCATAAGTGTCAAGATAACCTCAGTTGTACTACTAAATTTGTGTCTTAAGAACATTATTGATTATTGCTGAAAATCAGATTATGATATTTAATTAACTGAATTAATTGAAATTTAAATTTGGCTTGTAATTTCAGCTTTCATATTCATATCTAGGATTGTCGATTGGTATAGTACAGTCGCTGATTAGTTTATTGTGATTGATATTAGAGTGGTTGTGGTGATTTAAATTAAAAGGGGTTAATATTCAATGAAATTCCGCTAAGAAATTTTTAATTACCCAATTCACCCCCCTCCTAGGATTACATCTTTAATTTTAATTACTATAAACAAGCCCCCAACATAAATACTCCTAATACAAGCAACTACACACAACTAAATAACTAAGCACATTTGGATTTCGGACCCAATAAACCATTCACCCTATTCTTTGACATAGGCCTCCTAATTGGGCTGAAATGATCCATCCAAATAGCCGCTCCATCACCATGAATAGAGTCATCTCGTATCATAAGAAAGGAACCAGCAATATGCTTCAACATGGTGAGGGGAAGAATTCGTGATTGCATCAATTCATACTTCTTTTCGTCAATGGAGAGAGAATAAGAATTCCCATATCCATCATGCTTTACCTTCCTATCAAATAACCATGGTCGGCCCAAAATAATGTGACAAATTTTGAGGAAGGATATCAAATTGGACTGTCTCCAGAATGGAACCAATCTCAAACGTAAGCAGCGATCATGGACCTTCAAGTTGGTATTATTCACCCAATCAATTATGTATGGTTCAGGATAAGGCTCAACTTCCAAATTTAACTTCTTCAGTGTCATCAAAAACTACATTTGTGCAACTATCAAGATCAATAAGCAAAGTACAAAGTTATTCTTGGCCTATCACTTGAGTTTGAAAGATGTCGGTTTGCCTCCAATCCTCTGTATTTTTAACCTTGTGGGAAGACAGCACATGTTGAAGCACTAAACAGGTTCTCAAAATGCCATCATCATCTAAGTCACTTGAATTTCCGTTTCAGCTTCAACTACTTGAGTATCATCATCATCATCTTCTTCTTTTTCTGCAACAGCCATGAATTGGTTAAGACATTGTGTAGCTTACTTGCTCGATGTCCAAAACCTTGAAATTTAAAGCATTTGAGTGATGGTTTGCTCTTAGAAGTTGTTCCAAAATACTCAGGAGTCTTCCAAGAGGTATTAGTCTGAACACCTTTATACAATTGCTCAACTGTCTTCTCTTGTACCACTCTACTGGTACTCCAAATAATACACCCAATCAGAAAATTCAAGAGAACCATCATCATTAAAATTTGAGACTTCTAGTTTAATTCCCTTACTCAAATGATTATTTCAGCCTTCACACAACTCAAAAGCATGAGGGACAGCATCTATTCCACCATCTTGTTTGGTAGGAAATTCCATGGGCCTTTCACCCACGGCTGCAAGTTCGGTTAGTAGCCTATTCAAAGCACCAGTAATAGTCCCCAAAGCATTTTCCATATTTTGTACCCTACAGGATAACAACTCCACCTTTCCAGACAATTCAACATTGGTCACCATGATGCACTTATATGAAGCGAATCACAAACTTCACTTTCAATTATTTAAGAAAAATCTTCAAGTCACCTTTATTCTTGAGTATCACGCAAAAATGAAACAATTTCACTAGAAAAACTCACAAATAGCAGCAATAAAACCTGACTTTTGATGCTGGCAGCAACAATTTCTAGGGTTTCATGCCACATTATCGTGTTTGCTTATGCAATTTCAAGTTAGGAACCAAAATATCATGCTGCAAATCAAAATATCATGAGAAAACAGCAATTTCTCGTGACTGGGAACTAATTTCTCATGATTCTGGAAGCAGAGGGAAGTCCGGCAGAATCGCACTTGCAGTCACCAGTGCGTGGGGTGTGTGGGTCGCCAGCGGCGACTTTCCGGCAATTATTTTTTGGTAAGCAGTAGATCCAAGGGTGGTGAGTCAAATGGTGGTGGTCTGTCAAGAAAAACTCCAGAAATGGTGTAGTTTGAAGGGGGACGGTGGCTGGTCAGGTGGAGTGGGGGGCTTCACAGCTGGTCGGTTGATGATGCAATTTTGAGGGAAAAGGTTTCATGGTCAGTTGGTGATGCAATTTTTAGGGGAAAGGTTTCGGGGGGGTTCTGTTTTTGGTGGTATGGGTGGTGTTGCAGGATGATGGCTGGAAAGTGGTGTTTGAAGAAATGGGGACACGGATGGTATTTTCTAAAAAGTTCTGAAACTGCAGAACTGCTTTTGGTTTTCCTTTTTTTTTTTTTTTTTGCTTAACTGACATTTCAGAAAAGAAATGATGAGATGAGAAAGTAACAGAAGAGGAGATTAATGGAGAGATTGAAAGAAATTACAAGAGAGGAAGGAAGGGGAAGGGAGGAGATACCAGGGGGACAACTCACTTTCACTAACAATTCAAATTCATCAACTGCCTATATCATGGCTTTCACACACTATTTATAGGAAAGCTTCTAAACAAATGAAATTACACACATTCCCCTAAAACTACATTACATTACAAACATACCCCTAGAATACACAATTACTACAAACAAGCCCCCGACATAAATAATCCTAACACAAGCAACTACACACAACTAAATAAGTAACCACATTTCGATTTCAGACCCAATAAACAATTCACCCTATTCTTTGACATAGGCCTCCTAATTGGGTTGAAATGATCCATCCAAATAGCCGCTTCTCATCCTACATCACATTGCTTATGCTGAAAATTCAAAAGAGGTTCAAGAAAGAGTCAAAGGAGGCTTGCAAGCGTGAACAGAATCTACAAGGAAGTAATTAATCAATATAGGTAGTTCAAGGTGATTGGGTGATGGTTTTCCTTCTGAAACAAATATTTCCATAGGAACTTTCCACAAGTTGAAAAGTCGAAAGATTGGGCAATACAAGTTTTGATATATCACCAATCTTTGATGTGGCTGACTTGAAC
This sequence comes from Malania oleifera, assembly GCF_029873635.1. Lineage (NCBI taxonomy): Eukaryota > Viridiplantae > Streptophyta > Magnoliopsida > Santalales > Ximeniaceae > Malania > Malania oleifera. The sequence goes on from NC_080426.1 coordinate 62,428,323, forward strand.
CCATTCCATGGTGATCTGAACACTAGAACACAATGTTGAGCGCAAGAACTTAACTAATGTCACTCCTAGCAAGGTAGAAAAGATTGAAGCTATCATACATGCACGAGAGGAGAAGACTAGGACTGGACTTCGTATTCTTGGTAAAATGGGCTGCCAGATTTGATTATGAGAATTCATGGATCAACAAGGAGGAATTCATGAAGATTGACCCTAACATTTGCTAGGCAGCCAATATGACGACTCACACAGATGCAAGTCTTTTCTTAGAAGTGGCGAATGATGCAAGTCTGCAATCTTAATGTAATTTTCTGTTTATATCAAATGTTGTTATTTATGGGTGCTAGGGTGTTAATGTGATTTCTAAATTTTGGGGTTTGGTCATATAAGCTTTTGAAGATCTTTTGATAATATTCAGGGGTATTTTTGTGATTGGAGTTATTTGTTAGGTGGGCTTCAGATAAGTGGATTTTAGCAAGGGTTATATGCAAAATGAGAGTTGACTTCTCTTGGAAGCCTTGGGGTTTGTTCAGCCACTTTTCCAGTAAGTTTGGCTTTAATCTTTGAGAAGATTTCTCTGCAAAGCACAATAGCTTCAAACCAGCTAGGATTGCGAAGATTTGGAGGCTTGGGTTTTCCATCAGCACCTACCATTCCTTCCTTTGCTACTAAAGGCGTGAGAGGCTAGCAGAAAGCTGCTGTCCGAGTTCTGATGTGAATAGTAACTAAAAACAAGTAGTTGTTCACATCTGGTGTGAATTTGAGATGTTTGCACCTGTAAATTAAAATTGAGGTTGATTTAGCCTTGGGCTTGATGTTTCTTGATTATTTTCTTAATTCTTTGTGAATTATCATCTTGTATTGGGTACTAATCTAAGAATAAAATTTCTATTGTGCCAAGAAATTGCCCTATTTTTTACATTGAAATTCATGCAATGTTCTTTTTATTTTTTTGAGGATTCAGTTGTTATTTGAGTCAAAGAAGGTTCTTAAAATACTATTCTAAAATCTCAAGTCTTTATTGGTGAATTTTTCTTCTATGCCTACACCTATTTGCATCAAAACTACAACAATAAAATTCCTCTTGCATGCCGCATCATCCTCTCCTACTTGGAAAGAATAACAACAACAACAAAACCAAGCCTTAGTCCCACTAAGTAGGGTCGGCTATATGAATCCCTTTCCGCCAATTTATGCGATTATGGACCATTTCTTTTGATAGATTCAAGGATATTAAATCCTTACTCACTATCTCCTCCCAAGTTATTTTAGGTCTACCTCTACCCCTTCTACTGCCCCCCACAGTAATTAAGTTACTCTTCCTCACAGGTGCACTATAAGGCCTACGTTGCAAGTGTCCATACCATCGAAGTCGTCCCTCCCTTAGCTTATCTTCTATAGGAGCTACACCTAACTTATCACGAATATGTTCATTCCTTAATTTATCTTTCAATATTATACCACTCATCCATCTAAGCATCCTCATCTCGGCAACTTTTACTTTTTGGATATTATGTTTCTTCGTCGCCCAACATTCCGATCCATATAGCATAACTGGTCTTATAGCTGTCCTATAAAACTTCCCTTTCAATTTTAAGGGTATTCTACGATCACATAACACACTTGAAGAACTTCTCCATTTTACCCAACCTGCTTTAACTCTATGCATTACATCATCTTCAATTTCTCCTTCAGCTTGCATAATAAACCCAAGGTATCGAAATCTACAAGTGCTATTTATTTCTTCATCATCAAGTTTAACTTTGTCTCCAATATTCCTCCTATCATCACTAAAATTACATTTCATATATTCTATTTATTTCTACTTATCCTAAAGCCTCTAGATTTCAAAGTTTCTCTTCCATAATTCTAACTCAGCCTCTACTCCATCCCTAGTTTCGTCAATTAATACAATATCATCTACAAACAACATACACCATGGAACCTCCTTTTGAATACTCTTAGTCAATTGGTCCATCAAAGCAAAAAGATAAGGACTCAAAGCAAATCCTTGATGTACACCTATGGTAATTGGAAATTCTCTAGTTTCTCCATCTATAGTCCTTACACTAGTCATTACTCCATCGTACATATCCTTAATGACATCGGTATACCTACAACATATACCCTTTTTTTTCTAAAACCCACCATAGAACTTACCTAGGTATCCTATCATATGCTTTCTCAAGGTCAATAAATATCATATGCAAGTCCCTCTTCTTTCCCCTAAACTTTTCCATTAATCTTCTTAAAAGATAAATAGCTTCTGTGGTAGATCTCCCAAGTATAAAACCAAATTGATTTTCTGAGATCTTTGTTTCTAACCTTAATCTTTGTACAACAACTCTTTCCCATAGTTTCATCGTATGACTCATAAGTTTAATTCCACGATAGTTATTATAATTTTGGATATCTCCTTTATTTTTATATATAGGTATTAAAGTGTTTTTCCTCCATTCATCTGGCATTTTCTTAGATTTTACAATTTTATTAAATAAATTAGTTAACCATATAATTCCGTTATCACCCAAGCATTTCCAAACTTCAATTGGGATGTTATCTGGTCCCATAGCTTTTCCCATTTTTCATCTTTTTTAGTGCAAACTTAACTTCATTAACTCTAATTTTGCAAATAAATCTTATATTTTTAGTCTTTTCCTCATTTGACAACTCTAAGTTTAAGTCTTCTATTTGATTTTCGTTAAACAACTTACTAAAGTAACTTTGTCATATTTCTTTAATATCTTCGTCCTTAACCAAGATAATATCATCCTCACTTTTTATGCATTTTACATTTCCTAAATCCTTGCTCTTCCTTTCTCTAACTTTAGCAAATTTATATATATCTCTTTCCCCTTCTTTTGTACCTAATCTATCATACAAACTATTAAATGATCTATATTTAGCTTCACTAACAGCCCTTTTTGCATCTTTTCTTGTCTCCTTATATTTTTCAAAGTTATCTCTATTTCTACTTGGAAAGAATAAACTTCTAATTTTAAATATGTGAAGGATCAAGAAGAAAGATGGCAAACAACTTGACAGATACCAATGCAGTTTGCAGGCCTCAAAGTGCAGTAGAACCGTATAATAGAGATCTTACTAGAGGCATTAAGAATTCAATATGTGGTGGTTCACGCTCTAATTCTGATGCATCTATTAAATCTTCGGGACGATTTCCAATTTCAATATTAAGATTATCAATTACTTCCTCTCCCAAAATTATCAGCTTTTGTAAGGCATCTATTCTATTCTAGAATTTTTCATCATGGTCAATTCAAGATTAATGATGGATATGAGGCTGCAAAGCATGGACTCAAGTTCACTCATCGTGGCATCAAATCTTTCTAGCCATGCAGCCAAGCTAATCGTCATTTTTTTCACCTGTATTTTTTTTTTTTTTCCCTTTTTTTAGCTTTCAAGCTGGTTCTAACTAGTTCAGTGAACCATCTAGTTAGATCTAAATGGACAAGATAGTTTAGAAGCTCAAGACAAAACTGAAGCTTAGAGGAGAAAATTAGGCTCAATGATTTGGTTGGGTCGGTTTCCGGATCTGGAGGAGTCAGATCAAATTAAATTCAAAAGAAACAATTCTTTTAAATCCTCATCCTCAATCAAAAACAAATGAATTAAGGTTTCAATACTTTATTCATTAAACACGACTAATATGATGAAGATGCAAGGATGAATTATTGTCAATGATGGCATGACCAAGGGCAGCAATTGACAAAGGTGGTACTGGTGTCAATTGTCAATAGAGTGATGATATGTGGACTTCACTCTATGTGAGTGGTCATGCGGCACTAATTGTAGCACACAAGCTTAACTAGCCAACCAAAAGTAAACTCTAGATTCACCACATGAACAAGTTCACAAGCTTGGAATACAAATTACATAGCCACATGCACCAAAAAAAACAAAGAAAAAAAAAAAAAAAAAACCAAGCATGAAAGCAAACACGAGACAAGCAGTAAACCATATAGCAATGCAATTCATATTAATACACGTATGCAGACAATGTGCGTTTAGCAAGGGAAGCAAGTAGAATAAACACATTTACAATTACTAGTCAATTATACAAGATTGATGAACACTCACACTCCCCTAAGAGCTTTATATGCTTTATCACACTAGCACTAGAAAACATCAATATGACTCCCATTGTTTTCTCAAAGGCTCCCCCACCCAAAGAATAAACTATACATTGCTATTCACGTGATGGTAAAGCACCCAATGTGTGCAAGATAAGCAATGACAAGCAAGCATAAAGCCCTGAATAAGCTTGGCCCATGACATTCTCCCACTTATGCGGTCGATGTCCTCATACACTTTAACACCAAGTATTCTTCAACTTTGTCCATGAACAGTTGCATGTCTTTTGCTAGCATCCAGTTGATTTTTCTTCTATTTCACCAAGAACTCGTGTTTTTATTGCCTTCATAATTTGAACTCTCTCTCTCTACAATATTCTCCTCAACTTCTTATTTATCGAGTTGTCGGGTCTTCAACGGTTCTTCATTCTTATGATTGAATAGCTTGAGGACATGGAACACACGATGCACCCATCCACGCTAAAAGGATCAATCTTATTTAGAAGCTTTCTCAACTTTCGTCAAGTCTCAACCCTACAGTGACCTAATATGTTCTAAAGGAGCAAGCACCAAGTCCCCCACATAGAAATACAAGTCTTCTCCCTTAATCTTGCCACTTCCTTATCTAGTAATTAGCATATTCTAGGTAGCCTTGGGCAATCTTCCGCTCTATCTCCATTTTTTTTCGGTGAAAATGTACATTCTCAAACTCTTTCCTTTATACAGCTCATCCACTATATGAGGTAAGAGTAGTTGTTGGCCTATAACAAGCTAAAAATGACTCCAGTTGGTTGTTAAGCTCTTTTGAGCATTGAAACAAGACTGATCCATGTCAAGTAAACGCACCCAATTCTTCTTACTGGTGGACAAAATGATGCAAGTACTCCTCTAAACCATTAAAATCACTTCCAATATATTGCAAAGTAGGGTGCCTTCTAAGGCTCTGTCTGCAAATTGTGCCTTTTGTGTGAGAGAAGTTTGAAGAATGTTCCCCATTTGTTTTTACATGCTCATTTGCTTGGGCTTATCCATATTAATGTTTGGGGACCTTCCCCGGCTAGTTCACATGAAAAATTTAAATACTACGTGACTTTTATTGATGATCATGGCAGATTTACTTGGGTCTACTTTCTTTGCTCTAAATCTGAGGTTTTTCGTACTTTCACTAAGTTTTTAGTGTATGTTGACAATCAATTTTCTGCTTCTATTAAGACATTACACACTGATTCTGGTGGTGAATATGTGTCTACAAAGTTTCAGGCATTTTTGGCTTCTAAAGGCATTATTCACCAACATTCATGTCCTTCTACTCCCGGACAGAATGGAGTAGCTGAACAGAAAAATCATCATCTCCTAGATGTGGTCCGTACTCTCTTGCTGGAATCCTCTATTCCATCCTTGTTTTGGGTTGAGGCTTTGAAAACTGCTACTTACTTGATTAATCGTTTACCTTCTCAAATCCTACTCATGGAGTCTCCCTATTTCTGTTTATTTGCTAAGCAACCTAGTTATGATAACCTCCATACATTTGGTTGTATATGTTTTGTTCATTTACCTCCTCATGAGCGACATAAATTATTTGCTCAATCTGTTCAATGTGCATTCTTGGGATACAATATGTGTCAAAAGGGATTTGTTTGCTATGATCCTACATTACATCACACACGCATTTCTATGAATGTTATTTTCATTGAAAATCAACATTTATTTCCTGTGTCCTCTGTACCCTCTTCTACTATGATTCTTCCCTCCTTTGAGGAGCAGTTCTCAGATCCTCATCCAATTAGTTCTCATTTTAAACCAAGTGTTGTGTATATAAGGCACCCCCACCCACAATCTCTTCCGGTAGCTCATCCGATATCTGATCCTACCACGCTCTAGATTCAATCAGTTGCAACACCTCCAGAGCCTTTGGTACGTCGCTCTTCTCGAGTGTCTGTACCCCCGAACAAGTATGGGTTTCCCTCTTCTTCAAGTTCTGGTAAATCTGTTTCAGCTCTTACTACTGCATTGTCCAATTTAGATATTCCCACTTCCTACTCACACGCTGCCAAGCATGATTGTTGGCGACAAGCTATGCAGGAAGAAATTGCCGCTCTAGAGGCCAATCTCTCCTAGGACATTGAGCCTTGTCCTCCCACCATTGTTCCTCTGGGTTTTAAACGGGTTTACTCAGTCAAGGCCCGATCTTATGGAAGTCTGGATCGTTACAAAGCCCGCCTTGTTGCACTTGGGAATAATTAGGAATATGGTGTCAATTATGAAGAGACCTTTGCTCTTGTGGCTAAGATGACTGTTGTTCGTACGAGTCTGGCTATTGTTGCTTCCAGTGAGTGGCCACTACATCAAATGGATGTCAAGAATGTTTTTCTTCACGAGGATCTTAAAGAGTGTATTTATATGAAGCCACCCCCAAGCTTGTTTCCCTCTCCAACTTCACATGTGTGTAAGCTTCGTTGTTCTCCTTATGGTCTCAAACAAGCTCTGAGGGCCTGGTTTGATAAATTCTGCACCACTTTATTACAATTTTCATTCAAGCAGAGCAAGTATGACACTTCATTGTTTCTTCTGAAATCGGACATGGGTATTGTTGTTCTTTTGGTTTATGTTGATGATATTGTGATTACTAGTTCCGATTTGGCTTTACTTGCTCAGCTCAAGACTCATCTCTCAGAGTCCTTTCATATGAAAGACCTTGGGTCTCTCACATATTTTCTTGGTCTTGAGGTGAATCGTAGTCCCTCAAGTATTTCACTCAATCAACATAAGTATGTTTGTGACTTGGAGGCCACAGCTGGCCTTCGGAAGGGTACTTCTGTTGATACTCCCATGGAATTAAATGTCAAGCTTCGCAAATAGGAGGGTGATTTACTTGCTGATCCCAATTTATACAGGAAGTTGGTGGGTAGTCTTGTCTATCTCACCATTACTAGACCAGACATTTCTTTTGTTGCACAGCCAGTTTCTTCAAACTCCTCATCATCTTCATTTGGCTGTTGTCCGTAGGATCATCGCTATGTTCAGGGCACTTCTGCCCATGGTTTATGCTTCCCTACAGGAAATTCTACTCGCCTGGCTACTTATAGCGATGCTGATTGGGCTGGTTGTGCGGGTACACGTCGCTCCACCACTGGTTGGTGATGCATTGATTTCTTGGAAAAGTAAGAAGCAAAACAGAGTTTCTAAGTCATCGACAGAATCTAAATACCGGGCGATGTCTCTTGCTTGTTCTAAAATTATTTGGCTTCGAGGCTTGCTTGCTGAGCTAGATTTTTCTGAGACTGATCCTACACCTCTACGTGTCGATAATACGAGTGCTATCCAGATCACAGCCAATCCTGTCTATCATGAGCACACAAAGCATATTGAAGTCGATTGTCACTCTATCCGTGAAGCATTTGAAGCTCGTGTTATCACTCTTCCACACATTTCCACTGAATTACAAATTGTGGATATCTTCACCAAGGCTCTCACTCGTCATCGACATTGCTTCCTAAGTAGCAAATTGATGCTTGTTGATCAACCCGCATCAATTTGAGGGAGGCTATCAACAGAACAGCTAAGCAAAAGATTTCTTTCCTTACTTCAGCCCACATTTATTTCCTTATATTTCCATTCATTATTTTGTACAGTTGGCATATATTTAGTTTACATGTATAGGGCTTGACAAATTATAGTTTACTTGTATAGTGCTAGAATCATGCTAGACCTTATTTACTTTTCATGTATAGCATTCTTGTAAAGTCTATATATAATATACAGAACTCAACGCCAATTCATTCGGCCATTCACAAATTATTTGACACTTTCATACTTCAGAAAGCATGGGACTTTGAAAAAGGGCTTGGAAGATGTGTTGGGTTTCTCCAGTGATCAGACGACAATTAAACTTCAGGGCATGATTTTTTTTTTTTTCCGAGGGGGGGGGGGGGGAGTTTGTGCAATGTTAGCAGGAAAATGGTGTTTGAATTTCAGTGGCACAGCTGTAATTTTTTTAAAGATTGCACGATGATGATAGTGTAATCGTGGTAAGGCTCTGATAACAAATTGATTTAGGACAGAAATAGAAAATCAGAAATGTAGAGACAATTCATAGAGGATTAAGGGAGAAACAGAAAGATGAGTGAAAAAGAAATACGAAGGGAGGAAGAAAGAAGATGCAGCAGGCCAGCACTGAGAATAAAACAGAATAGAGAAGACAGACCAGCACTGAGAAGAGAACAAAGTAGAGAAGACTGACAGAAAACAGTTAACAAAATAGAACAGAATAGAATAGAGAACTGTGAAGGAAATAGTAGATAACAGAAAGAGTCAGCATCGGGATTACCTCTTTAAGGGGACAGGCAAAGAGGCTAACAAAGGATCCACATTGATCCCTAGACCCACCATACCACTCTAGAAAAATTAATTTTCAACCACTTTCTCAAACACCTGGGAGATCATCGTCAAATTTGAGAAGCAACCCAAATTCTCTGAAAGGAAATGGGTAGTATCATCTGTGAACTAAAGATGCGAAATGGTACAATCCTCACACCCTACCTTAAGCCTGCCCGCCAAAGCTATATCAACTCCTCTATCAATCATCCTACTCAAAGCATCAACCACAATAGGAAAAAGAAAAGGAGAAAGGGGATCTCCCTGTCTTAGACCCTGAGAAGCATGAGAGTATGAGACCAAGACTCAGCCTCGCTGTTCAATAAAACTGAAAAAACCATATAAGATAAACACCCCCATATTCATTTCCTCCAACTCAAACCAAAATCTTTTCTATCCATAACCTTCTCTGATAAACTCCACCTCACACATGATAAGCTTTCCCACAGTCCAATTTCAACAGAAGGCCCTTGAAGACATTAGTTCTTTTCCAACCAATCAAAATCTATTCAAACATCTAAAACAATAGGTTCCTAGCACATAACATCTTGAAAGATTTTTTTTTTTACGACTCCCAATTCCCTCTCCCACCACACACCCCCCCCCCCCCCCACCAAAAAAAAAAAAAAAAACACACCATCTTTCCAAACATCCCAATCAACAAATTCCTAACAAATCTTGGTTTGGAAAGATACTCCTTACAGCCTTCGCCACCTCTCCCTTCAAGAATACTGACTACTTTTCTAGCCTTTGTCACCTCTCCAGAAAAAATTTACTTAATCTTCCCCAAATTTATATTTAATCCATGGTATTCACCCATCTCCTAAACGCATAACACCACATTATCAATCCCAATGAGGTCATCTCACTATCCCCTTCCCACTCTCGCTTCACATATCTTAAATCCTTTGAACAAAACCCCATCTAGGACTTCCATCATGATTCTTCCGCCTTTCCCCAAAACCCATTCTCTTTTGGAAATAAATAAGGAGATAACAACTTGAATGTGCAGAACATAGTAAGGAGAGGGAAAGAAAGATAAAGTAGACAAGTCCACAACAAGGAATAAACCTTAAATTTCAATTTCAAATCAACTAGATAATACTAAATTGCAATATTTAAAACCATACAGGCTAAGAAACCAAGCAAATTTGAAACAAAAAAAAAAAAGCTAATGAAACTCAGAATCTCGGATGCTACTTTCCTGATAAATAAAACTCTAGAATCTACTAATTAAGAGCGTAACATAATGCTACTACAAATAATATTCTAGAGCTTTTATGTTTTTTGCTTTTGCCTTTTTGTTGTTTAGAGGAGGATTTCTTATTCTCCCCTTGTGTACTTTCTTCCTCTGCTAATAATATTCATCTTGTTTCAATCAATAAAAATTGAATGCTACTAGGAAACACCACAAAAACAAAAACAAAAAAAAAAACAAAAATGTGCAATAAAATCCTAAAATTTTCAAAAAACCACGACTTGAATTTGAACCTAGATCCCAACTATTAATTCCCTCAACTTCATATGCACGCTTGCCATAAGAACTGGGGTTTAGGATTTTCCTATTACCAACAAATACATTTTGGCAACAGGAGACACCATCCAGTAACTACCTTGAATCTTATAGCCAAAATTTAGCAATAGTTATACATGCAAAACCAACAAAATTTGCTGACATTGATATTTCAAATGAATTCTCCATTTAAATTTGATTATAATGGATTTTTTCTTTACAAGTTAGCTCATAAAAAATGACCATCACACATATACGAAACTCTAGAAGTGCAATTTAAAAAGGTAGTCATTTTTCACAATTGAAATTAAAATAACCAGCAATATATATACGCGCGCGCGCGCGCACACATACACATATATATATATAGAGAGAGAGAAATTCTTTTTCCAAAGATGAATACCTGGGATAATACAGTCTTGATATTTGTTGCAGAGGGGGATTGGCACAAGGCATGAAAAGTACCAAGAATGCTCGTCTGTAGACCAGGTGCTCTCAAGTTGATTATGCAAAAGAGATTCGAAATATCTTCATTTGATTCCAACAATGACACTGGTGTCTGGTTGGTTTCTTGACCCACAGTTGATATGGCAAGTTGCATAAGTGTGGCTGCTACTTGTTCAGACAAATATACGGATGGCAAATTGTAACAGAGAAGAAGGTCAAGTAATGGCCTAACTGCACCTTCTCTGATCATCTGCAGACCATTTCTCGGTAAGCTAGCGAGGTTTTCGAGGGCTTTAACAGCCACTTGCTTTGTCATAATATTTCCATGTGAAACCAAGTAGAGAAGAGATCCCAGTGCACCACCTTCCATAAGAGAAGATTTATTGTGGTCAGTCAACTCCATTTCTGCCAAAGTCTTTGCCATGATCATTCTGACATCTTCCGGTCCTGCATCAAAAATAGTCTAAGTGCTTGGGAATTATATGTTAGAAATAGGTGAATAACAATTCATCATTTACAAACCTATAATTGAATGTCTAACACAAACTAGATAAGTGGATACATCAAATCACAACAGTTCCACAAAACAAGTTCCAGTGGGATACACCTGTTCTTAGAAACTTTTTTTATAAATAAAAAGAAGCAAGTGCGCAAATGCATTTAAATTCCTCAATCAAGAATTCCAAAACTGGATTTTTTTTTTTTATTAAAAATGATGGGAAAGAATCGATGACAGAAGGTACAAAAAATTGATCTTCTCCAACTAGTGTGTTCAATCCCCACTTGACCTAGACACTTAGGAATAGACACTTAGGATCTGCTTGATATCATTTCAATTTTCTACTTTCTGTTTTCATTGTCGCACAGTAAAGAAACAAACTGTTTTCCAAAAAAATTGAAAATCAAATTTTATGATTTTCAGTTCTATCAGCAACCTAGCAATATCCAAAACTAACTTTTGTGCATTAAATCATCCATTATATACATAATTTTTAATTTAATTAAAATATACTGATCATGTTGAACTTAAAATAGAGTTGAAATAAAAATATCCATACATTTCTAAAATAATAAAAAATAAAAAATATTTTACTATTTTTCAACTATCATGTACAACAAGATTTTTCCTATAGCACTAAAATGTAAGTTTTGAAATATAATAATTAAGTAAAATAATTATAATAATTTTACCTCTATTGTCATAATTTAAATTTTTATTATTTTTTTATTTTTACTATTTTAATCATATTTTTAATTCTTATTTGATTCAAGGAAAAAATGATTCTTTGTTCAATGAAGTTTTTAATTTTTTTAGTTTTAGAAACATTAACTGGTTACTTGTTTTCAGTTTTTTATTTTCATTTCTGAGTTTTTCATTTTCTTTTTTTCTTTTTTTTCTTTTTTTTTTTTTTTTTTTTTTTGTGATACCCAACAACCCCTAAGAAGTTAGGCTGAGGACCGACAATATATATCAAGCCTCAATGCTCTCCTGAATGTGGGGGCCAATCACACATTCACACGTGAAGAGACAACTAAATAACTAATAACACCCAATATGGGGAATAAGATAACTCGGCAATTATAAGATAGCATGGAATAAGAATTGAACACCAATGCCTTCTGGAATCCATGCTATGAGCCAACGATGCCATTTTAGATCACCACCTGACCTCAAAGCTTATGCAGAGAGTTTAGTAGCCAATAATGCGTTATCGAGCCCTAACAAAAGAAGCACTGATCCTAATGCATATAACAATTAGTTAAATACCTTCCAGAATGTCTATACTCCATAGTTACTTCAAAAGTCTAACCAAGTCTTGAAGCATACATTCCATAACACGGTTGTCGAGTTGCAAATTTTACAATCAAAATTTCTAGCCCACAATTGGATGTTTGAATTGTCAACTTTTGCAAAACTTTCGAATGTTACAAGATTTGGTGACACACTGCTAAAAATAAAGCCTAAAACTGTACAACAAAAGAGATGGTGTAACAAACCTTGTGCTGCCTAAAGCAACAACCATCCTTAGAAGACAGGCCCAAGCATGCGTAGACTTGATACACATTAATCAAAAATGCTTGTGATCATTAAGTCAACACATTATGACATGAAGTGATTCTGAATCAAAGGAGTTAATCTGATTTCAAAGATTATTAAATAGACAGAGTAGAAAGAGAGTTTCTCCCGTTTGAGTGGTAAAGGTGATAGGATTGCTTGTGGATAATTCTAGATGAACATATTTCATTTCAAGAATTAAAAATTAGGAATTTTGTATTAAATAAGTGAATCTAGATATATTTTTGGGTTATTTTCGATATTTTTAGATGCTTTAGTGTTATTTTGCAATTATTTGTGTTAATTATAATTTTGGGTGTATAAATACTTTCTTTGTGTTTATCAGATTGAAAATTCAGAATTTCAGACTTAATTCGCTCTCTCTCCTGCATTGCTTTCCTTCCTCTCCTTCTTACTTCTTCCTCCTCCCTTCTTCTCCCTCCTTCTTTACCTTAATTCTCTGTGTTTATCTTTCTACTCTATCCTACAACAAAAGGCTAGTTAGGTATTGCTCTGAAAGGACAGACTCAGATAAGATGTAACTTTATCAAGCAAGTCTTAAAAGATTATCGCATGTTTATTCAATACATATAAATAAGGCTTTTAGAACATCCCTTAGAAGATATGAATCAAACCTCATCACTAGGTTTAATACTTGCACGCAACTCCAGGGAGATGTATCTAGATGATACAATTTTTTTTTTTTTTTTTAATAAAGAAATTTATTAGAAGAGATAAGAATGTACAACAAAAGAAAAACAAGAGCAAGGGAAATCCTCCCTTTAACACAAAAATAAAAAATAACACCAGAAGATCATATCTTTGAGACAGAGATAGACCTATCTTTGCCCAGCCTATATGATTATATTTTTGTTTGAGCTTTATATAAAAAGGTATATAGGTTGTAAAGTTAGAAATTGAGAAGATAAGAAAGAGATGAAAAGTCAGGTTGTAGTTTCCTGGAGCATTCACATAGCTCTGGATCTGCCCTCTTATATATTAATATATGAAAATGCGAAAGGCAAAAACACCCCTACTCACACCACACAATTACTAAAATAGCATATTCTCTTCTAACACTCCCGCAAGCTGAGGCACATAAATATCACCTAACCCAGCTTGTTACAACCATTGGACAAGGTAGGCTTAAAAAAAATCCTTTGTGAAAACATCACCTAATTAAATTATAGATTTCACAAAGTCCTCACAACCTTCTTCCTCAGCTTCCACAACATCCCCCACAAAATGAGGGTCAGCTTCAATGGGCTTTGTCCTCTTGTGAGCACTACATTGCTAGCAACATAAATGGCAGCTTGATAATCACAAAACATATATATATATATATATATATATATATGGATTTCATTACCAGGAATCCCATTTTTGGAATAAGAGACTAAAACCAGACAAGCTCACTCGCAGGGCGAGTCATAGCTCATGCTTCAGCACAAGATCTTGCTACACTAGTTTTTTCCCCTGCCAAGTAAGAAGATTACCCCCCAAAAAATGTATAATAACAGACCTTCAATCATCAAGCCAACCCACTCTAAAACAGATTATTATCCCATAATCACACAATTTCTCTTACATTTATATGTCAAATATCTACAAGGAGATTTGAGATTTAAAGGTGTACTTTCCAAGAGGGGGGTTGAATTGGGTTTTCAAATTTTCGTTATAAACTCTTTAGTTAAGTATAACCCTTTTCAATTTAGTATGACTATAATCACACAATCCCTTTTCAATTTAACTCGATAAAAATCACAATACCAATAATATCACAACCCAACTTCTAATATCAATTCTTCTGTAGATAAATGACATGTAAGATCAGTTGTATATTTCAATGAAAAATATAAAGACAGACTTTCAGAAGTTTGATCTTAAATACTCTATATTTTATCTTCAATGAGATAATTAAATACACAATGTTTATCCCAGCTGTGTTCTCAAATTTCAATATTCAAAATTTATCCAATCAAACATCCAATAGTTTCTTGATTTCAAATACGAACAAAATCAGTATCTCAGCAAAACTTCCAATATGCAGCAAATTCTCAACAACCAAATAATCATGCACGCAGATTATATGTTTGCAATAAAGTAAAGAGATTAACAGAAGAAGAGCTGAAGACCAAATTTTTTACAAGGTCCAGCCAACGGCCTACGTCCTTGCCCCAAGCAACACGCTGTGAGGATTTTCCTTTTCCCAACTTCATTACCAGGTAAAGTTACAACCTCTCTCCCTCAAAGGTGGAGTTTGCTTCTATAACAAGAACCCCTCTCACTAGGCAACGATCCAACAATCCTGAATTGTAAAAACAAACAAGGAACCAAGAAACAACTTTGTTCGTACAAGAAATACTTTCAGTTAGAGCAGATTTGTACAATTGAAATTTAGTATACTTCAATCAATTAACAATATAGAAGATGAAGCTCAGAAGAATATCACCAGGAATCTGATTTAGATTTGAAAATCTCAGCAAAATAGATCAAAAATTCGTGGATTGTATCAGCAATATCACGGTAGTATTTCAGAAAGTATTACAGCAAGATAACTTTGAAGTTTTGATTTGTATGTGCATTGATATTGTTTATAATTTGCAAAAATATCAAGTATTTATAGAGTAATAAAGTATCTTATCGTTTTCCCCAAGTTTGCTCTAAGTTTGGAGTCCAATAAATCAATTTTGGGAACTTTCCCAACAGTGTTTAACAGTTAAAACATGTACCTCAATCGACTATTCCTCAAGGTCAGTCGCATGAGCTTTTTAAGTTCGGCGTATTTTGAAAACACAGTGAAGAGTCAGTCGACTGGGCTTTACAGGTTAGTCGCCTGTCTTGGCTCTGTTTGCTCATAATTAGTTAAAACAATATGTCAGTTGCCTGATGATAATTGTCCTGATTGAAACTTATATATTTTTCAAAAATTGATTTCAAAACTTGAACTTTGATCTTTGAAAAGGTTAGTGAGACTTTATGAAAATATTTTTCATGATTTAAAAATAGGTCTCTAAGTCACTAATATGTCCTAAGAGCTTCATTCATCAATATTGAATTTGTGAAGTACTTCCATGAGACTTACATACGATAATTCTATCTTAAGAACTAAATCTTCATGCTTTGGCTTGCTCTTTATATCCAACTTGAAATGTCATCTTCAATATGTTTCAATTTCATCATTCCTTGTGGCTTTTAGGTCAAGCTTTATTCACGGTCTTCTAATACTCGATCTTGATCAAATGAAAGCATTTGAGCCCTAAATTATACTTAAACAAACATGTTAAGTATCCTTGATTTGTTATCATCAAAATAAGATTTAAGTCTTATTAGGCCAACAATCTCCCCCTTTTTGATGATGACAAATAAGGAGCGAAAATGAGTAAGCCTTAATAAAGCTCCCCCCTACAATAGGCATAATCTTAACAAGATTTGTAAAGTAAATTATAATTCATACTCATATATTATGATATCATCATAAATGTAACTCTAAATTTTTATGCTTAGTGAGTGTGGAACAGACTTAAACTCAGTTTACAAACAAACTTAAACTCATTTTTGCTGCCCAAATTTCTCCCCCTTTTGACATCAATCAAAAAGAGAAAGATATCAAGAAAAGCATACAAAGTGTAGTGCAGTGAGCCATCATAAGCACAAAACAGAAAGTTAGCATTCATCATGCATAAGAAGATAATCAATAAGTCCCAAAATAGCATGTGAAAAAGCATAAAAGCATAAGAAAAATATAAAAGAGTATATCAGATGCAAATATTACAACCAAGGTTTGTTCAAGTTGAGAAAGTAACTAAGCATCATCTGCACCTTCAGTTTCAGTTCCTTCGTCATCTTCATCTTTATCTTCACCTTCAGTATCACTAGAGCTAGTCTCAATGGGAGCCTTACCGCGTGAAGAAGAAGAACCAGCCATATGTTGTTCAATTCGTCCAAGCCTTTGATCAAGAGAAGAGTAATGTGCTTGAAGTGAGCTAAAACTTGTACGAACATCATCATGAAGAGCAGTGATTTGATGTTGATAAGCAATGAACCAAGAATGGGTGTCATCTGCCGAAGGAGCAGGTTGCGGAGCTGGTTGCTAAATAGGTTGATGTGGTTCGAGAGCCTATCGTCGCCGCTGACCATATTTGGGAAACCACCCTTGATCGTGTCGCTCATATCCCATTTGCTTAAGTGTAGTAGAAGAAAAAAGGTCATAATGGGTTTGCTTAATTAACAATGTGGATGGAGTGGCTACGCCGAGATGTGCAAAGACAAGGTTCAGAACTCCGCCATACGGATGATTTACTCTACGAGCTTCTTCTCTAGAAATCATCCATTTTCAGAATTAAGCTTGATAAGTCAAGCTTTTTTCCTTTAAGCAGGTACCACATTACAAAGCAATCCAGATAGGAAATGCGGTCATGTGATCTTATCCTAGGTAAGATATTGTAAGTGATAAGCTTTTGTAGGATTTGAGCCTGCAAGTTAAGTTGATTGTAGAGAGGACGATGACTAAACAAAACAGGTAGTTCAGTCATAACTAAAGGGAGAAACTCCTCAGAGGAGAAATCTTGAGTCATTATCCATGATTGGCCAAGAGGTGGACACTCAAACTCTCCTTGTTTGATATTTAGAATGGTTGCTAAGGATTGTGGAGTAATGGCAAATAGTTCACTCAAACTCTCCTTGTTTGATATTTAGAATGGTTGCCAAGGATTGTGGAGTAATGGCAAATAGTTTGTCCATGACTTGGGTAGAGGTCACAATGTCCCCTTTGATTATATTGGCATAAAAAAGCTTAACCAAATTTGGATACACTCCTTTCACCTGATAAGTGATAAACCGTTCCAACACTAAAGCTTTGAACATTGGTAAAATGGCGGGAAAATCATCTTGAAAGAATGTAGTATCTAAGACCTTACCGAAAATAGGTTCAATAGATCGAAGATGGTGCTAGTATAGTTGCTTGGCATGGGGGGTCATAAGTCATTGCTCCATGTTATTGCTGTCATCTTTCCCAAAAGAAGAACCACGATTCGCCGTTTGTTTCGTTCTTGGCATGCTGATTTTGATAAAAACGCACAGTGAAAACCTTGAAAATCAATTAGGAATGAAGTAGGAGGGAATATTTCAAAGTTTAATTAGGAGAATTTTCGTGTGGTAGCGCTGGTGGATGAATAAGAGAGAGTTTTGGAGAGGAGAAGAACAATGTCAGTAGACTGAGGGTGAGAAAGTTAGGGTTTTTACGCACTGTTCTTATTTAAACCTCCGTCAGTCAGTCGACTGTGCTCGATGAGTCAGTCGTCTGACAAGTGTATTTCCTCAAAAATTCTCCAAACAATAGCGAGTCAGTCGCTTGTGCCTTAGAGAGTCAGTCGCCTGTCCTTCAGTTTTATGGACTTACATACTAACTTAAACACTCATCCGATTTTCCTCTTTAAACTACTTCTCTACCATGCAATAAACTTAGTTCACGTCTTATAGAGATGAATCTATCCTCTGAATGAGGTTTTGTAAAGATGTCAGCCCATTAATCATCTGTATTCACAAACTCAAGTATGATATCCTCTTTTTACACATGATCTCTCAAAAAATGATGTCTAATATCGATATTCTTGGTTCTAGAGTGAGAGATGAGATTTTTGGAAATATTTATGGCACTAGTATTATCACATTTTATGGGTACAGCCAAATATTCCAAATTGTAATCCTTTAGTTGTTGTTTCTTGTAAAGAGTTTGTGCACAATAGCTACCTACTGCCACGTACTCTACTTCCGCAGTAGATAGTGCCACGGAATTTTGTTCTTTCGAGAACCAAGACACAAGAGATCTTCCTAGAAAGTGGCAAGTACCACTAGTACTTTTTCAATCAATTTTGCATCCTACATAATCCGCATCAGAATAACTGACCATCTCGAAGTCTGTATCTTTAGGATACCACAGACCTAAGTCAATAATACCTATCAAATATCTTAATATTCTCTTAACGGCTATTTGGTGAGATTCTTTAGGGGCTGCTTGAAAACGGGCGCACATGCAGACACTGAACATAATGTCTGGTCTACTAGCTGTCAAATAAAGCAAACTACCTATCATGCCTCGGTAGTATTTCATATCTACTGGTTTTCCTCACTCATCTTTGTCAAGGCTTATAGAAATGCTCATTGGAGTCCCCAATGGATTTCCACCTTCTATATTAAACTTCTTAAGCAAGTCTCTTATATATTTTGATTGATTAATGAAAGTCCCAGTGGCTTGCTTGATCTGAAGACCAAGGAAGTATGTCAGCTCGCCCATCATACTCATCTCAATCTCGTCTTGCATGCATTTTGAAAAGTCTTTGCATAAATCTTCATTTGTAGCTCCGAAGATGATATCATCCACATATATCTGGATGATGAGCATATCTTTGTCTTTAGACTGAATAAACAGTGTGCTGTCCATTTTTCCTCTAAAAAAGCCTTTTTCCAACAAAAAGCGACTCAGCCGCTCATACCAAGCTCTAGGAGCTTGTTTTAGACCATATAAGGCTTTTTTTAGTCAGAATACATGATCAGGGCAATGAAAATCCTCAAATCCTAGAGGTTGTGCTACATATACTTCTTCATTTATAAATCCATTTAAGAACGCACTTTTCACATCCATTTGATAAAGTTTAAAGTCTTTGTAAGATGCATAGGCTAGTAGCATTCTAATTGCTTCCATTCTTGCTACAAGAGCAAATGTCTCATCGTAATCTATGTCTTTTTCTTGATTGTAACCTTGAGCTACTAGTCTAGCTTTGTTGCGCACTACTATGCCATTCTCATCCTTCTTATTCCTAAACACCATTTGGTACCGATTACTGAGTGATCAGTGGGTCTAGGAACTAGCTTCCAAACTCTATTTCTTTCAAATTGATTTAACTCTTCTTGCATAGCTACTATCCATGAATCATCATTTAATGCTTCAATTATGTTCTTGGGTTCCTCCTAAGATAGGAACGCACAATGATTACACATGTTCTTAAATGAAGACCTAGTGGATACTCCTCGTGAAGGTTCACCGATGATTTGATCCTTTGGGTGATTCCTTACGAATTTCCATTCTTTGGCTAATTCGGATTGAACTAGTGGGCAATCATCTAAAGATGAGCTTGATTCTTTACTCTCATCTTTTACTTCTTGAATTTTTAAGTCTTCTAGTCCTTGTTTAATTTCAGCTTCTTCAATATCAGATGTTTTAGAGAATGGATTTGCCTCATCAAAAGCTACATGGACTGATTCTATGATAAAATGGGTCCTCTTGTTGTAGACTCTAAAGGTTTTACTATTCAATGCATATCCTAATAAAATTCCTTCGTCTGATTTTGCGTCAAATTTTCCTAAGTCCTCTTTATCATTCAATACGAAGCATTTACACCCAAATACGTGAAAGTAAGATATATTTGGTCTTCTTCCTTTCCAAAGTTCATAGGGGGTTTGCTCTAGGCTAGTTCTAATGGATACTCTATTCATCATATAACATGCGGTGTTTACCGCTTCAACCCAAAAATACGTAGGTAAGTTATGCTCATTTAGCATGGTTCTAGCCATTTCCTGAAGTGACCTATGTTTCCTTTCAACAACCCCATTTTATTGAAAGTGCGAGGTGCCGAAAAGTTGTGAGCTATTCCATATTCATCACAAAATTTTTCAATGTCTTTATTTTTGAATTCTCTTCCTCGATCACTTCTGATATTTTGAACTCCGTACCCTCTTTCGTTTTGAAGCTTCTTGCATAAGTTGATTAACATCTTACACAATTCATCTTTGGAGGATAAGAAAAGTACCTGTAAACCTGGAGTACTCATCAACAATGACGAATGCGTATTGCTTTTCTCCTAGACTCTATGTTCTGGCAGGGATAAATAAGTCTAAGTGGATAAGTTCTAAAGGCCTACCAGTGGAGATGTGTTTCTTCTTTTTAAAACTTGTCTTAGTTTGCTTCCCAAGTTGACAAGCATCACATACCTCATCCTTTACAAACTTAGTGCTAGGTAAACCCATAGTAGTCAGAGGCGCGAGGCGAGCCGAGGCGCAAAGGGTCTTTGAAGCCGAGGCGCGAGGCGCGAGGCGAAGGCGCGCGCCTCACGAAGGTGAGGCGCACAATTATTAAAATGGTGTAAAATATCTATTTGGGGTAATTTATATATGAACATATGAATATCTAGTCATATTAGAATTTAAAATGTCAAAACATTCAATAAAAAAATTGGAAATTTAATAAAATTGCCAAGACAAAGCCCAAAAGCCTCAACAATTCAACATAGTTCAACATCAAAAGAAAAGAGTACAATAAAAGATTTCAAAATATAAAATCTAAAAATCCTCCTCAATCATCACTCATCACTCATCATCAACTAGGTCGGTGAAGATATCATCATCTTCCTCTTCATCATTAGAACTGTTTTCTCCAACATCTTTTTCCTCTTCCGTCTCCTCTGCACTATCCACTTGGATTTCATCCTCATCTACAAGTTCCAACATTGTGGTCCGACCCCTAGCAGTGGTTGCACTACTAGATGAAGCTCTTCCTCTTCCTTTAGACGATGATGGCATATTTGTACTTATTCTTGATCTAGTGTGATGCGGGGGGTTATTTAGTCCAGCGACTCTAGCAACAGAATCCCAAGTCAAATTATCATCTTCAAACACAAGTTCATCATCCTCATCAGAATCACCATCCATCCTACCAATCAACCACTCATTACTATCATCAATGTCCTTCAGGAGGATGGGATCAATGGTGTCACGTTTGTCGTATCAACGCCTCAGAGTTCGATTGTATTTCACAAATACCAAATCATTCAAGCGTTGCTGGGATAGCCTATTTCTCCTTTTGCTATGAAGCTGCAAAAAGTTTACAGTAATATGGTTAATAATGATTCTAAAAAGCAGTAGATTGGTAGTTCTTGTTCTTTAATAATTAATCCATGATATACTAATGACTTACATGTTGGAATATGCTCCAATTTCTTTCGCAGCCAGTAGCACTACACGTGAGGCTAAGAATTTTCACAGCAAACTTTTGCAAGTTTGGAGTTGTTGATCCATATGCCATCCACCATTGCGCTGTTATAAAATAAATTTTAAATGAATACCTACTAGGTAAATAGCAAAAATAATTTTCAAAAATGAAGAGGTAGTACAAATGCCACTTTACCTGGTGCTTTTGTCTTCCTTTGTCTCACTGCCAAACTAATTCCAAAGACGCCACTAGCGGCATTGTATTTTTCCAACTCATTTGAAACTTTATCTTGCATTTCAATAGTTGGCAGTAACCTTCCAACACATTTGTACAAACCCGACATAATTTCTTCATCTTGCAAAATGTTGGGGTTTGAATAGAAAAATTCTGGATTCAAGTAGTGTGCAGCTGCATGCAACGGTTGATGGAGTTGGCATCCCCACCTCGTATCAATAATTTCAAATGCCTCCTTGAATTTATCCTCTCTCTCACCAAAAGCCTTAGCTATGGCTTCCTTAGCCCTATCCATTGCTTCATAAATATATCCCATTGCAGGCTTCTTTTCCCCATCAACCAAACGGAGTACACGAACAAGTGGACTTGTTAACTTAAGAGCATAAACGATGGTACTCCAAAAAGTAGGCATCAAAACAATAGTAGCTGCTCTTTTGCCAGCCGCCTCCTTTGCCCATTTAGTAGTATTCCAATCTTCAGAAGTAAACATCTTCCTCAAGTTATTCTTTTGAAGATGGATTGAACGAAGAGTGATGAAGGCAGTTGCAAATCTTGTAACTGCAGGTCTTAGCAACTCCTTTCCTCCAATGAATTGTCTCATCAAGTTGACAACGCCAACACGATTATAGATATAGCCATTCAAAAAAATTGCCCTTTTCAAAGTTGCATGAATTGAAGGCATCTTCCCAATATCCTCCAAAATTAAATCAATGCAATGAGCAGCACACGGTGTCCAATATAAATGTGGCCTCTTTGCTTCCAACAATCTCCCTGTTGAAAAATCAAGGAATGAAGCCATTAAAATATTAAAATAAACAATATATACACTATAGAAAGTAGTTCTAAAAATAAGTTCTTACCTGCTGCAACATAGTTTGACACATTGTCAGTTACCACTTGAATCACATTTGATTCTCCAATTTCTTCGACCATCTCATCAAGTAATCTATACATTCTATCTGCATTCTTGACAATATTAGAAGCATCAATAGACTTGATGAATACCGATCCCCTTGGAGAGTTCACTAAAAAGTTGATTATGTCTTTATTAGCAACTGAATCTCTCCAACCATCAGACATAATTGAGCAGCCATATTTTGTCCATTCCTCCTTATGGACCTTCAACAACTCTTTCATTCGACCGACTTCCTCCTTTAGGTAAGGAACTCTCACTTCATGATAGCTAAGTGGCTTTATTCCAGGACCATATTGTCCAATCGATTCAAGTGCCACTGCAAAGCTGCTCAAACGTACAGCATTAAATGGTATCCTAGCATCATACATCCACCTAGCAAAATCTCCCATTGCCTTTTTTCTAAGTTCTTTTTTGCACGCTTCATTTATTGATGTTTGCTTCATCTTCCCTTCTTTCCTAGCTTGAATAGCTTTCTTTGGATCGGGAGTAAAAAACAAGTCTATAGGCCCCTTCTGTTTTGGTTTCTTCAAGTTGGATTGGTATGATCTTTTACTTCCATCACTAGTAAACACTCTCTTGCCACGAATGTCAATTTCTTGAACTTCATCTTCTTCATCTTCACCGTAATGATCTATATCATCAAAGTCGGGCAATAACTCATTTTCCTCCTTTTCCATATCTTTCTTCAACATATACTCTTTAATCTCCTCACGTACATGAGTAGGGCACTTAGAGCATTCTTTCACATTTCGAAATCCTCCGACAATGTGTTGTTTTGCTCGAAATATTCCTCCCCTTGTGACTTTAGCACAAAAATTGCAAGTCAAATTATTTCTATTTTTTTGATCCTCCAAATGTGCATACTTCCATGCGGGATCTTTCTTTGACGAGGCCTCACATCCAGAACTAGAATCCATTTAAGATTTTAGACTTGGTATCCCGTATCCTAATTGAAAAAACAATGCATCATATATTTATAATTTAAGACTTACATAATGCATTTCCAAATAAATTAAAAAACAGTACCTAAATTTCAATAAAAAGAATAAATATTATGTATTAGTTATAATTTATAAACTTACATTAATTAAACTAAATATTATAAATTAAAAAACAGTAGCTAAATTTCTGTAAAAAAAATAAATATTATGTATTAGTTATAATTTGTAAGCTTACATTAATTAAATTTAATATTATAAATTAAAAAACAATAGCTAAATTTCTGTAAAAAATATACATATTATGTATTAGTTATAAATTGTAAGCTTACATTAATTAAATTTAATATTATAAATTAAAAAACAGTAGCTAAATTTCTGTAAAAAATATACATATTATGTATTAGTTATAAATTGTAAGCTTACATTAATTGAAGTTAATATTATAAATTAAAAAACAGTAGCTAAATTTCTGTGAAAAAAATAAATATTATGTTATTAGTTATAATTTATAAGCTTACATTAATTAAACTAAATATTATAAATTAAAAAACAGTAAGCTTACATATAAAGAAGAAGAAGAAAAAAAGCAGGCAGCCGTCAGCAATCAGCAGCACGCAGCAAGCATGCAGCAGGAAGAAGAAGAAGAAGAAGAAGAAGAGAAGCAGCAACAGAAGAAGAAGAAGAAGAAGACTTACAAAGGTTCGAAGTGTTGAAGGCGACGTGACGAACTCACGTCGTGCTCGAAGGCAGTCAGACGAACTCACGACTGCTTCAAAGGCAGGCAGACGAACTCGCGAGGGCTCCGGCTGGTTCGAAACGAAGTTGCGCAGGTCGTGCTTCTTCAAAATGTCGAAGATGAACTCACGATCCTGGTCGAAGCTCGAAGACGAAGTCGCGAAGGCTTCCGGCTGGTTCAAAGGCTCGCAAACGAACTCACGAAAGGCTTCGAAGGGTCGAAAGGGGCTAGGGCTTTGTTCGTTTGTCTCCTTTGAATGGCTTAAAAATACACAAGGCGCGCCTCACTGCGCCTCGCGCTTCACTGCGCCTCGTCTCGCCTCTTGCAGGTCGCCTCGCCTCACCTGATATGAGGCGGCGAACTCATCGCCTCACTGCGCCTTGCGCCTAGGCGCGCCTTTTAACTACTATGGGTAAACCCTTGACTAAGTTCTTTTTAGCTAATTTGGACAATAGATCCATACTAGCGTGTCCTAATCTCCTATGTTATGCCAGCTAGTTTCATTTACAGCTATGAAGCATGTGACTTCCTAAGATATCAGGTTTTCAAAATTTATGCAATATACGTTGTTAACCCTATTGGCAATGAACAACGTGTCATGCTTTTCTCTATGTTCAACTATGCATTTATCTTGTTTGAAGGTTACATCAAAACCTTTGTCACTCAATTAACTAATGCTAAGCAGATTATGTTTCAACCTATCTACCAGTAAAACATCATCAATTATTAAAGAGGGTTCTTTATCGACTTTTCTAATGCCAATAATTTTGCCTTTAGCATTGTCTCCGAAGGTGACATGTCCACTATCTTTTAGTTTCAATGAGGTAAACTTGGATTTGCCTACAGTCATATGTCTTTGAACATCCATTATCCAAGTACCATCTTTCTTTTGAAGGAGTGGACCTAAAACATACCTACAAGAAGGGTTTCAAGGTGTTACTTTTGGTACCCAAACCTTCTTAGGTCTTTTTGATTCAATTTTAGTTTCAATTTTGACTCTCCATTCTCTCTTGACTTTAACATTTTTTTCTCTTGTAAGGACATTCAAACTTTATGTGCCCATTTTTCTTGCACAAGAAACACGTAATGTTCTCATATGCATTTGTGGAAGATGTGCTTTCAAAGTGTTTTGAGGCTTTTACGAAGTACCCTATGTAGAGGTTTTTTTCCTTTTGTTTTCAACTCCATTGAAACCTATTCCTTCTTTATCCAAGGACATTCTTTGCGATCCAACAAGTTTATCAAAGTTTTTCTTTCCTCTAGTGAGACTATAAATGATTTTGGCTTGATCCTCAACTTTACTATTAAGATCACATATTTTTGAGTCTTTTATATTTTTGCCATTTACTTGAAACTTTACTAATTCTTGAAATATCATGTTGATTTTACTCATGAGTTCATCAATGAGTCATTTTCTTTTTCAACTAATGTTGATGTCTCTAGTTGGTTCATTAGTTTTTCATTTTGTTTTTTCAATGCTATGTTTCTTTTGGTTACTTTTATGAACCTATTATGCAAGGAAAATAATTCAGCCTAAATTTCTCTATATGAAGGCATGCTTTCACACAAGTCACTACACACTTCATCACTAGAATCTTCAGATGAGCTAGAGTAGGAATTTACCTCGTCATCTTTTGCCATGTCTTGATCACTTGATTCATTTTCTGATTCACTTGAGCTTGAGTCATCCCATGTGGTTGCTTTCATTACCTTTTTTTCCTTCTTCTTTGTGTCTTTCTTTAGCTGTGGACAATCAGGTTTTATATGTCCAACTTTCTTGCAGTTATAGTATGTAGAAGAATCATTCTTTGTTTCTTTCTTACTAGTTTCTCCTTTATCAATTTTTGAGCCTCTGAATTTTCGAGTGAATCTTTTGTTCTTTTTGAAGAATTTTCCAAGTATTCTAGTGAATAAGACTATATCATCATCGTCTAATTCGTTGTCTTCTTCTTCACTAGAGCTTTCTTTTGCAGTTTTTAGAGCTATTGACTTCTTTTGTTTGATACCTTCAGTGTTTCTTTCATTTATCGCCATTTCATACGTGAGGAGCGATCCTATCAATTCATCTAAGGAGGTATTCTTCAGATTTCTACCTTCCGCTATGGCAGTGGCCTTAGGTTCCCAAATTTGTGGAAGTCCCCTAAGAATTTTTCGAATCATCTCATAAGTAGAGTAGTTTTTCCCTAATGCACTAAGGGAATTTATCATGTGGGTGAACATAGTATACATACTAGTAATGGTCTCATCAGGGTTCATCCTAAACACCTCATACTCGCTGGTGAGCACGTCAATTCTACTATCTCTTACGTCAACCGTTCCTTCATAAGTAACTTCAAGTTTATCCTAGATTTATTTAGCTGATTTACATCCCATGATCCTATTGAATTCATTGACATCTAAGGCACAATATAGTGCATTCATTGCACTAGAGTTTATCTACAGCAACTTCAAATCATTGTCAGTCATCTCTTTTTATTCCTTAGGTATTTCCTTGTTATCTACATTTTTAGTGGGGATGAGATCACCATGTGTGACTACTTTCCGGACCTTCCAATCCATAGTTTGCAAAAATATTCTCATTCGCTGTTTCCAGAAGGTGTAATTTACACCGCAGAAGATGGGTGGTCTAGATGAGGATTGGTCTTCGCCAAAAGGGGATACACCTACATGTGTCATAGGGATCTTTATGTAGCTTCTAGTTTAAGATTTACTACAACCTGGGACTCTGATACCAATTGAGATTTAAAGGTGTACTTCCCAAGAGGGGGGGTGAATTAGGTTTTCAAAATTTCGTTATAAACTCTTTAGTTAAGTATAACCCTTTTTCAATTCAGTATGACTATAATCACACAAACCCTTTTCAATTTAACTTGATTACAATCACAATACCAATAATATCACAACCCAACTTATAATATCAATTCTTCTATAAATAAACGATATGTAAGATTAGTTGTATATTTCAAAGAAAAATATAAAGATAGACTTTCAGAAGTTTGATCTTAAATACACTATATTTTATCTTCAATGAGATAATTAAATACACAATGTTTATTCCAGCTGTGTTCTCAAATTTCAATATTCAGAATTTATCCAATCAAACATCCAATATAGTTTCTTGATTTCAAATGTGAACAAAATCAGTATTTCAACAAAAATGCCAATATGCAACAAAATCTCAACAACCAAATAATCATACACATAGATTATATGTTTGCAATAAAGTAAAGAGATTAAGGCAAGAAGAGCTGAAGACCAGATTTTTTACAAGGTTCAGCCAACGGCCTACATCCTTGCCCCAAGCAACACACTGTGAGGATTTTCCTTTTCCCAACTTCATTACGAGGTGAAGTTACAACCTCTCTCCCTCAAAGGTGGAGTTCGCCTCTCTAACTAGAATCCCCTCTTGCTAGGTAACAATCCAACAATCCTGAATCGTCAAAACAAACAAGAAACCAAGAAACGACTTTGTTCATACAAGAAACACTCTCAGTTAGAGCAGATTTGTACAATTGAAATTCAGTATACTTCAATCAATAAACAATATAGAAGATGAAGCTCAAAAGAATATCACCAGGGTTCTAATTTAGATTTGAAAATCTCAGCAAAATAGATCAAAAATTCGTGGATTGTATCAGCAATATCACAGTAGTATTTCAGAAAGTATTTCAGCAAGATAACTCTGAAGTTTTGATTTGTATGTGCGTTGATATTGTATATAATTTGCGAAAATATCAAGTATTTATAGAGTAATAGTGTATCCTACCGTTTTCCCCAAGTTTGCTCTAAGTTTGGAGCCCAAGAAATCAATTTTGGAAACTTTCCCAACGTTGTTTAACAATTAAAACATGTACCTCAGTCAACTATGCCCCGAGGTCAGTCGCCTAAGCTTTTTAAGTTCAGCGTATTTTGAAAACACAGTGAAGAATCAGTCGACTGAGCTTTACAGGTCAGTCGCCTATCTCGACTTTGTTTGCTCATAATTAGTCAAAACAATATGTCGATAGCCGTATAATAATTCATCAGTCACCTGTCCTTATTGAAACCTATATATTTTTCAAAAATTGATTTCAAAACTTGAACTTTGATCTTTGAAAAGGTAAATGAAACTTTATGAAAATATTTTCCATGATTTAAAAAAAGGTCTCTAAGTCACTAATATGTCCTAAGAGCTTCATTCATCAATATTGAATTTGTGAAGTACTTACATGAGACTTATATACGATAACTCTATCTTAAGAACTAAGTCTTCATGCTTTGGCTTGCTCTTTATATCTAGCTTGAATTGTCATCTTCAATATGTTTCAACTTCATCATTCCTTGTGGCTTTTAGCTCAAGCTTTATTCACGTTCTTCCAATACTCGATCTTGATCACATGAAAGCATTTGAGCTCAAACAAACATGTTACGTATCCTTGATTTGTTATCATCAAAACAAGATTTAAGCCTTGTTAGGCCAACAAGATTCCTTAGGATACCATTAGGTTTAGTCATAGTCAAATAGATCAACTTGCCAACCAACTTCCTACGTCGATGTTTATCTGGAATGACTGGTACAACATCCCTAGACAACTTTACACTGGGATCCATAGACTATCAACTAGTTTAGCTCCCAACATTCCTGTTTCACTAAGGAAGTCCAAGGAATATTTTCACTAAGATAGATTTAACCCGTTCTTACACTGTACAATCTCAACACAAGAAAGTAGCAGGTACCCAAGTCCTTGATTCGAAATTTTGCTCGTAGCCACTACTTGACATGTGCAATCCCATCAATAGCAATGATGATATCATCAACATAAACCACTAAAAGCACCATAGGCCTCATTTTTGCAAACAAAGATAAAATAATCAAAGTAGCATGAGATAAAACCAATTGCAAAGACCATCTTGTTAAATTTGTAAAACCAAGCTTACAAAGACTACTTAAGACCCTAAACAGCCTTATGCAACCTCCATACCTTACAGTCCTCCCCCTCCTCCCCCTAAGCAACATAGCGAGGAGGTTGCTCCATGTACACCACTTTCTACAAATCTCCATACAAAAAGGAAATCTTCACATCTTCTCATAAAAAGGCCAATTAAAATTCATTACCAAAGAGATCAATACAAGAACAGAATTAAGCGAGCAATGAGAGAGAAGGTCTCTAAATAATCAATATTATATGTTCGAGTATATCCCCTTAGCAACCAATTAATCCTTAAGCCATTCAATAGAACCATGAGGAAGATATTCGACAGTGTACACCCAATGACACCCATCTAACTCGAGGAAGACGCACCAAGTACTATGTCCTTTACGTGGTCAATGCATCCATTTCTACATCCATTGCATGCTTCCTCCCAGGGTTAGCAAGCACTCCAAAATATGAAGAAAAGTAGAAACAGAGAAAATAGACAAGGAAAAAGAACACATAGAACTAGAAAGATGAAGAACTTAAACATAAAGAGCAATAGAATAAGAAACTAAAAACTGCTAAGTACATGTTTTCTAAGTACATGTCCGCAAATCCAAGTCACACTAGGATGCATATCAAGAAAGTCAAAAGTGAAAGGGCAAGAGAGGCGGCTGCATGGTGTTTGCCGCTAATTTCCATGTTCATAAACCCTTAATAGTTTCTCTGAGTCAAAAACTAGCTGATTTTTTCTCTAGAGTTATAAGAGTAGGAACAAGAGGATCAACACATGACAATGACCAAAATCATTAAGGGACTAAAAATAGATTTATCCAAGGAGGACCCAAAACTATAGAAATAAGGTGTACCCTCAAAAAACGTACATACTAACGTTTACACTAACATATTCATGCAAACATAGAGATTGTTGCCCTTACTAAGCTTTTCAATCTTGTTTTGATGATAACAAATGAAGATGGTTTAACATGTGTTGTTGAGTGATTTTATTTCAGGAATATATAACTCATCTCACATTTGTCATAGATGCAAGCTTGGAAATCAAAGACAAGTCAAGTGAAAGCTTCTCCGAGCACTTAAGCATCAAAAGACTAAAGCTTGAAGATAATGAGAGCATGGATATTAAAGAGAACTCAATGAAAAGCTCAAAGTATCTTAAAGATTGAAGACGAGAAAAAGACCAAAGCATGAAGACTGAAAGTGTTCAAGAATGACTAAAAGCTTAGAAGTCTTTATGTATGTGCTTTAATATTTAAATACCTTTTGAAATATTGTTGAAGCTCTTTAGGGGATATTTATGGACTTAGAGACCTATTTTAAAAACCCCGGAAAATGTTTTATGAAAGATCAAAATATGTGAGCAAAACTAAAATTGAAAAATCATCAAAATTTCAGTAAAAGGTCTGCCCAACCGACTGACTAGAAATACTCTGGTTCAGTGAGCCGACTGACAGAGAAATACCAGCTGAAATAACTGTTCATCCGACTGACAATACCCAGCCGACTAACCCAAAATGAACTATGTCTCCCCAGCCGACTAACCATTTCCTCAATTAATTTCTGGGAGACAGAAGGGTGTCAGTCGCCTGTCCAGCCAACTGACCCTGTGAAATTACACTACCTAATCGCCTGTCCAGCCAACTGACTCCACGGGTTTTGAATTTTTAAATTCCAACGGGAAAATTTCAAAAATCGATTTTTCAAATAAGACTTGGAGGACACTCCAAGTCACTTGGGGAACAAGGAAACTAATCCTAGAATACCTATAAATACTCCTTTAATCCCAAGATTTTAATATACAAGCAGTCACACAGCATACTTGCATCAAATCTCTCAATCTCTTTCAAAGCTCCATATCGCTCAAACTCCTGCTGAAGAGAAATCATCTGAATTACTGCTGAAACACCAACCTAAGGTACTCATACTGAGTTTTCTAAAATCACAAAAGAACCCTTGGTGAATTCTACTCTTGAGCTTCAATTCTATTTCTTATTGGTATTTAAATTATTAAACTACCTAGAGCTGAAATTGTACTAATCTACTCTGTTTTAAGAGTGCTTTTGTACGCAGTATTTTCATCATATTTTGTGTAGTTCTTGGACGATTCGAGGTGTTCGGATCGTTGGCTAAGCGAGTGGAAATCGCTTAGAGAGGCGGGCTCTAGCCTAATTGAAGGAGTGACCAAACGAGGGTACATCGTTTGGAGAGGCGGGCTCTATCCTACTGAAAGAGTGTGTAAACAGTGTTGTTCCGCCCAACATAGGAACTAATTTTAGTAATCCTTTGGTGGTTTGCCAAAGGCGAGGACGTAGGCTGGGTATAAGCCAAACCTCGTAAAAACAACGATCTCACTCTCTCTTTCCCTTACTCTTTATTTTCAGCACATATAAATTGCGTGGATGATTTAATTTGTAATCATATATACTACGTATATTTGAAAATCAAGTACGCTTAAAGTCTAATTTTGATTTGGGTTGTGGAAACCGAAAGGGAGTACGTTGGTTAAATCATACTTTGCGAAAACCATATGAGAGTACGTTACTTGGTTAACACCCAAAGATAAATTAACTAAGAGTTTATTTGAATTCTGAATTTTGGGAAGAGTGTTAATGTTTTGTTGAATATTAAATTGAGAAACAAATTACATTCTCTACAGGGCTTACAAATTCATATACGCAGGGCTGCAAACAAAATAACTATCTTGATTGGATATTGTGGTTGACTGGAAAACTTGATTGGTTTGGTTGATTGATTGATTACTTGATTAAATACTTTATTGGTATATGGTTGTGGATTGGATATTATTTTAAGTATTGGTTGTGTATTTGGTAAATCAACAAGAAGTCAAGAATATATTAAAAAGAAGTAAAAGAAATTTTTAATCCAATTCATTCCCCCCCCCCCTTTTTTCTTGGGACTACACCTTTGTTTTCAATTGGTATCAGAGCGGGGTTATAGAAAATCTTAATTAGTAGCTATAAAAAGATCTTAATGGCTCATATAGGCATAGCTCCTTTTGGAGAGGGACAATCTTCAACTAGGGCTCCTATCTTTTGTAGACAAAACTACACTTTTTGGAAAAAACGAATGCAAATCTATCTTCAACATATGGATTGGAAAGCATGGGAAGTTGTTATGGATGGAAATCGAATTCCTACAAAAATAGTAGATGGAAAACAAATTCCTAAAGAAAAAAAGTACTTGACCGATATAGATTACAAAATGCTTCAAATAACCTCTAGTGCCATAAATGTTTTGTATTGTGCTTTAGATGCTAATGAATTTAATAGAGTAATGGCTTGCAAATCGGCTAAGGAAATATGGGACAAGCTAGAAGTCACTTACGAAGGAACTATAGATGTTAGGGATAATAGGATTAATATGCTTACAAGCGAATATGAAACTTTTAGGATGAACCCTGATGAATCCATAACTAATATGTTCACTAGGTTCACTCACATAATAAATTCCCTAAATGCCTTAGGAAAAACCTACACTACCTATGAGATGATAAGAAAAATTTTAGAGGACTGCCACCTATATGGGAACCAAAGGCCACTGCCATAACGGAAGGAAAAAATTTGAAAGACACCTCCTTAGATGAGCTAATAGGTTCTTTACTCACATATGAAATGGCAATAAATGAAAGGAGTGGAAAAACCAAAGCCCAAGAATCAATAGCCTTCAAAGCCTCAAAAGAAAACGCTAGTAGTGAAGAAGAGATGGATGAAGATGAACTAGCCTTCATTTCTAAGAAACTTGCAAAAATCCTTAGAAGGAAAAACAAATTCAAAAGAAGAAACCAAGACTCCGAATTAGAAGAAGAAGAAATTAGCAAAAAGAAATCTTAAAATAAAAATCCTACATGTTATAATTACAACAAAGTTGGACATATAAAACCGGAGTGTCCATTACTTAAGAAAGATTCTAAAAAGAAAAGGAAAAAGGCCATGAAAGCTACTACTTGGGATAGTACAAGTAGTTCAGAATGTGAATCAAGTGACCAAAAGGTTGCTTATACCTGCTTTATGGCTTGGGACGATGAGGAAAGTTCCTCATCCAAATCCTTAAACAATTCTTGTAGTGATTCATCAAATGAATCCAATGATGAGTGTATGCCTTCTTATGATGAATTACAAAATGATTTATTCAAAGTACATAAGATGCTAATCAAAGTAACTAAACAAAACACATCATTGAAAAACAAGATCGATGGAATAATGAAAGATCTAGAATCAAGTAATATTGCTGAAAATGATAAAGATACAAAACTCAAGAAAATAGAAAATAAGTATGATGCTGCAATAAAAGAATTAGAAGCTATGACAAAGGAGTTAGAATCTAAAAATCTTACTGAAAATGAAAAAGTTTTAAAAATCAAGAAACTAGAAAGCAAAAATGAAAAGATGATAGAAGATCTTCGATCCCTATCCTCTATGGAATATAAGAAGGACATATATATTTCAAAATTAGAGGATAAAATCAAAAAATTATCTTAAGAATTAGAGAAATCACAAAAGAAGGTTGATGACAAGAAAGATATTGAGATAAATGATCTCAAAAATCAAATTGAAGATAAAGAAAAGATCATTTACAACTTCACAAAAGGAAAAGAAAACTTTGGCAAAATGATAGGCTCACAAAGGATGACCTTAAACAAAGAAGGCATTGGATTTAATGGGGTTGAAAATAAAAAGAAAAAGAATCTTTACATGGGTTATTTTTCAAAAGCATCCAAAGATTATGCTAGCACATCTTCTAATGCCTACACTAACACCATATGCTATCAATGTAAGAAAAAGGGACATATAAAGTTTGAATGCCCATTTAAGAGGAAAGATGTGAAAACAAAACAAGTTTGGAGAATTAAAGAAACATCCTTTGTTAAACCACCCGGGCCCAAGAAAATATAGGTACCAAAAATGAAATGATAAATTCTTTAATTTCAATTAATCTTGAATTTATGGAACATCATACAAATGTATTGAAATAGAAAATAAGTATAAAAAGCCTATCTTATTGAAATAAAAAGTATTAGGATACATAAAGTCTGGATGCTTAACTGAAATCAAAAGAAATAAAATATGAAGTAGTCAGCCGAATGACCCTGAGACCCAGCCAACTGACTGAGCTGCCGTTTTAGAAACAGAAAGTAGTCAGCCAAATGACCCTGAAGTCAGCCGATTGACCCTGAAGTCAACCGACTGACTAACGGAAAAACCCTAACTTTATTTATAAAAACTCGAGTCATTCGAGTTGTCAGCCAACTAACTTAGGGTTTCTCCTCTTCCTCGCCCTCGACTTCTTCCTCTCCTCAACCTCTTCTCCTCCAAAAACCACCAAATCTCATCTTCCATTTCCGAATTCCATCCCTACCACCTTCATTCTTCCACTAAGAAACTTCAAAATGCCAAGGATGAAATCAGTTGGAAGTAAGAAACCTTCCACTTCGTCTCACCACTCTAAAGATCTAGCCATTGAACAATGGCTTGTGGCTCCACACGCCAAGAGTTTCTACCACAATCATTTAAACATGACGAAACCTCTCCTCGGTAAAGTTCTTGACACTTCCTTCTTCACTGCTGATTTCCCGCATATCATTTCGTTATTCGAAGCCTTAGGATGGAAAAATTTTGTACCATTTCAAGCTAAGGGACATTTCCCGAACCTTATCAAAATTTTCTATGCCAATCTTGTTAGAAAAGAACACGGGCTTTCGACAAATGTTATGGGAAAATCTATATCTCTTACTCCGAAATCTCTTGCTAAAATTTTTAGAATTCCCAATGGCGAGTTTGAATGTCCTACTTTTGGCACATCTTGGATCTACGAACAACACTTCACTCCGGAAGAATTTCTACCTTTGGTGTTAGACCACGCACCCGTTTCTTTTGAAAGTCCTCCATTATATAAGCATTTGAATCTTCAGGCACAAATTCTGCAAAAAATCATTACGTATAATATCCTTCCTCAAGCAAGATCCCATGCTTGTGTATCATATGCCGATTGTTTCGTCCTCTGGTGCTTGCTCAAGGGCAAGAAACTAGACATACCGAGCCTTATGCTCAAATAAATGCTCTCACGAGCAGAGGCACGGCAAGTTACCCTTCCTTACGAAGGAGTCCTAAATATGCTCTTTGCAAAACTACAAATATCATCATCCTCCGATTTTTTTGTAAAACGTACCCACTATGATATTTTTAATTCTACAACTCTTAAGTTAATGGGGTATGAAAAATATGATGATGGATGGATTCTTAAGGGTAGCGGAAGTCAAGCTCATCCACCTCCTCCTGTTGCCGGTCCTCCTGCTTGGTTTAATCCTTTTTACCAACAATTCACAAGCTTTAGCCAAAACATGCAAACGGGAATCCAATCTCTTCAAACCAACTTCTCAGCTCTTCAAGCAAATTATTCTTCTCTTAATGACCGTTTGGGTCGCATTGAAAAACACCTAGCAAGTTCCTCTCGTCCCTCTGATCCTATGGATATTAGTTCTGCTCCTGTAAGTAATGTTGGAAGTGACGAAGAGGACTCCAAAGATGGCGATGGTGATGATGAGGAAAACACAGAAGAAGAACATGGTTCTGAAGAAGGCGAAGATGATGAATCAGGAGAAGAAGAAGAAGATGAAGCTGATGATAACTGATGTGTTCTAATGTGATTCTTGACAAACTAATATTTGTAACTTTTTGCTTGTATTTCAGAATGTAATGATAAAACACTTAGCTTGGTCACATTGCTTGTTTATTTCCCCTTCTTTTTGATTGATGTCCAAAGGGGGAGAGTTTGTGAAAAGCAAAAATGGAATTATAACTATCTATGCATGGAATGTTTATCCTTATGAATGACATGTATGAAACATTTATGATGATGTGTGTATGATGTATGGAATGATGTATGTGTATCTATGATGTATGGAATATTTATGGAATATGGCATATTTATGATCTTGAGGATCTTGAGAATATGGATATTTATGACTTTGAGCACATGTTAAGGAATGCATATAGTTAGGGGGCGTTTTATCCTTATCTTTGCTTCTCATTTGTCATCATCAAAAAGGGGGAGATTGTTGGCCTTACTAGGCTTTTCAATCTTATTTTGATGATAACAAATGAAGATGATTTAACATGTGTTGTTGAGTGATTCTATTTCAGGAATATATAACTCATCTCACATTTGTCATGGATGCAAGCTTGGAAATCAAAGACAAGTCAAGTGAAAGCTTCTCCGAGTACTTAAGCATCAAAAGACTAAAGCTTGAAGATAATAAGAGCATGGATATTAAAGAACACTCAATGAAAAGCTCAAAGTATCTTAAAGCTTGAAGACGAGAAAAAGACCAAAGCATGAAGACTTAAAGTGTTCAAGAATGACAAAAAGCTTAGAAGTCTTTATGTAAGTGCTTTAATATTTAAATATCTTTTGAAATATTGTTGAAGCTCTTTAGGGGATATTTATGGACTTAGAGACCTATTTTAAAAACCCCGAAAAATGTTTTATGAAAGATCAAAATATGTGAGCAAAACTAAAATTGAAAAATCATCAAAAATTCAGTACAAGGTCTACCCAGCCAACTGACCAGAAATACTCTGGTTCAGTTAGCCAACTAACAGAGAAATACTAGCTGAAATAACTGTCCAGCCGACTAACAGTACCCAGTTGACTGACCCAAAATGAACTGTGTCTCGCCAGCCGACTGACCATTTCCTGAATTAATTTCTAGGAGACAGAAGGGTGTCAGCCGCCTATTCAGCCGAATGACCCTGTGAAATTACACTACCCAGTCGCCTATCCAACCGACTGACTCCACGGGTTTTTAATTTTTAAATTCCAATGGAAAAATTTCAAAAATTGGTTTTTCAAATAAGAACGTTGTAAAAACTTGGAGGACACTCCAAGTCACTTGGGGAACAAGGAAACTAATCCTAGAATACCTATAAATACTCATTCAATCCCAAGATTTTAATATACAAGCAGTCACACAGCATACTTTCATCAAATCTCTTAATCTCTTTCAAAGCTCCATATTGCTCAAACTCTTGCTGAAGAAAAATCATCTGAATTGCTACTGAAACACCAACTTAAGGTTCTCATACTGAGTTTTCTAAAATCACAAAGGAACGCTTGGTGAATTCTACTCTTGAGCTTCAGTTCTATTTCTTATTGGTATTTAAATTATTAAACTACCTAGAGCTGAAATTGTACTAATATACTCTTTTTTAAGAGTGCTTTTGTACGCAGTATTTTCATCATAACTTGTGTAGTTCTTGGACGATTTGAGGTGTTCGAAACATTGGCTAAGCGAGTGGATATTGCTTAGAGAGGCGGGCTCTAGCCTAATTGAAGGAGTGATTGAACGAGGGTACATCATTTGGAGAGGCGGGCTCTATCCTACTAAAGGAGTGTGTAAACGGTGTTGTTCCGCCTGGCAAAGAAACTAATTTTAGTAATCCTTTGGTGGTTTGCCAAAGGCGAGGACGTAGGCCGGGTATAAGCCGAACCTTGTAAAAACAACGGTCTCACTCTCTCTTTCTCTTACTCTTTATTTTCAGCAAATATAAATTGCGTGGATGATTTAATTTGTAATCATATATACTACGTATATTTGGAAATCAAGTAAGCTTAAAGTCTAATTTTGATTTGGGTTGCGGAAACCGAAATGGTGTACTTTGGTTAAACCATACTTAGCGGAAACCATAAGGGAGTACGTTACTTGGTTAACGCCCAAAGATAAATAACTAAGAGTTTATTTGAATTCTAAATTTTGGGAAGAGTGTGAATGTTTTGTTGTATATTAAATTGAGAAACAAATTACATTCTCTGCAGGGCTTACAAATTCGTATACGCAGAGCTGCAAACAAAATAACTATCTTGATTGGATATTGTGGTTGATTGGAAAACTTGACTGGTTTGGTTGATTGATTGATTACTTGATTAAATACTTTATTTGTATATGGTTTTGGACTGGATATTATTGTAAGTATAAGTTGTGTATTTGGTAAATCAACAAGAAGTCAAGAATATATTAAAAAGAAATTTTTAAATCCAATTCACCCCCCCCCCCCCTCCCCCTCTCTTGGGACTACACCTTTGTTTTCAGAGATCATAGCATCTATATCCTTTTTTGAGTTCTCGAGTGCCCAACAAAGACATCTTTAACAACATGAGGAGATACTTTTCCTAACTATGTGGAAGTTGGAACATAAATAAAAAACATGCACCCAAAGACACACAGCATAGCAAAGAACATGGATGCTTGAACGGTGGACAATATAGAAAACAATTTGTCCCCTAGAGCTTGGAGGGAATCTTGTTTAAAAGAATAACAAGCTATAAGAAGAGCATAATCCACATAATTTTAGAAATACGCAAAAGAGTAGAGACTGTACTATGCCAAGTAAATGTCTATTATGCCAAGTAAATGTCTATTTTTCCCTTCAACTACTCCATTTTGCTAAGTGGTATGCACACATAATGCATTATGAATAATCCCTTTGCACAAGCAAAAAGATTAAAGCTCATTTCAAACAAATTCAAACCTGTCTTCATCCTTTAACATTTCCTTAAACCACAGTTAGAGGCAGTGCTAACTAGATGAGCTATCATGGGAAGAAGCTTTAAAAGAATGGTGAGAGCTATCTTTGGTGATCCCTTGGATTCTAGCATATATCTTGTTCATGGATGGTTTGGATTCACTAACAAAAATATGATTAGGATGGGTTGAGTCCACGACTCAACCCAAACAAAAACCTGGCAGCCACGAACTCTACCCATTGCCTCTTACTCATCTCCAGAACTAACTGGATGATGGATATTGAATTCCTCCCATATATACTTTATAGCTATAATACTCATTGATGGATTTACCTTCTTGCTCATATATTAAAAAGTACTCATACATGTCAAAAACACAAGTTTGATTTTTATCTTGTGAGAAAATTTCACCAAGATCATGCCAAATAGCTCGATTGTTCCATAAAACATCACATTTGCAGCAATTCATGGCTCCATGCTATTCCACAATCACACAAGCAATATTTCATTCTCTTTCATCCAACCTTTATAATCTAGGAGTTTGGAGATGAAGGAGAATGCAATAGATACTAGGACTTTCTTTACGTTAAGATGAACACACACTCTACCTGAGACCACAACAAATAGTTGGAGGATACAACCAATTTGATGGTTGTTATTTTATACTTTTAACAGTATCAACCAAAGCTCTCTCCACAGAGGCCATCAAAACCACTGCCAATACACTACAAGAAGCAACAAACAGCACAGTAACAATCCACAATCAGGAAGCACACACTAGCATATAACAGCACTTCAAAACTTCAAAGGTCTAGAACCTCAAGAGGCAGCTGTGACCACAAAATTGAAGTTACAATATACTAGGAAGAATCACTTGACCACATAAAATAGGGCAGACCACAGCAAAGCACTGCAAGCACTTAATAAACAACCTGGCAACAACAACAGGCATGATGAGCGAGTGCAGGCAAGAACAAGAAATAGAGTCATTGAACACCAATCTAAACTAACCAGCAACTAAACCAGATTGCAAACAATCAATCACGACCACACACAGCATCAAAAGAACATCATCATGCCATAACCAGCCAATGGAACATCAGAGCTATAGCAGTATACTAGAAAT
The DNA here is from genome assembly GCF_029873635.1 of Malania oleifera. Lineage (NCBI taxonomy): Eukaryota > Viridiplantae > Streptophyta > Magnoliopsida > Santalales > Ximeniaceae > Malania > Malania oleifera. The sequence continues at coordinate 62,468,193 of NC_080426.1, forward strand.
AGTATATAACTAACTCACTGACCTTGCATCAGCAAACCACTAAAACATAAAGCATCAACCTTCTGCACAGCCTAACCAAGACAAATAGCATCCCTAAATGACTCTTAAACCAGACAGCCAGATTTGAGAACTGACTCAGGAAAGATAAGAAAAGACAAAAAATATAATCTTCAAAATCAACTCAAATAAATCAGATTTGAGGATATCAATGCTCTGATACCGTGTTGTAAACACATTCTTAGGATATATGATTATTGATTAGCTGTATCCTGAAGTGTGTAGGAGATATAAGAGGAAAGTTGAAATATAGGGGGAAATATGGATTTGAGGGCAGAAGATTTTAATTTTCGGTATTTGGCAAACCAATAATGAGGTAGCCCTTTTATTCAATATAATAATAACAATTATTAGATAGAAGGTTTCTCTCACCACGGGTCGCAACAGCTTCACCAGAAATTTGTGGCCATTAAGCAATATTCAAATCTGTAAGATGGCCACTGTAATGTTCTAGATATTGCTTGTTTAATAGATAAAAGGGCAGTGCATTCAAGGAAAAAACCTGAAGAAAGACGCTGCAGCAAATATTTAAAATAATTTGCCTTTGCCATCTGTATAACATTTTGATCTGAGAATGAGAGGTTCTCCAAAAGCTCCTTTGCATCTCTAGCAGCCTCATTGTCATCACTACTTGACATAGTCACCAAGAGTAATATACAACCCTGAGTCTTTCCAATGCTGTCTCGAACCATATCATTTTTTGATAATTCTGCTAGTAATGCCACCGCTAACTTCCTTTCCCCAGGACGACGTCCAAGAGAGCGAACAATATATTCAATTGCTTTATCAACTTTAGCAACTCTTTCCTGCATTAAATTAAATTTCAGGAAAAAAAAAATACGAAAATTATGAATGCTTATTATATCTATAACAGAAAAGGTGAATAGCATGCATCAAAAGGACAATGGAGGTATTCTTTTTTTCTGGTCAAAAAGAATAAACAGCCGCAATAGGTACTCTGGACCAAAAATGAATATAATATCTATGAAGTTCACCAACACAATCAATATCAAATTTGGATATCCAAGTTTGACTCCAGAAGACCTCCATCAAACCCAACTTAATTTAAAATGGATTCATTGATTACTTTCAGTATCCACATATCTATTCCCGACTTGGATCTGGATCTCACCTTTGACATGGAAAATGACCAATAAATATGGGGACCCTGTAATGAAATCTAAACCAAAGTATATCCAAATCCATAAATCCTTCAAGCACCAAAGGCAGACTATGTGCATCCAATCTGATTCTAATCCCTTGGCAGGCATACACATGGTAGCTGCACTCTATTAATAAAACTTTTAGAAGAGTATATGCTATTTCAGTAATTATGTGGAACAAGGGGGGTCATTTTTATCCTTCAAGTCCTATTATTATTAATATATAAAGTGGCGGACCTGGACTTGTATGTAAGCTCCAGGGGACTGCAGACTTGGTCTTCTCCCTCTAATATCTTCCTCTCTTCTCCCTGTCTAACCCTAAGTGCTGTATTTTCTTCATTGAAACTTCAATTTATTTCAGATTTGTAACATGGTATCAGTGTGTTAAACTTCTCTAAACCTGATTAATCTGACTTAGTTGCAGCCACTTCTCTTCCTTTCTTCCTTCCTTCCTCTACCTTGTCAACTCTTAAAATAGATATCTCTTCTCTGGTTTGAGATTCGTCTGGAGTTCCGTCTCCTCTTCTCAGCCATGTGCAACTCTGGCTTTGTGGGGCTCGTGGTAGTTTGCAGATGTAAAGGAAGCCACATATTTTTTCCTGGGTACTGCTGTTACCATTCTGATGCTTCCTCTGACTAGTTGTTGAGTGATGATACTTTTATGATGGGTGACTGTACGTGATCTCCTGGTCATGCCTGCCTATGCTTCTAGATGCTGCCAAATTATTTATTGTCAGCACTGTTGTTTAAGTGCCTGCATTTCTTAGTTATGGTCTTCTCTATTCTATGTGGTCAAAGTCAATTTTGGCAGGATTAGTGAGAGGCTATTTCAGCCTGTGATTCCACCTAGTTTACTGTAACTGTGGTCGTAGCTGCCTATTGAAGTTCTAGAGTGCTGTTTTGTGCTTGTGCGTTCTGCCTAAATCTGCATTGGTGCTGTGTTCTTCATTCTTGGTACTGATGTGTGCTGATTGTGGTGCATTTTGGGTGGTTCTTATGGATTCTACAAAGAAAGCTTACGCTGATATTGTTAACATGCAAATCAAAACCATCGAATTGGTTGGATACTCCAACTGCTTGTGCCTACAGGCAGTGCAGGTATTAATGCAAACAGGAAGTCCATGTATCTGCTGCATTGTCCACCATCTCCAGACTCCAAGGATCATGAAGATTGGATGAAAGAGAGTGACAGTGCTTGAGTGGTTGTGAAATAGCATGAAGCCATGAATAGCTGCGAACATGATGTTTCATAGAACAGCCAAGCATGCATAGAGTGATCTTCGTGAAAGCTTCTCCCAAGATGAAAATCAAACTCATGTTTTTGACCTGAATGAGAAGTTTTTCAAATATGACCAAAAAGGTAGGTCCACCGATGACTATTAAAAATTCCCAAGCATATGCATGCAGAACTCAATATCCACCAACTACTTAGTTCCACTTTGAGATGATTAAGAGGCAACAAGCATAGTTCTTGGCTGCCAAGTCTTTGTATGGGTTGACTCTTGAGCTCCAATCTATTCATGATCAGATTCTTGCTGGTAATCCATACCATCCATAAATGAAGCATATACTAGAACCCGAGTGGATACCAAAGACAGAAGCCAGTCCACTTCTCAAGCTTCTTCCCATAATAGTTAAGGCATGGCACTACCTCTAACCACAATAAGGAAGTACTGGAAGACTGAGGACGAGGTTTGGATTGTGATCATGGCAAAGATAGCATACCAGGATGAGGAATTTGTCATGCAATTCTTGCATTTACACACATTGTGGTAAGGAAACCCATACATACCAGGATGAGGAATTTGTCGTGCAATTCTTGCATTTACACACATTGTGGTAAGGAAACCCATACTGTTCATCGCTATTGAGATCCCCATCAAAAACTGATTGGTGCCAATAAGTGCATTGTCGAGGTTAATTTTACTATTGACATTTTGAGTGCACATGACCACTCCTATGGAGCATAGTAAATCATCTACCGTGTCCCAAGAGGAGTATAACAATCTTGTCCACATGGTTCAACAACTCCAAACTCAATCTTCTTATCAACCCCAAGAGGAAAGCCAATATATAAAATGGGCCAAGACAACTAATCACACCCCATAAGAGATCTAAAATCCTCCAACTCCCTACAGCTCAAATTAATACCAGCCAAACCACTTTTTAACCAAATTAATTTTCAGTCCTGAAATCTTCTCAAAAGTTTTTAGCAGTGTGAGTACCTTGCGAAATCTTTTAGCACAATTCTCTAAAAAGAAAATAGTATCATCAGCAAACTGTAAGTGAGACAACTCCACCTTATCCCTACCAACCACCAAACCCCTAATCACACCATATTCCTAAGCACATGACTGCAGCGTACTCAAACAATCCACAGCCAACATGAACCAGAAGGGAGTTGATGGATCCCCTTGTCTTAACCCCCTATACATCTCAAACCACTTCCTAGGCTCACTATTAATAATCAAAGACAAATTGGTCGAACTAAGGCAAGCTTTGATCCATTTATACGATAAGAACCCAAAGCACTTCTTAACCATCTACTTATCCAGGAAATATTCAAATAATCAAATTGTAAGCTTTCTCAAAATCTAATTTAAAAATAATGACTTGTTTACTCTCCTTTTAATAGCCTCTACCCCTTCATTAGCTACCAAAATTGCATCTAGAATTTGTATCTCTTTAACAAAAGCAGATTGGGCTAATGAAGTAGTATCCCCCAATACCTACCCAAGTTTCCTTGATAAGACTTCAACAAGAATCTAATAGATGCTAGCAACTAAGCTTATCAGTCTGAAATCTCTCACCTTCCTCAACCTTTCCTTTTTGGGAATAAGCGCAATAAAAGAAGAATTAATGCTCTTACACACTACACCATTCTTATGAAAATCCCCAAAAAAATCATTCAAAACAGCCCAACTATCTTGGCAAAAAGCCAAAGTAAAACCATCCAGACCTGGAGCTTTATCCCTATCCATCATCATCACTGTCTTTCTTATCTCTCCCATTTCAAACAGCCTCTTGAGCCAATTAGCAAACTCTTCTCTGATGGGTTCCCAATCAAGACCCTCCACCATCAACCTATTCCCACATAACTCAAAGCAAAGGGATTTTAAAAAATTAGTAATCCCTTCCTCAATCTGCAACTGATCCCTCACCATCATACCTGAATCCAATTCAAATTTTTAATCAAACATTTCCTTCTCCTCCCATTAGAAACTCTATGGAACAATCTAGTATTACAATCCCCATCCTTGGCCCAAGGAACCGTAGATTTCTGACACCAACTTCTCCCTTCTCTAAACAAAAGCAATTCCATCTCATTACACAGATGAGCCCTCCTGTCCCTTTCTTCCTCTCACAATAAACCACACTCCTCTAACAAATCTAAACCTTTTAAATTATTCAAATCCTTTTGATCCCCAATATTCCCAAACACTTCTTTGTTCCTCACCTTAACCCTATCTTTAACAAAACCTGGCTTCTTCGTCAGCCTAAAACCTACCCGCTCCTGAATTTGGAACTCCTCCCACCATTCTTAAATTCTTTCCCGAGAAGACGATTGAGCCAGCCACATATTCTCAAATCTGAAGGGAATTTAATGTCTGTTGATTCCATTATTTGGAGTTTAGAAGTTTTTAGTAGCAATTAATCTTAAAAGAGGAGAGTAAATATAAATTTTACGTATGTTTTTTTTTTGTTAGAAAGGAATCGTCCATTGAATCAATGGTGGAGGATTGCCCACCAAAGAAAAATTTCCAGGTTAATCTTCGTCATGTCTAAACTTTCTATCAGTTTCAAGAGAAATTATGAAATTATTGCCCAAAATATTATTATACCCCGTATGTGTTTTCTAATGTACTAGGCATTCATAGGCAAATGTACACAAGAATATTGAAAATTTATGATAATCACGGTATAGAATTTTAACCCACTTTTTATTGCTTTTATTCCTGTGGTCACATTTAGCAAACATAAGGTGCCAGTGGAATAAATATAAACTAACATGCACAGATCAATAGAAAATCAAAGTTAACATGAAAGTGCACTAAAGAAATATGTAAATTTTTATCTATAGTTTAGATAAAATATGTAAATAATTGCATGTTATTGTTTATGACTTAAAAATATACAAATCTGTGCATACAAGCAATTCTTTCCAATTCCATATTACTCATCTAGGAGGTTGCATGATTGCATCAAATCAACCCATAGTATATTCTAATCCTTCTGTAAATTTTTTCTATTTATTTTTGGTGAATATTGTCACATTTTTCAAGAAGGGTAATTATGAGTCAATGGCATTTGAGAATTGAACTGCTTAATTTTTTTTAGATGGTGGGATCCTTCATTTTGATGCTGTATGTGCATAGGGTCATAGCAAGCAATCAGCTGGTGAGAGGTGAAGTTGGCACCCTACTAATTGACTACCAAATTTCAAGAGAATTTAAAACTCATTAATTTTTTTTATTTTTATTTTTTTGAAAATGACATCCAATCAAATCTCACACATTGCACAGGTCGCTACTAGTTATTACTAATATATGAAGCGGACAGACGTGGAGCTGTAGATAAGATCCAGGGGACTGCTGAGTGGGTCTTCTCCCTCTCTTCTCTTCCTCTCTTTTCCCTCTCTAACCCTAAGTGCTGTATTTTATTCACTGAAACTTCAATTTATTTCGTATTTGCAACAAAAATAAAATGCTATACAAACTTACAAATTCAGATTAATGAGAGATTAAAGTTATTGCATATGCCTCATCACCAATAACAGAGAAAGAAACTGACATAGTCGGTACATTGTACCTAAGCATCATCATATTGCCTAATTGCCTTATCATCAGAAGGAGAGAAACAAACTGATATAGTTAAAGAAAGCTATACCTTTGCATCATCACTGTCCTTTGCTAGGATGCAAAGAACAACAAGAGCATGATTCCTTATGTCACGATTCTTTGTGCCAAGAAGTTCAATAAGAACTGGTACATAGTTTTCCAGAATAGCCCACTCCCGGTGTAGGTCTCTTTGCTGACATAGATCTTGTAGCTGTCCTAGGGAATGAAGCACATCTTCCTCCTCATCTGATTGGAGTTTTGGTTTCATTGAAACAATTGTAATCATTGTGTTTCTATCCTTCCATTCTTCAATTGATTGCCGTAAGGTTTTATTAGGCCGTAGAACTGATGCGTCCAAAGGGGTCCTTGTGAGGGGACATAATTTATTCCCATCTGCAAACCACTTCTCAATCGCACTTCTCTCAAATGTCTGCCCTGAAGAAGTTTCCACTGGTTCCACCATAACTTCCCGTGTGATTGGGCAATAAAATGACTGGAGAGGTTCTAATGGCTGGCTACGCAAAGAATTCCGCTTGCTGAGATATTTCATTTCTTTCTCCCTGGGGGATGAAGCAGCATCTGCCCTTTCCAGCAAAGCAATTATTTGGTCCATTTGTATGGCTTCTGCCTGGTCCTTTCTCAGCCGTGCATTTTCTATTTCACTCTTAAATTCTTCAAATTCCTTCTTCAGTATTGACCGCTCTGTTGAAATTCCAACAGCTTCTGCAATGAGAACAAGCAACTTATTAGCATAGGAACGATCAACGTTCCTCTTCTCTATTCCTGATTCAATTTTCTCCAGAATCTCTTCCTCTGCCATAGCTGCCTTAAATTCAGCTCCCTCCATAATATGCCGTAGCTTTCCAATCTCTTCAATTATACCTGATGAAAGATCCAGTGAGGCCAGAGGAATGAGGCTAAGTGCATGGCTGATATCTCTTGTAGTCTTCTGTATGCGTTGAACTATCCCCCTGCACTTCATTAAGAGATATACTTTGTTTCTCTTGCTGCACTCCAGTGTTAGCTGCTTTGCAATTTTAATTGCTTCGCTGAGAATGTTGATGGCATTTACCAAGCTCTCAGGATGAGTGGTGCTGTTTCTATTCAACTCTTTTAGAACAGGGACGACCCTTTCCAGGTACTTGCCAAGTTCCACAAAGCTCTCCTTCTCAATAAGGACATCATTGGCAGCGACCACAATTTCAAGAATGCCCTCCACGGCTTGAGAAAGAACTTCTGAAGCAGGCACAACAGAGGCACTTGTAACCAAATCCAAAGTCATCCTTTTGCACTAACTTAAAACACTATGTACTTATGTAGCAATATTGTCTAATGCCATGATACCCAATCCACTCTATCCAAGTCAACAGAGCTGTACATACCCAGAACCATTTTACGTTGCAACAACCTACATCCAATTCCATTCCAGAGAAAAATCAGCTCTCGTTATTGGCTTGAAAAAAAAAAAAAAACCACCGCCACCAAACTGCAATAGATTGACCATGAGTTTAACACATTAGCAAAATCTGGAGGTGACCCTCCATTTGGTTGCCAAGAAAACCGAAGAAAAAAGGAGAAAAATTGAAATTCGAATTTTCTGTATTGAGTTATCATGGTCTTCAAGAAATGGAGAACCCAATGCCAACAAACAAAACACGCTTGCTAGACTCAGCTGCGTGTTATTCTCAGATGACAAATAGCGGAAATTTAAAATTCAGACGTCCAATGTGCGAATATACATGAATTTGATATTAAAAGTGCAAATACACGTGAAATTGATATTCATTTAACAAAAACCATACGCTTTGCTTGGCAGCAACTAAAAAGGCAAAATTCGGAATTTTTTTATTCAGAGTGGAACAACAAGCTAGACCAAATCAGTCAACGGCTAACGCGAACTAAATGGATATGTTCAACGATTATTACCGCGTCCAAAAGAAAACCAAATAAAAAAGCTGACCTGAGAAAGTTAACGTCCATGAAAATTAACAAACCCGCCGCTCTGAAGCTGAATCAAAATCTTGCAGCACACAGGATCTGAATTTCCCCAAACAACGAATTGAAAAAATAGAAACCTAGAGGGGAAAAAAAGTCATGAGATAAAATTTAGGACACGGAGAGAGTGGGCTGGAAAAATGGGTCTGGCGAGAGAGGAGGCCAGAACCAAACAGTTCCACAGACAACACCATGAAAGTAGTTTTTGTGCAGCATGCTGGTGGTGTTCTTGAAGCATCGATGCTCTCTCTTTACTGGGCCCCGAGAAGCACAGAAATATAGTCCGCGTATTTCTCCCCAGCCTGTCCTCGTCTCGAGTCAAGAGTGACCGCGAGTCCAAATTCCCAACTCCGAAACGCTGCTACAAAGATTTTCTCCCCCTCCCACAAGCTAAAACCCCGCCTAAGGAAGGCGACTCTAATTGACTGTTCCACAATCATCTTCCTTGCCCCATCTACACCGTAAAATACATTTTCCTTTTCGAAAATCCAAAACTATAGTTCATGTTATTTGTCTTATGACAAAGTTTACGATATGATAAAATATATTCATTAAAATCTCCGAACTTCCTTCCTCATATATGTATATTCTTATCATGAATGTTGCTCTTAAATGATTTTTTGTCTTTTTTTCAATTGCGATTTGCCATTTTAAATTTGTTTTCCAATTTTTATACTTAATAATTATTAAATAATTCTTTTGGCATATTGAAATTTCGTTGCAGGACCATAACAAGTGGTAATGTTACCTTTATTGTTTTTATTTTCCAATTAGTGGAAAGAATACCTTTTCTCATTCTATTTTTTATGAATGTAATTATTTTAAGGCATCGTAAAAAATACTTTTAAGTTATTGCATGCTTATTGTTTTTTTGTAGTATATGTATGATACAAAAGTCATTTGGTATTACTGTTAAAAATTATAAAAATAAAAATTAAAAACTATAAATATAAACTAAAAATTAGAAATCAGAAACATGTTTGGATAATATTTATAAAATTAAAACTTAATTAAAAATGCTCATTTTTTGTCTTTAAATCAAATAATATTATAAGAATAATTTAAAATAATAAATATTTAAAAATACTATAATAAAATGAAAATTATTATAATTACTTTATTTAATTATTTTACTTTACAATAAAAAATTTATTAGACATGAAAATTATAAGTTGTGCAACCTTCACATCAGACAATGTGAGTGGTATTTTCTGCTCAAGATCATCATTTCTTGAATAGGGCGTGAGGGCATCATTGACGAAACATGAACTTTCTTTTCTGCATATTGGAATTTGAAAAATGGTCAGCAAAATTGAATATTGGTTTCAGAATCTTATTTGTTGATTGGATAGGCGTTGGCTCACGAGCATACCTAAAGAGGGCAAGTTGTGCATCCTCATGATGAGTTGGACTAGAGAGAGAGATACAGAAGTATTAGATACTCTCTGAGTTAAAACTGAAACAGTAAGACAAATGATAAGACTTTATTGTATGCAGAGGCATATGTTTTAAGATGTAAGAAAAATGCCTTACATGAATCCAGACTGTTGTCCCAAGACAAGTGAGATAGCAGGGAGAAATGGCTATAACCAGAAACCAACTAGATATTCAGAAAGAGTAGAAACTAGTTGTGTAGGAGGAGTTTGCCATAACAAGATGATCAAATCATCGAAAGTCAAAGGAAAGACTTGGAAAAAATTTGGAAAGAGGAAGAGCTCTAAAAAAAGGCTGAAAAACCCAGAGAAGAGATATCTTAGACCCAACAAGGTTAGAAAAGATGTCAAGGAATCGTTAAAAAAGAAATATGGACGATATCCTAAGTGTCCACAAGGAAAATCTTTGGAAAATTGTAACTATTGTTGGTTTTGTGGTAAGAAGAGCCATAAAGCTAATAACTGTCCAGAAGTTGAAGCAAGGAAGGGTAGCCTCAAGAGTATCTTGATGGAGAATTCTTCAGATTTTCTGTATGAACCAATTTGGGGAGAGGAGATTGACTCAGATGATGAGAGTATTTATTTTATTTTCTCAGAATACTCTGAATCTGAAGATGAAAAGAAAGATTCAGAAGATGAATCCCCTTATAATCTTAAGCAAAGTTAGTTAAGACTAGCTATGATGAGAGCAGTAGAAAAAGCACCAGGATTGGCATCTCTAGCAGGGGAAGAAGGTGATCTAGTGCAAACTGCAGAAACTGAAATTCCTTCAGAAAGTAGGGAGAGTTAAGAGTGGAGGATGCCTCGAGCCAGTTGGGCTGAAGCATACCAAACCTCATGGATACCTTACAAAGAAACAATAAAGGTAATTAAGAAAAGAAGTAACCGCAGAAGGGTCAAATGATAGTCCAGGTGTCATCATATCCCAAGCTAGATTGAGCAGGCTACTCAGAAGGGTCATATCCAGAAATTTGTCCAAAATCATGTCATATCGCAAACCTCGCCGAAAGGACGATTCCTCAAGTCATATCTTTTGTTATTTAGTCAAAACTACTTTATTAAAGTTGTCGGAAGTTTGTTTTATTTTAAAGGTGAGGCAACAAGCATGTGTTGTCCCCTCTTTCTTTACTTTTTTAAAGTAAGTGAGTCAGCAAGGCATGTGTTGTCCCTTATCTTTTCTTTTTAACTTTTGCTTTTTGTCAAGCATCTACTTTTGAGAAAGCAAGTCATGCTTGTTCATTAGCAGTCGCTGGCCTATATAAGGGAGCTCAAACCCTTGTGTTCGGAGAGGAAAAATTGAGAAGCATTACAAGTCTATTCAATTCAAGAATCTCTCTCTCTCTTTAAATCTTTCTTTCTATTCCAAATACTATTGTGTGACGGTTGAAGCTCTAAGGAGGCCCAAGGAAGCTCGATGGAAGAAGCATTCGCAGAGGCTCCATTTAGACACCAAACACACTGGTGGGATATGAAAGGTTACCTGTTACAACTTCATACAGGGTTGAAGAGAAAGTTTAGGAAGAGGTAATAAACTTCTATTAATTAATTTTCCTTCCCCTTTGGTTTCTTGTCTCAGTTTTGAGTCCAGTCAAGATTCACGAGAATATGGTATCAGAGCAATGGATAAAAAGGCAAGATATGTCCACTATGGAATTATCCAGGTAGGGATAGATTTATTAGTAAGGAAAGGGCAAGATCTTCCTATCCTTATTGCAGTTATGGATGGAAGTATAGGTAATTTTGGTAGGTCCTTACTAGTAGGAGCAAGGGCTAACTTACATTCAGGAGCAGTCTAGATAAAAGTTATACCAGATTTACATGTTGATCTTCAAGACAAAAGTGTGGAGAAAACTCTACAGATTAAAGTAAATACACGAGAATGGAAATATATGTTAAAATGTAGCCCAGAAAGGAGGTGCATTAGACTTATTGCCAGGTTGTATTTAAAGTTCTATAATACGGGGAAGCCAGCCCTAAGATGATGAGTTAGTAGATTCACTCAACTCTTCGAGACAAATCAAACCGAATTAGTCAGAGGATTACAACCAGAAGTTGTGAATCCAAGAGCACTAAGTTGGCCTCAGATTTGGGTAACCCCAAGAACAGAAGAAAGATTGAAAAATCTTTTGCCAGAGTTAGTACGACTAGAGGAAAATAGATTAATTATAACAGAAACTCTGAGTGATTATACTCCTAGCAAAGCAAGTATATCAAGAGAGGAAGATCTAAATTCAGAAACTAGGTCAGAAGGATCTGGACCATCTGAATTGAGAAGAATTTCAAGTAATAGAAGGGTAGTTAGCCAAAGAACCATAAGGATCCCTATCTATGCAGATGAAGATGAAAACCAATCTTATATAGCATATATGGGAACATCTATTTTGAGTGCCAAAATCGAAGAATGGGCAACATTAGTGAACATTTCTATCAGTAAGATAGAATGTATAGCCCTTATCGATATGGGATGTACGTGGTCTTGTATGAGGATTAAATTTCCAGAAGTGACTTGGGAATCGAAAAACCTTAAGGTTATAATTGGTAACAAGTACATTACTCCAGATTGGAGAGGTTGCCAAAAATGTGAAGATAAGGATGAATGGCAAAGATTATGAGGAACAGATTCCTTGCTTGATTCTAGAATTGCCCGATGATTTTCTCTTGGAAAGTAAATTCCTTAGAAAATATCAGCCATTTACGATATTTTCAGAAAGAATAATCTTAGACAACCATTTCATTCCGAAGTCCTCAGGTACTATTATAAAGAATTACATGATAGTAGAAGAAGAGAAATCAGAAGAAAAATCTAGTTATCAGAGGAAACTTGATAATTGGAAGGAACTGGTGTCAGGAAGTATCCTAAAGGTAAATCAGTCAGGAGGTAATCTTGAAGAAATCAAGAAGATGCTTTCAGAAAATTGGTCGGAGAATCCGCAAGCATTATGACAGAAAGCCATGCCAGAAGCTGATATTGTGGCTCAAAAATCCCGATACAATTATTAGGAGTAAAGGGATTAGTTATCCAAATGAAATGATAAAGAAATTTGATAAGCAAATTCCAAAATTGTTAAATTTGGGACTTATTAGGCATAGTACGATTGAGCACAGGAGTGCTGCATTCATGGTGACAAATCATGTTGATCAAGTACGTGGAAAAGCCCGGATGATTATTGACGATGATGGGTATAATTTACCTAATAACGAGTCTCTTAGAAATAGAATAAGAAGAGAGAAACCCTTAATTTATTCTAAATTCGATCCCAAGTCAGGGATATTGGCAGATAAAGGTCAAAGAAAGGGTAGTAGCTCTTACCGCCTTCACTACGTCGATTGGGCTTTTCGAATGGCTAGTTATGCTGTTTGGATTGACTAATGCCTAGGAATCTTCCAGAGAATGATGAATAAAGTGTTTGAAGGAATGACTGGATTTGTTGCAGTTTATATTGATGATGTTCTACTATTTAGTAAAAATACTAAGGACCACTTTGAACATTTGAAGTAGGTGGCACAAGTGTTCAAAAATGAAGGGATGGTTCTTTCAGAAAGAAAAACCATTTGGATGCAACCTCAGATTGGATTTTTAGGTTTAAAAATTTGAGGAAGTGAGGAGGAACTTCAGCCACATATAGTACAAAGACTATGCGAATTTCCTAATGAATTCAAAGATAGAAGGCAGTGTCAATGCTTTTTAGGAGTGTTGAATTATATTATAAAATTCATAAAAAATTTGGCAAAAAAGGCAGTACCAATTCAGAAAAAGATTTCAATAAAGAATCCTTGGAATTGGATTTCAAAGGATACTAAAGTAGTAAAGGCCTTAAAGAAAGAAGCTCAAAATTTTCCAAAATTAGAATATCCAGATGGTACAGAATTAGATATAATTCTGGAAACCGATGCTTCAAATATTACATGGGAATGTGTTTTAAAGATCAGAAAGATTGATAAAACAGAGCACCTCAATAGATATTGGAGTGGATGTTTTAATGGAGCAGAACTTAATTACGCAGTTCGTGAAAAGAAATTGTTAGCAGTCCTTAAAGGAATTAGGGCTAATGAACTTTTCTTAGGAAAACCATTTATCGTTAGAACAGATAGTTCCTATGTTGAGCATTTCATGGGAATTAAGTTAAAACGATGCATTCAAGCTAGATTGATTAGATGGAAAAATGAGTTACAATATTGCTCCTTTAATGTAGAACATATTAAGGGAAGAGATAATATTATTGTCGATACTCTAACCAAATATTTGAATTCTTGCAGATCTAGTGGCAAGCAATAGCAACAGCAATAGCAGCCATTACACATGTCCAATTTGTCAAGAAAGGCATAAGGTGGCAGATTGCCCAGTTGCCAGATTTGTTGACAAACAGAGACAGATAACTTTCAACTCCAGAAAGGGAGAAGGAAGTAGCAAAGAAAGAAGAAGCGTTTCTCAGAAAAGAGAACGACTAGTCCCACTTCTAGAACAACACGAGATGAAGAAGGGAAGCTTGTCCAAGAAGGATGACAAGCCCAGTAACAAGAGTCATATTCAGTGCTTCGTTTGTGGCCAATTTGGACATTATTCTACCTAGTGTGTCCAAAACCCTAGAACCAGGAGGATAAAAGGAGAAGACATATAAAAAAAAGACTCAATTACCATCAACAAGAATGTTTCAGAATTTAGTAAGGATAAAGAAACAATTGAGATTGATTTCGTTATTGAAGATTTTCTGTGAAGGACTCTAGAAATTGCAAAGGAAAAGAAAATTTTGCTAGAAGTGATAATTAACAGTTCAATAGTCCCAGCAAATACATCTTTTTCAGTTGGATGAAGAGAAGTGGTCGAAATATTAGAAGAAGTTGAATCTATTATTTCAGAAAACTTCAGAACTATTAACAGGGAGAGTACATCAGAACTCATTCATCAATAGATTAAACTTAAATTTGAAATGGATATTCAGCTAAAGAAATACAATTTTACTACAGCGATAGTAAGTATTTCAGAGTATCCAAAATTGAAGCAGTTTTGGATGAGAAGTGGTTTGTGTATTCCAAAATTACACATTTCCAGAAATATTAACCCTGGACTTCTAATTGCAGTACAAAAGACCTTAAGAACAAGAGAAGTCTAGTTTTTCGGATTTAGCAAAATAGGGCAAGCTTTTGATTTCCTACCAGCAATGGTAAAACATGTGCTAAATTTCACTAATCTAGGACGGTTATGGTGGACTAGCTACATTGAACCAATTGAGTTGAAATCAGGAAAAGTCTTATTCTGGAATCTTTTTCTAGAAGATTGGAAAGACAAAGCAGTCTCAGATTTTCATGAAGAAGAACCGGATTGGAAGGATTTCCAGAAATACAGGAAATTCTATGAATTGGTTCAAAATATATTGGGAATTTATCTTCTAGAAGCTATAATGGCTTTAAATTGTATATTCTTCGCAGATCATGAAATGTTGATTGCCATTGAAGGAAAGTTTCTCTAGAAATTTGAGGAAGCAAATTTAGCAGAATTTGAGATTGGAGCAAAGAAAATAATTAATCAGATTAAAAATTTGGAGCATCATCTTCCTTCAACTCGGGCCATGAAGAGTGATCTTCAGATTGTACTTGCAGAGTTAGCAAGAAAGCAACACGATGAAGAAATCATTAGTGCTTTGAAAGATCTCTAAAGGAGGACGAGATCGAACGGTTCAGATGATAGTCCAGGTGTTATCATATCCCAGGCCAGACTGAGCATGCTACTTAGAAAGGTCATATCCAGACATTTGTCCAGAATCATGTCATATCCCAGGCCTCGCTGAAAGGACGATTCGTTGGGTCATATCTTTTGTTATGTAGTCAAAAGCTATTTTATTAAAATTGTCGGTAGTTCGTTTTATTTTAAAGGTGAGTTAGTAAGCATGTGTTGTCCCCTCTTTCTTTACTTTTTTAAAGTGAGTCAGTAAGACATGTGTTGTCCCTTATCTTTTCTTTTTAACTTTTGCTTTATGTCAGGTATCTGCTTTTGAGAAAGCAAGTTATGCTTATCCATTAGTAGTCTCTGGCCTATATAAGGGAGCTCTGACCCTTGTGTTCGAAGAGGGAAAATTAAGAAGCATTGATACAAGTCTATTCAGTTCAAGAATCTCTCTCTCTTTGAATCTTTCTTTCTATTCCAAACACTATTGTGTGACGGTTAAAGCTCTAAGGAGGCCCAAGGAAGTTCGGTGGAAGAAGTGTTCGCAGAGGCTCCATTTAGACACCAACCACACTGGTGGGATACGAAAGGTTACCTGTTACAGCTTCGTACATGGTTGAAGAGAAAGTTTAGGAAGAGGTAATAAACTTCTATTAATTAATTTTCCTTCCCCTTTGGTTTCTTGTCTCAGTTTTGAGTCCAGTCAAGATTCGCAAGAATATAGTATTAGTTTTGTAAAATCATTGCATAAGCAGAATTAGGATGTGTCCTCATTTCATGCATCACAATGTTCATATCATATAAATTTCTTTCATAGACTTTGTAAATAGTTTTCATTTCACTTCTCACATCTTCAATTCACTGCCTTCCATAAATTTGAATGATTTTGTATTGTACTTGAGGTATGGGAGCATTAGTTATCCGAATAGTTCCTTTCAAGATGTTTTGACTACCTTAGATACTTGGGATATTAGTTCCCAAATCCAAGTAGTCCCTTCCAAATTGTTTTCTCTACTTCGGATATTTGGGATATTAGTTGTCAAATCTAAGTAGCCCCTTCCAAGTTGTTCTATCTACTTTGGATATTTGGGACTTAGTTCCCAAATCCAAGTAGCCACTTCGAATTTCCAAATTGTTTGTCTACCTTGGATATTTGGACTTAGTTCCCAAATCAAAGTAGCCACTTCCAAATTGTTCTGTCTACCTCAGATATTTGAGACATTCGTTTCCAAATTTGAGTAGTCACTTCCAAGTTGTTTTGTCTACTTTTGATATTTGGGACATTAGTTTCCAAATCCAAGTAGTCACTTGCAAGCTGTTCTAACTACCTTAGATACTTGGGGCATTAGTTCCCAAATCCGACAAGTCCCTTCCAAATTGTTCTATCTATTTCAAGTATTTAAACATTGGTTCCCAAATCTAAGTAGTCACTTCCAAGTTGTTTAGACTACCTTGGATACTTTGGGCATTAGTTCCCAAATTCGAATAGTCCCTTCCAAATTGTTCTGTCTAGTTCGAATATTTGGACATTGGTTCCCAAATTCAAGTAGTCACTTCGAAGTTGTATTGTCTGCTTCAGATGTTTTGGGCATTAGTTCCCAAATCCGAGTAGTCACTTCCAAATTATTCTGTCTACTTTGGATATTTAGGCATTAGTTCCTATTGTGCAAATTAATGTGCAGCGAAAACAAACCTGATCAGATCATGCAATGCAGCAACTAACGGTGAACAATACAGAAACAACAATCACACATATAATAAAGAAAGCAAATGACACAAGAATTAACGTCATTCGGCAATGTGCCTATGTCCACAGGAGCAAGCGGCGGCTGAAATTCACTATCTTTCAAAACCAAGGTTACAACATTGTATATATGCTAACCCCACACATACAAAGGGATTAGTAAGTTCCCCAAATACCCCTGAATCAATCCCTGGAGGTTTTGCCTCCGAATCCCCAACCTATTGATCTTTCCAATTCAAAATTCAAAACCAACGCCGAACAAAACTATCGATGATTTCAGCAAAGTGTCGACAATTTCTTATTGAGACTGAAATTGTCATTGGTTTCCAACAAAATGTTGACGATTTCTTCCTGAGGCTAAACCATCAATTTAACCGTCGACCAAACCATCAAATATTTCCTCCTGCAGCCCAGTTTCCTTGTTTTTCCTCAGCATTCTTTCTTTATATATGTGTTCTACTCAATATGAGTCACATACTACAATAATCTCCACCTTAGAGAATATTCACCCTTTAGGAGAAAAATGAAAAATATAACTTGCAGCTCCTCTTGGGACAATAGGTTGGGATGCCTCTAATATAACATCTAGAGATGTTAATTAAGTTCAAGCAATGCTTAAACTTGTCCATGTTAAAAGACTTTGTCAACATGTCTATTGCATACTCAAAAGTGTGAAATTTCTCAAGCAGTAGTTCACCAAAAGCAACTAATTCCTTGATTTTGTGAAACCTCACATCTATGTGTTTGGTCCTCGCATGATACACCTGGTTCTTCGCCAAATAAATGACACTATGACTATCACAATGCAACTAAACTCCACCTTACTAAATACCAAGTTCCTTGACCAATCCTATAAGCTACAACGGTTCCTTGGCAGCCTCAGCCACTGTTATTTATTCTGATTCAGTAGTAGATAGTGCAACAAGTGACTGAACCATAGACCTCCAACAAATAGGTCTTCCCACAAGGTTGAAAACATACCATGTGGTAGACCTCCTGCCATTAAAGTCCCTTGCATAGTTTGCATCCACATATCACACAATTGAAGGATCACTTTGTTGCCTGCCGAACATGATGCCATAGTCTGTAGTACCCCTTAAGTATCTGAAAATTCATTTGGCTACATCCCAACGCTGTCACCCCAGATTCGAAAGAAACTTGCTCACCACACTGACAACTTGTGCTAGATTTGGTCTTGTACAAATCATAGCATACATTAAGAACCCCACCGCAATGGCACATGGGACCTTTGACATGTCACGAATGTCATCGTCTATCTTTGGGCACTGGGTGGTAAACAACCTAAAATGCTTCGCCAATGGTGTACTCTCTGGTTTTGCATTATCTATGTTAAACCTCTCCAACACCTTCTCAACATAGCTCCGTTGATATAACCACAATCTTCTAGAAGCTCTGTCCCTTCGAATCTCCATCCCAAGAATCTTCTTGGCCGCACCCAAATTCTTCATATCAAATTCTTTGCTCAACATGGTTTTCAACTTGTTAACCTCTATCAAACTCTTCACAACAATCAACATGTCATCCATATAAAGCAACTAGAAAAATTAATGAACCATCATCAATGCACTTCACATAAACGTAACAATCATACTCACATCTCCTGTAGCCAATCTGGATCATGTAGGAGTCGAATTGCTTCTACCACTGTCTCAGAAACTATTTCAGCCTATAAAGTGATTTCCTCAGTTTTATAGACCAAATGTTTTTGTCCAAGTTGACTGAAACATATTTGTTGTACCATGTAAATCAAATCCTCCAAGTCACCATGGAGAAACGTTATCTTTATGTCCATCTACTCCAAATGCATGTTGAAATGCGCCACCAATTCCAATACTACCCTGATGGAAGTGTGTCTAACCATAGGGGAGAAGATCTCATCATAATCAACCCCTTTCCTATGTGAGTAACCCTTTGCTACTAACCGAGCCTCAAAATTTTATCTTTTTTTTTTTTTATACTATTTCCTTCTTCCTATACACCTATTTGCATCCTCTCACTCTCTTCCCATTTGGAAGCTCCACCAACACCGACGTCTAGTTCTTATGCAAAGACTCCATCTCATCCACCATAGCACCTATCCATATACTTTTCTCTTGGTTGTGCACCACCTCTTAAAAAGTAGTAGGATCCCCGCTACTAGTGATGAGTGCATAAAAAACCCAATCATCAAATCCATACCTAGGGGGTGCCCTGATAGTGCGTTTGGGCCTATCTATAGCTATACTGTGGTGTTGCTGATCTCCTGAGATAGAACTCCCTGTGTTCTGAACATTGTCATCTCCACATTGAGTCTCTAGCTCCACCTGCACTACATGCTCATTGCTAATGCAGTTTTCTGGCACCTGTTTCTCTTATTCTTCTTAAGTATGCTACAACATGACTTTCTCATCAAAAACCACATCTCTACTAATCACCACCTTGTTTTCTTTCGGATCCCACAACTTGAACTCTCCTCGCTAGAAACATGCACATAGGCTAGACATCCAAACATGCTCAAATCAGAGTATTCTATCGCATTATCTGTCCATACCTCCTCTGCAGCTTTCCCATCTAGTAATGCGCTTTGGTGATCTGTTAATCACGAAACACGTCATATTTACTACCTCTTCCTAGAAGTTCTTTGAAAGTCCTACATTCAACCTGAGACACCAAGCTCTTTTAGCTATAGTTCGGTTCGTCCTTTCTGCCACACCATTCTGTTGTGGTGTCTTGCATACTGTGAAAAGTCTCCTAATGTAACGACCCCAAAAATAATATACATTTATGTGTGTAAAAAAAAGTTATTATTAAATTAAATTACTAAATAGTTATATAAAAATAAAAATTAAATTATTAATTAATTAATATAATATAATATAATCAATCTTCAAGATTGAGATTGAATCTGACCCTCCCCCTAAGCACCTCTCTCTCTCTCTCTCTCCCTCCGTCCTTATCTTTCTCTCTTTTCTTTATTTATTTTATTTTATTTATTTTCTTAATCCTTAAGAAATCTATGAAATTACAAAATTCCCTTTCCCCAATTCCCTATAAATAGGATCAGTTCCTAAATTCATTTTCATAAGAAATTTCAAAGAAGAGTTAAAAGAAAGGTAAGTAACCTTGATTATGTCAGTTTTTTATTAAAATATTTCAAAGTTTATTTATCTTGGGATAAATTATAGCAATATTATATTGTGTTAAAAATACATAGTTTTAGCACAAAAATTGTGTGGCATGAGCTTATTTTTATTTAATTAAGTTGCATGTTAGACATAGTAAAATTATATGATGTTATTTTAGTTGCATATCTAAGGGATATGTTTGGTGATATCAAGGCAAAGGAGGATGGCGATATGTAATGCCCCAATTCTCAGGACTTTAGTCTAAGAGCTTGCTGAGTAGGCCTATCAAAAGGGGTAGGGTGCTTAGTGAGTGCTCTGATAGGTGTCAGATGTTGTCACCGAAAGATGGATTTTTATACAAGTAAACATGACCTACATTATTAAATTTTATTTATTATGATACCATAAAACTCATTTTAGCCACACACTGATAATAATCTAACCTTTGTTTACTGAGTGTCGTCTCACTCTAATTATTATCATACATTACAGATACCTTGAGGAGCATATCAGAGTGGCACAGCAAAAGCGTAGGTGGGATAGAAATAGCTATTTAGGAGAAATATTAATTAGCTATTTTTTTATATTTTGGAAATTTTAAAGATGTTAATTTTGATATTAGAGATATTCTTGTAATAAAGTAATTAGTATTCTAGTAATAAATGTATTTGAGGTTATATTTGCTTCTGCTATAAAATTATTTATAGGAACCCACACGGGTTCGGGTCACTACACCTAATGTCATTCTTGTTGACTCTGTGAGTGTGATCCCATTTTGATTATGACAAAACCAATGTTTCTCACTTGTGCATTGAGCTTCTTGAATAGGTTCATCCTCAGTATGTATTGATGGTAGGAACTCAAGGAGGTCATATGGACTGCAAAGATCATACTTCATATATATGGCATCTGAAGAAGCGAAAGAATGAAGACCTATTTGCTATTGTATTTGCATTCATTTTTGGGTTGTAATAATTTATATGGTCTGTAATAATGCATCTGCATGCATGATAGGGTTTAATAGTCAACATGACCATAGATTGGCCTTAGGGATCCCCCTTCGGTTGATCGACGCGGGATTTTTTCGATAGACCTTGAAAGACTTAGACTGACCTTAGAGCTCATAAATTATTCATGAAAATGTTCTCAATTGACTTAAAATTTAATCATCATATGAATAGGGACATCCTCGCAAAGAGAATAGGCCCGAAATGCTAAAAAAGGGTATGTTCGGTCTACCAAACCTTAATACACAAGGCTCTTCGGTCGACTGAACCTAAAATGAGCCGCAACGCTCTGGTCGACCGAACTAACACACGTGGGAAGATCCCAACCTCCCGGTCAACCGAACTCTCAGTACAAAAATTACCTAATCAACCGAACAACAAAGTTAGGTCAACAGAACCCAAAATGGTCGACCGAACCTCGGAGGTTCAGAAATCGCCTTATGATTGGTCGACCGAACTCGTAGTTCAAAATCTCTCTGGTCGACCGACCCTCTCGGGTTGCTCGGATTTTACCGAGATTAAAACGCTGTTATTTTTTATTAACCTCATTTAAACTTTTCCAAAAATGACAAATAGGTCCTCAACGGTCAAAATTAAAAGAGTCCCTATATATATCACTTCATTTGACTTAATTAGCAACTAATTAACAAAAGTGATTAGGGAATTTTCCTCTCAATTTTTTTGTACTCTTTTGCTACATCCTTTGTATTCCAAGCTCATATCTTTGAAAACTCTCACTCATACTTTCTTGCAAACATTTTTTTTTGATTGAATGTTGGTTTTACTTGTCCTCATTTCTTGCAAATCAATTGCAAGGTTGAATTGAAGTTATTGTAGTTATTGAATACACTTTTATAAATCATTCCTTTCGAAAAAACTCTCACATATTCATACTTACTTGAAAATCTATTTTTGAGAGTTCTTGCTTGTTTAATATTTCCCATAATATTTCATATATAAATATTTGATTGGGAAGATTTTATTTTTAGCTTGCTAGTCTTGACATTCAATGCAAGACTTGAAAGCTTGCATATAATCTTTGATATTGTTTTTACAAGCTTCGATCCAAAATATCTATTGTACTTTACATTTAGAATATCCTTGAGATATTTGATTTGGATTGTGTTAAACTTCCTTTGATTATTCGTGTATTGAATATCTTATCTTGAATAAAAGGTTGAACTCTTACATACACATACACTCACACATCTTAGAGAGTTTACATATTGAATCTCACTCAAGCATTAAATTCATATCATATGTGAGTGTATATTTATTTGGATTGTATTGTAGTACATATATGCTTGTGTAGAAGTGCTTAAATTGTACGCAAAATTTCATATTCATTGATTGTATTCCAGGTGTGGCCCGAGGGGGTGGTAATCCAGCTCGGACGGATTGTTTGTAAAGGTTGAGGTCAGTCATGTGCTAATTGATCTGGTTGTATTAGGTGTCGCTTCACTTGTTAATTGAGCCCATAGTGTAATCCTTGTGCTGGTGAGCCAAGGCGGGGAGGTAGGCTGGATTGGCCAAACCCCGATATCATATTTGGTGTCACTTTTACATTTCCTGTTTTATTATTGACCTTATAGGTCACTCCCAGTTTTGATAATGACAAATACTTGGTGTATTTGATGCATGTTTGAGGATATGTGCAAGTTTACTGTTGGTAGGACAAAATGATGGCACAAGGAGTAAAAGTTGAAGACCTTGAAGATCTTATTGATGTTGTATTTAAATGCTTTATTCATTACTGGTCTGTAATAGTAAATAGGGTTTGGACTATAATAATCATATGCATCACCTCCATGATTTGATAAGTAAGCTCAAAATGAAAAAGACTTAAAATGACCCTAGGACACTCACACATGCACATATATGTATGGCTAAATGAATAGGGTGATCACATAAGTGAGAAGAACCGAAATGCACTAAATATGCATGTTTGGTCGACCGTACTGCTCAAGTACAACTCCATCCGGTCGACCGAACCAAGACCGGGTCAACAGTTTGACCACAGCCCAGTCGGCCGAGCCATGGCTAGTATATTCCTCCTAGTCGACTGAACTCCCTATAAGTCAACATTTGACCGCCCAGTCAACCGAGCTCAAATTATAAACCAACTGCCTGGTCGACCAAGTTCCCATGTGTGGAACTCAATGGTCTAGTCGATTGAACTACAAAGTTCAAATCATCCCGATTGACTGAACTGCACTAAAAAGGAAAATTGCCCTGGAACCTCCATTTCTGGTCAACCAAACTTGCAGTTCAATTTATACTCGGTCGACCGAACTCTACACAACTCGGTTAACCGAACCTGCTTTGGTTGACCGATGCTCTCAGGTTGCCCCAAATATTTTATTGTGGTTAAAATATTTAAACGGAGTTAACTTGGTTAAATTGTATTAAAACTTTTATAATAATTCCCTATGTGTCATGGACGACTTTAATCAAGGGGATGTCTATATATACCCCTTCATTTGGAATGGTTAGCATCAGATTAGTAAACTTGATTAGTGATTTTTCTCTGAATTCCAAAATCATTCTCTCTCACCTTCAAGTATCCTACACTCATACTGACCTTGCCATATTGCCAAAAATTCATTTGTAAGTTTGATTTGAGTGTTCTTGTTCTATAGGTTTGCTTTCTCAATTTGTGCTTGTTTGATTTGGTTTGAGAGTAAGACCTCAAGTTTTCTTAGGGGACTTTATTAATAAGTCTTTCCTAAGAAGACTTCACTTGAGCTTCTGAGTATTGCACTATCATTGCAATATCTTAAGAAGTTCTTATTTAATTTTGGTTGCTAAAAATCTTTTCAAATCATTTTCAAATATCTCGTGTGTTTCATTTTGAGATAAATTTCTGAAGAGATATTTGTTTATGTTCTAAAGATCTTTGTTGCAATATTCCTTGAGTAATATTTTTTGTTGAACACAAAGATCAAATCCTTTTTGCAAACAAAATTTATACATATCTTGAGCTTTATACATTGAGAAAATCATTTGTTGAGATATCTGAAGTGTAGCAAGTATCTTTGTTTGAGCATTGTGATTGAATATATTGTATGATACAAAGATCATATTATTTGCACTCTCACGCACTGATTGCAACGCTTGCATAAATATTTGAGAGTAGATATCTTAGACCACATTGAGCTTACTTCATGGTGGTGTATGCGATTGATTAGATTGGGTACATATCTGCTTTACATGAAAACATAATCACTGTACCAATTTCATTATTGTGAACATACTGCTGTGTTTCCAAGTGTTGCTTGAGGGGGCGGTAATCTAGCTTAGTAAGGATTGGTTGTAAAGGTTGAGGTTAGCCATGTAGTAATTGACCTGATTTATTTAGGTGCCGCTCCCTGTTTAAGTGAGCAAGTATAGTGGTAATCCTTGTGCTTGTTAGCCAAGGTGAGGATATAGGCAATTTGCCGAACCTTGATAACATTTCTGTGTGTCACTTTCCTTTACTGCTTTCTGGTGCATGCGTTGTTAATTAAATTGTGTCATTTAAATTCTAGTACATATTATAATTGATTTATTTTACTTGCACTAGATTGACCTTGGGGTTGTGAATATACTGCTGTTAGGATACTTACCTAGGGCATTAAATTTAAAACCACCAATTCACCCCCTCTCTTGGGATCACGATAAAGCTAACAATTGGTATTAGAGCCACGTAGCATAGACTAGTAGTTATTTTGCAAAAGATCTTATATGGCTCATAACTTCGTGACCCCTTTCCTTGAGGGACCGTCTTCCACACGACCTCCGACTTTCAGTGGTGTTAATTACGCCTTCTGGAAACAGATGATGCGCATATACCTCCAAAATACAGATTGAAAGGTGTGGAGGATCGTCTCTAAGGGAAATTATGTTTCTATGAAAACAGAGGGTAGAGTTCCTAAGACTGAGGAAGACTATGATGATGATGATATGAAAACTGTTAGTTTAAATGCTACTATTATGAACATTTTGTATTGTAGTCTTGATGTAAATGAGTTTAATAGAATTATGGCATGTGCTACTGCAAAAGAAATCTAGGATAAGTTAGAAGTCACATATGAGGGTACTAGGGATGTGAAAGATAGTAGAATAGATATGTTGACTAGTGAATATGAGGCCTTTAGGATGAATGTAGGTGAGTCTATTCAGAGCATTTACACTAGATTCACACACATTATAAATTCATTGCATGCATTAGGTAAGACCTATCCCGCATATGAGATGATTAGGAAGATCCTTAAAGGCTTGCCTCCTGTTTAGGAAGCCAAAGCTACGACCATTGCTGAGGGTAGAGACCTTAAGTCCATGACTCTAGATGAATTGATAAGTTCCCTGATCACCTATGAATTAGCCATAAATGAGAGACTCAATAAACATAATAGGGCGAAGAAAGTGACTGCATTGAAAACCTCCACTAATACATCTAGTGAATGCAACGAACCTGACACTCATGATGATATGACAATGCTAACTAGAAAATTTAGCAGATTCTTCCGGAAGAATAGAAAGTCATACAAAAAATATAGGGAGTCCACATCTGAGAAGGGAGAGTCTAGCAAAAGAAAAGAAAAATCAAATGCCCCCATATGCTACAATTGCAACAAAGTCGGACATATCAAACCAGACTGCTCACTACTGAACAAGGAGGCTAAGAAAAAGAACAAAACCATGAAAGCAAGCACTTCATGGGATAAATTGAGCAACAGTGACTCAGAATCAGACCGTAGCGACTCAGAGGTTGCTAATATGTGCCTGATGATGCATGGTGATGTGGTATCGTCCTTTTGTTCCTTATCTTCATATTATTCATCTGATGATTGTGATTCTGATTGCATGCCTATGTTTAGAGAATTACAATTTGATTATATTCATGTATCTAAACTATTAAATAAAATGACCAAAGAAAATGATGATTTGAAAAAGAAATGTGAAAATTGGTAAAAATTGTTTGGAATTGCAAAAACCTCTCATGCTTCGATTTTAAAAGAAAAAGATGTGACCATTGCTGAGCTTGAGAGGAAATTGGAGGATAGCTCGAAATTTATTTTTAAATTCACCGAGGGCAAACGCAGTTTTGAAAAACTACTTAGTGCCCAAAGAAATTCTTTAAGTAAAGAGGGTCTAGGCTTTAATGGTGTTGAAAATGTTAGACGACCTGATCTTTACATGGGACATTTCCGTGAATCGAAATCTCAAGTCCCTCTTTAAGATCCTAAGTGTAGAATGAAAATTTTTAAATACAAACAAATTGGTCATATTCAATTTGATTGTTCACTTAGGAATAAGCATGCAAAAATTAGAAAAGTATGGGTAGTTAAGGGTGATTTAGCCACTAACCCCCGTGGACCCAACAAAATTTGGGGACCAGCATCAGTTACTTAGTCTATTTTGCAATTATGTTTAAGATCGTCCTCCTCCAAGGATAGGTGGTACCTGGATAGTGGGTGCTCACAGCACATGACCGGCGACAAGGGAAAAATCGCGTCAATTATTCCCAAGGTTGACCTAAAGGATGTGAATATACTGTTGTTAGGATACTGACCTAGGACATTAAATTTAAAAACACCAATTCACCCCTTCTTTTGGGATCACGGTAAAGCTAACAATTATATTCTACTTTGCACTTGATTTAATTTCCCTACTGAATATACTGCATATCTGATTGACACGACATTGTATCTGGTTGAGAAATACTGAAATTGTGGTGCATGTACTGAAAATTATTTAATATATCATATCTACAATTTCATATATACTTAAACTACTCCTAGGTTGCATCATAATGTTGCTAGATTAGTTTAACCTAGGAGGAAATTTTTAAATCTCCAATTCACCCCCTTCTTAGGATTGCACCAAAGTTAACAATGCTGCTCACACAACGCCATGAACTTGGAATCAGTGTACTCAGTACCATTGTCAAACCTGAAGCACTTGATTTTTCTCCCAGTTTGGTTTTCCACTTTAGCTTTTCATTTAAACTTGACAAATGTCTCTGATTTGTGCCGCATGAAGTACACCCAAACCTTTTGTGAGTAATCATCAATAAAACTCACAAAGTACATATGTCTTCCCCATGATGCTACCCTTGCCGACACCCAAACATTTGAATGAATGTAGTCAAGAATTCCCTCTATCTTGTGTGTGGTTGTCATGAACTGCACCCTATTCTATTTCCCAAGCACATAATACCTGGAGAAATTTAGTTTGCATGTTTCAACACCCTTCAAACGATTTCTCTTATGAAACTCCATCATCCCACGCTCACCCATATGCCCTAATCGCATATGCCACAAGACAATACTATCCGACTCTGACTCTGCAGCTGCAGCTTCACCTACAACTGTGGTACCTAATAGTGTATAGATATTCCCTGGTAATTTTTGCTCCTTCATCACAGTGAAAACACCCTTACTCACCTTTTGTTAGGGTTTTGTTATATCAGTTCCAGTCCAAAATTTGCGTCTCATATCTTTATATGTTTGTTACTATAGGATGCCAAGGGGTAGATCTTCCTCTCATCCTAAGTAACAAACCTATAAAGAGGGGTAGCAGTTATCACAACGTCCTGGAGAAGGGTCCAGAATGGCGAGAAATAATAATATTATAAGTTCGATATAGTCGCCACTAACCTATTATTTGCCTATGTATGGTTAATTCACCTAATCAACACTCATTTATTGGTCTCTAGACTAATCCTAAGGCTAAGGAACCGATAGTCTCGGTCTGCATTTATCAAAGTTGGGATCAGGATTTTAGTTATGCGAGGGAAAAGATAATAGCACCCCCTAGACACCCATTCTACAAATGATACCTAATTACCATTAATTATCCCTAAATTGAATATAATGGTCTTTAATTAACTCATTTAAAAAGAACAAATAAATATTTAAACACTGGAAGAAAATGTAAATTTAAAAAAAAAAAACTAATAAATATTAAAATTCTAAAAGAAAATATAATATAAGGTGTGACTTAAGAATGTCTAATAAGACCTCCAAAGGAGGGGATCTTGTTAGATAAACCCCTTTCTTAATTAATATAAGTGAGGTCTAAAATATTTCTTTACCCTTTGTTTATTCATTGGGATGCACACATGTAAAAATAAAATATATATATATAGATAATAATAAAATAAATTCATCAAAAAGAGTCTTTAACATTTCCAAATTTTCCAAAATTTTTTAGATTTTTTTTGAAAATTTTTTGACATTTTTCTTAATTTTTTTTGAGATTTTTAGAGACTTTTTCTTCATTTTTGGTATTTTTTGTTTTCCATTTTTTTGTTATTTGAGTCAAAATTACTTAAATAATTTTTATTTACTTTTTGATGCTTTTTTGATTTTTTTTCTAATTTTTAAAATATTTCCTCAATTTTTAAAAATTAAAAATCTATTTTAAATTAAATAAGTGAACTAGCAGTTCAAACGAGTCAACCGTTGGAACTAGTTTGAATCAGTTAGGAAAGGATGAGCGGCCATGTGTCACCCATCAGTGGTGACACATGACATTGCTTATATATTTGTTTATTTATTTTTGAATTCCACATGGCAAAACATGGTTTGTTTTGGGGATTTGATGCGGATCGTTGACATGGCAGTGATCCAGCCATTCGATATTGGATGGCCAGGATTGCACCACGTCGCCTACCAGGTACATGACCTTGGTTGTGCCACGTGGGATGGCTTAGCAAGCTTTATAAGGCCGACCACTACATAAGCTGTTGGCGGAGAAAAGCTTGAATAACTTCCCTTCATTCGTTTTTTTATTGCAAATTATTCATTTTTTGGGAAACAAATCATTCAATTCATTCGCAGATCAACTTATTTTATTGTTTGTTTGTTTTTTTTTTTTTTTGACTTTTTCTTTTGTGCATCTATGTAGGTGCTCGAGGCTTTCCGAATATCCTATGTATATTGTATCCCCAGTATTTCACTGTATTTCCTTGTATTCTACTGTATTTTCTTCTATTCCACTATGTTTCACTGTATTTCCCTGTATTCTACTATATTTTCTTGTATTCCACCGTGTTTCAATTTATTTTCATATATTTTGTAAAAGTAATAAATAAATAAATAAAATGTGTCTATTTTTATTACATTAGATCCCGATCAAAATAAGGTGTCTTCATTCATAATTTTAAAACTATAGTTAGAGTGAGAGAGAAGTTATCTTTTGAAGTTACAACGACTTATCATTCATACCTCTTTTAGAATTGAGAAGAGTTGAACTTTAAAGTGGATGATTGAATTGATTAATAGCATACAATATTCTTTGACAAAATTTGTTGACCTTATAGGTCATATCCCATTTTGATCATAACAAATACTCTGGTATTTAATGTCTGTCAAGTTTGTGTGTAAACTCATATTAGCAAGATCACCTGATGACATGTGAAGACTTGAAAATTAAAGACCCTGAAGACTCATTTATTGTAATTTACATTATGTTAATTTCGGGTCTATAATAGTAATGTATGAAATGGTCTGTAATAATCTGCACGTCATGCATGATAAGAACTGATAAGCTCAAGACCATAGAGTGACCTTAGGGATCACCCGAAGGTCGACCAATGCCAGGGTTTTGGGACTAACTCAAAGGCCTTAAAAAAACCTTAGATCCTTGCATAAACACGCAAGATAGTCCCCAATATCACATATACTATCAGGGGAATTAATTGAAGTAAAAATGGACTTATAGGGCAAAATTATGAGGTTTCGGGCAACCGAACCCCTAGTGTTCAAAACACTTCGGGCGACCGAACCTTTGACTAGTCAGAAGGATTGACTTGGTTTTGGATGAGCAAACTTAAAATTACCTTAGCGTCCACGGGCGACTGAACCTTGATTGTGACTTTTCCCACTAACTCGGTAGCTCGAAAACATCACGTTCAAATTTACCCCGGGCTACCGAACACATGTGTTCGGCAGACTGAACTTAGGATCGGGCACCCGAACCACTGTCTTTTGAAATCGCCTTCAGCTCAACAAATCGAGCCCATATTTGGGAATCCAAACTTCGAAAAGAACTTTTTTGAGTGTGTCTATTCCGGCAAAAATTACCAGCGTGTCCCCAACAGCTAATTTTTCCCTCTTGTCTATATATACACATTCATTTGTCCTGTTTAAGGGAGGATTAGCAAAAATCATTAAGCATAAACTTTCTAAAATTTTCTAATCCTATTTTGCTCATACTACTCCCAAATACTCTCCTACTTCATAATCCTCGATTATTCAAGCCTAGAGAGAGTGTTTAAATTATTTGTCGTCCATTTTAAATAGCCCTTAACTCTCATTTGAAATTTGTGTTGATTGATTTTTATCTTGAGAGTTAGGCTAGCTGGAAATTTTCCCACTGATTTGAATAAATAAATCTTGTGTGGGAAAACTCATTGACTTTAGGGTCTTTGCATTGATATTGCAAGATTCCTTAAGTAATATTTATGTGTGCAAAATATTTTTACAAGCTTGATTTCAAATAACTCTTGCAATTGCTACATTGAGAAAATATTTTTGAATTTGTTTGAATATTATTGCTAGCATCTTTGAAACCCTAATCTGACATTGAGATTTAGTATATCTTGTTTCAAAGAATAGCTTGTTTGAACACTTTTGTGCATATTTGAGATTATACATTATACTTAGCGTTGTTTGCACATATACACCATTGAGCCTATAGTTCTTATCTATTTAAGGTATGTTGATTAGTGCTTGTACTAAATCGGGACATAGTCTGTTTAGTTAAAAAGTATTTATTTGTACGCCAAATTATATGGATTGTTGTATTCCATGCGTGGGCCTGAAGAGGGAGACTAGTCTTGTTGAATAGACCTACATTGGGTTAGACATAGTTAGGAAAGCTAGGTGCACCATCCTTGTAAGGTGCGGTTGTAGGTTGAGGTCAACCCCATTAATTAACCTAGTTGTAAATGGTGCCGCTGCACCCATTAAGTGAGCATTAGTGGAATCCTCAGACTTGCGAGCTAGAGGCGGGGACGTAGGCATAGTTGGCCGAACCGCGATAACATATCGTGTGTGTGCAATATTTATATTTTCGCAATTTATATTCCTGCACGTGCATGTTATCATGTGAATGCTGCGTATGATTTAATTTCCATATCTTACATTTATCTGCACATTTGGGTTTATGTGTATATAGACAGACCCTATGTTGAGTATTACTGTTGTCAGATTAGTTGAACCTAGGAAGAATTTTTTAAATTCCTAATTCACCCCCCTCTTGGTAATACACCAAAGCTAACAATTGGTATCAAAGCCTCATTGCACTCGGCTTAACAGCTTTTGTAAAAGATCGCAATGACTCTCATTGGTGTATCCCCATTCGGCGAGGGACAGTCACCTTCTAGCCCTCCATTGTTTTGCGGTGTAAATTACACCCTTTGGAAAATTAGAATGAGCATATTTATAAATTCTATGGACTGGAGGGTCTGGTTTGTGACTACTAAGGGAAGATGTGCACAAATAAATGAAAATGATTTTAATATGATTAATTCTAATGTCATGGATTTATTATACTGTGCTTTAGAGACTGATATTTTTCATGAGATCATGGCTTGTGCTAGCACTAAGGAAATTTGGGAACAACTTGAAAAGAAATATGGAGAGACCCAAAAGAAGAAAGAGACCACCACCCTTGAAGTATCAAGTTCTGATGTTCCGGATGTGATAAATGATAGGGTAATTGCTTTAACAGACGCAAGGGTATATGATTCTATCTCTGCCTCTATTAACGATTCTTGTGCTAAATGTTGTAATGTGTCTTATGTTGAATCATCTGTTGATGATACTGTTAATGATGCATGCAATGATTTTAGTGAAAAATATTGCTATATATCTTATGATGAATTATCTGATACTTTTTGTGATAGTCCTGTTGAACAAGCATGCAATGATTCATATAATAACTATGATATATCTTATGATGAATCATGCGCAAAATTGATAAATGAGAGCATACTGTTATGTGAAAAGCTAGATAAATCTTTATTGAAAATGAATAAATTTCTAGCGAAGTTATCTAAGCAGAAATCCTTCTTGAAAAAAGAAAATAAAAACATGGCAAAGCAATTAGGAGAAATAAAAAATAATTATGCCATCTTAGAAAAGAGAAAGATTAACAAGATCTTAAAAATTATCTGCTTAGAAGAAGAAATGGATGATTATTCTAGAGCTACACTCAAAGTTTTAAATGTAAAGAATAATCATAATAAATCCTTAGAAATTAACAAGAAAAATATTTTCAAAAAAGGATTTAGGATTATCATATGATTCCCACTCTCATGCCTTAACAAGTAATCATAAGAGTTGTAAGCATAATCTTTCATATATTTACAAAACTTGCTTACATTATAAAAGAAAAGGGCACAGTCGATTTACTTGCTCATCTAGAAGTGCCAAAGGCTTAGAAAGAGAAATGAAATGGATAATCAATCAGCAAAGCAAACCCTTTAGGACCTAAGGAAAAATGGATGTAAATTAATATTACCAAATTATTTAATTCTTCCTTAGACCCTAGGACTAGATTTAAGGATTAATAATGACATTAGACTTGGGAAGTGGCTTAGGTTTAAAATGTAGAAGTTTTGAATACACATCCATTTCCAAATGGACAAGGATCCTGCAGCTGGTATATAGTTCAAAATGCTTAACCCACACTTAAATATAATCATCTAAAGTTAAGCATACTTTGTCCATTGCACAAGTTTGGTTTTAGGGAATTTATCATATATTGTTTTTCCATCTAACCCTAAGCCTAACCTTAAACATGAAAGCCTAATCAAATATTGGTCATCACTCCAGGCTTAAGCACTATTGATCATAAATAACTAATATATATTGAGTGCTTTTCACAAGACATCCTTGTAATCAAAATTAGAGGCAACCACTAAGGGATTTAAATTTTATTGATTAAATCAAAATATTCCCTTTGAATTTAAAATACAAAAATCCTCTATTTTGGTTCACCATCCCATCCATAGGACTTTTTGCCAAATCATGATCATATCTGGTAAAGATTATACCTATTCATCGGTTTGCACCCTTGCTACAAATCATGATCATATCTATAGGATACTTTCCATTCTACGAAGAGCATTGTTCAAGAAAATTTATATACTCATAAATGCTCTTTGCCTAAGCAGTTGGACATATTTGATTCCACGCGAATATCCTGAATCATGTCCACTTATAATAAATACTCTCCTGAACTAAATAATAATTTTATTTGTTGAGAATATTTAAATCATCTTCACAAACTCTTAAACTTTAAATCAAATAATTTAGAGCTTCATCTTTGTGAACTAAGTTAAATCGCTAATATGATGGCCATAGGTTTCAATGTAATGACCTACTTATCTTATCATTTAATAAACATACTAAATAAAATAGTTAATCTGAAACTCGTGGGTAGCGGGGACACTTGTTATACATAGCGGAACCTAGGCAGTAGTAAATGTAAATCATCATTTTCATAACCACAAAATATAAAATACCAGAGCCAACTACAATCCACAGTGATACTGTATTCATATACAACCTTAAAATATCAAAAATACATCTAGGATCCCACAATAAAAATCTCTTGATCCTAGTATAAGACTTACCCTCCTAATAGGGTAGCAAAATAGACTCAACGACGGTCACGACCCATCGGTCCTTCTGGGTTTCTTGAAAATCATTTAATGTTTGGGGGTGAGACATTTCTCAGTAAGGGAAAATAAACTAAACACAGCTGTGTGGCAACATGAATATTTGATGCAATTATACATATGCAGTACATTTCATTTATCTGTAAACATTCATCATAACATGCTGAATAATCATATAATTTCGTATTTTCTAATAAATCATACCGATCATAAAATGTCTGTTTTAACTAATAATACTGAAAACATACCCAAGATTAATAACTAGCTGATGTCATGTATTACCCCCTATGATGGGACTCGACAATGGTTGGCCAACCACTGTCGAGTCAAAAATGTCTATTTGTAAGATGGGCCCGCCACACCCTGGTCCGGATTGCCAGGTGGGCGTCTACAACTCTACACTGAAAGCCATATCAACTATCCATCTCCCACCCCCTCATGGGGTGGTTAACACCAATCTGAACATAGATATCTGATCTATATAGCTACGGTACCGTGCTCCTGAAACTGAACTAAACTAACATTCGGGTTCTAATGACATAACATGATAATATAGCATTTAACATAAATGGATTGATAGCATTTTCTATAATTTCATAAATACGACGTTACGCCGAACATTTCATAAATACGGCCTTGCACCGAACATTTCATAAACACAACCTTGCGCTGGAAACATATAATATACACGGCCTTGGGCCGGCTATCAATCACGGCCTTGCGTCGAATATCTCATACATATAATTCTGAATAAATAAATCAATTATCATGTATTTTCAAAATCATAATGTACTGTATTATTTCATAATCCCTGAAAACATGCTTTACTCATAAAATTGCCATATCGTAATACTTTTCATGGAAAATAATATTCATGCCACACAAAGCTGAGTAAATTCGTACATTTCATTCTAAAATCACATTTTCTATATAATAGCAGTATTTTCCCAAATATGCATTTTCTCAATAATATTCAAATATAATACATGCTTCCTTGAAAATTAATTTGTTGATAAATAATAATAATAAGCATGGAAAATAATTGTTTTAGTTTATTCCCTTACCTGACACTAGAAAGAAACCCCCTAAAAATTCCACTCGTCCTGCACTTGCAGGGTCCCCCGTTCTAGGGGTGAGCAAACGGTCGGTTCGGCCAAATTCGGATAATTAACCGAATTAACCGAAAAATTCGGTTAAATGATGCTGTTAACCGAACCGACTGAACTACTGAATCACACCGAACTGAACCCAACCGCAATTACCAATTCAGGTAATTCGGTTAATCGATTTTAACCAATTTTAACTGAATTTATTCAATTATACATTAAATAAAAATTTCATAACTA
This sequence comes from Malania oleifera, assembly GCF_029873635.1. Classification (NCBI taxonomy): domain Eukaryota; kingdom Viridiplantae; phylum Streptophyta; class Magnoliopsida; order Santalales; family Ximeniaceae; genus Malania; species Malania oleifera. The sequence goes on from NC_080426.1 coordinate 62,503,239, forward strand.
ATTTATTTTAATAATTGTGTCAATGCATTTACTCTATCACATAGGCTTATTTATTTTGAGGTGCAATAATTTGTTTATTTATTTATTTATTTTTGTGGTGCAATGGTATTAAATAGTTGTATGGAGATGTTGTTGTGTCGGGGCAGTCGGGGAACCTGGCGACGAACAACTGAGTACTAAGTCAGCTACTGAGTCAAAAGCCGGTGCCCACCATGGAACCCAAGTACCCAACCTACTTCGGCGGGGCTATCGCAACCTCTAGTACTTCGTGGAGGACAGTTGGAAGTGCGTGTGGGTGATCCTGCTATGGCTCGTTGTCTGCGCCACCCTCTTTATCTGGAAGTTCATCTAGTACAAGCACTGGGCGGTGTTCGACGTCATAGGCTTATGTGTCACCACCGGTCCACCACCAAGGGCGCCGTCGAGACTCTCAAGTTCAACATGACCCTCATCCTCCTCCCCGTCTGCCAGAACACCATCACTTTCCTCCGCAGCCGCACCAAGCTCGGCGTCGTCATCCCCTTCGATGACAACATTAATTTCCATAAGGTATATCCATGTTCATAATAAAAAACAATTATATTCATAATTTATACTTAAAATTTAATTAATTAATAATTCGGTTAATCAGTTAACCAAATTATTTTTTGTTGTTAACCGAACCGAAACTCATTAATCGAATTTTTGTAAATCCTCAACCGAACCGACTGAACCGAGTTTTTTACCCGAACCGAACCGACCAATTTTGGCTGGTTAATTCGGTTAATTCGGTTTTCACCGAATTATGCTCACCCCTACCCCGTTCAACATCCTGAATTCAACAACTCTGAGAACTAAATTTCAGTATTTTCACGTGAATATCATATTCTATAACTATGAAAAGACCAAATTAACTTAAAAAGTCTTACCTCAACTCAGGAATGAATTTCAACTTGCTTCCACCAACGATCCGCTCCGACAGATTTGGAGAGAACTTCCCCAAGAGTGTCGTGGTGGCCTCAAATCGTCGATCTGACGAACGACGGAGCCAAAATCGAAGAGAGAGGAGAGAGAAACCATAGGGAGGACAGAAGTGAAATTTTTCTACGTTTAAACCCGACTTTTAGGCTATTTATAAAGTCGAATTTGTCGACGAGACACGTCACCTCGTCGATGAGTCCCTTAGGAGTTTCTTCGACGAACCTTCACCCCTCGTCGACAAAATTCAAAATTGCCAAAACCCTCCTCGGTATTTTCTCGTTGACGAGACATACCCTCGTCGACAAGCCCAATTGCCGCGTCGTCGACGAAGTTTACTGCACCCTCTTTCTATTCCCATTTTTCTCTTTATTAATTATTATTTAAATACCATTATACTTCAGGTCATTACATTCAACATATTTGAAAATGCAATAACTAAGAAACCTATACATGAATGTTAAGAAAGAAAAGTCATTTGAATTTGTGCCTCTCACACATTGAAATTCATAAAAGAAAAGAGGCATGTTTTGGCTTATGACCCTAAAGATGTATTGCTTGTGAGTTTTTGGTCTGATAATCTTAAGAACTCAAAGCCAAGCTAAAATCACTAAAAATATTATAACTCTTGGCTAAAGAACCAAAAAAATAAATGAAAAAGGTATTAAATGAGTTGAGTGCATAACTCAAGGGGTGTTTTTATTCTTCATGATTATATAAATTGAAATGCTCTCTTGTTATCATACCTTTTATGCTTATATGCCTTTATGAAATCAGCATTGTAGTCTACTACCCATGATTTAATAAACAGTTAAAATTTCTTTGATGGATAGTTTATATATTTTCCTAGCACGAACTACTATTGAGCTATATTGAATATCTTGAGTAGATTATACTACTGGATTGCATGCTTGTGTTGAAAGCCTCCTGCATGGTGGATGCAGTTGATGAGAATTACATGCTGGTAGTGGATATAGGTTCTCGTGTGCCTTGAACTGAATTATAAATTGCTGATTATTTGAACCTATCAGGTACAGGTTTTATGGGAAAATGTTCGATTTACAAACGACATGCTGCTGAAATTTTGACAGGAATTTTCCCAAAAGTAAAACCTTGTACATACATGATTATGATAAAATTAATGTTAAAATATTTTTGAAAGGATGAATGAAAATAATTGAATATTAAATTTCATCATAGCTTAATCATCGAATAATTAGAGGAGCCCAGCTCCATCCCTATAGAAAAAGCATAAATGATCTTCATGCATTACTTTCGTGTATCAAAATATTGAGGCTCTTCTGATATCCCTGAACATTATATCCTGCGCTCAAGGCCTTATGATTTGATATGGAATGTTCTTGGGTTATGAACATTATTGCATGCCTTAATATATACTCTGTGATGCATCTATGGTTTATAAGGACAACTATACTAATCAAGTGACAAATGTAATTGACAAATACTTAGTATAGTTGATTTTAAAGATTTGGATTGATGACTTATACTACTCGGCATAATGAAGTAATTCTCTATCTATTATAAACAGTTTATTGTATCTAAGCATGAATTCGAATCGATAGGGGGAGCATCAAAAATTAAATCCCATTCTATTATGTTCTCCAATATGTTTAGCTTAGATATTGAATGAATTCATTATGGCATGTGCTAAAATGTATTGACTTCATTGAAAATCTCAAGTTGAAATATGTTATTTTGCCACTTTCATTTGTTGTGCCAATAATCTTGCATGTGATTGATAAATTTGTAGGATCTATATGGTTTTCCTATTCTGCTTATCTTATGAAATTATGCCTAAATGCTAAACCAGAAAATTGATGCTTGCTTGTACGTTATTTTAAAAGATTTCTTTTTAGCAAGCAACCCCTATATATATATATAAATTTTTTTTAATTACAAAACTGGTTCGATAACTTCACATGAAAATGCATGTGAACTAGTTAGACTATTTTTATGCTCAAACCCTCTATTTGGTATCATATGTCGTGTGCTTTTAACTCAAATCTTTCACGGGTCTTATGATATGTTTTAATTGCAATGGTTTGTGTATATTTTTGGCTTAACTTTGTTTTTCATGTCATTCAAATCTATTAATGACCAGTTGTATTGTTTGTGTTCTTAATTGCTTTATACTTTATGAGCTTGTTTGTGTTTTGTAATGCATGATTATCATATCTCTTGCATATTGGTAGTTATAGTTATGTTTTCCATCTTGATCATACTGAACTATTTGAGTTGGTAGCTGTGGATATATTGTAAATTTAAAACTCAATTAGGTCATTTTTATACAAGTATTTTTAGGAAAATGTTATATTTTCAAACGGCATGCTGCCGAAATTTCTAAAAACGTTCCCAAACATATCTTGTATTCAAATGATTCACACTCAATGCCTATGCCTATATGCTTCATGTTTATCATAGCTCATTTTGCTATTACAAAAGGGGGAGAAGAGGCAAAATTGGGTACCTCGGGAAAATGTTTGAACTTTTAAAATCTTTACATTTCCTTTATGCATAGTTTCAGGGGGGGCCTTTCTTGGCTGTACCCACCTTTGCATAACGTGTTTGTCATCAACAAAAGGGGGATATTATTGACCTTATAGGTCATATCCTGTTTTGATCATAATAAATACTCTGGTATTTAATGTAATGCCCCGAACCCTTAAACCGGGTTCGGCGCGTTATACTTGATAAATCCCCGATAATCCATAATTCATAATATACGCAGCGAAAAACATAAACATAATCTCCATATAACATAATACCAGAGTTTACTAATTCTGACTATAATCCATAATAAATCCTCTATCACCTGCATTTTCATAAATCTACAAAACTCCCAAAACATTTTTGTATTTTCACAATCATTCCTTACTCAACAGCCTTAAAACAGAAAGACATAAAACATAAATATTTACATTCCCCAAAGTATTATTAGTATATACCATTTTCTTAATACTTCTCAAAAAGTCTAAAAATCCTCGAGCTCCTTAAGCTTGACTTCGAGGATGTCCTGAAAAAGAAATAATCATATTTGTGTGAGACACATCTCAGTAAGGGAAGAAATATATATATCAAAACAGCATGTGGCTAACGTGAGGTATATAGATATCATTTTGATACATTTGCAAATCATTACATAAAATTGAAATCGTTTTCTGAACTTAAACAATCACATGCAAATAGTTAACCCCACAAGATTACCCAAGGATAGAGGTGATTACCCACCCATACAAGTAGCACCCCTCTGCCCTGATACTTAGGTAACCCTAAGGTCACAATTAAAGCATACCAGGGCACTCACCGTACTCAGTAAGCCCTCAAGTGTTAGATTAATCTCGTACTCACACCATTCAACAATGATTTACCAGCAAAGGTCCTAAGGATAGGGAAATCTACCCGCCCATACAAGTAGGTTCCTTCTGCCCTAGTACATTATGTAGCTACTGCCATATCTGAAGTTACTAGCGCACTCGCCTTACTCAACAAGCCCTCAGGCGAAGAGTTTGCCTTGCCCAAAAGTAACATGTTCTACATACATAAATACTTCTAATATTATAATACATCATTCTTTCTGTCTTTATTTAATCATACATATCCACTCATGTTCATAACTTAACATTGCATTGCATTTCACTTTAAGTGAATTTTTCCCATTTATATCGTTCACATTTGTCATTTCATTTCATGGTCATTCTATTGTCATTTCATTGCATAACATTTTTATTTCATTCCTTCGTACTATAGCTGGTATTTAGCCATCATTTGTTAGTCCATATAGAAATGTGCTAAAATCTGCTAACATGGCTATCACATTTACATGGTTGCATTTAATATACAAAAGTAACATTGTCCATATCATATTTTATTCTCAATACTTACTTAGTTAGCCTGAATCTCATATATTTTACATATATTTGAATAGAGTCTCATGCCACACAAATTAACAGTAAAATTCATATACATTGCTTACAAAATAAGGCAACCCATAATTAACTTATATACTAAAAATACATTTCATTTCTTACTTAATTCCTTAGAAAATTCCTTTCACTTTCATTCGTTTACTTTCACATGTACATAGCTATATAAACAATCCTAGGCTCAAAAAACATAAATTTCATGGTTGACATTTTAAACCCACATAAAGACATATATATACACACACACACACACGTAAGTAACACATAATTCTTTTTAGTTTATGAAAAACCTGATTTAATATATAAATTTCACCTTACTTGAATTCTTGAATTACACTGATAGGAATCCCACACAGATGCCTGCGGTGCTCACCTGGACCTTGATTCAAAAACCCTAGTTCCATTCAATTATTCCTAAATAAAATACTATTTAAATATTTCCTAGGGCCATAATTTCCAAATTAATAGTTATACTTGCAAATATAACCAATTTGCCAAATTTCTCAAATCCTACTCTCGCTTTGGAGTGGGCCTAGAAAACCCCAATTGAAAATTTACCCATGTCAAAATGACAACAATTGTGACTAGGACCACGTGGTGGTGCCAGATCATTGATTTAATAGAAAATTTAACGATAATTGAGAAATTAGGAAAAAAATGCCTTACCTCAGGAATGGTGCCTATGCCACTCCCACGACAAATCTGCTCCAGTAGAAATGTCAGTAGTGGAACCAGGAATCTAACGGCACCTTTCGTTTCCCAATCCACCGCAAATCCGTCAAGAAATTGAGAGAAAAAGATAGGCGGAGACGGACTTGAGTTGGGGCGCGTAAAAGGAATTTTAGGGGGAGGGGTGCATGAGTCTCTCTGTCCCGTAATCCTAATTTCAATTTGGATGATAAGCATCCAGATTGATATAGTATATAATATTATACCCCCCGTTTTTTTTATAAACATATATATATATTATATATAATAACCTACATGTATAAATACATATATATCTTATTTCAATTAGTTTTTTTTCCTTCCTATTGTTTATTTAATACCTCAATTTAATATACACAAGCAACATTGTCCATATCATATTTTATTCTCAATACTTACTTAGTTAGCCTGAATCTCATACATTTTACATATATTTGCATAGAGTCTCATGCCACACAATTTAACAGTAAGCTTCATATACATTCCTTACAAAATAAGCTAACCCAAAATTGACATTTATATACTAAAAATACATTTCATTTCTTACTTAATTCCTCAGAAAATTCCTTTCACTTTGATTCTTTTACTTTCACATGTACATAGCTATATAAATAATCTTAGGCTCAGAAAACATAAATTTCATGGTTGACATTTTAAACCCACATAAAAGCATATATATACGTAAGTAACACATAATACTTTTTAGTTCATGAAAAACCTGATTTAATTATAAATTTTTCCTTACCTGAATTCTTGAACTACACCGACAAGAATCCCACATAGATACCTAGGGCGCTCACCCGGACCATGATTCAAAAGCCTAGTTCCATTAAATTATTCCTAAATAAAATACTATTTAAATATTTCCTAGGGTCATAATTTCCAAATTAATAGTTATACCCGCAAATATAACTAATTTGCCAAATTTCTTAAATCCCACTTTCGCTTTGGAGTGGGGTCTGGAAAACTTCAATTGAAAATTTACCCACATCAAAATGACGACAATCGCGACTAGGACCACGTGGTGGTGCCAGATCGTCGATTTAACAGAAAATTTAACGATAAATTGAGAAATTAGGGAAAAATTGCCTTACCCTAAGAATGGTGCCTATGCCACTCCCACGAAAAATATGCTCCAGTAGAAATGTTAGTAGCGGAATTAGGAATCCAACGGTACCTTCCATTTCCAATCTGCCGTAAATCCGTTAAGAAATTGAGAGAGAAAGAGAGGCGGAGACGGATGTGAGCTGGGGCACGCAAAAGGAATTTCAGGGGGAGGGGTGCGTGAGTCCCTCTGTCCTATAATCCTAATTTCAATCTGGATGATAAGCATCGAGATTGATATAGTATATAATATTATACCCCTTTGTTTTTATAAACACACACACACACACACACACACACACATATATATATATATATATATATATATATTATAATAACCTACATGTATAAATACATATATATCTTATTTCAATTTTTTTTCCTTCACAATATTTCCTTTTAATTAATTTATTTAATACATCAATTTAATAATGTTTCACTAATTAACTGATTAATAATTTTAATTAATTAATTAATTTTATATATATTATTTTCCCTAAATATTTTAATCATTTTAATTTTTTGGGTCTTTACATTTAATGTCTGTCATGTTTGTATGCAGGCTCATATTTACAAGATCACTTGATGGCATGTGAAGACTTGAAGACTAAAGATCCTAAAGACTCATTTATTGTAATTTATATTATATTCATTTCAGGTCTATAATAGTAATATAGGAAATGGTCTATGATAATCTGTATATCATGCATGATAGGAACTGATAAGCTCAAGACCATAAACTGACCTTAGGGATCACCCGAAGGTCGATCGATGCCAAGTTTTTGGGACTAACTCAAAGGCCTTAGAAAGACCTTAGGTCCTTGCACAAACACACAAGATAGTCCCCAATATCACATACACTATCGGAGGAATTAATTGAAGTAAAAATGGACTTATAGGGCAAAATTATAAGGTTTCGGGCGACCAAACCCCTAGTGTTCAAAACACTTCAGGCGATCAAACCTTTGACTAGTTAGAATGATTGACTTGGTTTCGGACGACCAAACCTAAAATTACTGTAACGTCCATGAGCGACCGAACCTTGATTGTGACTTTTCCCACCAACTCGGCAGCTCAAACATCACGTTCAAATTTACCTTGGGCTACCGAACACACTAAAGATCGGGCACCCGAACTGCAGTCTTTTGAAATAGCCTTCGACTCAGCAAACCGAGCCCATATTCGGGCACCCAAACTTCAAAAAGAACTTTTCTGAGTGTGTCTGTTCGGGTGACCGAACTATGGATTGGGCACCCGAAACTCTCGGGTTGTTTCATTTTTTACCATGGTTAAAAGTGGTTAAATATGGTTAATTTTCTTAAGCATAATTAAAACATTTTTGAAAATTACCAACATGTCCCCTACGGCTAATTTTTCCCTCTTGTTTATATATACACATTCATTTGTCCCGATTAAGGGAGGATTAGCAAAAATCATTAAGCAAAAACTCTCTAAATTTTTCCAATCTTATTTTGCTCATACTATTCCAAAATACTCTCCTGCTTCATATTCCTTGATTATTCAAGCTTAAAGAGAGTGTTTAAATTATTTGTGGTCCATTTTAAATAGCCCTTAACTCTCATTTGAAATTTGTGTTGATTTATTTTTATCTTGAGAGTTAGGTTAGAGTTTTTCCCACTAATTTAAATAAATAAATCTTGTGTGGGAAAACTTATTGGCTTTAGGGTCTTTGCATTGATATTACAAGATTCCTTAAGCAATATTTTTGTGCAAAATATTTTTACAAGCTTGATTTCAAACAACCCTTGTGCTTGCTACATTGAGAAAATATTTTTGAGTTTGTTTGAATATTATTGCTAGCATCTTTGAAACCCTAATCTGACATTGAGATTTAGTATATTTTCAAAGAATAACTTATTTGAACACTCTTGGCATATTTGAGATCATTATACCGAGTGTTATTTGCACATATACACTATTGAGCTTATAGTTCCTATCTGTTTGAGGTTCATTGATTAGTGCTTGTGTTGAATCGGTACATAGTCTGCTTAGTTAAGAAGTATTTATTTGTACACCAAATTATATTGATTGTTGTATTCCAGGTGTGGACCTGAAGAGGGAGACTAGCCCTATTGAATAGTCCGAGATTTGCTTAAACCCGGTTAGGAAAGTTGGGTGCACCATCCTAGTAAGGTGAGATTGTAGGTTGAGGTCAGCCCCGTTAATTGACCTGGTTGTAAACGGTGCCGCTCCACCCGTTAAGTGAGCATTAGTGGAATCCTCGGACTTGCGAGCTAAAGGCGGGGACGTAGGCACAGTTGACCGAACCTCAATAACATATTGTGTGTGTGCACTGTTTATATTTTTGCAATTTATATTCCTGCACGTGTATGTTATGATGTGAATGTTGCGTATGATTTAATTTCTGTATCTTACATTTATCTGCGTATTTAGGTTTATGTGTATATAGACAGACCCTAGGTTGAGTATTACTATTGTTGGATTTGTTGAAACTAGGAAGAATTTTTTAAGTTCCCAAGTCACCCCCCTCTTGGGAATACACGAAAGCTAACAAAATTGATCTTAACCGTTTTGTTTTCATTAAAGATTTTTAGTCATTTTTATTTTATTTTTAACTAGCAAGACTAACTTTCATCTGAACAAATTTCTTATTGTTTTGTTTTTATTTTCTTAAAAACAAATATCATATGTTGTCATAATTGTTACTTGCATAATTTGTGCTTCTAGCAAAGCAACTATCTTCTCTTTTTCTATTAACATCAAGTTCTAAGAGAAACTTTTGAAAAGACATAAATACATGCATACACACACAAAATATTAACTAAGAGAACTCTAAACAAATTTTCATCGTCATTTTTTTAGAGAAATTATTAGGTGCACTAGACATTCAGCCAATCCTTCATTGCCATGTAGAGGGTGTTCTCCTAATTTGATATTCAAACTTTCTAACAGCGGATCCATCTTTTGAATAAGTGTTCATTTTTATTGGTTTGGTGTACAAATAAGTCAATACACTCGGTGTACCTAATATTTTCACCTCTTTTAACCAAATATGTCAAAAGACACATTATATACACTCACATGTTTATATTCAAAATCAAATATTCATCATAAAGGTACACAAACAATTTGTGTATTTTTATTTTAAAAGAACGCACATCTTATCACCAGATTGTGCATTAATAGAAATAACCTTTTGAAAAGATATAAATACACCCACATACATGTGCGCACGAAATATTAATTAAGGAACTCTAACAAATTTCCATCATCACTATTTTAATTAAATACTCCAAAGATCACCTTTTGCATTCAAATATTCGTAGTAAAGGTATACCTCAAACTGCCCTATTTACAGGGAAGGGGCATGGAGAGAAAAGAGAAGGAAAGAGGAGTGGGCATGATTAAAAGGGGTTTAGGGTGTGATTGGAGGGTGCATGAGAGGAAGATAGCTTGAAAAAATGGGGCCATATGATCATATCACTAAAAATAAGCATAAACAAGGAAGTGATAGGGGTCGCATGGAAAATAAGGGAGATGGCAGGGGAATGTACCTAGAAGGATGCCTTTTTTTAGAACTCATAAGTTATTGTTGTTTTTATTGTTAGTATTTTTATTATTTATAAAAACTATTCTAAAACAAAAGTGTCGTTTTCAAGAAGTTTCCTTAATTTTTTCCTTTGAAAAAATTATTTTTGAGTCTTTTTACTTTACTTAATGAAATAAAATCACAAATTATTCTAGGGAAAACACTCAAAAATACCAAAGAAAATCCCAAGAAGGCTAAAAGGTTAAGGAGAAAAACCCTAAATAAATAGGGGCCTTCTCAATTTTGTGTGATGAGCCCTGAGCCACCTTGAATTGTTAGTTTCAATTTCTTCCTACATTTGGTATTCTTATTATTATTTTTTAATTTTATAATAATCATTATCCTGAAAATAATAATTATTGTTTTATCTTATCATTATTATTTTCTTTTTTTTATTATTATTTTTATGGTAATATATATTGTTGTTATTGCAATGATTATTTTTTTATTTTTTATAATAATAAAAATAACAATTAATATTATTATTCGTTGTTGTTTTTTATTATTTTTTGTTATTTTCATGACAATAGTTATTAGTAGTGTAATTTTTATTTTTTATTGTTTGTCGACACCGAGTTTAGGTGACCCGTTTTTGTTGTCAATATATTTGGCAATTATTTGAAAAATAAGTAACATAATCAAACCATTGGTTTCTCAACTTACTAATTTATTTTAGAAACAAAGCTACCACTTTATTTTTATTTTGAAAAGATAAAATAAAGTAAAATTTTTTAATTAAAAATAGAGTTAGGTCTAGAATTGTGAATAGAAAAGGTAGGCTTTTAAATATTTCTTAAATACAATTTAAAATCCTAACACCCTAAAACACCTTTTTAAGAGTGATAATCGTACTTTATCTTTTGTGTGTGTCTGTGTGTGAGTGTCTTCCTTTAAAGTCTAGTTTTTAAAGGAAAGATAAAAAGAATGGGGAAAAAAAAACTATGTTGCAATAGTGGTTGGTCGACCATCTGTATAGATATTAATGATGAAAGATACATTTTTTTTATACTAATACTTGTACTTGTACTTGTTTTACTATTCAACCCAAGCCCAGCTGAGGAAGTGTTACGAACGTAAAACAAAAACAAAAAAGAAATATGCAAATTGGTTGTGCATACTATATGGAATATAATGATTCCATCATTCACGATATGATCAATAATAAAATAAATGTTAAATAAAAAGGAAAAAAAAAGTAAGGCCATTCCTTTTCCCATTACGATAAAAGACTCATACCCAAGTTCCAAAATTTCAGGGCTGCTATACCGATTCATGATTTTCCTACCCCTACAAGGCAAGGTTCTTCCCTTTTAAGCCGGTTGTGGGTTGACTGTCTACTACAACTATCTTTTATTTATTTATTTGTAAAAGAAACTTTTGAACCCTTAGCCCCTTTTGAAAAGACTTTTGTAGAGTCTATGCGTAGGGTTTAACCTTATGAAAACTTTACTACTTTATGCCTTTCCAAAATTAATGTATGATCATGTAATAAAAGAAAAAAAAAATAAAAGAAGAAAGAAGAAAAAGAAGGAATTTTTTTATTTTTTATTTTTATTTTTGTTATAATTGAATCTACATGTGTAGATTGCCTAAGTATTTTCCATGGAGGAACCAAGCCATTTGATAAATGATGTGAATGATGTATTCCCAAGAGGAGGGTGAATTGGATATTTAAAAAATTCCTAAGTCAATTATGTCCTTGTCCTAATTTCGGACCACAAATAGAATTGCACAACTTAGGGTCTTTCTAAGCAAACTCAATATCCCATAAATGTTTAAAGCATGTATATAAAACAATTAATACAATGAATAATTAAGCATGCATGTGAAGAAATTAAAGTGCATAAATTAAATAGATGAAGGAGAGAAAGAGCAGACACAATATTTGTTATTGGGGTTCGGCCAATCCTACCTACATCCCTGCTTCAAGCCTCAGCTCAAGGATTCCACTATATGCTCACTTAAACGGGCAGAGCGATGCCGTTTTCAATACTTCTTACGAGGCGGAGTCTCCTCAGCTCACTTACGGGCGAAGCCAAACCAGTTCTCCTTATGAGGCGGAGTCTCCTTCGCTCAATTCACCAAGCCGAGCCAAACTAGTTCTCTTTATGAGGCGTTGTCTCCTCAGTTCACTTACTAGGCGGAACCAAAGCTCCCCTTATATGGTACAGTCTCCCTAGCTCACCTAACTGGGTTAAAGCCAAACCGGTTACGTTATAGAATAGTGTATTCCTCTTTAGGCCATGCCTGAAATACAAAGATATTAATTTTGTGTATAAACAAAAATGCTTCTACTCAAGCAGATGTGTTCAAATTGAAGCTCTAAAATGCACTCTTATATGATATGATTTATGCTCAGCAGAAAAAGAGTATTTTTCTTAATAATATATTGCAATCTTTGAGTAAGATATATGAGATAAGCACTTAAAAAATTTAACCCTAATAAAATTTTCTCTGAAAAATTTTTCAATAGAGATGTAGGAGAACCTAGGGCTTTGCTTTCAAATGGTTTTTGCCCAAATAATAGTATATGATCTTTGATGAAATATGAGATATGAAAATATATGCTTTTTCAAAGATCTTGAAATCATAAGTACTTTTTTCTAAAAATAATATTAAAAAATATATGTTCAAGAAAGTTAGGGTATTTGCTCAAAAATATTTTTGCAATAAAACACAAGTGAGCTTTTGGAATCTTGCAATGAATGTGCAAAAAATCCACAAGCAATAAAGAGTTTCTCCAAAAATATTTATCAAGAAAATATATGGGAGAAACTTTAAGCCTACTCTCAAATATGATTTTCAATCTAAAAGTTAAAGAGAGAGTAAGTGCTTTTGATGATAAACAAAATGCCCAAACAAAATAGATGCTTTCTTTCAAAATATTTTCAAAGGAATGAGAGAGAGAGAGAGAGAGAGAGAGAGAGAGAGAGAGAGTAAAATCAAGCACAAAAGTTTTTAGAGGATTTTCTATCTAAACATTTGTTAATAAAATAGTTATGAGGGGCTATTTACAGACATATCCCAAAATATAACCATTAGGAACATGGAGGGTATTTTTAAAATTGTTTAATCAAAATTTAAGGGCATTTTAGCGCTAAAATTTTGGGCAAACCAAGAGGGTTGGTTGACTGAGGGCTTTGTCGTTCGGTTGACCTTAGGAAAAAAATTAAATTTTCGTGGGGTTCGATCAGCTGAGGAAGGGACTGATGGGCTGACCTTGGTGATTTCCCTAACCTTCGTATGTTAGGTCGGCTGGCCTCAAGAGCCGATCGGCCGACATTTGAAAGCCGATTGGATGGGACCATTTTGTTCTAAAAGTCCCAACCGGCTGGTGTATGCAAATTAGCCAAGTTCTAAGGCCGATCAGTTGGGCTTTTTCATGAGTAAAATGTTCAGTCGATCGGGCTTTATAACGTTTTCTAAAATATAATGGTCAGTCAACCAAGGTATTTAAAACGTAAAAAGGGTTACTTAATCGAGATTCTTATAAAAATCAATTTTAGCCCTTTTTTTGACCTTAAAATTATTTTAAAACCTTTGTGAGATTTAGGCATTTTTAAAAAAGGTTTTTCATGATAGTGTTGGTCCCCTATGGTCAGTTTATGATCATCTGAGCTTTGTAATCCATATCATGCAAGACATGTAGTTATTACAGACCAATCTAAACTAAATGCAATTACAAATAAATATATGTCTTCTTCTTTTTCTACTTTTCACACTTCTATGGAATACGCCAGAATGAGCGTGCTTTAAATTCTTCCTTGGCTTCCATTTTAAGTTCCCTTATGCGTGTGTTGAATTATGAATTTGTTCACATACTAAATACACAAATAACATGCTTGTTCTTTGTCAGTATCAAAAGAGGGATCAAATTCAAAAATGTCAATAATCTCCCCCTTTTTGATGATAACAAATACATAAGAGCAAAATAAGTTAAGCCTGAAAAGGCTCCCCCTAACAATATGTATAACTTTAAAAGATAAGTGGTGTAATTCAAGCATATCAAAAGACAGAAGACAATTCAAAAAATCATGCAATTAGGTTTAACATTAAAGCACATTAAAGCTCAGATATTTACCCCATTAAAAATTTGCCCTATAAAAAAATCTCCCCTTTTGGCATAAGGTCATTTATAATTTTGCTCATGAAATTCTCCTCCTTTTGGCATCAAAAAAAGGGCCAAGCTAAGTGTAAAAACAAAACAATTTGAGCACTAAAAAAAAAAAGCTTAAAAGAGAACTCCCCATATTTAATACAAATACTGGGCATAAAATTTAGATATATAATTGTTTTGAAAAATATGACAATTTTGCACACAAAAACATTATATCTGGTCATTAAAAAATCAAAACAACATGTTAAACATGGTTAGACCAGAGATATCTTCAAACCATTGTAATTTGAACACTACATACGAGCCGTAAATGATTTGAGTTTAAAACATACGACATATGATAGCAAGTGTAGGTTTGATCATAAGACCGATCTAATTAGTTAGCATGCATTTATATATATATATATATATGATCAATCTCCCAGTCATGCAATGCCCTTTTTAAGGAAAATTAAATAAACAATAAAAATCAAAGAAAATAAATTTCATGACAATAATATGAATTTTATAACATTAAAAACATATGTCATGAATGCCATTAATCATACAAGCAAGAGATAAGATATGTGCATTAAGAAACATTTCTTGCCCAAAAGCATTTCATTAAAAAAAAAACTCCCCCTTTAAAAATATTGGGGGCGATGCTTGCTAAAAAAGAAACTTTAATACAAAGCTCAAGCAAGCAATGATTTTCTGGTTAAACATTTAAGCACACTTCATAATAGAACCATCAATACCAACCATATGGATCCTAAAGATATCAACATATTTTAAATAGGGATCATATGACAAATTTTGAAAACATTACGGCTAAGCAAGATATTTCCATTTAAGATTTTCAATAAAATCATCATATTTGGTACACAAGCCATAGAGAGTCCAAACTATATCTAAGCCAAAAATATTGGTGAGCATAACAAGATGGAAATTTAATTTTAGATGCTCCCCCTTTTGATTTGAATCCTAACTTAGATGCAATAAACTACTTATTCTAATCAAAGATGGTTTCACTAAGTATGCTAACTAGTATAAGCAATCAGTTTAAAATATTAAGACAATTGTACTGGATATTGATTAATTCATTTCAAACATGCAACTAGTATAGTCTCCCTATAGACTATAAATGCATAAAAAAAGAGGTATTAAGACATTGCAGTAGTGCTCATAATTTAGAACAATCCATATCTGATTATGAAGCTTTAAGAGCCGGATATGATGTTCAGGATTTTCAGAAGAGCCTCAATATTCAAAAAGCTAAAACACGTGTGATGCAAATGAGTCCTTTATGCATTTTCTCTAGGAATGGAGCTCAGCTCCTGAATATGTGATGATTATGTAAGGAAGAAGTTTGATATTTGTTTAGCTCTCACTCATCATTTCAAAAATATTTTATTATGCATTTTATCATAATCATTTTTGCATATAGTTTATGGACTTTGATTATTTTGGGAAAAGTATAAAGAAATTTCTGTGCATGCTATCTGTAAATAAGACATTTCCCAAATAGATAGGCTCCAAACACCTGGTTGTTTACAATAGGCTCCAAACACCTGGTTGTTTACAACAAATAATCCATTTCAAGTATGCAACAACCTAGATCCACTACAAGCATGTAATTCACAATACTGCATCAACCATACAGTTGGCATTCCAGTTTAAGCAAGCAATCCAGTAGCTCAATTCAACAATAAAATCATCCATCAAAGAGATTTAATCATTTAATCTATTATGGATAGTAAGCTGCAGTGCTATTCTTATACAAGCATAAAAGCATAAGTAAGGAAAAAGTTATGAGAGCATTTAAATTATATAGCCATGAAAAAAAAAATGCTCTTCCTGAGTTATGCACTCTACTATCTTATGCCTTTTTCTTCTTTTCAATTTTCAAGTTCTTTAGCCAAGTGTCCAAAGATTTTTAGTGTTTAAACTTGGCTCAGAATGCTTTGGCTTAGAGGACCAAAAAGTCACAAGCAATACTTCTTCAGGGTCATAAGCCTACATTTGCCTCTTTTCTTATGAATTTCAATGCGTGAGAGGCTCAAGGTTGAATAGCGTTTAATTTTAATTGTTTGAGCATAAGGTTTTTTGAAATTTGTTTCTTTATTTAGATTGAAACCTAGAAATCATTTCTACCATTCAGCTTATTTCAAGGAGATGAAGCTCTAAATGATTTGATGTTAATTTGAGAGCTTATGACAAGAGTTTACACAAATACTCTTAAAGATTTAAATTACTATTGAGTTCAGAAGAGTATTTAGAGAGGCTGGACAATATTCAAAATATTTTCGTGCTGGTGGATATGTCCTAACAGATTAGACAAAGAGCACTTAAGGGTATATGAATTTCTTAAATGCTGCTGTTCGGTTATTTCGATTTTCCACAATTGGAAGGTACCCCTTTAAATATGATCACCAAGTAGAGCAAGGATACAATCCAATGAAAGGATGAATCTTTACCAGATATGATCGTGGTGTAGTAAATGTTTTTCGTGGAGAAGATGAACCAAGATTAGGGATTTGTTATAGTTTAAGCACAAAGGGAATATTTTGATTTAACTAGATGAGAGACTCAATTCCCTTAGTGGATGCCCCGTAATTTGATTATGAAGGATGTCTTTTAATAAGTACTAGTAGAATAAGGAATTTATGATTAATAGTGTTTATGGCTAGAGCAATGACTAATATTTGATCCAAGGCTTTTAAGTTCAATGTTGAGCTTAGGATTAAATAATATAAAGTATGAGATGAATCCTACAACTCAATATTGTGCGATGGATAAAATATGCTTAACTTGAGATATTTATATTCAAGCGTGGATTAAGCATTAAGGATTATTTACCAAGCACATATGCCTTGCCCATTTCGAAGTGGATTTCTTATAGCATGCTTCTGAGATTTTCTTCAAGATATGATTTATGTTTTTCATCTCAGAGATGAAAGGTTCTAGATATATTTGACAATTAAGTCCTCAACCTTTACTTTGAACCACTTAGAGAAATGATATCAATTATATAAAAACTGACATCCCATTCAAGCAGATGCAATACTTATTCCAAATCAGTTCAAAGTTCGCATGCTTTGGCCAATATATTCATATTTTATCCAATCATTATATATATACATTAAGTGATTAGATTGGATATATTACTTGAATTTGCATATTGGCTTAATTCTATAATGTTTCTTAGTACAACAATAATGTATAGTGAATGCATATACTAAGATTTTTCATTTTAAGCACACACCACTTCTCAAACCTTTTAGACAGCACTACTCCTAGACCTAATAACTAAGGAAGGATTAATCAATTATGTAATTTCAATGGGGATCCATTCTTCTTTTGCTTCACAGGGGTTTGCTTTCATGATCACCCATATCATCCTTTTATCCAAGCCTCTGGCACTTATAAAAGGATAATTAAACCAGACGTGGCCTTTCCTTTTATAATATAAGAAGGCTTTGTATTTATGTGAAGTATTATGCTTATTTCCTTTATTTTTACTAGATGAGGCATAGGAATGGCTATAGGATTTATAAGATGAACCCTTTTTGAAAGATTTAATTATTTTAACTCCTAAGAGTTTCCTTGAATCATTCTTTTTACTTGTAGCTTTTGGTTTTTTTCCTAAGTCATCTCCCATTTCTCCCTTTAGGAATATAATTTTCAATATTTTCTTAATCTTTTTCTTTTCTAAGGTGTCATGATATTCTTTCAAATCTTTTAATTGTTTTGCCATCCTTTTATCCTCATTTAAAAAAAAATATTCTCATTTTAGACATCCCAACTAGAATCTTATGTATTTTGAATAAAACATTTTCTAGTTGTTTGCAAGAAGGCATGCTTTTAACATTTAATTCATCACATGATTCAACATAAGATTAACTACAAAGATTATCACATGAATCAGTGCATGAATCATTAATAGTATTATCACAAGAGATATCATATGATTCATTACATGGTATATTATAGGATTCAACACAAGAATCATCACAATAGACATCATATGAATCATTTAATAAAGGATATTGAGATACGTATACCTCCTTCTTGATTAAAGCACTTAGCCCATGATTCACCACTTTTAGATCATTTGAGCATGATTCTTCAGGAGTGGTGGTCTCTTCTTTCTTAGATGCTCCATATCTCTTTTCTAGCTCCTCCCATATATCTCTCACACATTTACATACCATAATTTCATATAAAATATTAGAATCTAAAGCATAATATAATAAGTCCATGGCATATGAATTTGCATACATTAAGCTAGTATCATTTTCATTCATTAGCATACAAATTCTTTTATCAATCACTTGTCAGGCCCTCTAGTCCGTTGATTTTAAAAATATGCTTATCCTTTATTTCGAGGTGGTGTAATTGACACCATAAGATAATGGAGGTTTGACATGACTATCCCTCACCGAATGGGGATACACTAGTTTGAACCATTGCGATCTTTAGCATAATTAAACTTTTTGCAACGAGCCTCTGAAACTAATTGATGTGAATGATGTATTCCCAAGAGGGGGGTAAATTGGATATTTAAAAAATTCTTAGGTCAATTATATCCTAATTCCGAACCACAAACAGTATTGCACAACCTAGTGTCTTTCTAAGCAAACTCAATATCCCATAAATGTTTACAGCATGTATGTAAAAAAATTAATACAATGAATAAATAAGCATACATGTGCATAAATTAAAGTGTGAAAATTAAATAGATGAAGGATAGAAAGAGCAGACACAATATTTGTTATTAGGGTTCAGCCAATCCTGCCTACGTTCTCGCCTTAATCCTTAGCTCAAGGATTCCACTATATGCTCACTTAACCGGGTGGAGCGACACCATTTACAATACTCCTTATGAGGCAGAGTATCCTCAACTCATGGGTGAAGCCAAACCAATTCTCCTTATGAGGCAGAGTCTCCTCAACTCAATTCACCAAGTTGAGCCAAACTGGTTCTCTTTACGAGGCGGAGTCTCCTCATTTCACTTACTGAGCAGAACCAAACCTCTCCTTACGGGGCAGAGTCTCCCCAGCTCACCTAACTGGGTTAAAGCCAAACTGGATACCTTACAAGATGGTGTATTCCTCTTCAGGCCATGCCTGGAATACAAAGATATTAATTTTATGTATAAACAAAAATGCTTCTACTGAAGCAGATGTGTGTACAGATTGAAACTCTAAAATGCACTTTTATATGATATGATTTATATTCAGTAGAGTAAGGGTATTTTTATCAATAATATATTGCAATCTTTGAGTAAGATATATAAGATAAGCACTTCAAATATTTAACCCTAATAAAATTTTCTCCAAAAACTTTTTCAATAGATATGTAGGAGGACCTAAGGTTTTGCTTTCAAATGGTTTTTATTCTGCAATAAAACAAAGGTGAGCTTTTGGAATCTTGCAATGAATGTGCAAAAGATCCACAAGCAATAAAGAGTGTTAGAATTGGTGTATTGCCAAGAGGGGGAATGAATTGGAATTTTAAAATTTATCACCTAGGTTGAACTGGATAAACAGCAGTATATACACAACCTAAGGTCTGCCTATTCAATTTCCAAATGCGTAGATAAGTATAATGTGAAATTTAAGTCATACGCATCATTCACCCATAACATACATGTGCAGTAAATATAAAGTGCGGAAATATAAATGAACACACGATATGTTATCGGGGTTCGGCCAACCGTGCCTACGTCCCCGCCTCAAGCTCGCAAGCTAGAGGATTCCACTAATAGCTCACTTAAGGGTGGAGCGGCACCGTTTACAACCAGGTCAAATTAACACAGGGCTGACCTCAACCTTAACCAGGTCAATTAGCGGGGCTGACCTCAACCTACACGCCTTAACAGGACGACGCACCTAGCTTTCCTAACCGGGTCTAAGCCAATCCGAGACTATTCCAGGGCTAGTCTCCCTATTCAGGCCCGTGCCTAGAAATACAACCAAAGTGTATTACAATAAAATGGTACAGTGATTGTGCTTTCAAGTAAAGCAGATATGTACCCAAATTTGCGCAATAATATACACCACAGTATGATTCAATATGTAAGCTCAATGTGGTCTAAAATGTCAACTCTCAAATAAATTTACTATCGTTGTAATGAGTGCGTGAGAGTGCAAACCTAAATGATCTTTGTATCACAGGATATTCAATCTAAGTGCTCAAACAAAGATATTATCCAAACTTCATATATTTCAATCAATAAGTTTTCTCAATACATACATGTATATGAAGCTCTAGCAATATATGAGTTTGGTTTGCAAAAAGAATTTAATCTTTGTATTCAAGTACAGATATATATCAATGAATATTGCAACAAAGATTTTTCTCACACCAACAAATATCTCTTTAAAGATTTATCAAGACAAAGCACACTAGATATTTAAAAGTATTTTGAAAATGTTTTGCAACCAAAAACAAATACAATCTTCTTAAGATGTTGCAACGAAAGTGCAAATCTTAGAAGATCTATCAAAGTCTTCTTAGGATAGACTTATTAACAAAGTCTCCTAAGAATACTTGGGTTTAGCTCTCAATGAAAATAAAACAATCAAATATGAATGGGAGAGCAAACCAATTACAACAAGCACTCAAAGTCAACTTACAAATGATGTAGGCAATATGAGAAGGTAAGATTGAGTGTGTGGAGCTTGGAAATGAGTATTATAGGGTTTGGATTTTCAAAGAATTTTTCCTAATCAAAGTGGATAATCCCATCTTAATTTTTGCAAATGAACACATATATATAGCCAAGGGAGAAAATATGACCGTTGGGGACCTATAGGGTATTATTATAAAAGTCTAATGACGTTTAAGGCATTTTAACCCTGTTTTAAAAAATATTAACCACGGTAAAAATGGGAACAACCCGAGAGGTCCGGTCGACCAAAAGTGGTTCGGTCGACCAGGACTCAAGTGGCTCGGTCGACCAGGGGCATTTTGAACTGAGTGGCTCAGTCGACCGGAGAGGGCGATTTGCCAAATTTCCGAGGTTCGGTCGACCGGGGCTATTTTGAACTACATGGCTCGGTCGACCAGACCGTTGGGAATCCTCCCAAGACTCTTCGGTCGACCAGGTAGTTGGAGTACAAAGTTGGTCGGTCGATCGGAAGGTCAAACTGTTGACACCCAAGTGGTTCGGTCGACCGAGGTCAAATGACCTATAAGTGCTCGGTCGACCGGGCCTGGGTCAAACAGTTGACCCGGACCGGTTTCGGTCGACCGGGCCAAATTGAACTGAGTTGGCCGGTCGACTGAAAGTACACCAAGTGTGCATTTCGGTCCCTTCTTGCAACATTCAAACCCTATTCAAGTGTCTATTACATACAAGTGCAAAAGTGAGTGTCCTAAGGTCACTTGGGTCCAATTTGGAAACACCGAAAAAGTCTGGCGTCGGTCGACCGATGGTTCACCCTAAGGTCTTTCTATGGTTCGGTTTGAGCTTGCAAATTAAATAATGTTTGTGATGTGTGTGCTTATTACAAACCGAAGAACCCTAATTACTATTACAGACAATTTTACTGAAAATTATTACAATTAAGAGTTATGAAATTGTCTTCAAGCCTTTCTTGCTTTGTGCACATCTTGATCTTATCATTCTTGATTCCTACACAAAACTCAACCACTCATTAGAAACAATGAGTATTTGTCATAATCAAAACCGGGCGTGACCAATAAGGTCAACAAAGAGTTTCCCCAAAAATATTTATCAAGAAAATATATGGGAGAAACTTTAAGCCTACTCTGAAATATGATTTTCAAACTAAAAGCTTAAGAGAGAGTAAGTGCTTTTGATGATAAACAAAATGCCCAAAAAAAATAGATACTCTCTTTCAAAAAGAGTTTTCAGAGGAATAAGAGAGAGAGAGAGAGAGAGTAAAATCAAGCACAAAATTTTTTAGAGGATTTTCTATTTAAGCATTTGTTAATAAAATAGTTTTGAGGAGTTATTTATAGACATATCCCAAAATATGACCATTAGGGACATGGAGGGTATTTTTAAAATTATTTAATCAAAATTTAAGGGCATTTTAGCACTGGAAATTTGGGCAACCTGAGAGTTCGGTCGACTAAGGGCTTCTTGGTCGGCTGATCTTAGGCAAAAATTCAAATTTTTGTGGGCTTCGATCGGCTGAGGAAGGGACCGGTCAGCTGACCTTGGCGATTTCCCAAACCTTCATAGGTTCGGTTGGCTGGCCTCAAGAGCCGGTTGGCTAGGGCCATTCTTTTTCTAAAGGTGTCAGTTGGCTGGGGTATGCAAATTGGCCAAGTTCTAGGGCCTGTCTGTTGGGCTTTTTCAAGTGTAAAATGGTCAGTCGGCTCGACTTTATAAAATTTATTAAAATATAAAGGTTCGTTGACTGAGGTATTTAAAATGTAAAAGGGTCGGTCGATCGAGATTCTTGTAAAAATCAATTTTAGCCCTTTTTTTGACCTTAAAATTATTTTAAAACCTTTGTGAGATTTAGGCATTTTTAGAAAAGGTTTTTCATGATAGTGTTGGTCCCCTATGGTTAGTTTATGGTCGTTTGAGCTTTGTAATCCATATCATGCAAGACATGCAGTTATTACAGACCAATCTAAACTAAATGCGATTACAAATAAATATATGTCTTCTTCTTCTTTGGCTCTTCACACTTCTATGGAGTACGCCATAATGAGTGTGCTTTAAGTTCTTCACTGGCTTCCATTTTTAGTTCCCTTACGTGTGTGTTAAATTATGAACCTGTTCACATATTGAATACACACATAAGATACTTGGTACTTTGTCAGCATCAAAATAGGGATCAAATTCAAAAAAGTCAACAATATGAAATCTTTAAAGAACTCTTGTAGATTTGATTGAAAATTTTTTATTTTTTCATTTGAAAACTCTAACTTTTCAATAAATTCTATGTAAAAAATGGATTGAAAACCAAGTTTAAGGTTGAGAAACACATTTTCCACCCTTAAATCATTTCATACGTAATTACTTCGAAAATGGTATTTGCTTGCTTAAAATTGAAAAAAATACTATATATATATATATATATATATATATATATATATATATATTTGTGAGAGAACCACAAATCTACCTTGAAATCTCCTTTAAATTTTGAAGAACACTCAAAAATCATATCTTGAGCATTCATTCCAACTTTTTGTGTGGAAAAACTTTGAAAACACTTGAAAATCCTTTGAAAATTCGTTTGAAAATAAAATCTTGAGTTTTTATGTAAAAATCATGAAAAGCCTCGAGATATTAGTATTCAGACTAGACCATACACTTTAGAAAGTGTTTAGACCTGAAAACAATATGCAAAAATCAGAAAATGGCAATAAATATGGCCTTTGGATTAGCTGGTCGATCGCTTGTAGACATTAACCAACCCAAAAATTAATTTTTTGAAAACATAGGAGGTGCTTGACCATGCATGCCCATCTTTAGAAAAGAATGCAATTTTATACCCTTTTGATCAAAATTCTTCATAAATTCCAAACATTACAGAACTTTAGCACCCCTAAATGACATGATCCAATCAAGGAATGAAAATTACATGCACAAAACAAACATCAACATCATATGTACGTCTACATGCCTCACATTAAAAAAAAAAAAATACAAACCAAACTAGAAAACAATGAAATAAGAAGGTTGGATGGCTGACGTTGTATTACTGCAATCACTATAATCAAGTGGGGATACACTCACAAATACACACACCCCAAGGAACATTCACAAGAGCTAGAAGATAAGGAATTCCCTTTTTCTCTGACCTTGAAAGATACACGAATTCATTGAATTTTCGTCTCCTTATGACATGCTTCAAACTCTCTCCCGAATGGTTTATTTATAGACCCCTTAAGAAATGGAAGGAAACAACATTTGAATTTGAATTTCAAAAACTAAAATTCAATCTAACAGCTACTAACTAACAATTACCAACTGCCCTAGTCGTTGCGTGAGATGGCAACTTCTAATACACTTGACATATGCCCAAATCCATTAGTCAATAAAATGAAAACAATTCAAAATTTTAAATTTTCACTGGACTGGATTGCCTTTAAATGCTAGTCGACCTCTGTCAGGTGGCGTCAACTCAGAGAACAAGAAATGGGTTTATCAACTAGCAAAAAATGGCCAGTAGACTGCCTTATGCTGCAATCTTTTTCGTTTGATATTTAACTTAATTTCTTATACATTCAGTTAGGTAAAAAATGACTATTAACATTACTATTATTATTAATTTTTTTTTTTGTAAAATAATAATTATTATTTTTACCTTTTTTTATTTTTCTTGTTATTATTATTATTATTATTTTTAAATAATAAGTATTATGGTTATTATAATTATTAGTTTTTATTATTTTTATTATTTTTATAATAATTATTATCCTTGATGATTAGTATTATTATTTGTCATTGTTTTTTTTTTATTATTATTTTATTATTTTCATAACAATGATTTATTAGTGTAATTATTATTTCTATTGTTGTGATATTATTTTTAAAGTAATTATTATCGTTAAATTATTATTATTATTTACCTTTTTATTAATATAATTGTTCTTGTTGTTACTATTATTTTTTATTTTGACAAATATTATTGTTATTCTAATTATTATTAGTTGTTATTATTTTTATAATAATAATAATTATATTTATAATAATAATAATAATAATTTTTTAGCCTTTTATTATTAATGTTGTTCTTATTGTTATTTTTATCATAATAAATATTATTTCTATTGAAATTTTTGTTTATTGTTAGTTTTTTTTATAATATTAATAATAATTAGTATTATTACTATTTGCTGTTGTTTTGTATATATATATATTTATTAAAGTGAGTTTGGTTCCATGAAATGAACATGAATTCTAACTATTGACTTTATGAGTCATATCTCGTTTTGATTATGACAAATCCAAAGTATCTTATGTGCGCATTAAACATGTGAACAAAATTATCATTTAGCGCTCGCGGTACATTGGAAGTCATGAAGAACTGAAAGTCACTATCACTTGGCGTATGACATGGCAATACGAAGGGCAAGAGTTGAAGACATTTGTATTTTTATTGTAAATTGCATTTGAATTTGGTTTGTAATAATTTGCATATCATGCATGATAGGGTTGAACTCTCAAAGACCAAAAATGGACCATTAGGTTCCAAAACCCTTAAATTAAAATGCTATAACTTATACACAAAGGGTTGACAATTTTTGAAACAAAAATAGGGCCAAAAATCATAATTTAATTAGCCTCGGTCGACCGACTCGTGAGTGTTCAAAACACCTCAGTCGACCAACCTATTATTTAGGGATTTTATATTGCTCAGCCGACCGATCGTTTTAAACTAAAAACTGCTTAGTAAACTAGCCTTTAAAATTTCTCATTTGTGAAGCCTGAGTCGACCGACCTTTGTGCCTTAAGAGTGTTCAGCCGATCGACAGTACTGTTCACTCGACAGACCAACCTTAAGCCCAACTGACCGAACCTATGAAGGTTTGGACAATCGCCTTGGGCACCGACGCCTTCCACACCGACAGAACCCTGTGAAAAATTCAAATTCTTAATTGAGGTCAGCCGACCGGCGAAGCTGTGGGTTGACCGAATCTCTCGGGTTTAGGCTATTTTGTAGCGCTAATCACGTTTAAATTTTAATTAAATAATTTTGAAAATTCTCACCATGTCCCGAACGGTCATAATTTTTGGGAAATTCTATATATACCCAATCATAACTCTTGATTAGCAAGCTGTTTAGAAAAAATTCTCTCTAAAATTTTTTGTGCTATCATTGCTTATACATTTTGAAATTCAAGCATACTTTGACTCTCTCTCTCTTTTTTTTTTTTTTTTTATGCAAAATCATTTTAAGAAAAGAGTTTTATTTGTTTATCCTCTTCATTTGCAAACTCACTGCAACTTAAAAAGTGATTGTATTTCATTCTTGTGGGCTTATTCTCATATCTTTCAAAGGCTAATACTCTCTTATACTCATTTGTATTTGAAAAATCTTTTGAGAGTTTGCTTTGAGTGTTTCCCAGAAAATTTCATTCATATATATATATATATATATATATATATATATATATATATTTCTTGGGAAAACTTTCTATAGCTTGTGAATCTTTGCATCCTCATTGCAAGATTCAAAAGCTTGTTTTTGTGCTTATTGTAAAAATATTTTTGTGAAGCTAATCTTCATTATCTCTTATAGTTTATTGTTGAAAATTATTTTTGTGGAGATAATGTCATTTGAGGTTTAGATCTTTGAAAAGCACTTACTGATTTCTGTATATTTGAATCAAAGTTCATCTTTATCATCATCTCTCACATTTTTTGATAAATACATTTTTGAGAGACAAATTTGAAACTAAACATTAATTCTTATCATACAAGAGTGCATTTGAACTTAAAGTTGTACATCATTTGCTTAGTGTAGAAGCACGTTAATTGTACACAAAAGCTTCGAAATTGTTGTATTCCCAGTGTGTGATCGTCGGAAGAGGATTGCACTATCCTGTTAAGCGTCCCAGATTGACTCAGACCTGGTTAGGAGAGTCCCAGATCGGCTCAAACCTGGCTAGGAGAGTTAGGAGCACCTTTCTGTAAGGTGTATTGGTTGGACTCAACCTTGTAATTTGAGCCAAGGGTCTACCTCGCCCTGTGAAGGAGAGGTTGTAATCAGTGATGCTCCATCCATTAAGTGGGCATTTAGTGGAATCCTTGAGCTGCTGGTACGACTTAAAGAGGGGACGTAGGCAGAATTGGCTGAACCTCAATAACATATTGTGTGTCTTTCTCTCTTTTCTATTTATCATTCCTGCACATGTATGTTTATATTTGATATATTGTGTATGTTGTGCATGATTTAAATTATTTACTGTATTGATTGCCTCACATACATGTGTTAAATAGTTGGAAAATATTGAGTTTGCTATATTTGTTTCATTCATCTGTTCAGTTAAATATTGTTGGGTTTTGTAATTGTTTTAGAGAGACTCTAGGTTGAGTTATACTGATTGCGGATCTTAAAATAGAGACAAATTGACCTAGGAAGTTTTAAATTTCCAATTCACACCCCCTCTTGGGAATACACCAATTCCATTACTGACCTACTTGGTAAGAATCACCATTCCTCCATTCATAAGAATTGTATTCTAGTCCAAACATGATTCTACCTTTGATTTTGCAAACCAAAAAGACAAACATGATTCTATTTTTAAAATTTGATTCCATTCCAAACCTAATTCGGCAAATCAAATTGGGAGTTAGGGATTTGGATTGGTACAATGTCCAAGTTTATTTTAGACTTCCCCAATGTTTAACATTCATTTGGATAAAGTATTTATTTATTTATTTATTGGTTTAAGGAAAGACAAGAGAAAAAGAAATCTAAGTTTCATTATATTTTCTCTTTATGTAAAATTCTAACCAAAAGAAAATTTTGTTCTAATTTAGTTAAAAATGAATTTAAAAATAAAAAGCTAATGAAAAAAAAGTCATTTTTTTCCATTCATTTATTATACATTTTATTTTCTTTCTTATTTCCTTAATAACAAGCATAAAAAAGTGGACCTTTCTTTTTTTTTTTAAATATTTTTTTTCCTTTTTCTAAGTTCAAACGAGATATGTTCAATTTAGATTAAGAATTAAGAAAAGAAAAGGAAACGAAAATTAGAAGAAAATAAAATTTCATTGTATTTCCTCTATATATAAAATATTAGTAAGAATAATAATTTTAAAATATTGGGGAAAGATAAGGAAAAATTGAGTTGGTTTATTTTTTTAAATTTGTTTATTAAAAAATTGTGACAAAGAAAATAAAATATGCAATGAATTAAATAACAAAAATTTTGATTTTATACATCATTAACATGTAGTTTTTCATAAAATTTTTTACATTATAATTTTTATTTATAATAATATTTGATATAGAGAGAATATATAATAGAAAACAATTACTATTTTTATTTTTTTATTCCCCAAATAAAATGTTTTTATCCAAATAGGGTCATATTTTTTAAATTTCAAATAGAACCCTATGATTTTAGGTTTTATAAGTACCAAATATAAATCATTCCTTCATTTAGGAAATTTTAGTTTAAAATATCATATTCAAATGCATTCAAACATTTTTATGTGTAGGATAAGATAATGGCGTAAAGAAAATTCACGTTTTTGAACGACGAGTTCGAGAGTTTCCTCAAAAAGTTTCCCAATGATCCACCCTTGAAGGAGATGGTCAGACATTCGCCATGCTATGAAAGCATTTGTTACTTGAGGAATGGTGCCGGTGAGTTCGAGAGTTTCCTCAAAAGGTGTCCTAATGATCCACCCTCGATGGAGATGGCCAGACTTTCGCTATGCTATGGTGTAGCATTGAGAGATAGTGTAGCCATGGTGAAAGGAAGAAAAAAAAAAAGAAAAAGAATAGAAGATATAAGCAAGAGGTGTACGGAAAATGTAGGAGCTGTGACTTTTGTTTTGTTATGCTTTGTTTTTTTTTTTGACATAGTGTTCACAATGCCCTGATACAATAAAGAAAAAATGAAATAGGAAGAACCAACGGTATTTTTATTGCAATAATTGAACCAAGAACACTTAAGCGCATAAGAAGGATACTAGCTGGGGTATTTAAACAGTTGACGGTTTGGCTAAATTAGTCAACGATTTGGCCTTAGAATTAAAAAAATTTACATTTTTTTCCGAAACAGTCGACAATTTGGCTCAATCAATTGACAGTTTGGCTTGAGAACCCAGTGCTGATTTTCAAAATTTGAATGTGAATGTTAAGTTGGTTGGGTGTTTGGAGGGAAACCTTCGAAATGTTTATAAATATACCATTATGGGTATATTCTGAGTGCGGAAGATCATTGTAAGAGTGATTGTATTGTATGTTCTTTGACACTTACATAGTGATTCTTTGTCGATTGCTCCCATTGACGAACCATGTAAATCTTTGCTTTGTTGTTCTTGCTTTTAGATATACTGCGTGTGTGTGTTCCATATTTGTTCTTCATTGATTGCTGCATTTAATTTTTGCTGTGCAAATACGAGTTCATTTACAACAATTGGTATGAGAGCGTTGTTGGAAGCGGGCACTTCATTTACGAAATTTGATCTTCTCAAATTTGGTGGAACCAAAAATTTTGGTTTGTAGCAGAGGAGAGTGAAATATTTTCTTGTGTAGCAAGGGATGGTGAAGGCCTTGCATGGTATTTAATCGAAAGGTATGAATGAGGCTAATTGGAAAGAACTAGAGGCAAAGGTTGTTGATACAATACGATTGTGTTTGGCCGATGAAGTGCTTTATCATGTCATGGAGAAAGATTCTCCTACGGTTGTTTGGAAAAAGCTTGAAAGTCGGTACATATACAAATCCCTTACTAATGAACTATTTCTTAAGCAGCGTCTTTATTGACTTAAGATGGTGGATGGTTCAAAATTGAACCAACACATCAATGCATTTAATCAAATCATAAGTGATTTAATGCAGGTTGATGTGAAATTTGAAGAGAACCTAGTTACCACTCTTACATGGGGGAAAGAGACCCTAAACTTGGAAGAGGTGGCAAGTGCGTTGTTGGGATTTCATCAAAGGATGAAATTTTGCAATGAAAATTCACACGAAGAAGGACTTGTGGTGAAAGGCAACCATGATCGTGGGTGAGGAAAATTCAGAAATGGATTGAGTCAAAAATCTCAAACTCAATCCAAGAAGAAAAAGAATATTCGGTGTCATAAATGCGGTAAAAAGGGGCACATTAAATTGGAGTGTTCGGATTGGAAGAAAAGAAATGCTGAAAAGCATGAAGGGATTTCGAAATTAGCAATTGTAGTTCAAGAAGAAAATTCAATTTGTAATGATGGTGATGTACTTTTAGTTTCGTCAGGGTTGGATCGCCTCATGGACTTATGGATCCTAAACTCGACATGTTCTTACCATATGACTCAAAATAAGGAGTGATTTAGCACTTACAGGTTGGTAAATTTAGGTTTAGTTCTTATAAGACAATGATGTCTCTTGTAAAATCATTGGCATTAGAAATGATAGAATTAAAATGTTTAATGGCTGTAAGAACCTTGAGTAATATAAGACATATACTAGACCTACGGAAGAGTCTCATTTCACTTGAAACTTTGGATTGTAACGGATTCAATTACAAGTTAAAAAGTGGGATTATGAAGGTGTGCAAAGGTAATCTGGCGGTGATGAAAGGGCAAAAGTTAGATGGAAATATCTATACACTGTAGGGAACTACTGTTGTAGGTGGAGTTGCAGCTATAGATTCTAAATTTGATAAAACCGTTTTGTGGCATATGCGGCTTGGGCATATCGGTGAACATGGTATGAAAGAACTTCACAAGAGGAAACTTTTGAAAGATATGAAACATGTAAGCTAAATTTTTTCAAGTTTTGTGTTCTTGGGAAACAAAATAGAGCACAATTTAAGTCAACTATTCACAAGACGGAAGGTATTCTTTGTAGAAATCTGAATCCAAAAAATAAGGAAAATAAATAAAAAAAGAAGTAAGGAAATTTTTTTTAAGGAAAATAGCAAGATTCGTTGACAAACTCCCTGTTTTCATTGACGAAGTTCCTTCTGTAATTCATCAACGAAGTTTAGGTGTCGTCGACGAGGAAATGCTGAGAGGAATATCAAGCTTAGGGTTCATCAATGAAACCCTCCTTTCATCGACGAACATCCTTCTGCAGTTTGTCGATGAATGCGACCGGGTCAACGGTCTATAAATAGGAATTTTCATTTCTTCTTCATTAAGAAATCATATTTCTCTCTCTCTCTCTCTCTCTCTCTCTCTCTCTCTCTCTCTCTCTCTCTAAATTGGCGCCCCTCACTCTCTCTTTCTGATTCTTCACCGTTCGTCGCTCGAATCGATGATCGGAAATTACCACGAGGATCTGGAGGAAATTCTCTACAAGTTATGTGGAGTGGATTCTTGAATGGGATCTTTCCAGGCATCATCCCAAAGTTGAGATAAGGGTAGAAATGGACTATTTGTCTAGCATTTAACTGTTTAAATGTGGTGTATGGGTCTGGGGGTGTTTAATGATTATTATTCTCGGGTAGAGTTGTTTGAACTGGAGAAATGTGTTTTCAGGGTTTTGGGCTTCGTATCACCGTAGGGTGGGCTTTAGGAGAGTCATAGGAACTCTCTTAGTAAACAGGTAAGGGGAATAAGTTAAGTTAGGAGTTTTATTAAAATTGAACCGATTAAAATGCTATATATTTATGCTTTGAGTTGTTATTTTGAAAATCAACCGTTCAAAATGGACTTTTCAAACCTAGGATATATGATATGATATTTTGAGTAAAAATGACCGGTCGAAAGTTGGTTTGACATTTTAAACTAAATATATTATGTTTCTTGGTTGCCTACGGCTATGTTTAAAATACTGAAAATGTGTGACAGGTGATTGATTTTATGGTTTATCATGAAACCAAATTTGGGAATGATTGTGTAATATACTGGAATTGTTTGCGAAAAACTGAAACTGTTTATGAAAATCCAGGGATTTTATGTGGCGGCCGTGAACCAAGTTTTATATGACGGCCAGGGGTTGGGATTTGATATAGCGATTGTGAGTCGAGTTTTATATGACGGCCAAGGGAAGGGATTATGTTTAGCGGTTTTGAGCCAAGTTTTAAATGACGGTTGAGGGCTAGGATTATGTTTAGTGGCTATGAACCGAGATGTATATGACGGCCGAGTGCCAAGTTTTATAATATGACTAATTTTTATACAGAATGAGTTTGAAATAATGTTTTTATTACTTAAATTGCATGATATGCTTTAGGAACCCTAAGGACCAGTTATGTTATGAACATGATACTGTTGCTAGAGATTCCGTATTTAACCATGTACACCCACTATGTTCTAGATAGAAGTGTAGGGTGGTCTCAGTCGATTGGCCTCAGTAGAGGGTGTACCTTCGCTGACAGTCCGGACTAAGAAGTCGTAAGGCAATCAGACCTGTAAGCAAGTTGCAGATGCCTGCAGCCAAGGTTAGCGGCAGATGAATGATTTGAATTTGTCTGGGTTGATCTCCTATGGCTTAGTTCAACCTTTGGTCCGCACAACCCGTACCATGGGGGAAATAAATGGTATTTAGTCCCCAGGGAGTGTCTTTTGTGCATATCTGTTGATTTATGTTAAAGATGCTATTTATTTACTGAATTATTTATACCATGGAAATGAGATGAATATTTTCAATTGTGTAAAGTGAGTACAATGAAAAGTAGCTCTTTTTGGTTGAATGGAGGATGGATGTTTTCTGTAAACACTAAATGCATGTTGATCACACACTGATATTAACTTAATCTGACTTAGTGAGAAGTGTCTCACCCTAATATACAAATTATCTTTTCAAGACCATCTCGAGGTTGAGTTTAGCAAACTTCGGGGTGGGTTGATAGCCAGTTAGTTTTTGTGAGTGTCAGTAAGAACTCTACTGTATATAAGTTAGCTTTGAAGCCCTGAGTATGTAATATAGTGTATGGAATAAGTTGTTTTTGTTGTACTGTTTTAATGGGTTGTATTATGAGTATCATGAGACTCTGATATATATTAGTATCATAGAACTCTAGTAATGGTTTATGGAGAATATTTTATTTATTGCCACTACATTTATATTAATGATTATGGTATTAGGTGCACAGACGTCACTAAAGTAGCATCCCGGGCCCACGTGGTGGGTCGGGGCGTTACAGGTGGTATCAGAGCCTAGGTTTGTTAGGTTCTGCAGAATTTGAAAGTCGATAATTACTAGAGTATAGGTTGAGATAAGTTAAGGATAGGAATGGGTAGATTAGGCTAGTCTTGGTCTGGAAGCTTAAAGGTGGAATCCTTCAACGTTCTTTTGTGTTTTTCCTAGAATGACGATTTTAGGAAAACCATAGTAAATCAATCAATGGTTTCGTTTCTGGGTGGAGAGACTGGAACTTGGAAATTGAAGTGGGAACATTAGGAGGGTTGAGTACGTGCGTAGTGTCACTGTTATGGTTAGAGGCCGGTACCTTGATGGTTTTGTAGTAGAATGGTGTAAATGATTTTTGTTAACTCATATGTTTTATTATTAGTCATTCCATACTTGATTCAACCATGATAACTATGGAATTTTTAATATGGTTTCTATCCTATCTTCAAGATGGATCCTAGGGGAAGGATATCATGGCTAGAGGGGATAATCATGTGGATACCTCTAGTGAAGATGACGCTGATGCCTCGGTAGTGCTGCATAGTATAGTACGATAGGTTAGGAAGGAAAACCAGAGGGATTCCCAAGAGCAGGGTTAGCTATCAGCTGATAGGGGCTGCACGTTCCAGCAGTTTACTTGGGCAAATCAGCTGGCATTTTCAGGAGGAGTGAACTCGATTGCAGCTAAATATTGGGTTAAGGAGATGGAGGAATTGTTGGGTGTGCAGGAATGCACAAAGGAACAGAAGTTACAGTTTGCCACCTTTAAATTGGTGGTTGAAGCAAAGAGATGGTGGAGATCGGCAAAGTTGGTAGGGGAGTAGCCCTCGGGATATGCATCTATTACCTAGAGTTATTTTCGGGAGGTTTTCTTCGGCAGATACTTCCTTGTTGCCACCCGTGAGACGAAGGCAGAGGAGTTCCTACATTTGACCCAGGGGCCCATGACTGTGTAGCAGTATGCGTCCAGGTTTGTGGAGCTATCCCGTTTCGCTCCACATATGGTCCCAGATGAGCCAAAGAAGGCTAAGATGTTTGAGAGAGGTCTGGGGCAGGGTATACAATCACAGGTAGTGGCGTTGTTGACTCAGAGTTTCTCTGAGTTGGTGGACAAGGCCATGGCAGTCGAGGTTAGTATTTAAGAGGGGGAGAGAGCAGCAAATCAGAAGAAGAGGCCCTTGCCTTAGGGTTTTCAGTCTAATACTAGCCAGGGTTCATGGAGGTAGCCTAGTAATTTTATGGGCCAGCGATAGGAGATGGGATCTCAAGCCTCTTAGGGGAATTATCAGCATTCTATCTGTCCCAAGTGCCATAAGAGGCATTGGGGTAAGTGTAGGGTTAGGTCAGCTGGCTGCTACCGGTGCGGTGGGGCAGGAAATCAGGCGCAGGACTGTTATGCAACATTAAATTATGCACCTCCAAAGCATCAGTATGGGAGAGTTAACCAACATCCCAAGGTAGTCATTAAAAGGGCACTGCCCAGGCGTGGGTGTATTCTATAACTCCGGGTGACGCCAAGCATGCAGGAGATATGGTTATAGGTAACATTTATGTGCTTTCAAATAAAGTTGTTGTACTCTTTGATTCAGGTGTGACACACACTTTTGTGTCTTGGGGATTTATTAAACTATGCGGGGTAGAAGCACAACCATTAGATGCTGAGTTAGCAGTAGTCACACCGGAAGGGTCAGTGGTAGTGTGTAACAAGGTGATTAGAGACTACCTAGTGGAGATTTAAGGGAGAAGGTTGGCTACTATTCTAATCGTCTTTGATATGCATGGATTCAACATTATTCTGGGGATGGATTGGCTAGAATCTAGTTACACGAGCATTGAGTGCCACAGAAAGGAGGTAGTTTTTAGATTGCTAGGGGAGCAAGAGTTTAAATTTGTCGGGTCTTGTGTGCGCTCTGTATCACAGATTCTTTCGGTGATTCAGGCAAGAAAGTTACTTCTGGAGGGTTGCCGAGGGTACTTGGCATGTGTAAAAGAAGCACCAAAGGAAGGACTGAAGCTAGAGGATACCCCGGTGATAAGGGATTTTTCAGATGTTTTTCCTGAATACTTACCAGGATTGCCTCCGGATCATAAGGTGGAATTTGCCATTGAGTTAACTCTAGGGATGGCGCCAATTGCCAAGGCTCCATACAGAATGGCTCCGACTGAACTAAAGGAGCTAAAAGAGCAGCTACAAGAACTTCTTGACAAGGGTTTCATCAGACTGAGCATCTCACCCTGGGGAGCGCCGATGTTGTTCGTGAAGAAGAAGGATGGGTCGATGAGGATGTGCATTGACTATAGATAGATTAAAAAGGTGAAAGTGAAAAATAAGTACCTGTTACCTCGTATTGACAATCTGTTTGACCAGCTAAAGGGTACACAGGTTTTCTCTAAGATCAATCTATGATCCGGGTATCATCAATTGAAGGTGAAATCAGAGGATGTATAGAAGACAACTTTCCGAACTCGGTATGGCCATTACGAATTTTTGGTTATGCCTTTGACGAATGCGAATGTAGCATTCATGGATTTGATGAACAAGGTGTTCCACAAGTACTTAGAATAGTTCATGGTGGTGTTCATCGATGACATCTTGGTTTATTCGAGGAGTCCGGCAGAGCATGAAACTCACTTGAGGCTAGTGCTATAGGTACTAAGAGAGAAGAGGTTATTTTTTGAATTCAAAAAGTGCGAGTTTTGGCTAGAACAAGTTGCATTTCTAGGACATGTAGTGTCCAAGGAAGGAATCTCAGTGGACCCGAGCAAAGTAGAGGCGGTAGTTGATTGAGCGAGACCAAAGAACGTGCATGAGATTAGAAGTTTCTTGGCTCTGGTAGGATACTATTGTCGATTTGTCGAGGGTTTCTCTAGGCTGTCAGGCGCTTTGACACAGCTTATAAGAAAGAATAGTAGGTTTGAGTGGACTAGTGAGTGTGAGCAGAACTTCCAGGATTTGAAACAATGATTAGTCACAACCTTAGTGTTGACCATTCCATTAGGGGATGGTGGTTTTGTAATTTACAGTGACGCATATCTGAAAGGACTCGGATGTGTCAATAGGGAAAGGTCATCATGTACGATTCTCACCAACTCAAGGAGTACTAGAAGAACTACCTTACGCATGACTTGGAGCTGGCAATAGTGGTTTGCATTAAAAATATGGAGGCACTACCTATACGGTGAAAGTGCTAAATCTTTATCGACCACAGGAGACTTAAGTACTTTTTCACTCATAAAGAGTTGAACATGAGGCAGTGGAGATGGCTTGAGTTGATAAAGGACTACGACTGTACCATTAGTTACCACCAAGGAAAAGCTAATGTGGTAGCTAATGCTTTTAGTCGAAAGTTAGTGACTATGTTAGTATCAGCAATTGGGGTTCAGCATGAGATTGAGATGGACCTGGAAAGGTTGGGTGTGGAATTAGTGGAAGGAAATCACCAGGCGTTCATTACTAGCTTGGTAGTGCAATCGACCTTATAGGAAATGATCAAATCAGCTCAGATGAAAATGCAGAGTTGGCAGAGATTGTGAATGGAATACTTGATGGGTTGAATGTAGATTTCAATGTCTCAATGATAGGATGTTGAGATTTCACACTAGGATATGCATACTGATGATGCTGAGATTAAACGAACCATCCTGGAAGAGGCAAATCGCTCTCTATATACAGTGCATCCAGGGAGCACAAAGATGTACGTGGACTTGAGGGAATCTTTTTGGAGGTCTAACATGAAAAGAGAGATTGCTCATTTTGTTGAGCAATGTTTGATGTGTCAGTAGGTGAAGGCTGAGCACCATAGGCTAGTAGGACCGTTGCAACCACTTCTCATTCCTAAGTAGAAGTGGGAGCACATTTCCATGGACTTTAGGGACAAAATGCTATCTGGGTAGTAGTTGACAGGCTAACAAAGACTGCTCATTTCATCCCAGTTAAAGTCAATTACTCTATGAATAGGTTAACAGAGCTTTATGTGCAAGTGATAGCCAGAATTCATAGGGTGCCCATGTCTATCGTTTCAGATAGGGACCTACAGTTTACTTCTCTGTTCTAGAAGAATCTACAGGAAGCTTTGGGATCTTAACTCACTTTCAGTACTACTTTTCACCCACAGTCCGATGGTCAGTCAGAGAGGACCATTCAGATTCTAAAGGATATGCTACGAGCATGTGTACTAGATTTCGAGGGTAGTTGGATTAAATATCTACCGTTAGTCGAGTTTGCATATAATAATAGTTATTAGTTTAGTATCGAGATAGCGCCGTATGAGGCACTATATGGTCACAGGTGCTGATCTCTGTTGTATTGGGATGAGGTCGATGAGCGACGAATTTTAATGCTGGAACTTGTGTAGCACACCTCTGAGAAGGTTCAATTTATCAGAGAAAGAATTAAGGCAGCACAAAGTCGGCAAAAAAGCTATGCGGATACTCGCAGATGGGAGCTAGAGTTCAGGATCGGTGATATGATATTTTTGAGGATTGCTCGATGAAGGGGGTGATGAGGTTCGGGAAGTAAGGCAAGCTGAG
Source organism: Malania oleifera (assembly GCF_029873635.1). NCBI lineage: Eukaryota > Viridiplantae > Streptophyta > Magnoliopsida > Santalales > Ximeniaceae > Malania > Malania oleifera. The sequence goes on from NC_080426.1 coordinate 62,540,892, forward strand.
CCCTCGGTACATTAGGTCATTTGAGGTCATGGAAAGGATTGGTCTAGTTGCCTATCGAGTGGCGTTACTCCTAGCATTGTCTAGAGTTCATAATGTTTTCCACATATCAGTGTTGAGGAAGTATGTTCCAGATCCTTCACACGTGATAAGTTATGAGCCTTTTGAGATCGAGGATGCTCTGGCATACGAGGAGGTACCAGTTCAGATTTTGGATCAGAAAATACAGGAACTACGTACCAAGGATATACCATTAGTAAATGTGCTGTGGCGTAATCATACAGTTAAGGAGTCTTCCTGGGAATTAAAGATAGAAATACACTAGAAATACCCACAACTTTTCAAAGAGGTTTGACCCCAGGCAGATTAGTAGGCAAAATAGCTAAGTGTTAATTTTATTTGCAGGTCAGGTAAGGTAGGTGTGTATAGCTTGTTAGTTGTTTATGATTCCGTATATGAATGGTCTTTGAGAGAGTTTGGTATGATATTGTAATCTCCCAAGACATTGTGTGTAACCATGGTACTCCTCCACCATAAGTGAGGGTAATTATTAAACTTGGGACGGGGCTGCTATGTGGGTGGCTACCAACTTTTCTAAAGAGATTAAATGTGGGTTAAGGATGTGATTTATAGAAGTTAGCAAATTTTGAGGACAAAATTCTTATAAGGGGGAGATTGTAGAAACCCAAACCCAGAAAATAAGGAAAATAAATAAGAAAAGAAGTAAGGAAATTTTTTTATGGGGAGATAGTAGGATTCGTCGACGAACTCCTTGTTTTCATCAACGAAGTCCCTTCTACAATTCGTCGATGAAGTTCAGGCGTTGTTGACAAGGAAATGTAGAGAGGAATTTTAGACTTTGGGTTCGTCGACATACCCCTCCTTTCATCGATGAACATCCTTTTGCAATTCATCGACGAAGGCACCATTTCGTTGACGAATGCGACCGGGTCAATGGTTTATAAATAGGATTTTTCATTTCTTCTTCATTAAGAAATCATATTTCTCTCTCTCTCTCTCTCTCTCTCTCTCTCTCTCTCTAAATCGGCGCCCTTCACTCTCTTTTTACGATTCTTCACCTTTTGTTGTCCGAATCGACGATTAGAAGTTACCACGAGGATTTGGGGGAAATTCTCTACAAGTCTAACAAAGTGGATTCTTGAACGAGATCTTTCCAGACATCACCCCAAAGTTGAGATTAGGGTAGAAATGGATTATTTTCTTAGCATTTAACTGTTTAAATGTGGTGTATGAGCCTGGGGGTGTTTAATGATTATTATTCTAGGGTAGAGTTGTCTAAACTGGAGAAATGTGTTTTCAGGGTTTTGGGCTCTATATCGTCATAGGGTGGGCTTTAGGAGCATCGTAGGAACTCCCTTAGTAAACAGGCAAGAGAATTAAGTTAAGTCAGGAGTTTTATTAAAGTTGAACCGATTAAAATGCTATATATGTATATTTATGTTTCGAGTTGTTATTTCGAAAACCAACCGTTCAAAATGGACTTTTCAAACCTAAGATATATGCTATGGTATTTTGAGTAAAAATGAACAGTGGAAAGTTGGTTTGACATTATAAACTAAATATATTGTGTTTCTCAGTTGCTTACGAGCTATGTTTAAAATACTGAAAATGTGTGGTAGGTGATTGATTTTATGGTTTATCATGAAACCGAATTTGGGAATGATTGTGAAATGTACTGGAATTGTTTGTGAAATACTAGAATTGTTTGGGAAAATGCAAGGATTTTATATAGCGGTCGTAAGCCGAGTTTTATATGATGGTCGGGGGCCGGGATTTGACATAGCGGATATGAGTCGAGTTTTATATGACTGCCAAGGATTGGGATTATGTTTAGGGATTATGTTCAGTGGCTATGAACTGAGATGTATATGACGGCCGTGGGCCGAGTTTTATAATATGATAGACTTTTATACGGAATGAGTTTGAAATAATGTTTTTATTACTTAAATTGCATGATATGCTTTAGGAACCTTGAAGACCAGTTATGTTATGAGCACGATACCGTTGTTAAAGATTTAGTATTTGACTATGTGCGCCCATACTGTTCTGGATAGAAGTGTAGGATGGTCTCAGCCGATTGGCCTCAGTAGAGGGTGTACCTTCCCTAGCAGTCCAGGAAGTGGTAAGGCCATCAGACCCGCAAGCAAGTTGCAGATGCCTGTAGTCAGAGTTAGCAGTAGATGAATGATTTAACTTTGTCTGGGTTGATCCCTCAAGGCTTAGTCCAGCCTTCGGGCCACACAACCTGAACCATGGGGGAAGTAAATGGTGTTTTGTCCCAGGGAGTGTCTTGAAAAGTGAGGTGAAGTCCCAACAGGGGGGGTGAATTGGATTATAAAAATTTCTTTTAATTCCTTTTAAGAATCTTTAACCTTATTTTATTTCTTTGAGCTAATTCTTGACTAGTTTGTTTAATTCTTTAATCACTCAAGAACTTAGTTCTTTTAATTCAATCAATCAACACAACCATGTAAACAACCAAGCAACCAAACCAATCATTCAAGTAACCAAACCAATCATCCACAATTTGAAAACAAACAACCAAATGATTTGCCAAGCACAACTTACCTGCAGCACTTAAAATAGTTTGTTTGTTTATATAAGCCCTGTATATATAAAATTTGTACTTGCTGATACAAAGCCCTGTATTGATTGTTTTGCTTCTTCAATATGATGTGCAATGCAACATCCAATCAACACAATATCTACACTCTTATCAATATTCATAACTCAACTAAACTCTCAGTTAATTTATCCTTGGGTTGTTAACCAAGTAACGTACTCCCATATGGTTTCCGCAAGGTATGGTATAACCAACGTACTCCCTTTCGGTTTCCACAACCCAAATCAAAATTAGACTTCAAGTTTACTTGATTTCTATATTACGTAGTATATATGATTATGAATTAAACCATCCACACAATTTTAATATGCTGAAAATAAAAAGTAAGGGAAATAGAGAGTGAAACGAAGATTTTTACGAGGTTCGGCTTATGCCCCACCTATGTCCTCGCCTTTGGAAAACTACTAAAGGATTCACTAAACCTGTTTTTTTAACAGGTGGAACAAACCTTTACAACACTCCCTGGTTAAGGCTAGAGCCCGCCTTCTCCAAACAATGTCCCCTCGTTCGGTCACTCCTTAACTAGGCTAAAGTCCGCCTCTCTAAGAAATATCCCCTTGCTTAGCCAACGATCTAAAGAACCCTTGGAATCATCAATCTATAAGATACAAATCAAATATTTGTGTACAAAGAATTTGCTCCTAAAAGAGCTGATTAGTACAAAAATTCAGAATTATAATACTTCAAAGTAAATAACAATATGGAAATTAACTTGAAGCTCAAGGAAGTATATCACCAATTAATTCTTTCAATGATTGAAAGATTTAGAATTTGTAGCACAATTCTGGTGGAAGAAGATCAGCAAAAACTCAGTTGAATTCGTGCAAGTTGAGAGCAAGAGAGAGCCTTGAGAATTTGAGAGCAATTAAGAGAGATTTTGAATTTTTGTAGAATTTGAATTCTTGGTGTATTGATTCAATGATCTTTGAGGCTTATTTATAGACTTTAAAAAGTATGTAACTTGATCCCCAAGTGACTTGAAGTATTCCCCAAATTTTCAAAAAGTTTGAGCCCCAAGTAAATAATTTAAAAAATATTTTCGTTGAGTATTTTAAAATTCAGTTAGAGTGGCAATTGCCTGCCACGATCTAGGAGTCGCCTGCCACAATCTGGAAGTCGCTTACCATGTTATTTTTAAAGGGGCAGTAGGCTGGTTTTCGCCTGCTAGGATACAGGCAGTCGCCTGGCTTGACCACCTAGGCTCCCGTGATGGTTCAGATAGTCTACTGGCGAAACACAACACTGTTGTCAATTTCGAGTACCTTTCAGTATTTTGGCCATAAATTTTTCTGTGTAACTCTAAATTTGATGAACTTAGTGTCAAATGAATGCTAAGATAAAATCCAACAACTTTCATGTTGAACACATTTTAAAATAAAAAGTTTTGGATAGATAAAAATGCACCTCAATGCGGATGTAGGAAAATTGATAGCATTTGGAAAATCCTCTTTTTGGTGCTTTTCATTCCAAAAAAAATTCTAACCTTTTTGAAACAATTTTTGACCTTATAAAAGTATTTTTCAAGTATGTTCAAAGGTATCTAGGTCCAATAAATTTACCTAAGAGCTTCATGCATCCATATTGAAATTCTTTGAAGTACTTACATGAAATTTCCTATAAACTCTTTCAAATTTTCAATTCTTGAATTCCTTGAGGTCTTTATGCTTGCTTCATCTTTCTTTGAGCTTTCTTCAAGTTCTCTTTAATCCTCATGCTCTCATGATCTTCAAGCTATATCTTTAAATCCATTTTTGAATCCGTGCTTTAAGCTTCATATTGATTATCCTTCCTTGAAATATAAGCTTTCATGAATTCTTTAACCTTACATTCATTATTGAGTCCTGAAAATATATCACTTAAACAAAGCATATTAAGTTTTGTTTGTTAGCATCAAAACAAGATGTTAATCCTTGTAAGGCTAACAATCTCCGCCTTTTTGATGATGATAAACATGAAGCAAAAATTGGAGTGAGCCTTAAAAAGACTCCCCCTTTCAATAAGCATCATCTTAACAATATTTGCAAGATCAATATCAATTTCAAAACTTCTTTTACAATCATGCTCATCACTATCAAATACTTCTCCTTTTGATATATATTATGTTCATGCTCAGTTTTTGTAATTTGCAATACGTCGCTAAATTTTTGCTTTAATTCTTCTCCCCCCGTTTGACATCCATCAAAAAGGAAAAAAAATGATTAGGTTCAAGTAAAATCACATTTTGAGCATATCATCAAACATGCGTATCAAACATATTAACACACTCAATTTATTATTTTTCAATATAACATGTGTTGTATGTTATAACATTCAAGTATATGAGTTGTAACTTCATTACTAACAACTTTTTCCTTTAGATAATATTCAAGATTTTAATTTGTTGATTTTATGATACCGATTTAAAATTGAATTCATGATATCTATTTAAAATTCATGATACCAATTGAGAATTGATACCAATTGAAAATTTAATTTATGATACCAATTGAAAATTCTCTGAATTGATTAATAAGGAAACAATCATAATATAAGCAATACGACATAACACTCCCCTTAAATTCAATACATTCAGTTTTGTTATCAATTTTGCTTTCATCATCCTGTATTTCAAAACATTGATTCATGTATCAAATATCAATATTATGCTCATTTCATCAATGTCATACCATGCTCATAGATATAATTATTCTTGTCATGCTTAAAAAACAAATTGATCATTTAGATTGTGATACCAAATGAGCTTTTTTTTAAAAAAAAAAAAAAATTGTGATACCAATTAAAATTTTTAAAATGTGATACATAAAATATTCATGGATACGAAAGACTTTATAGATACCAAAGTCATTATCACATTGATTACATGCCGAAACTGCGTAATTTTGTTTAATGTTTCAATTTAGTAGTTTAATATGGTGATGTCTAGTTTTGTCCTAAAATAATGTTTAACAGTATTTTTTCAAAAAGTATTTTTTTTTTTATCAAAGTTCGGTTTAGTTCAGGGTCAGTTTCATTAAAGTTTTTTTTTGTTTTTATTGCGTTCATTTACCATTTGAACTGCTTGAGTTTTTATTCGTGTCTATGTTTATGTGAGTTTTGCTATTGCGTATTTAAAGATCAAGGTTGTCATTTTTAATTAGCACGTGTTTCGGTTTTGTTTGAGTAGATTAGGGTTTCTATTCTGGCTATTTAATTCAGTGCAAGTTAGTTTTAGGATTTTAATTTGGGTCTTTGCTTTATATAAGTTTCAACCAGCATTGAAAACCCCGAATATGAACTAAGTTCAGTGCATTTTTGTTGTTAATTGGATAAATGTGAAATTTGAGATTAAAACGCATTCCCTAAGGAGACGATCTAGCCCTTGGGCTTAATATTACACGACAGAACTCCTATACTTGGGATAGCTTCCGAGCTGCTCATTTTTCGAGCGAGTCAAGTTTTTGGCACCGTTGCCGAGGAATTGCCAGTTTTAATTTCGAATTTTGCGTTTTCCCAATTATTTTTTTTGATTTTCTTTTATTAAATAGAAGAATGAAAAAAATTGAAAATTGAAAAATTGAAATTTTTTTTTTTGTTTGTTGCCGTGTTAGTGGATTTCTGCTGGCGATTGTGATGTTTGATGCCCTGGGTTCGAGATAATTCGAATCGATTGTGTAGACTTTCACCTAACACTAGTAGGCATACACATAGCACCGAGTCTGACTGTTCACCTGTTAGTCCTGCGAGTGATTCTGAATTAGAGTTGAATAATCTATTTGGCCATTATTTTGAAGAAGCTATGGCTGCACATGCACCACGTACACTTGAAGATTTTCTACAACTTGCACGCACATCTACACCTTCATGCATTGTGTTGCCACAAGATGCACTGAATTTCACTCTTAAGCATGGCATGTTATCTGTGATTCCCCAATTTCACGGGATGGACTCTGAGAGTCCGTACCAACACTTGACAGACTTTGAGATGGTTTGCACCACTTTCATTAATAGGGCTGGGACTGATGAATACATTAAACTGCGTTTGTTTCCCTTTTCTCTAAAAGACAGGGCAAAAATCTAGTTTACTAGCTGGGCTAAAACGCAGCGTGAGTTCTTACATAAGTTCTTTCCTCTTTAGAGAACTCAGTACCTGCAGGAGCAGATCAGTTAGTTCATGCAAAAAGATGGTGAGACATTCCAGGCATGTTGGGAGAGATTCAAGGACTTGATGAACATATGCCCGCACCATGGTTTCGAATCATGGAGGTTAGTGAATTATTTTTTTACTACTTTAACCCCTGTGTGCAAACAATTTGTCCAGTCTATGTGCAATGGGATGTTTTTCCGTAAGGAACCAGACGAGGGCTTATCATTTTTAGACTATCTCGCTAAGAGTGCCCAGCAGTGGAACGCACGACCTGAACGGGTGCCGATAGCTGCCCAACCTATCCGAGTAATCAGTGGCAGGGGCAGATATGAGGTTAAAGAGGACACTAGCTTACAGGCTTTTGTAGCTGCGTTATCTAAAAAATTGGAAGTCATGGAATCCGAAAAGTCAAAAGCTGAGATTTGCACAATTTGTGAGACTTCAGACCACAGACCTCAGGATTGTCAATTCTTACCTATGCTGCAAGAGAGCAGATCTGATCAGGTGTCATCGGCAAATTGGGTTAATAAGATGCAGAATCAGCCGCTCTCAAACACTTACAACCCGAGGTGGCGGAATCATCCAAACCTCCAATGGAGAAATGATCAGCCTAGTCCATCATCTTCACGATATCAGCAGGCACCTTAATCATATGCACCGCCCCCCGCAACCGACTTACAATCCATTCGTAGCTCCTTAACCGTAGCATCAACCGCAACAGTTTTCTCGGAGTTACGCACCACCAGGATTCCAACCAACGTTAGTCCCCATTCCAGTGAAGAAAGCTTCTGATGATAGTGTAGCGTAGGTGGCAACCATGCTTCAGCAATTCATGCAAATGCAAGTTACGACCAATGGAGAACTGAAAGATGCCGTGAGCAAGATGAGTACACAGCTTAATACCCTGGAAAAAGGAAAATTCCTTGCACAGTCTCAGCCTAATCCCCAGGTATATAGACAGCCACAACAGTCAGTGCACAATGTTTCAGGGGATACGTTTGAGTCAGCAAAAGCAGTTATTACTTTGCGAAGTGGAAAGAAAGTTTCCCGTCCTGAAATGGCCACTGACCAACAAACAACCACGCCGACACCTGAGGTGACAGATGAGACAGATAAAGGAAAAGAAAAATCGGATGAGGCCAGCTCAAGTTTAACAAAGTCATGTAATAAAGAGGATGAGCCAGTTAAGGAATACCAACCTGTGGTACCATACCCTCAGCGTTTGACATATAGACAAAAGAAGAAGTATCATACGGAGATTCAAAGGATATTCAAGCAGGTAAAAATCAATATTCCACTCTTAGATGCCATACAACAGATCCCTGCATATGCAAAATTCCTGAAAGACCTTTGCACCGTAAAAAAGAAACTGAACGTGAAGAAAAAGGCTTTCATAACTGAGCAGGTTAGTGCATTGATTCTTAGTCAGACTCCACAGAAACTTAGAGATCCTGGGTCCCCTACGATACCAATCATGATCGGTGAATCTCGTATTGGGAGAGCTCTACTTGACCTAGGGAGTAGTGTGAATCTGCTTCCGTCTTCATTATATGACCAGCTGGGTTTAGGTGAATTGAAGAAAACTACTATGATGCTACAGTTGGCAGACAGATCTGTAAAGGTTCCACGAGGTATTGTTGAGGATGTTTTGGTTCAGGTTGACAAATTTTACTATCCCGTGGATTTCGTTGTTTTGGATATGCAGCAGCCTGTTTCCACCATTTATCAGGCTCCTGTCATTTTGGGGCGACCATTCCTTGCTACTTCAAACGCCCTGATTAACTGTCGGAGCGGAGTCCTGAAGCTCACATTTGGGAACATGACACTGGAAATGAATGTTTTTAATGCTCATAGGATGTCAAGTGGGTGTGATGACGCAGATACTCATGCAGTTGATGTGATAGATGACTTAGACATTTCAAAGCTACTGTCGGTACTCGACGACGATGCCGCACTTGAAAATGACTCTTTTGCGCAGTTTGAAGGGATTGATGAATTATTGCTAGAATCAGAGGAGCGGATCCCAGATAGTGGTCCTCATATGTTTGATGCGAGTTATACAAGTAGTTGGCATAAGCCTATATTTGAAGCCATTGACCTACCAAAAATTCTGAAGTCGTCCGCAGAAGAAATTCCAACACTTGAGTTGAAACCATTGCCTGCTGAGCTAAAATATGCTTTCTTGGGTCCATTAGATGGCACATTCCCTGTGGTAATTTCTTCACACCTTACTCATGAACAGGAAACTAAATTATTGCAGGTACTTCGAGAACATCGAGGAGCGATTGGATGGACCATTGCTGACATCAAGGGTATCGACCCTTCCATTTGCACTCATAACATCTTCCTCGAAGGAGATGCTAAACCAGTTTGAGATGCACAAAGGAGGCTGAATCTATCCATGAAAGAGGTGGTAAAAAATGAAGTGATGAAATTATTAGTTGCTGACATCATCTATCCAATCTTCGACAGCAAATGGGTAAGTCCAACGCAGGTAGTTTCAAAAAAATCTAGTTTGACTGTCATTGAAAATGCTAATGGAGAATTGATCCCATCTAGGAAAGTAACGGGTTGGAGAATGTGCATTGATTATCGTAAATTAAATTCGGCTAGCTGAAAAGATCATTTCCCGTTACCTTTCCTAGATAAGATATTAGAGAAAGTAGCTGGTAATTCTTTTTATTGTTTCTTGGATGGATTTTCTGGATACTATCAAATTGCCGTAGCACCTGAGGACCAAGAGAAGACTACCTTCACTTGTCCCTTTGGCACCTTTGCTTTCCGCAGAATGCCATTCGGTTTATGTAATGCCCCTGCTACTTTCCAACGCTGTATGATGAGTATTTTCTCTGATATGTTAGATGATATGTGCGAAATTTTTATGGATGATTTTTCTGTATTCGGTAAGTCTTTTGATCATTGTTTGACACATTTAATTGCGATTTTGAAAAGATGTGAGGACAAGAATTTACTTCTAAACTGGGAAAAATGTCAATTTATGGTACGTAGTGGTTTAGTACTTGGACATTTGGTTTCTGAGCGTGGTATGGAAGTTGACAGGGCCAAGGTAGAGCTGATTTCTTAGTTACCTGTTCCTAAGACAGTCCGGGATATTCGCTCCTTCCTTGGTCATGCCGGGTTCTATAGACGTTTTATTGAGGGTTTCATTAGTATTGCTAAACCATTATGTACCTTGTTGCAAAATGAAATTGAATTTTTGTGGACTGATGATTGTCAACAGGCCTTTGAAACACTAAAGCAACATTTGACTATTGCGCCTATCATGCAACCTCCTCGGTGGGACTTGCCATTTGAGATCATGACCGACGCTAGCAACTACACTCTTGGTGCTGTCCTAGGTCAACGAATTGATAACAAGCCATCGGTTATTTATTATGCCAGTCGAACTTTGAATGATGCTTAGAGGAATTATACTACCACTGAGAAGGAATTGCTAGCTGTTGTTTTTGCTTTAGAAAAATTTTGCTCTTATGTCATTGGTGCACCTGTCATTATTTTTACTGACCACTCTGCTTTGAAATATTTATTAGCAAAGAAGGACGCCAAGCCCAGATTGATCAGGTGGATTCTACTCCTCCAGGAATTTGATATCACCATACGCGATAAAAAGGGTGTGGAAAACGTTGTAGCTGACCATCTTTCTCGGTTACAGCTACCCGAGGTATTGGTGTCCCCTCCCTTGAATGATGACTTTCCTGATGAACGTCTCTTTGCTGTGTCACGCTCTCCATGGTTCGCCGACATTGTGAATTATCTCGTCACTGACCGAATGCTAGACCATTGGCTCACCCAGGACAAGCGTAAGTTCCTAGCTGACGTAAGACATTATTATTTTGATAATCCATACCTGTTCAAATATTGTTCTGACCAATTAGTACGTAGATGTGTTCCAGATGATGAATTTAATTCTGTGATGCATTTTTGCCATGGTGGGACATGTGGAGGCAACTTTGCTGCTAAGAAAACTGTTTCAAAAATATTACAAAGTGGACTCTACTGGCCCACCATGTTTAAAGATGTTGAAAATTTTTGTAAAGCATGTGAGGCCTGTCAAAAATTAGGAAAAATTACTGCCAAGAATGAAATGCCTATGTCCCCCATATTGACTCTTGAGATTTTTGATTGTTGGGGTATTGATTTTGTGGGACCTTTCCCCATTTCTTTTGGGCATTCTTACATTTTGGTCGCTATGGACTATGTTTCTAAATGGGTGGAGGCAATACCTTGTCGAACCAATGACCACAAGGTTGTCATACGTTTTCTCAAAGAAATTTGCACGCTTTGGCATGCCCAAGGCAATCATTAGTGATGGAGGGTCCCATTTCTGTAACAAACCTTTTGAAAAACTCATGCAAAAATATGGTGTAACCCACAAAGTCTCCGCCCCTTACCACCCTTAGACTAATGGTCAAGCTGAATTGGCTAATAGAGAGATCAAAACGATCCTTGAGAAAATCGTGCGCCCTAATCGTAAGGACTGGTCAGAAAAACTTGTTGATGCATTGTGGGCCTATCGAACAGCTTTCAAGACAAACTTAGGGATGTCTCCCTACAGGTTAGTATACGGTAAGGCATGTCATTTACCTGTTGAAATTCAGCATCGTGCGTTATGGGCTATCAAACAGATTAACCTTTCACTTGATGATGCCACACGTTTAAGAAAATTGCAGGTATGCGAGTTTGAAGAATCTTGAAGGGACGCTTATGATAATGCTCGTTTGGCTAAGGAGCGGATGAAGTTGCTACATGATAGGAACATCAAAGAAAAACAACTTTTCCCTTCTCAACAAGTGCTACTCTATAACTCCCGACTGCATGTGTTTCCTGGGAAATTGAAATCCCGATGGGGTGGTCCGTATATTGTTGCAAAAGTTCATTCTCATGGTGCGGTAGAGATTGTAGATCTGAAGAATGGCAACCGCTTCATAGTCAATGGACAACGCCTAAAGCCTTTCATGACCCCATTCGATGTCGACAAAGAGGTCTTGCTTTTGCAAGACCCTAGGGGAGTCCTCGGACCTTTCAATGCTACTGTTTTCTTTTCATTTTTTTATCTTTATTTTTTTTCGTTTATTTGTTTTAGTTGTGTTTTTCCATTTTCTTTCTTGTTACATTAGTTAGTAGTACTTTTCCATTAGTTGTTATCGTGCACAATTTTATTTCCCCTGCACTTTCACATTGCGGACAATGTTCCACTTTAGTTGGGGGGGGGGTACCGAGTTTCATATTAAAAAGCAAAAAAATCAAAAAGAAAGAGAGAAATAAAGGAGGAGTACTGAAGGAATTACACTGCACTATGCCATGCTTAACACTGTGTATACCTTTCACATACTCATGTATAACTTACGAATTACACACTTGAGTCAATCATGCATAGTTTCTCTTTATATGACGTTATGACTCCATGAAGAATCGATTGGTAGTACATTCGTGTTAGTTTGCCTATATAATTTCCTGTATTTACACGGCATCTCATGAGACTGAATAAACACATTCACGTGATTCATTGCACTTAGGGTTTCCTATGAGCACTGAGAGAGCACCTGTAGCGACTATGACACCTTGCGAGATATCCTTGAGCTATTTATCATCCTTTTGAGCGTTAATATCAAATCAGAGTTCATAGAACTCAATTCTCTTTTTCTGGATGATTCCTTTGTACACTAGTCTTTGTTTTTTGATTTGCTAACCTAGAGGTGACATCTAGTGGGGAGATAGAAACCTAGGTCTTGTAGCCTACTCAAAATTTGAAGGCTGAGCCACCCCTAGAGATAGACTTAATTCATGAACTCCGATTCGAGCTCAATTCCCATTGATGGTATGAAAATTACAAAAGAAGTGTTATGATTGTCCTAATTGATCAAGAAACGACAGAAAATGAAGAATGAGCAAAATGAAGAATGAGCAAAATAAAGAATAAGCAATACACATGCACATGAAATGAAATGTCAATGTCGGCCCAAATACATATCACAAAAAGTCAAGGACGACACATATTTTCCACGTATGAAGATTCTTCAACCGATTAATGCCTCAGATGTATTCATGACAAGTTTGTGAGTAAGTTGATCTAGGGTGGTCTCAGTTGGATATGGCGAGTAGGTGAGAAGATGCTAGGTTGAAGGACCCGACACCTCATAGATAGGCTAGATCCTTTCCAGACTAGTCCACTCCATATACTTAGCGTTGTTCCTTTTAATATGTGGGATGTTTGATCGCGACACTCTTCCTCACATATGATGAGTGAACCCATTTTCTTTGAGTGTTCTTGAGGGTATACCAGTTAGGCCGAGTCAAAGCAACTGTTCTGTAGGTGTCCACTGGCGTCCTAGGTGTACTGAGTCACACACATCACACACACCTCGAGAGTTTAGCTGTTTATACTTGAACTTATATGATTGCATTAACTCTGAATGTGCCACTGATTAACTTTATGTGAGTATACTACTCTCAAATGACATATAAACGATGAAACTTGCATAGGTGACGTGCTTTGGAGTTATGTGTACTAAATATGAACAAGCCTGTGTGAAATTCAATAGTATTCTCGTATGTGAAATGGTATGCTTGTGTTGCATGTGCATTGATTTCATGATTCCTGGAGTATGTATTTGTAGACACCACCCTGAGATTCATTCACGTCATTTGCTAGAGACTAGCAAAACGTTAGTTGGGGGGTGTGATTACGTGCCGAAATTGCGTAATTGGATGTTTAACCCGGGTTTTATGGTTTATATTTTTAAATAAATGTCCAAAATTGTCCAATATTTTAATAAAGTGCCAAAATCATCATTCTTGAACTTTATTGCACTATTTATGAAGTTTTGGTATTTTTTTGTCGTAGGAAAATTCCTGGGAACCAAAACTAAAACCTGTTCGTATTTCATGCATAACTTTTCCGTCCGACCTTCGATCGAGACGATTCAAATTTTTAGAGAAAGAGAAAAGGATCATCTACAACTTTTGTGTTTTGAGTTTTATGAGATACAGGCTTCAGAAGAGTCAGATTTGCGATGAACAGAGAACAAATAAAATGAGAAAATAAAAATATATTTGAATGAATATATGATGTGACTTGGCCATGCATGGCCGGGTCGGGTCAGTATTATCCGGGTAGGGCTTCTCCTTTTTTATTTTTAAACTCCTCCAGCGCAGCTCTTGGGAGTGGCTCTCCTCTTCTCTCCTCTCCTATACTCTTCCTCTTCTTCTTCTTCTTCTTCTTCTTCTTCTTCTTCTCTTCTCCTTACTTTTCCTTGCTGTTTCCTGTCTTCTCTTTTGATATTTCTTTTAGGTTTTCTATCTTTCAGTTTTTCTTTTCTTCTTTTTCCTCTTTCTTCTTCTCCTTTCCATTCTTTTTCCTCCTCTGTTTTCCTGCTGAAACTCCCTCTGCACAGCCACTCTGAGTCCACGGATCTCCAGCAACTCAGTCCCATCTGTTCCTCTGCTCTAGCCACATTCGAGAGGCCACCATCACCTGAGCTCTCCTCTGCTCCAACCGCAACCCCCTGTTCGAGCTCCAGCCATCACCATCCTAGGAAACTCTGCAACTTGCTGCAACAGTCCAGCCTTCACCTGAGAAGCTGCTGCAACCAGTTGAAGCCCGGGAGCTCTCTCTTCTACAGGCCACACCAGCAGCAGTCTGCTGCCAAGAACCAAGTAGACCCTCACGGCACATCAGCTCCCTTGCTGCTATACCAGCAACCACGAGCAACAGCAACATCCTTCAGGCAGCTCCCTGTTCCAGCCTTCATCAACAACTCACGAACAGAACACAGCAATCTTCATCTGCACCAGAAACACAGCAGCAGCTAGACAACTTCCAGCAGACCCGAGCCCTTCTTGGCTAGCCCCTGCCTCTGCTACCACGCCAACACTAGTAGACCTGCTCTGTTTTGTTCTCTCTCTCTCTCTCTCTCTCTCTCTCTCTCACTCTCTCTCTCTTCTTCTCTTTCTCTTCCAATTTTCTTCTTCACTTTTTATTGTTATTATTATTGTCATTGAGTCTTGAGTTAATTTGTATTGCAATTTATTAAAGTTTTGATTTTTTTTTCTCTTACTTTGATTATTGTTTAGGGATTTTTGCTTGAAATATTTATTTAGTTTTTTTTTATTATTGCAGTATTCAGTTATTTATTTATTTCTTTCTTTTCTTTCAATTAAGTTTGTGTTAGATTTGTTTAATGTTTCAATTTAGTAGTTTAATATGGTGATGTCTAGTTTTGTCCTAAAATAATGTTTAATAGTATTTTTTTAAAAAGTATTTTTTTTTTTATCAAAGTTCGGTTTAGTTCATAGTCAGTTTCATTAAAGTTTTTTTGTTTTTATTGCGTTCAGTTACCGTTTGAACTGCTTGAGTTTTTATTCGTGTCTATGTTTATGTGAGTTTTGCTATTGCATATTTAAAGATCAAGGTTGTCATTTTTAATTAGAACGTGTTTTGATTTTGTTTGAGTAGATTAGGGTTTCTATTCTGGCTATTTAATTCAGTGCAAGTTAGTTTTAGGATTTTAATTCGAGTGTTTGCTTTATATAAGTTTCAACCAACATTGAAAACCCCGAATCTGAACTAAGTTCAGTGCATTTTTGTTTTCAATTGGATAAACGTGAAATTTGAGATTAAAACGCATTCCCTGAGGAGACGATCTAGCCCTTGAGCTTAATATTACACGACAGAACTTTTATACTTGGGATAGCTTCCGAGCTGCTCATTTTTCGAGTGAGTCACACATTATATACAGCTTATGGATACCAATATAACCATTATATCAATAGCATGCATGATCAAGAATTAATCTCATATCAAACTTCATGCTCATACTCAATAATCTCATGCTCAATTTTTCAACATAGTAAGCCATAAATTTTCAATATAAGTCAAGCATATCATGTAGTATATCATATAGGCATGTAAGCATATAGCATCTCATATAGTCATTCATTCTCAAACTTACCTTAAACTCTTCTTTAAGTTTTTCTATTTTAACTAGTTTGTTTGTTGATCAGGAATTAAGTTACTTTCTCAATTTTTAAAGGGAATGACTTAATCCATGGAGTTTTTCATTTATGAACTAGACTATCATCTCGGTACCCATACTTTCTTGGGTCCGGTTGGTTTGATAAAGGATGTTTTTTTAACTCTCCATATTTGTTTAGTTTTCACACCTTTTCTCTTAAATGGACATTCAAACTTTATATGCCCCTTTTTCTTACATTGATAGCATATGGTGTTAGTGTAAGCATTAAGGGATGTGCTTGCATTATATTTGGAGGCTTTTGAGAAATAACCCATGTAAAGATTCATTTTCTTTTTATTTTCAATTCCATTAAACCCAATGCCTTCTTTTTTTAGAGACATTCTTTAGGAGCCTACCATTTTGTCAAAGTTTGTTTTTCCTTTTGTAAAGTTATAAATGATCTTTTCCTTATCTTTAATCTGATTTTTGAGATCATTTAACTTTATCTCTTTCTTGTTGTCAACCTTCTTTAGTGATTTTTCTAATTCTAGAACTAGTTTTCTTATCTTATCCTCTAATTCAGAAGTATATATATCTTTCTTATATTCTATAGAGGATAGAGATCGAAGGTCTTCTATCATCTTTTCATTCTTGCTTTCTAATTCTTTAATTTTTATATCTTTTTCATTTTTAGCAAGATTTTTAGCTTCTAACTCCTTTGTCATAACTTCATTCTTACTTTCTATTTTTTTGATTCTAGAATCCCTTTCTCTTTCTACAACCTTAAGGAATTCTAACTCTTTCATTATTCCTTCATTTATATTTTTCAATGAAATATTTTGTTTAGTTACTTTAATTAGCATGTTATGAACTTTGAATAAATCATTTTGAGGTTCTTCATAAGATGACATGCTCTCATCATTGAATTCATCACTACAAGAATTATTTAAAGATTTAGATGGGAGTCTTTCCTCATTGTCCCAAGTCATAAAGCACGTATAAGCAACCTATTTGTCACTTGATTCATTCTCTGAGGTACTTGTACTCATCATGTCCCAAGTAGTGGCTTTCATGGCCTTATTCTTTTTCTTCTTAGATTCTTTCTTTAGTAGTGGACATTCTGGTTTAATATGTCCATCTTTGTTGCAATTGTAACACGTAGGAGTTTTATTCTTTGATTTCTTGTTAACTTCTTCTTCTTCTTCATCTGATTTAGATTTGGATTTTCTTTTGAATTGATTTTTCCTGCTTAGAATTTTTGCTAGCTTTTTAGATATAAAGGCTACTTCATCTTCATCCATTTCTTCTTCACTACTTGAGTTCTCTTTTGAGGCTTTGAAGACTATTGTGTCTTGGGCTTTGATCTTACCATTCTTTTCATTCATTGCCATTTCATATGTGAGTAAAGAACCCATAAGCTCATCTAAGAAAATGGTTTTTAGATTTCTTCCTTCCGTTATGGCAATGGCTTTTGGTTCTCATTTAGGTGGCAGCCCTCTAAGAATTTTCCTTATCATCTAAGTAGTGTAGGTTTTTCCTAATGCATTTAGGGAATTAATTATATGAGTGAACCTAGTAAACATATTAGTTATGGATTCATCCGGGTTCATTTTAAATGCTTCATATTCACTTGTAAGTATATCGATCCTGTTATCCCTAACATCTATAGTGCCTTTATATGTTACTTTTAATTTTTCCCATATCTCCTTAGCTGATTTGCAAGCCATTATTCTATTAAATTCATTGGCATCTAAAGCACAATATAGAGCATTCATGGCACTAGAATTTACATGCAGCATCTTATAGTCTAAGTTTGTCATATCAATTTTCTCCTTAGGGACTTGTTTTCCATCAACTATCTTAGTGGGAATTGGGTCACCTTCCATGACAAACTCCCATGCTTTCCAATTC
This sequence comes from Malania oleifera, assembly GCF_029873635.1. NCBI lineage: Eukaryota > Viridiplantae > Streptophyta > Magnoliopsida > Santalales > Ximeniaceae > Malania > Malania oleifera. The sequence continues at coordinate 62,558,542 of NC_080426.1, forward strand.
ATAGTTTGAAGATATATTTGCATTCTATTTTTCCAGAAGGTATAGTTCAAACCACAAAAGATTGGTGGCCTAATTGAAGATTGTCCCTCTCCAAAGGAAGCTATGCCTAATTGAGCCATTTTGATCTTTTTATAGCTACTAATTAAGATTTGCTATAACCCTGCTCTGATACCAATTGAAAAGTAAGGTGTAGTCCCAAGAGGGGGGTGAATTGGATTATAAAAATTTCTTTTAATTCCTTTTAGGAATCCTTAACTTTCTTTTATTTCTTTGAGCTAATTCTTGACTTGTTTGTTTAATTCTTTAATCACTCAAGAACTTAGTTCTTTTAATTCAATCAATCAACACAACTATGTAAACAACCAAGCAACCAAACCAATCATTCAAGTAACCAAACCAATCATCCACAATTTGAAAAAAAAACAACCAAATGATTTGCCCAGCACAACTCACCTGCAGCACTTAAAATAGTTTGTTTGTTTATATAAGACCTGTATATATAAAATTTGTACTTGCTGATATAAAGCCTCGTATTGATTGTTTTGCTTCTTCAATATGATGTGCAATACAACATACAATCAACACAATATCTGCACTCTTCTCAATATTCATAACTTAACTAAACTCTCAGTTAATTTATCCTTGGGCTATTAACCAAGTAACGTACTCCCATATGGTTTTTGCAAGGTATGGTATAACCAACGTACTCCCTTTCGGTTTCCACAACCCAAATCAAAATTACACTTCAAGTTTACTTGAGTTCTATATTACGTAGTATATATGATTATCAATTAAACCATCCACACAATTTTAATATGCTGAAAATAAAGAGTAAGGGAAAGAGGGAGTGAGGCGGAGATTTTTATGAGGTTCGGTTTATACCTAGCCTACGTCCTCGCCTTTGGCAAACCACCAAAGGATTCACTAAACATATTTCATTAACGGGCAAAACAAACCTTTACAACACTCCTTGGCTAAGGCTAGAGCTCGCCTTCTCCAAACAATGTCCCCTCGTTCGGTCACTCCTTAACTAGGCTAGAGCCCACCTCTCTAAGCAATATTCCCTTGCTTAGCCAATGATCCAAACAACCCTTGGAATCATTAATCTACAAGATGCAAATCAAATATTTGTGTACAAAGAATTTGCTCCTAAAGGAGCTGATTAGCACAACAATTCAGAACTATAATATACTTCAAAGTAAATAACAATATGGAAATTAACTTGAAGCTCATGGAATTATATCACCAATTAATTCTTTCAATGATTGAAAGATTTAAAATTTGTAGCACAATTCCAATGGAAGAAGATCAGCAAAAACTCAGTTGAATTTGTGCAAGTTGAGAGCAAGAGAGAGCCTTGAGAATTTGAGAGCAATTAAAAGAGATTTTGAATTTTTGCAGAATTTGAATTCTTGGTGTATTGATTCAATGATCTTTGAGGCTTATTTATAGACTTTAAAAATTATGTAACTTGATCCCCAAGTGACTTGAAGTATTCCCCAAATTTTCACAAAGTTTGAGCCCTGAGTAAACCATTTAAAAAATGCTTCCGTCGAGTATTTTAAAATTTTGTTAAAGTGGCAGTCGCCTGCCATGTTATTTTTAAAGGAGCACTAGGGACAGTAGGGTGGTAGTCACCTGCTAGGACACAGGCAGTCGGTTGGCTTGACCACCTTGGCGCCTGTCATGGTTCAGGTAGTTTGCTGGCAGAACATAACATTGGTGTCAGTTTTGAGTACCCTTCAGTATTTTGATCATAATGTTTTTTGTATAACTCCAAATTTGATGATATTGGTTTCAAATGAAAGCTAAGAGAAAATACTAAAACTTTAATGCTGAACACTTTTTAATATACAGAGTTTTGGATAGGGAAAAATGTACCTCAATGTGGATGTAGAAAAATTGACAGCATTTGGAAAAACCTCTTTTTGGTGCTTTTCATTCCAAAAAAAATTCTAACCTTTTTGAAACAATTTTTGACCTTATAAAAATATTTTTCAAGTATGTTCAAAGGTATCTAGGTCCCATAAATTTACCTAAGAGCTTCATGCATCCATATTGAAATTCTTTGAAGTATTTACATGAAATTTCCTATAAACTCTTTCAAATTTTCAATTCTTGAATTCCTTGAAATCTTTATGCTTGCTTCATCTTTCTTTAAGCTTTCATCAAGTTCTCTTTAATCCTCATGCTCTCATGATCTTCAAGCTTTATCTTTAAATCCATTTTTGAATCCATGCTTTAAGCTTCATATTGATTATCCTTCTTTGAAATATAAGCTTTCATGAATTCTTTAACCTTACATTCATCATTAAGTCTTGAAAATACATCACTTAAACAAAGCATGTTAAGTTCTACTTGTTTGTTAGCATAAAAACAAGATGTTAAGCCTTGTATGGCCAACATGTCTTTTATGCATATCTGTTGATTTATGTAAATGATGTTATTTATTTATTGAATTGTTTATACCATGGAAATGTGATAAATATTTTCAATTGTGTAAAGTGAGTATAATGAAAAATATCTATTTTTGATTAAATGGAGGATGAATGTTTTCTGTAAATACTAAATGCATGTTGACCACACACACTGATATTAACTTAATCTGCCTTACTAAAAAGTGTCTCAACCCAATATACAAATTATCTTTTCTAGACCATCTCGAGGTCGAGTTTAGCGAACTCCAGGGCGGGTTGATAGCCAGTTAGTTTTTGTGAGTGTTAGTAAGAACTCTACTGTATGTAAGTTGGGTTTAAAGCCCTGAGTATGTAATATGAGTGTATGGAATGAGTTTTTATTTATTTATTTTTGTTGTATTGTTTTAATGGGTTGTAATATGAGCATTGAGAGACTCTGATGTATATTAGTATCATAGAAATTTGGTAATGGTTTATGGAGAATATTTTATTTATTTTTGCAGTATTTATATTATCGATTATGGTGTTAGGTACACAGGTGTCACTAAAGTAGCACCTCGGGCCCATGTGATGGGTCGGGGCGTTACATTCTTGATTATATTCATTTTGATGTTTGGGGGCCAGTTAGAGTAGCATCAAGAAGTGGACATGTTTACTTTGTGAGTTTTGTTGACTACTACTCATAGAAAGTCTGGGTATACTTCATGCGGCACATGTCTAATACGTTTGCTCGATTTAAGTTGTGGAAAGCTGAAGTGGAAAACCAGACAAGGAGGAGAATCAAATGCCTCATGTCGGACAATGGAACCGAGTACGCTGATTCTAGGTTCATTGAGTTTTGTGAGCAGCAGGGCATTTAGAGACATTTCATTGTTTGCTGGATCCCTCAACAAAATGGTGTGGCTGAAAGGATGAATTGAACTCTACCTGAAAGAGCTTGGTGTTTCAGGCATAATGAAGGGCTACCAAAGAACTTCTAGGCTGAGGCAGTTAGTCTGACTTATTTCATGGTAAACCGATCACCAAGGGCATCACTAAAAGGGAAAGTGGCAGAAGAGGTATGAACGGGAAATGTAGTTGGCTATTTTGGATTGAAGGTATTCAGTTGTCCAGCCTATGTTCATGTGCCTAGTGAGGAGAGATCAAAGCTTGATGCAAAGTCTAGATACTGCATCTTTTTAGGATATCAAAAGGGTGTGAAGGGGTTCAAGCTATGGGATCCAATAGCAAATAAGGTGGTGATTAGTAGGGATATAGTTCTTGATGATAAAACTATGGTGAAACGTACTCAAGAATTTGATGAAGAGAAACAGGAGCTAGAAAATTGGAGCAGAGACGAACATATTATGCAGGTGGAGTTAGAAACTCACAACAATGATAATGATCTTGGTCCTCTAGTTGTAGGGAGTTCTAGCTTAGGAAACTAGCAGGTCGACAATATTCCTATATAGTGATCCAAGTATACTATTAGACCACCACCAAGGTATGAATTTGAAGAGTTAGTATCTTATGCCTTTATTACTAGTTGCAATGATCCAACTACTTTTCAAGAGACAGTGCATGGCTAGGAGAAAGGTAGGTGGATGAGTGCTATGATTAAGGAAATGGAATCGCTGCATAAAAATCAAACTTGGGAGTTGGTGGAGCTTCCAAATGGGAAAAGGACGATAGGTTGCAAATGGGTATATAGGAAAAAGGAAGCAATTTTAGAAAAGGAAGGAGAGAACTTCAAGACGAGGTTAGTGGCAAAGGGGTACTCATATAAAAAGGGAATAGATTATGGTGAAATCTTTTCACCTGTGGTCTAACACACTTCCATCATGGTAGTGTTGGGGTTAGTAGCTCATTATGATTTGCATTTGGAACAAATGGATGTGAAGATGACATTTCTCTATGGTGACTTGAAGGAATAGATTTATGTGTTACAGCCGGAGAGATTTAGTGAACCAGGGCAAAAACACTTAGTTTGCAAGTTGAAGAAGTCTTTTTATGGGCCGAAATAGTCTCCAAGGCAATGGTACAAAATATTTGATTCCTATATGACCAAGATAGGCTATAAAAGATGTGAGTATAACTGCTATGTGTATGTGAAGAAGCTTGATGAAGGTTCTCTTATTTTCTTATTGTTGTATGTTAATGACATGTTAATAGCTTTGAAGGATTAAATTGAGGTAAATCAGTTAAGGGATCTATTGCATAAAGAGTTTGACATGAAGCATCTTGGTCTAGTCGAGAAGATACTTGGGATGGAGATTCACTAGGAAAGAACTATAGAGAGGTTGTGGTTATCTCAAGATGGTTTTGTGGAGAAGGTTTTGGAAAGGTTCAAAATGGCTGATTCTAAACCCATATGTACACCTCTAGTGAGTCACTTTAAATTGTCTACTGCTAAATGCCTAAGTACAGATAATGATATCAGGGTCATGTCAAAGGTCCTCTAAGATAGCGTCATGGGGAGTTTAATGTATGTCATAGTGTGTACAAAACCAGACTTGGCACATGCAGTGAGTGTGGTGAGTAAGTTTCTCTTTAATATGGGTAGACAACACTGGGAAGCCGTCAAATGGATTTTTTAGATACTTACGGGGTACTTCTAGTTATGACATCATGTTCGGCAAGTAACATGATAGTCCATCAGTTGTGGGGTTTGTTGATGCTGATTATATAGGGAATATGGATGACAAAAAGTCTACAACGGTTTATGTCTTTACCTTTGTGGGAGGACCTATATGTTGGAGGTCTATGGTACATTCCTTGGTGACATTGTCTACAACTGAATCAGAATACATGATAGTTGCCAAAGCTGCAAAGGAAGCCTTATGGCTTACCGATTTGGTCAAAGAGCTGGGTATATGGTAAAGTGGGGTTGTGCTACATTATGATAGTCAAAGCGCTATCTACTTGGCAAAGAATCAAGCGTACTATACCAGAACCAAGCATATTGATGCAAGGTTCCACAGGGTCTGGGAATTGATTACTTCAGGTGAACTTGTACTGGATAAGGTTCACACATCTGAAAACACAGCGGACATTTTGACAAAACCTGTTATTACTGAAAATTTCAAGTATTGCTTGGACTTACTTCATATCTCCAAGTGCTAGAAGGGAGACAAACCCAACCTAACATCCCAAGGTCAACGAGGAGCAACGAGCTATGTTTTTAGGTTCTCTTAAGGGGCATATACTCGTCAAGGTGGAGATTGTTTTGTTTTAGTGTCTTATATACTTTATGGATTGCATAAACAAGGAAGAAGACATCGTGGAAAGTCACATGTGTTAAGGAGAGCAGGTAAACAGTCGACAGTTTGGCTAAATCAGTCGACGGTTTGGCTCTAAAATTCAAACAATTTACATTATGTCTGAAACAGTCAATGGGTTGGCTCAATTAGTCGAAGGTTTGGCTCAGGAACCAAGTGCAGATTTTCAAAATTTGAATGTGAATGTTAAGTTGGTTAGGTGTTTGGAGGAAAACCTTTGAAATTTTTATAAATATACCATTATGGGTATATTCTGAGTGTGGAAGATCATTGTAAGAGTGATTGTAGTGTATGTTCTTTGACACTTACATAGTGAAATTTTGCCGATTGCTCCTATGAATATAGGCATTGCCAAACCACATAAATCTTTGTGTTGTTGTTCTTACTTTCAGATATACTGCGTGTGTGTGTTCCAAATTTGTTCTTCATTGATTGTTGCGTTTAATTTTTTCTTTGCAAATACAAGTTCATTCACAAAAATGCTCCTTTTAATTTTTTGAATCAATAGGCTCTGATTGTTGGTATATATGTGTGCAATGCCCACCTCCCATGAGTTGATTGTCACACTTTCCTGATGTATGACTTAGATGAGGTCAAAGTGGTAGATTGCAATAGTACTGTGAAGACAGAAGACGTTCCCCTTCGAGACATGGGGGTCTGAGGGCAGCGCCACCGGTGGGTGGTATTGCCCCCCTGATGATGGGGTCCACTGATTGCCGGTAGGCCCCGGTGAGATGGTATGACCTATCTAGTGTGAATGGTGGGCATGGTAGGTGAGCGACGACTACTAGTGTGAACGACAACCGCAGTTGGTGAATGATGACTACCAATGTTAACAATGGCTATGGTAGGTGAGCCGCCACCACCTACAATGGTAGGTAAGCCACCCATGTGTTTCTTCCACGTACCAGGGGCTATAAATAATACCCCCCACCGAAGCAAAAGACACATCTCGATTGCAAGTTGTGTCCTCTTCTATTTTTCTATTTGTTGCCTTTTGCCATTGAAGCTGATCTAGTGAGTGCATGATCTGATAGAATGTTGTATCCGATTGTTGTAATAAAATTTTTTGTTATCTCTTCAATCATTTCTTCAAAGTAGATCTTGGTGTTGTTATTTTACACTGATTTGTTAGCATATATGATTCTCAGACAGTTGACTTTGAATCTTTGATGCTCCTCAAACTTTATCATGATGATCTACCTCGGATCTTCGACATTTAAATCTGCAGCGTATAAAATCATTATTGGTTTCATCAAAATCGTCGATGGTTTGATGAAACAATCGATGATTTCCTTCTGAGTTTGTTTCTATGTGAAACCATGGATGTAACCGTTGACAGCATCACTCTCATTGAGTGTGCCGAGCTGTGATGCATTGTTAATACACCCCTCCCCCCCCCCCCACAATTTTTTTTTTTGTTTTTCAATGAATGTGTACATTCTTTTGGTTGGATGGAGGGACAATGATTTAAAAAAAAAAAGGTAAGTAATTTGCTAAAGCTTCTTTGCAAATTCATTTTAAGAAAAGTTCAAAGATGAGCTCCACTCGACAATTATGATATTATCCTAACTTTTTTTTTTTTCAACGAAAAATCCCAATTTTATTGATAGCCCTGACTTATGGTGAAAGAATATCGTGATTACAAATAGGACACATGAGATTTATAAAAAAAACTATCAAAACCATCACAGGTATCAAAACCAATACAAGCCTATCAAAACCCGTACCATTTTCCAACTAAAATAATCTAAACATGCCTATATGTAATCAAAACAAACAAACACAAACATTAAAAAATTACCTATAAAATGATGTTAATTACCTACAACCAAAAATTGGAGGAAAATAGAGGATAACCAAATGATGACAATTAATGACAAAGGCTTGGAATACTCATCTTATCCATACGAATGAGATCTCTTATTTTACTCGGCAACACATCACCTACAAAATATCTCATTGTGTTGCCTCCCTCTCCTTGATGAGTCAAGTAATCCGCTACCTGATTACCTTCTCTAAATTGGTGTGTTGATTCAATGAGTCCAATCCTATTTTAATAATGACAAATCACTTGGTATTTGATTTGTGCATTGAGATTGTGAATAGGAACATTACTTAGCATACACAGAAGGTGATGAAGTCATGGATGCCATAAGGATTAAAGCATATATAACCTAACACAATCCATGGAACTAAAAGAGTAGAAGAATAAGATGCAAGCGTCAAGTTCAAGATTGTCATGGGAATGAGTATTTAGAATTGATTGTATTTGCATATTTTATAAGATATAACTAGAAGCTCAAAATGCACTACACATGCATCTTATGAAAATCTTGTCAAGTTAAACATGGACTTAGAGACCTTAATTTGAACCTCGGAAAATGTTTTATAAGGGATAAAAAAAAGAGAGCAAAATTAATTTTGAAACTGAAAATTAAAATTCTGAAGTTGGTCTACCGAGACGACTGAGGTGTACAGAATAGGAAGAACACCTTCAGCCATATGAACCCTCAGTTCAGTCATCTGAGCTGGGACTTCAGAAGACTGAACCCACAAATGAGTCGTCTGACCTTATGTCCAGACTATAATTATCAGTGCTTTAAGGAACATCAGACATCTGAACCTGAATGCTCAATCATCTAAACCTACAGAAACTCTAAAAATTTGAAATTCATTGAGAAAACACGTGGGTTATTCACTTAATCAAATTGATCCAATGGTCAAGACTTAATCTAAGGCCGAGATTACTTATAAAAACAACCTCTAAGCTCTAGTGCCTCACTTTTGGCATATGATTGGGAGTCTTGAACGTATACACAGCTCTGTAAAGCATTGAACAGATTGCTAAGCTATTGCCTGCGATTTCAAAGAATTTACATCATATCTAAGCCTGGGCTATGTTGATTTTAAAGAGGAGTTCCAGCGAATATTGTGCAAACAACTTGGGTATTGAGGTTTGGTGATCAAACTAATTGTTTGCTTATTCTCAAAGACTTTTTCATCTCACAAACTTATTCTTGAATATTCATTTTGAGAGATTGATCTTGAGTTATTAATTATATATATATATATATATATATATATATATATATATTGTGTGAAAGATCACTACTTGAGAAAAGTTTTTGTTTAAAACTAAAATCTAGAAGAAAGTTTTAAATATATTTTCATTCAAAGATTTGCAATTTGATTAGTGTAAGAATTATTTGATTGCAAATACTAAGAGCTTCTAAATACGTATTCTTGAGGAATATTATTTTTGAAACAATGTTTAAATTTGTAATATTCAAAGTCGTATTCAAAGATTCAACTTTACAAATTATTGATAGTAAGAACATAGATCTGCGCATTATTAAAGATTATTTTTGAAAGGATCTTATTTTCTAATCTTGCATAAAGTGTTTTGAAATCGAACCATGCGTTTCTCCAAAGCATTTATTTATAAAATCATTTTTGGGAGATATCGATTTAAAGGGTAGATTTGTGAAGCATATCATTCATATAACAATTTCATCGTTTCATTCATATTGAGCTTAAAGTTTTATCATATAAATATGTGTTAGGATTTATATTGTACTTACTAGTTTGGTTAGAAGCAATATTGAGTTTTGTAGAATTGTAATTCTATATTGTAATCATGGTTCAGGTTGTGAACCGGGGAGGAGGAAGCTGTGCCTCTTGTGAGTAGTGGAGTAGGAGGAAGCCGTGCCTCTTATAAGCAGCGGATTGTAAGGGAAGCACCATCCCGGTTAAAGGAGTAAGGATTTAGTGGAATCCTTGAGTCAGTTGCTTAAGGCGAGGACATAGGTCGGGTTGGCTGAATCTTGTAAAATCGTGTTTGCCTTCTCTCTTCCCTTAACTTTTTAATTTCTGCTTGCATTTCATTATTAGTTTTTGCATGTTTGTATGTTAATTAATATTACAAGCACTTGATAATTAATTGGGTATAATTGAATTTATTAAGATAATAATTGGAATTAATTTCAAGCCCCTACGATTATTTTGTTAAATATTGAAATGGGGATTAAGTGGTAAAATAAACTTAAATAATTTTGAAATACCCAATTCACCCCCTTTTGGGATAACACCGTAATTCACATTTGGTATCAGAGCAGGTTTACATAGACTTAACCGTTATTGCTATAAAGAGATTAAATGACACACATCGGTGTAACCCCATTCGATGAGGGACACTCGTCTACTAGACCACCAATTTTTTGCGATGTAAATTACACCTATTGGAAACGAAGGATGAGTACATATCTTTTAAATGTAGACTGGAAAGTATGGAAAATAGTTTCTAGGGGAAACCATGTTCCTATGAAAGTAGTTGATAAAGTAAATGTACCTAGGACTGAAGATGAATATACTTAAGATGATTGGAAATCTATTCAAATGAATGCCACTGCAATGAACTTGCTATTCTATGCACTAGATGTAAATGAGTTTAATAGGGTGATGGCCTATAACACTACTAAAGAGATTTGGGAAAAAATTAGAAGTTACATATAAAGGTACTAAGGAAGTAAAAGATAGTAGGATAGACATGCTTACTAATGAATATGAGGCATTTAAAATGACTACTGATAAATCTATTCAATCCATGTACACTAGATTCACACACATCCCTAATTCTTTAAATGCTTTTGGTAAATCTTACCCTACTTATGAATTGATCAGGAAAATACTTAGGGGACTACCGCCAATTTGGGAAGCTAAGGCTACTGCAACAGCTGAAGGAAGGAATCTGAAGGAGATGTCAGTTGATGAACTGATCGAATCGCTCATCACTTATGCGCTAGCGATAAATGAGAGGAAGAATGGGAAAAATAAAGAAAAGAAAGTTACAGCACTTAAGGCATCATCTAACAGCTCCAGTGAAGGAAGTGATTCAGAATCGGATGATAAGATGGCTCTTCTCACTAAGAAATTTGGAAAGTTCATAAGAAAGAACAAGAAATACACCAGAAAATTCAAAGGCTCAAAAATAGAAAAGGGAGAGACAAGAAGAAAGAAGCAAAAGGAGGATCTTCCTATGTGCTATAACTTTAGAGAAGTTGGACATATCAAGCCAGACTGCCCCCAATTGAAGAAAGTTTCAAAGAAGAAGAAGAAGAAGACACTAAAGGTTGGTTGGGATATTCATAGTACCAGTAGTTTAGAATCCGAATCCAGTGATGATGAGATTGCAAATCTGTGTCTGATGGCTTACGAAGATCATAAGGTACAATCTTTTTGCTTTGCTTCATCTTATTATTCCAGTGATTCAAAAAATGAAAATAGCATGCTCTCTTATGATGAACTACAACAGGAATATTTGTATACACTTAAAATGCTAGAGAAATTGAATAAGAAAAATTCTATTTGAAGTTAAAATTGAAGGAATTTTCAAAGTCAGCAGAAAGTCAAAATGAATCTCATTCATCCTTAATGAGAGACAAGGATTTGAAAATTAAAGAGTTAGAAAAGAATTTGAAAGATAAATAAAATTTTATTTGTAAATTTATAGAAGGTCAAACTAATTTTGAAAAACTCCATGGAGCTTAAAGAAATTCCCTAGATGAAGAAGAACTTGGTTTTAATGGAAAAGAAAATTTGAAACAAAAACATTTTTACATGAGTATTTTGTTAAAGAGTCAAAGACTTATGTTCCATCAAAAGATTCTTATAAATATGCCACATGCTTTAAATGTAAAAGGATAGGTCATTTAAAATTTGATTGTCCTTTTAAGAGTAGAGATGTTAAGATGAAAAAGGTATGGAGAGTTAAAGGAGATTCAATCACTAACCCCCGTGAACCCAAGAAAATATGGGTACCAAAAGTAGTTATCTGATTATGTCTTGCAGATGTGCTTGAGATTGTCTACTTCGAAAGATAGATGGTATGTGGATAGCAAATGTTCGCGTCATATGACTGGGGGGATAAAGCTAAATTTGCATCCATCACACTAAAGGTTGGAGGATTTGTCACTTCTGGGGACAATGCAAAAGAAAGGATCGCAAGTGTAGGTAAAGTTGGTAACGATTCATCACTTATTATAGATGATGTTTTATTAGCTGATGGTTTAAAACATAACTTATTAAGTATAAGCCAACTTTGTGATAAATGTTATAAGGTATCTTTTGAACATGGCAAGTGCATTGTTGAACATAAAACTGATAACAAAATTCTATTCACTGCTGAGCATCATGAAAATGTATATACCACCAGCTTTGATAACTTAACTTCTCAACACGTAACTTGTTTTTCTGCTATGAATGAGATTAGTTGGATTTGGCATAGGACTAGGACACACAAACATGGACTTAATATCTAAATTAGTTAAGGGAGACTTAGTTAAGGGTTCGCCTAAGGCAAAATTCATGAAAGATAAAATCAGTGATGCGTGTAAACTAAGAAAACAAGCAAGATCTAGTTTTAAGTAGAAGAAAGTCATCTCTACTACTAGACCACTTCAAATGTTGCGTTTAGATTTATTTGGTCCAAACCTAATTTAGAGGTTAAGATGAAAATCATACGCATTCGTTATAGTTGATGATTATTCTAGATATGCATGGGTGCTAATTTTAGGTCACAAAGATGAAGCGTGTGAATAATTCATTAAACTATGTAAGAAAATTCAAAATGCAAACAAATATACAATAAAAAATATTCGGAGTGATAGGGGGTAAAGAATTTAAAAATCAAGATATGGAAGAATATTTTGATTCATTAGGAATGAATATCTTATTACTTTTCAACTCCTAGAACACCTCAACAGAATGGTGTAGTTGAAAGAAAGAATAGGTTTATACAAGAAATGATTAGAACTATGCTTAATGAACATAAATTACCTAAGTACTTTTGGGCTGAGGCAGTGAATACTACTTGCTATGTTCTAAATAGAGTTTTGATTAGACCATATCTAAATAAGACTCCTTACGAATTGTGGAATGACCATAGACCAAACATCTCATATTTCCATGTCTTTGGATGTAAATGCTTTGTGCTTAGAGACAATGAATACCCTGGAAAGTTTGATGTGAAATCAGATGAAGGTATTTTTTTGGGATATGCCTCAGATAGTAAAGCCTATAGGGTATATAATAAATGATCATTAACAGTTGTAGAATCCATTCGTGTAGTATTTGACAAATCCAATCGATTTACTCAAAAGACAGATGAAGATGAAATTGAGATAAATAGAGATTTTGAAAAACTATCTATTGAAAATGATTCAGATAAGAGAAATGAAATTAAGGAACCATCTACTGAAAACAATGAATTTGAAAATGAAGTTAATGAACTACCTAAAGAATGGAAGTACATAAAGAATCACCCCATTGATCAAATAATAGGTGAATCATCCCGTGGAGTAGCCATACGATCCTCACTTAGAAATATGATTAGTCATTGTGCATTTCTATCTCAAGAAGAACCTAAGAATGTAAGTGAAGCAATTGAGGATGCATCATGGGTGATGTCCATGCAAGAAGTGTTAAACCAGTTTGAGAGAAATAAAGTATAGTCATTCGTTCCTAGGCGTGAGGATAAAACAATTATTGGAACAAAATGGATATATAAGGACAAACAAGATGAACATGGGATAGTTGTTAGAAATAAGATAAGACTAGTAGCTCAGGGATATAAACAGGAAGAAGGAATAGACTTTGAGGAAACCTTTGCACATGTAGCTAGAATGGAAGTCATTCGTATGTTGTTAGCTTATGATGCTTTTAAGGAATTCAAAATATATCAAATGGATATCAAAAGCGCATTTTTAAATAGCTACATAAGTGAAGAGGTATATGTAGAACAACCCTCAGGTTTTGAAAACCATAAGTATCCAAAACGCGTTTATAGACTAACTAAAGCCTTGTATGGTTTAAAGAAAGCTTCTAAAGCTTGGTATGAAAATCTAAGGGGTTTTCTATTGGATAATGGATTTATCAGAGGAAAGATAGACACAACACTATTTATAAAATTGAAGAATGATAACATGCTCCTACTTCAAATATACGTAGATGATACCATTTTTGGAGCAATAAATGAAGAATTGTGCAATGAGTTTGCAAGTACTATGCAAAATGAATTTGAGATGAGCATGATGGGTGAACTAAATTTTTTCCTAAGATTTCAAATCAAACAAGTAAAACATGAAATTTTTATAAATCAATTGAAGTATATTAGAGACTTACTCAAAGATTTAATATGGAAGATGGAAAAATACTAGGGACACCTATGCGCTCTTCTTTGAAATTAGACAAAGACGAACACCCATATCTAATTTCCAGTAGACCTGATGTAATGTTTAGTGTATATTTGTGCGCAAAGATTTTAGGCTGCACCTAAAATCTTGAATGACTATTTTGTTTATCCATGTCTATGTAAATTGACACACTGTGTATGTTCACATTGAAATTTAATTCAACAACACAGTTTTGCATTAGTAAAGGGGAGAAGTAAATTGAATAACACAGAGAGACATATTTCATAATACAATTTTGAAATATAAAGGTTGTATAATTTTTAAAGATGAGATATAATTATGTTAGAACATTTTTGTTATATACCTTTTTGTTGATGTCAAAAGGTGGAGAAGAATATAAGGTTATAGCGTTATAGAAAAAATAGTTTGCAAAAGTTTTTTTTGAATGCAAGGGAGAAAAGTACATAAGTACATAAGTTATATGTGCAAAACTATTGCTTATTTTACATTGTGTATGAGCATATTTCATATTGCTGAATTTTTGAATATGCATTATTTGAGGGGGAGCCTTGTTAGGCGTATCCCATTTTCTATTTTTGCTCATGTATTTGTCATCATAAAAAAGGGGGAGATTGTTGACTCTATGAGTCCAATCCTGTTTTGATAATGAAAAATCACTTGGCATTTGATCTATGCATTGAGATTGTGAATAGGAACATTACTTAGCATGCACAGAAGGTGATGAAGTCATGGAATTAAAGCATATATAATTTGGCACAATCCATGGAACTAAAAGAGTAGAAGAATGAAGATGCAAACGTCAAGTTCAAGATCGTCATGGGAATGAGTATTTAGAATTGATTGTATTTGCATATTTTATATGATATAGCAAGAAGCTCAAAATATGCCCTGCGCATGTATCTCATGAAAATCTTCTAGGGTTTAACATGGACTTAGAGACCTTAATTTGAACCCCGAAAAATGTTTTATAAGGGATAAAAGCAATAGAGCAAAATTGATTTTGAAAGTGAAAATAAAAGTTATGAAATTGGTCTGCCCAAACGACTAAGGTGTACTCTCAAAAGTATGAAGATGCAACCTCAGATGACTGAAGTCTACTTCAGACGTCTGAAGAATTCCCTCTGAAGACTGAAGAATTAGTTTAGTTATCTGAAGATTTAATTGTTGAAACACAGAACAGGCAGAATACCTTAAGACGTCTAAACCCTTAGTTCTGTCGTCTGAGTTGGGACTTCAGAAGATTGAACCCACAGTTTAGCCGTTTGACCCTATGTCCAGACTATAATTATCAATGCTTTAAGGAACATCAGACATTTAAACCCGAACGCTCGGTCATCTGAACCTGTAGAAACTTTAAAAATATGAACTTTAGTGAGAAAACACGCGGGTTATTCACTTAATCAAATCGATCCAACGGTCAAGACTAAATCTAAGGCCAAGATTACTTATAAAAATAACCTCTAAATCCTAGTGCCTCACTTTTGGCATATGATTAGGAGTCTTGAACGTATACAAAACTCTAGAAAGCATTGAACACATTACTAAGTTCTTGCTTGCGATTTCAAAGCATTTACATCATATCTAAGCTTAGGCTGCATTGATTTTCAAAAGGAGTTCCAACGAATATTGTACAAACAACTTGGGTATTGAGGTTTGGCGATCAAACTAATTGTTTGCTTATTCTCAAAGACTTTTTCATCTCACAAACTTATTCCTGAATATTCATTTTGAGAGATTGATCTTGAGTTATTAATTATATATATATATATATATATATTTTTTTTTGTGAAAGATCACTACTTGAGAAAAGTTTTTGTTTAAAACTAAAATCTTGAAGAAAGTTTTAAATATATTTTCATTCTAAGATTTGCTATTTGATTTTGTAAGAATTATTTGATTGCAAATACTAAGAGCTTCTAAATACATATTCTTGAGGAATATTATTTTTGAAACATAGTGTTTAAATCTTTGCAATATTCAAAGTCGTATATTTATTCAGAGATTCAATTTTACAAATTATTGATTGTAAGAACATAGATCTACACATTACTAAAGATTATTTTTGAAAGAATCTCATTTTCTAATCTTGCATAAAGTATTTTGAAATCGAACCATACGTTTCTCTAAAGCATTTATTTAAAAAATCATTTTTGGGAGATATCAATTTAAATGGTAGATTTTTGAAGCATATCATTCATATAACGATTTCATGGTACATTCATATTAAACTTCAAGTTTTATCATATGAATATGTGTTACGATTTCTATTGTACTCACTAGTTTGGTTAGAAGCAATATTGAGTTTTGCAGAATTATAATTCTATATTGTAATCATGGTTCGGGTTGTGAATCGAGGAGAAGGAAGCTGTGCCACTTGTTAGTGGCGGAGTAGGAGGAGGCTGTGCCTCTTGTAAGCAGCGGATTGTAAGGGAAGCTCCGTCCCAGTTAAAGGAGCAGAGATTTAGTGGAATCCTTGAGTGAGTTGCTCAAAGTGAGGACGTAGGCTAAGTTGGCTGAATCTCGTAAAATCGTGTTTGCCTTCTCTCTTCCCTTAACTTTTTAATTTCCGCTTGCATTTCATTATCAGCTTTTGCATGTTTGTATGTTAATTAATATTACATACACTTGATAATTAATTGGGTATACTTTAATTTATTGAGATAATAATTTGAATTAATTTCAAGCCTTTGCGATTATTTTGTTAAATATTGAATTGGTGATTAAGTGGAAAAATAAACTTAAATAATTTTGAAATGCCCAATTCACCCCCCTCTTGGGATAACACCGTAATTTACATGGTGCTTTATAGAGAACTAAAGACCTTGTAGCTCCTCCTCCAACAATTCCCAAAAGTTCCATAAGGTGAAGAATCCAAGAAGTTTGGAAAAATTTATACCAATTAACTTGTGTTCTGTCGCATACCAAATTTTTTCGAAGATTATTGTAGGTTGATTGACGCTATGTCTGAATAGAATTATCTCTTTCGAAGAAGGGACTTTTCTCCCTGGTAGAAGTATTTTTAAAAATATTACTTAGACGCAAGAAATGATTCACTCAATCAACAAAAATAGTAAAGGGAGAAATGTAGTATTAAAAGTGGATATGGCAAAAGCTTATGATCGAGTTGACTGGAGATTTTTTATTTGAGTCTTGGAGGGTTTTGACTTTTCTAGTCAAGTTTCTAACTTAATAGCAGAATGTGTTAAGATTCCATGATTTTCAATCATGATGAATGGTACGTATAGTGGTTTTTTCAAGTCTCAACGGGGCCTTCAGCATGGTGATCCACTATCTCCATATTTATTTATTTTAATAGAAGAAATTTTTTCTAAATTATTAAAAAAAAAAAATTGAGAAAGGCAAGATTGGAAATTTTTATCCTGTCATGGGGGAGTTCCTTTAATCTCTCATTTATTATATGCGGATTACTTGCTTGTCTTTGCTAACGGAGAAAAGAGATTTTGAAAGATGTTTTTCAAAACGATGGATTTATATGAAAGTTGGTCTAGTATTCATCCCTCTTCTAATTTTTTTGGCATGGGACAACTTACAAACAAACTAACAATTAAATTTTCTATACATGCAACTGCAAAATGGATAGGGTGAGAAAGAATAATGAACAGAGATAGAACATGATTTGAAAAGAAAACTTAAAAAAAAAAAAAACAGAATCTTATTGATTGTGCTGTTGCAAGAAAAATTAAACTAATTACATGGATGAGCATCACTATACCTAATATTGGCCTATGTCTTGAGGCCATAAATGCTTAACTACTCATCCTCCACTTGTTTTTAGGGCATGGGACAAGCTCACAAATTAGTAAATGAAATTTCTTTACACTCAGTTGTAAATGAATATATATATAAAGATGAAGATAAAAGTGAGAAAGAATAATAAACAGAGAGAACATGAATTGAAAAGAAAACTTAAAAGGCTAAACCACACAGGCTGCGGCCACTCTGCTGTTCTGCAAAGCAGTCCAGGGGCTATTCTAAATTTACTTATTGGTTTATTTTGTCAATTCAAACAAAGCAGAATATGATTCCATTCTACAAGTGGTAATGAATAGTTGAAATATTAGTGGACATGATTACTTTAAAAATAAGTAATTTTAATTTGCTCCCAAGGGTGACTTTGGTGTAAATTCAAGGTATACATTCATTATCCCGATAAATTAGTCAAGTGCCCAAACGATCTCGATACTATTATTTTTTTATAAAAAAAAAAAATTCTCTACAAAATAGAGTGTGAATGCACAAATAATTATACATGCGAAATTCCACCTCTCACTCCCTCTCGACGAACTACCCTTTTTCTTCGTAATTTTTTTTTTTAAGATTCTGCTCCATAAATTTAAATAAATATGGCATAAAGTGAAGCTAAATGAAAAACATAGTACGTGCATTTATTTATAGATGTCATTAAACATGACCCAACATAATTAACCTAACAAAACTACATATTTTCTAGCTATGTATAATTCTGGAAGCAGCCTAATTAAAACTTTATGGCATGAAATGAACCCATCCCAAGGACTGCAATGAATTGAATCCAATGATGGCCAGACAGGAGTTGTCTCTTATCTGATTTAAGAAGACTGCCATGTATCATCAAGGAACAAACAAACTTTTATTGCTTGATTCAGCCACTTTAAAGCTTTATTACTTTCTTGCCTTTTTTTTTTTTTTTTTGTGGGTAGCCTTTTGCTTCCATGCCGCCAAGTGTTGCATTCTGTGGCAGGGAGAGAAAGGAGTAACATAACAAACAGAAGAGTCAAACATCAAAGAAAGCAGTAGCCCAAAACGAGGAGGGCCAACATGAAGCAGAAAAGCAATAAAAATACCAAATCGCTGTTGGTGAAAGCAGAGCAAGCAGGAAGGAACTAGGGTCAAAACCCCCAGCAACCGTTGAAAAGAAGGGCAATAGCTAAAGCCTAAGGCCTAAGGCCTAAAGCCAAAAGCCAAGCCAGAACCAACAACCACATAGCACAGGCTGAACTGCTTGCATAAACAAGCACAAAAGATTAGAGTGCAGAGACACACAAGGCAAGAAGAGAAAAATATGTGATAAACATTGATGTTTTGATTTTGTACATTTTCAATTATATTTGGTACAAACAAACTACCTAGAGGACCTTTTATCTACTAATTACAACAATGAGAGAAGATTATGTGTTTTGATCTCGATCGGTCATATTACAGCCGGGTTTTGGCGGATCCATTGAGCACAATATCTCATTTCTATTTTTCACATCACTTATACATAGATTCTACATTTTTGGAATGACCCATTTCAGCCTTTCAGCGGATGCATGTACTGTTAAGGAAATAACAAGATTTCCATATGAAGATCATACACACAAGGCAACCCAAGATTCACTGTGTGGCAATAAAGACTAAAATTCTCTCTTGAGATTAGTCAAACCACGAGACACGGATGCTTAATTGGTGTAATTAACATGATTTACCTTAATTGTTTACTGAAGAAATTTTATAAGTAGGAGTGCTGTACAATGTAAATACACACAAAAAAATATAGAAAATCTTTCTCTCAATTCTATTCTTCCTCACCAAATTCTAGACTCTGAATTTCTTTATGGTATCAAAGCCAAGTTAGGATTTCGACGTTAATCACTGATCGCTGATTGCCAATTGCAAAGCCACTTGTGCCTCTCTCTCTCTCTCTCTCTCTCTCTCCACCATCGCCGATCGCCCCTGTTGCTTCTGTTCCATGCTTTATTGCCGATCTCTCTGGCACAGACTTCTTTAGGCTCCGACCAACGACTCTCTACCTCTTTCGACACAACGTAGATCGGATCATCATTGCCAAACTACATGTAGATCTTCTCTATAATTTTTCTGACTCCCGACGGCAATGACCACCCTCGACTCTCTATCGTCATCCGTTCTCGCCACCACCGACAATATCCCTGCTAATCAATCTCATATTTACACCTTACCTTTCTCAAATCTTCTTGTATGCTGCCCCCATATTCTTAATTTTTAATTGTACAAATACTAAGGTAACTCGTGGGTGCACCAATTTCTATGCAGCACTAAAGCCCAGATAGCCATATACCCATATTCATCTTTAAAAAAAAAAAATCTTGTTAGCTTTGGTGCAATCCCAAGAGGGGGGGGGGTGAATTGGATATTTAAAGAATATCGCCTAAGTTAAATCAGATTAACAATATTACTTAACGTAGAGTCTGTTTATGCAAATGTAAACCCAATCATTCACAATATAACATACATGTGCAGTAAATAAATTGTAAAAATGTAAAGAACAAGTACGATATGTTATCAGGGTTTGGCCAATTGTGCCTACGTCCCCGCCTTGGCTAACAAGCATAAGGATTATCACTATAATTGCTCACTTAAACGAGTGGAGCGGCACCTAAACAAACCAGGTCAATTAGCACCTGACCTCAACCTTTACAACCAGGTCAATTAACATAGGGTTGACCTCAACCTACACAATTTTTATCGGGTTGGATTACCGCCCCCTCAGTCCATGCCTAGAAATACAACAATATTCACTCAATCAAATGGTACAATGATTGTGCTTTCATGTAAAGCAGATATGTATCCAATTATGCACAATATAATCAATGCACACCAAATATGTAGGAACTGTAAGTTCAGTGGTGTATATGTGCAATCTACACTCAATATAATGACTTTATCTAATTAAGCACAAAAGTGTTCAAGCAAGCTAATCTTTGAAAGCAACGTATATGAAATCTCAATATCAGCTTAGTGTTTCAAACATGCTAGCAATATCATTCAAACAAACTCAAAAAGATTTTCTCAAATTGTATCAAGCACAAGAGTTATTTGAAATCTAGTATAGTAAAATGTTTTGCACATAAAAATAAAGCTATAGGAATCTTGCAATGACAATGCAAAGATCCTTAAACTTATCAGTTTATCCCAACACAAGATTTTATCAATAAAAAACTGTGAGATAAGCTATACCAAACTCCCCAAAATCAATATCAAATATTCAAGCTGGGCAATGGGAGTATTAGCAATACCTAATAAGTACTAGCACACAAAATATACTCACAATGTTAAGATGTATCAAGGGAATGAATATATGTGAGTATTTGGAATGGAATAGGCTAAAATAGGTTTTTGAAATTAAGAGGATTTTTGCTAATTATTTTAGCTAATCTCCTGCTAGTTATTGCAAATGAAGCCCTATATATATAGATAGGAAAAATTATAGACGTTAGGACATGTAGGGCATTGTTATATTTGTTTTCAAAACATTTTAACCCCATTAACCTTGTATAAAAAATTAAATTGCGTTAAAAAATAGGTCCAATTCGAGAGCATCAGTCGACTAGAAACACTTTCGGTTGACCCAAGTTCTTGGGGTTTGGTTGACCACGCTAAAAATGAACTATCCTCTCGGTCGACCGGACATGTATGTTCGAGGCAATTTTTCCATATATCCGAGGTTCAGTCGACTAGGGTAAAAATGGACTAGGCCGGTCGGTTAACCAAATCAGTGGGTTTCAACACATGGGAACTTGGTCGATCAGGTTGGTGGTATACAAATTTTTCGCGGTCCACTAGGAGGTCAAAATGTTGACTTCCTAGGAGTTTGGTCGACCGGGATTAATTGAACTGTCATAGCCCGGTCAACCGAGCTGTGGTCAACCGGTT
Source organism: Malania oleifera (assembly GCF_029873635.1). Lineage (NCBI taxonomy): Eukaryota > Viridiplantae > Streptophyta > Magnoliopsida > Santalales > Ximeniaceae > Malania > Malania oleifera. The sequence continues at coordinate 62,580,103 of NC_080426.1, forward strand.
GACCCAGACTAGGTTTGGCCGACCGAGGGTAGAATGAATTGCACAAGTCGGTTGACCGAAGGTACAAATTTTGTGCATTTTGGTCCTATTTCATTGCACACTCACCCTATTCAAGTGATCATTCATATGCGTGCATGCATGAGTGTCCTAGGGTCATTTCTAGGTCCTTTTGAAGGCACCAAAAAAATCCAGTGTCGGTCAATCGAAGGGTGTTCCCTAAGGTCTTTCTATGGTCATTTGATTTTCAAGAGATGTGTAGAGACCTAGAGTCATTCTATGGTCTTTGAGCTTTGTAGTTCTACATGCACGATATGCAAATTATTACAGACCTTTTCTTAATTAAATATTATAGACCTAAATAGAAATTACAACAATTAAATTATAACTAGGGTCTTCAGGGTCTTCATTTTCCTCCGAGTCTCCGAGTGCCATCATATGATATTGCTAAGATAAACCAGCACATCAACTCGATAGACATTAAATACCTGAGTATTTGTCATAATCAAAATAGGGTATGACCCTTAGGGTCAACAATCTCCCCCTTTTTGATGATAACAAATACTTGCCTACTTCTCCCCTTTTTGGCAATAGCAAAAAGGGTCTAGATAAACATTCAAGTATATATAGGCAAATTAGAGGAAAATATCATTTTTATACACAATAAGTTTGGAAAGTTTTTGAAAAATTTCGGCAACATGCCATTTGAAAATAGGACTTTCCAAAATAAATCCTGTATAAAAAGGTCCTGTTTGAGTTTATTAAACCTAACAATTTATCCACAACTACTCAAACAGTTCAGTATTCTCAATACATAAAATAGAAGTTATAGAACTAGTTATGCAATTTTGAAAAACATATATGTAAATAATAATAATGAGGCAAGAGGAAAAAGATTTTGTTTTGAAAATTGATCTGGCCATAAAGTATTATAATAAATATGTATGTGTGTGTGTGTGTATATATCCCCTTTTTAATGTTTGCAAAATAGTGCTGGGGGTGTGCTTGCTGAAAAAGAAGCTTTAAAGACAATGTAAGCACTATTTTTCTGGTATTTCATTTAAGTACAAAATTAAGCATGACCTAAAAAACACAACCATAATGATCCTAAAGATTTAACAATCAAATGCAAGATCATATGAAAAACATAAGCAGCATGTGGCAAATTAAACACCATATCTAAATTAAAAAGTTTGTGAGTTTAATATGATAGGCATTTTAATTTTAGAAGCGCCCCCCCCCCTATCAATTTGAATTATTTCTTAGATACTATAAATTACTTATACTAACCAAAGATTAATTTCATTATGCTTAGTAGTATAAGTCATCAATCCAAATCTTCAAAATCAACTATACTGAGTATTTGCAAATTACATTTGTCACTTGATTAGTATAGTTGTCCCTATAGACCATAGATGCATCAGAAAAGTGTCTATTAAGATATGCAATGGAGTTCATGACCCATGAACATTCCATGTCAAAACATAAAGTTTTAAGCACAAGATATAATGTTCAGGGATATCAGAAGAGCCTCAATATTTCAATAAACAAAAGTGATGCATATGGATCATTTATGCGCTTGCTATAGGGATGGATCTGAGCCTTCCTAAAAGGTTGATGATTATGCTAGGATGAAGTTTAACTATCTATTAGATTTCACTCATCCTTTCAAAAATGTTTTAACATTAATTTTATCATAATCATCTTTAATACAAAATTTTATATGGAAAAATCCTGGAGAAATTTTGGCAGCATGCCGTTTGTATATAGGAAAATTTCCCATAAAACCTATATTTGATAGTAGGTTGTTTTCAACAGATAAAACATATAAAGCAAGCAACAACCTAATATCCACAACTAGCATGCAAATTATATCACTGCATCCGCCATGCAGGAGGTTTTCAACACAAGCATGCTTTCCAGTAGTTCACTCAACAACTCATAAAAGAAATGAACTATCCAATGGATAATATGAGCAATAGCTAACAATGGATAGTTATGAGATTTGTGTAGAGTTGTTCTCATAAGAGCATACAAGCATATAAGCATAAATAAGAATTGAGAGCATTTTACTATGTATAATCATGGAAGAATATATGCTCCCCTTGAGTTATACACTTATTCAATTTATTCCTTTTCTTAATTATCAACTTTCTCCAGCCAAGGTTATTAAGTTTTTCAATGAATTTAGACTTGGCATGAATTCTTTTGGCCTATTGGACCAAAATGTCACAATGATTATTTCTTTGAGAGTTCTAAGCCTATATTGCCTCTATTGACATGAATTTCAATGCATGTGAGAGGCCTAAGTTCAAATGACTTTGAATGTTAAGGTTCGTTTATAGGTTTCTTTGAATATTGTTCTATCATCTATATTGAAACCTATGTTAATCATTTTAGCCATTTAACTTAATTCACAAAACTGAAGCTCTAAAGGATTTAATTTAAAATACATGGTTTTGGATTAATACTCTTGTAATTCCTAAGTCTTTAGTCAACACTACCCCCTATGGCTAAACCTAAATGCTAAGGAAGAATTATATGATCATGTAATTCCTGTTTGAGCAAATTCTTCCTTGAATTTCAAGGGGTTTTCTTTCTTAACAACCCATATAATTTTTTTAGATTTTATTCTCGATGGGTTAAGAGTTGGTGATTCTTTAATTTTCTATACTTGTTTGGGTTTCACACCTTTTCTTTTAAATGGACAATCAAATTTTGTGTATACCTTATTTTTACATGAGATGCATATGGTGTGAGTGTATGGACTGGAAGAGGTACTAGCATAGTGTTTCGATTCTTTTACAAAGTACCCCATATATAGGTTCTTCCTTTTCCTATTTTCAATTCCAATAAAACCTATACCTTCCTTATCTATGGTCATTTGATTTTCAAGATATGTGTAAGGACCTAGAGTCATTCTATGGTTTTTGAGCTTTGTAGTTGTACATGCATGATATGCAGATTATTACATGCCTTTTCTTAATTAAATATTACAGACCCAAATAGAAATTACAACAATTAAATTAGAACTAGGGTTTTTAGGGTCTTCATTTTCCTCCGAGTCTCCGAGTGCCATTATATGATATTGCTAAAATAAACCTACACATCAACTCGGCAAACATTAAATACCTGAGTATTTGTTATAATCAAAAAAGGGTATGACCCATAGGGTCAACACCTCTTCTATTTGTCTCCATGGCTACCAATACTGTAGGCACCAATAATTTTGATGATCCAAGTCATGTTTTTTTATCTCAGTAATTCCGAAAATCCTAGCATCGTCTTGGTTTCCAATCTTTTGACTGCAACCAACTACAACACATGGAGTCAATCCATGGTCATTGCCCTCAGCACCAAGAACAAGGTCAGCTTCATTGATGGTACTATATTGTAGCCCTCCAAGACCTCTTTTGCCGAGTGTCGAAAATGGAATCGTTGCAATAACATGGTAAAAGCATGGTTTCTCAACTCTCTTTCAAAAGAAATTTCTACTAGTGTTCTCTTTTGTGATCTTACTTGAGATATCTAGATAGATTTGAAGGAGCGTTTTTCTCAAGTTAATAGTCTTAGGATGTATCATCTTGAACAAGAAATCCATAATCTTGTTCAAGGTAATACGTCTGTGGCCACCTAATTTACAAGGTTGAAATCACTATGGGATGAGTTGTCATCTCTTCGGTCTAATCTCTTTAAGGGAGACGTTGCTCCATACCAACAATACAGTGCACTATGAAGTTCCTTATGGGACTTAATGACTCCTAGAGTGCGATTCACGGCCAGATTCTCTTGATGGATCCTTTGCTCACGATCAACCACATCTATAGTTTAGTTCTTAAAAAAGATTGTCAACAGAACATCCAAACTCCCTCACCTGTTAATGGGGTTGCATTAGTTGCAAAAGGTATTCTCCTTACCCCAAAAGATGGCAAGCCGTTTCGTAAGCCTAGACCAAAGTGTACTCACTGTCAAAAAGAAGGTCATACTGTGGATCACTGCTACTTCATCCATAGGTTCCCATTTGGACCTTATAAAACTAGCTTGGGTTCCAAACCAAGTGCACACTAGGTGTAACGACCTGCCTATTCTGTTGTTATGTGAGATATATATATATATATATATATATATATATATATATATATATATATATATATTTCACATAACAACATTTATAATTACCTTGATAGCCTGCTAAAACTGAAATATATTTCACATAACAACATTTATAATAACCCTGATAGCCTGCTAAAACTGAACTAATCATGATCAACCTAGACTAATGAGTACTAGGGATATACCCGTCATACATCTTTAATTCCTAAGCAATGGAAAATATAAATTACATACTTGCCATACCACATCAAACACAATACCAGAGTGTTGGCCTAACTAGGCTTTTCAATATTATTTTGATGATAACAAATGAAAGATATTTTAACATGTGTTGTCGAGTGACTTTATTTTAGGATTAAGTAAAACCACACTCATTATCATGAAAGCAAGCTGGAAATTAAAGAAAGCTTCTCAGAATATTGAAGCAATGAAAGAAAAATGAAGTACTTAAAGGTTAAGTGGGACTTGAAGTAAAGTTGAACCTCAAGAGACTTGAAGACTTAGAGCTAAATGAGTTCATGCTTAGAAAGATATTTGTAAGTACTTCAATCCAATACTATTTAGATATATGAAACTCTTTAGGATCAAAAGACTTAGAGACCATCTCCTAAAAAAACTCTTGAAAATGATTTTGAAGAAGTTGTATTTGAGTTTTTTTAAAATAAATTAGAGTTTAAAAATCAAAAATGAAAATATTTGAAAAAGAATGGTCTATCCAACCAATTGACCAGGTTTCAACTAAGCTGACTAACCAGGTTTCAACTAAGCTCAGCCAGTTGACTAACAAACATAAAGAATGAAAAACTTGCCCAGTCGATTGACAATTTGAACTAGGATTAGTCAGCCGATTGACACCCTAATATGTCCAGCCGACTGACCATTGTTGAATTGTGTTCAGTTAGCTGACTGAGTATTTATTGAAATAATTATTGGACAAACAGAACGCTATCAGCCGCCTATCCAACTGACTGACCTGTACAAAATTTGACCCAATTAAGTGAGTCAGCCGACTAACTACATGAAGTTTTTGAAATTCGAACTAAACGGGAAGTTTTTCAAAATTAATTCTAGGATTTCAAATCTTTTGTGATATTAACCAAACACTTCAAGTCAACTTGGTAAATAAGGAAACTCTTCCACAAAAGAGTCTATAAATACCTCCCTTGCTCAATGAAAATACACGCTTAAACAATACAAAGCGTTCTTCTTTCATACGCTCCTAAATCCATATGTGCTTACACTGTTGCTGGGAGAACTCTACGAAATTGTTGGTGGATTGAGAGCCTTGGTTATGATTTGCAACTAAGTTGTCTCTATCTATAAGAAGAGCTTTTGGTGACATCTAAATCTTGAGTTTCGTATTTTCTATATAGTATTTGCTTTAAAGTATATTAAGTGCTCTAACTTGTGCAAATTTTCTCTGTTTTGAGAGTGTTCTTGTACTTAGATTCTTACTTCTATTTAGTAGTTCTTTGACGATTCAAGATTGATTTAGATCATTGGACCAAACATGGGCTATCACTTGGAGAGGTTTCTCTTCTTGAAAAAGAGGTTATTTATAACAGTTTTGTTCCACTTGAAATGGAATAGGTATAGTGGAATCCTTAGGTGGTTTGCCTAAGGTGAGGACGTAGGTTGGGGATAAGCCGAACCTCATAAAAACAGCGGTGTCACTCTCTTTAAGTTCCAACGAAAATATAAACTAAGTGGATGTTGTAATTATTTCAATCATAAGAACAACGTATATTGGAAATTAAATAAACCAAAGCTTAATTTGTTGTTGGGCTTGTGGAAACCGAAAGGGAGTACGTTGCTTAATCAATATTTTTCGGAAATCGTAGGGGAGTACGTTGATTGGTTAACAACCCAAAACCTATTAACTAAAGGTTTATTTGAATTCTGATTTTGGAAAGAGTGATTGAATGTTATTTTGATTATTAATTGAAAGGAAAATTGCATTCTCTACAGGCATATTCATTACTATAGGGCTTAAATAAAATTTATATACACAAGGTTGCTGACAAAAGCTGAGAATTATTCTAAAGTTTTCTTGATTGAATGTTTGATTGATTGGTTACTTTGTTGGCATATGGTTGTGGATTGAATATTGTTTTTGAGAATTGTATAAAGATTTAAGTATTTGTTGTGTATTGGATAAATCAATAAGAAGCCAAGAATTCATTAAAAGAATTAAAAGAGGTTAAGGATTCTTGAAAAGTATTAAAAGAAATTTTTTAAAAAACCAATTCACCCCCCCTCTTAAGACTACACCTTAGTTTTCAATTGGTATCAGAGTCTCATTATAGTAAATCCTAACAAGAAGCTATACAAAGATCTAGATGACACGAATAGGAGTATTTGGTGAGGGTTAATCCTCAACTAGACCACCCATTTCTTGTGGACTCAACTACACCTTGAAATAGCGTATGAGAATCTGCCTTCAAACAATGGATTGGAAGGCATGGAAGGTTGTCAGAAATGGTAACCTAATCCCCACTAAACTAGTGGATGGAAAAGAAGTACCTAAGGAAGACAAGGAGATGACCAAAATAGATCATAAAATATTGCAAGTTAACTATAGTGTAATAAATGCCCTCTATTGTGCACTTGATGCTAATAAATTCAATAAAGTGATGTTATGTAAAACAACAAAAGAAATTTGAGATAAATTGGAAGTAACCTACGAAGGCACAGTAGATGTTAGAGACAGTAGAACTGATATGTTGACTAGTGAATACGAATCTATTAGGATGAATTTTGATGAAACCATAACAAGCATGTACACTAAGTTTACACATATCATAAACTCACTAAGTGCCTTCGCAAAAACATATTCCACCCATGTGATGATTCGAAAAATTTTAAGAGCACTTCCACCTATTTAGGAACCGAAAGTCACAGCCATAATAAAAGGTAGAAACCTTAAAACAACCTCATTAGATGAACTCATAGGATCACTTCTAACTTATGAAATGGCTATAAAAGAAAGAAACACTGAAAATAAAAATAAGAAGTCTATAGCTTTAAGAGCCTCGAAAGAACTTTCAAGTGAAGAAGATAATGACTCCAGTGAATTAGACGATGAAGAATTAGCTTTCATAACTAGAAGACTTGGAAAATTCTTCAAAAGAAATAAAAAATACACTAGAAAATTTAGAGGGTCAAAAACTAAAAAAGGTGAAAATAATAAAAAGGAATACAAGAGCAAAAATGAACCTCTTGCTTGCTATCACTGTAAAAAGGCCAGACTGCCCTTAGCTCAAGAAGGAAAAGAAGAAAAAGAATCCTGCAATGAAAACAACATGGGACGACACAAGTTCAAATGAATCGGAGAGTGAATCCAGCGAACAAGAAGTGGCAAACATGTGCTTCATGACACACAATGAAGAGGTAAACTCTTATTACTCCTTCTCGGAAGATTCGTGTGATGAATCATGCAATGATTCATGTGAAAGTATGCCTCTTATAAAGAACGTCAAGCTGAATTATTCTCTCTTCATAATAAGTTTATCAAGGTCTCAAAAAGGAACATAATCTTAAAACAATAAAATGAATCACTTAGAAATCAGCTTGAATTCTCAAAAATTATTGAAAAAGTAAAAGACTTAAAAATTGATGAGCTTGAGAAGAAAGTAAATGACATGTCTCAAAAATGAGAAAAATCTCAAGTGAATGAAGATGGCAAGAAAGAACTAGAAATAATTGGTCTTAAAAACTCAATTCAAGATAAGGAAAATATTATTTACAACTTTACTAGAGGTAAAGAAAACTTTGAAAAAATGGTAGGACAACAAAGGATGGCTAACAGCAAAGAAGGAATTGGTTACAATGGAACACCAAACAAAAGAAAAGAAAAACTTGTTTATGAGATATTTTGTAAATCAATCTAAGTACTATGCAAGTACTTCATCGACAAACATTTATGAGCATACTACTTGCTACATGTGTAAAAATAAAGGATATATAATGTTTAATTGTCCACTCAAGAAAAATTACATCAAAGTAAAAAATGAATGAAAGATAAACACTAAAACTAGACAAGATTTAAAGAAAGTTAAGAAAGTTTGGGTTCCAAAAATAACAACATAAACCCTTTCTTATAGGTTTGCTTTAGGTCCACTCCATTTAGAGAGAAATGGTACTTGGACAGCAGTTGTTCAAGACATATGATGGGGGATAAATCAAAGTTCACTTCTCTCACTTATAAGGATGGAGGATATGTAACCTTTGGTGACAACGCAAAAGGTAAAATTATTGGAATTGGTGAAATAGGTAAAGATTCCTCACTCACTATTGATAATGTTTGGTAGTGGAGGGTCTAAAGCATAATCTATTAAGTATTAGCCAACTTAATGACAAAAGATTTGAAATAATCTTTAAGAAAGATAAATGTATAATACAAAATCCTAGGGATCATGAAATACTATTCATGGCACATAGAATGAATAATGTGTATTGTATAAACTGTTGGCCTTACGAGGCTTAAAATCTTCTTATCTTGTTTTGATGCTAACAAACATGTGGAATTTAACATATTTGTGTGAGTAATGTTGTTTCAGGGCTCATATATGAGAAAGCAAGGTTAAAGTGCCCACAAGGATTATATATGAGAAAGCAAAGGTCAAAGTGATAAAGCTTAAAGTTTAAAGGCTTGAAGAAAAGATGAAAGCTTGAAGAAAGACAGGAATGAGTTGTTGAAAGCCAAGGAATACTAAAAGATCCAAAGAAAGGCAAAGTGATAAAGCTCAAAGAAGATGGGAGCTTGAAGAAACAAAACATGAAGACTTAAGAATGAGAAAAGTTTTAAGAGTTTTCATGTAAGTACTTTAAATGTTTAAAATATCGTTTGCAATATTTTGACGCTCTTAGTTAACATATTGGACCTAAATACCTTTTAAAATATCTTTAAAATAATTTTATAAAGTCAAAAATTATTTTAAAAAGGTTAGAATCATTTTTGGAATAAAAAGCACCAAAAAGGGGTTTTTCTATTTTGCTGTCAATTTTGATACAGCCGTATTCAGGTGTATTTTTAACTATCAAAACCTCATTATTTTAAAAATTTATGAACACAAAGATTTAGGATTTTCTCTTAGCTTTCTTTTGACACCAAGAACACCTACTTTGGAGTTATATATAAAAATTTATGGCTAAAACACTGAAGGGGGGTCACTGTTGTTAGTCAACTGAACACTGTTCACGGGAGGGACTTCAGATGACTGAACAGATGACTTCGGTTGACTAAAGATTAAGTTTAGTCAACTGAATATTTTCTATACGGAATATATAGCAGGCAGTAGCAGTTTAGTTGACTGAACTTATGACTTTAGTCAACTGAACACTGTTTAATGGGCAAAATTTTTTTTTCTTATGTTTTAAAATATAGCCGTTTGAGCTCTAAACTTTCTAAAATTTTGGGAAACACTCAAAGGAAACTTTTGTAACATGGAAACAAGTTTGAAAGCCTATAAATACATGGTTTTGCAAATTAAAACATATCCAAGAATTGAAAAATCTGCTTGTAAAGTTGAAAGCACTCTTGTTCTTCCAAAAGCTCTCTTGCTCACTCATTACAAATCTATTTTGCTGAGAAATTCTGAAGTGCTAATTATTCCTCCTTTGAATTCCTACTTTTAATCCTCTTCTAAGAAGGATATTTTTGAATTCTACACTTGAGCTTCATTGTATTTCATATTGGTATTTTACATTCAAAGTATATAGTGCTGAAATTGTACTAACTTGCTCTTTGAGAGAGTATACTTGTATGCAAGTCTTATCTTGTGCTTCTTATAGTTCTTTGACATTCCAAGGGTCGTTTGGATCATTGGCTAAGCAAGGGGACATTGCTTAGAGAGGCGGACTCTAGCCTATGTAAGGAGTGACCGAACGAGGGAATATCGTTTGGAGAAGGCGGGCTCTAGCTTAACCAAGGAGTGTTGTAATCGGCATTGTTTCACCTGTCAACGAAACTGAACTAGTGAATCCTTTGGTGGTTTGCCAAAGGCGAGGAAGTAGGCTGGGTATAAGCCAAACCTCGCAAAAATCTCCGTCTCATTCTCTCTTTCTCTTACTCTTTATTTTCAGCATATTTAAATTGTGTGGATGGTTTAAAATTTAGGAATCATATAAACTACATATATTTGGAAAAATAAACAAACTTAAGGTTTAATTTTGATTTGGGTTGCAGAAACCGAAAGGGAGTACGTTGCTGACACCATATCTTGCGGAAACCTTACGGGAGTACGTTGCTTGGTTAACATCCCAAAGATAAATTTACGAAGAGTTTATTTGAGTTCTAAATATTTGGAAAGAGTGATTTGATTCATCTATACAGGGCTTTACATCAGCAAGCATAAATTCTTATTCATTACAGGGCTTGGTTCAACTTTGGCAAATATAAACAAACAACCATCTTGAATTGTTATATTACCAAAGTGTTGAATACTTTATATCTTGGTTTGGTTGTCTGTTGTTTGACTTATACTTGGAAAATAAATTGATTGAAGATTGCTTTTAATTGATTGGTTGTTTAATTAAGTTGTTGTGTGATTGGTGAAATTAAACAAATAAGTTAAAGAATTGGTTAAGTGTTTAAAGAAGTTAAGGATTCTTAAAAGAAGTTAAAAGAAAGTTTTAAAAGCCAATTCACCCCCCCTCTTGGGAAGCTATTTCTAATTTCATAAACCTTGATAGCCTAATTTCTCAAGATGTAACTTGCTTGACTGCTATGAGTGAAAATAGCTGGCTTTGGCATAGAAGATTAGGACATGCTAGCATGAATTGTGTCCAAACTTTCTAAAAATAATTTAGTAAAGGGCTTGCCTAATGCTAAGTTTATCAAAGATAAAGTTTGTGATGCTTGGCAACTAAGAAAACAAATCAAGACAAGTTTTAAAAAGAAGAAATATATATCAACTAGTAGACCCTTAGAACTCATACACTTAGACTTATTTGAACCTACTAGAACTCAAAGTTTAGGAGGAAAACAATATGCCTTCGTAATTGTTGATGACTACTTTAGATACACATGGGTACTGTTCTTAGCTAACAAAGATGAAGCTTGTGATTTGCTAATAACTCTATGCAAGAAACTTCAAAATGAGAAAGGTTACAATGTTTCAAACCTAAGTGACCAAGGATGAGAGTTTAAAAGTAAGAACATTGAAAATTTTTGCAATGATCATGGCATAAGCCATAACTTTTCAGCACCTAGAACCCCTCAACAAAATAGAGTTGTTGAGAAGAAAAATAGAATCCTTCAAGAAATGGCAAGAACTATGCTAAATGAGAATAACTTACCCAAGTATTTTTGGTCTAAAGATGTAAATATAACTTGCTATGTAATTAATAGGGTTTTTATTAGAACAAGTCTAAACGAGACACCTTATGAATTATGAAAAGGAAGAAGACCTAACATAACTTACTTTCATGTTTTTTGGGTGTAAGTGTTTTGTTCTAAATAACAAAGATGACTTAGGAAAATTTGATGCTAAATCGGATGAAAGAATTTTCCTAAGATATTGAACAAATAGTAAGGCCTATAGGATCTACAACAAAAGAACACTAACCATTATTGAATCAATTCAAGTAAACTTTGATGAAGCAAACCCTTTTTCAAAAGAAGTTAAAAATGAAGAAAAGGATGATATTTTCAAAAAGGAAAATGATTTGGAAATTAAGGAAGAAAAAGAAGAAAATGAAGAAACCTCAAGAGATAAACCTATAGAAAATCTTGAATTACCTGAGAGAGGAAGTATGTAAGAAATCACCCTCAAGATCAAATTATAGGTGAACCATTTAGAGGTGTAACTACTAGATCCTCTTTAAAGAATTTATATAATCGTATGCATTCCTATCTTAAGATGAACCTAAGAATGTTGAAGAAGCCCTTAAAGATGACTCTTGGATAATTGATATGCAAGAAGAATTAAATCAATTCGAAAAGGGTAAAGTATGGAAATTAGTACCCAAACCTGGAAATCACTTGATCATTGGAACTAAATGGGTATTTAGAAACAAAAGGGATGAAAATGGTATAGTCATTAGGAACAAAGCTAGACTTGTAGCTAAAGGGTATAACCAAGAGCAAGGGATAGACTATGATGAAACCTTTGCCCCTGTAATTAGATTGGAAGCTATAAGGATTCTATTAGATTATGCCTCCTATAAAGAATTTAAGTTATACCAAATGGATGTTAAAAGTGCCTTCTTAAATGGGTATATAAATGAAGAGGTATATGTTGAACAACCCCCCGAATTCGAAGATATAGAAAATCCTGATTATGTGTTTAAACTAACTAAGACTTTGTATGGGTTAAAGCAAGCCCCAAGAGCTTGGTATGAAAGACTTAGTGGATTTTTAATAGAAAAGGGGTTTTCAAGAGGAAAAATTGATAGTACCTTGTGCATTAAAACCAAGAAAGATGACATACTTTTAATTCAAATGTAGGTAGATGATATAATATTTGGTGCTACTAATGAACATCTATGTAAAGAATTTGCAAAATGTATGCAACAAGAATATGAAATGAGCATGATAGGAGAATTAAACTATTTTCTTGAACTACAAATAAAACAAGCAAATAATGAGACTTTTATAAGTCAATCCAAATACATAAAAGAAATGATCAAAAAATTCAATATGGAAAGTAGTAAACCCATAGAAACCCCTATGAGTATCTCCATCAGCCTAGATAAAGATGAGAAAGGAAAACCTTTAGATATAAAGTATTATAGAGGCATGATTGGAAGTTTACTATATTTAACAGTGAGTAGACCTGACATAATGTTTAGTGTGTGTATCTGTGCACGTTTTCAATCAACACCTAATGAATCTCATCAAGTTGCTGTAAAAAGAATTCTAAGATACTTATTAGGCACAATTGAACTTGGACTGTGGTATCCAAAAGACACCGGCTTTGAAATAATTAAATATTCATATGCAGATTATGCTAGATGCAAAATTGATAGAAAAAGCACCAGTGGCACATGTCACTTTTTAGGAAGATCATTAGTATTTTGGTTTTCAAAGAAACAAAATTCTATGGCCTTGTCAACTGCTGAGGTTGAATATGTAGCAGTCGAGAGTTGTTGTGCACAAACACTATATATGAAACAACAATTAAGAGATTTTAATTTAAAATACACAACTATACCAATTAAGTGTGACAACATGAGTGCGATAAACATATCCAAAAATCCTATTTCACACTCAAGAACCAAGTACATTGACATAAGACATCATTTTTTAAGAGATAATGTTTAAAAAGAGGATATAACTCTTGAATTCATCAATAAAAATGATCAATGGGTTGATATATTCACTAAACCTCTCTCATAAGACAGATTCATAATAATTAGAAGAGATCTTAGTCTACTACATAGTAGAGAAATTGTGCAAATAATCAAAATTTCAAAAAAATCAATAGTTAGCTGACTAACCAAGGACCCAACTGACCGACTAAACAGATGCATGAGAAAAGTTTTATAGTTAGTCGCCTGACCCAAGACTTAGCCGTATGACTAGGTTATTTTTCTGAAACAGAGACCAGTCAGCCAACTGACCCAGAGGTTAGCCGATTGACTGACGAAAAAACATGAGACTCATTTATAAAAACCCAAGTCATTCGAGTGGTCAACCAACTAACCTACGTATTTCCCCTTGTTTTAAATGATGTCCAAAGGAGAAATTGGGAAAAAGCAAAGATGTCATGTTAAGTAGTTAAGTATATTGAAATGCTATGTTTGAAATTCTGAAATGCTATGTTTGAGCCTATGATGAGTCATTTGCATATTGAATATCTTTGCCGTTGACTTTGAGCAAATTGACTATATGTATTTGATGTTACATGCTTAACATATTGAAAGAATGCATATAGTGAGGGAGAGTTTTTTTTTAAGAAACATTCATCTTTGCTCCTCGTTTGTTGTCATCAAAAGGGGGGGGGGATTGTTGGCCTAACAAGGCTTTTTAATCTTGTTTTTATGATAAAAAATGAAGGATATTTTAACATGTGTTTTCGAGTGACTTTATTTTAGGATTAAGTAAAACCACACTCATGATCATGAAAGTAAGCTAGAAATTAAAGAAAGCTTCTTAGAATATTAAAGCAATGAAAGACAAATGAAGAGCTTAAAGGCTAAGTGGGAGTTGAAGTAAAGCTGAACCTTAAGAGACTTGAAGACTTAGAGGTAAATGAGTTCACGATTAGAAAGATATTTGTAAGTACTTCAATCCAATACTATTTAGATATATGAAGCTCTTTAGGATGAAAAGACTTAGAGACCATCTCTTAAACAAACTCTTGAAAATGATTTTGAAGAAGTTGTATTTGAGTTTTTCAAAAAAAACTAGAGTTTATAAATAAAAAATGAAAATATTTGAAAAAGAATGGTCTGTCTGGCCGACTGACTAGGATTCAACTAAGTTCAGCCAGCCAACTGACAAACATAAAGAATGAAAAACCTGCCCAGCCGACTGACAATTTGAACAATGATTACTCAGCTGACTGACCATTTTTGAACCGTGTTCAGTCAGCTGACTGACTATTTATTGAAATAATTCTTGGACAAACATAACGCTGTCAGCCACTTATCCAGCCGACTAACCTACACAAAATTTGACCAAGTTGAGTGAGTCAGCCGACTGACACCATGGAGTTTTTGAAATTCAAACTAAAGAAGTTTTTCAAAATTAATTCTAGGATTTCAAATCTTTTGTGATATTGACCAAACACTCGAAGTCAACTTGGTAAATAAGGAACCTCTTCCATGGAAGAGTCTATAAATACCTCCCTTACTCAATGAAAATACACACTCAAGAAATACAAAGAGTTCTACGTTCATACTCTCCTAAATCCCTATGTGCTTACACTCTTGCTGGGAAAACTCTACGAAATTGTTGGTTGATTAAGAGCCTTGGTTTTGATTTGCAACTAAGTTGTCTCTATCTATAAGAAAGAACCTTTGGTGACATCTCAATCTCGAGTTTCGTATTTTCTATATAGTATTTGCTTTGAAGTATATTAAGTGCTCTAACTTGTACAAATTTGTTCTATTTTGAGAGTGTTCTTGTAAGCAGATTCTTACTTTTATTTAGTAGTTCTTTGACGATTCAAGATTGATTTGGATCGTTGGACCAAGTGTGGGCTATCGCTTGGAGAGGTTTCTCTTCCTAAAAAAGAGGTTATTTATAACGGTTTTGGTCCACCCAGAAAGGAACAGGCATAGTGGAATCCTTAGGTTGTTTGCCTAAGGCGAGGACGTAGGCTGGGGATAAGCCGAACCTTGTAAAAATAACGGTGTCACTCTCTTTCCCTTACTCTCTTTAAATTCCAGCAAAAATATAAACTGTGTGGATGTTGTAATTCTTTCAATCATAAAAACAACGTATATTGGAAATTAAATAAACCAAAGCTTAATTTTTTGTTGGGCTTGCGAAAACCGAAAGGGAGTACGTTGGTTAATCAATATTTTATGGAAACCGTAAGGGAGTATTCTAATTGGTTAACAACCCAAAACGTATTTACTAAAGGTTTATTGGAATTCTATTTTTGGAAAGACTGATTGGATGTTATTTTGATTATCAATTGAAAGGAAAATTGCATTCTCTACAGAGCCTACGTATTCATTTCTATAGGGCTTAAATCAAATTTATATACATGAGGCTGTTGACAAAAGCTGAGAATTGTTCTAAAGTTTTTTTGATTGAATGTTTAATTGATTGGTTACTTTGTTGGCATATGGTTGTGGATTGAATATTGTTTTTGAGAATTGTATAAAAACTTAAGTATTTTTTGTGTATTGGATAAATCAACAAGAAGTCAAGGATTCATTAAAAGAATTAAAAGAGGTTAAGGATTCTTGAAAATCATTAAATTTAAAAAAAAAAAAAAAAATCAATTCACCGCCCCTCTTGGGACTACACCTTAGTTTTCACAGAATTCTACTAAGTCTGTCATATACATACAATCATCCACAAAAAGTCTAAAAAGTATCCTAGGGTTATAATCCCAAAAACCCATTTGACCTTAGCTTACTTACTTATCCTTCTGACAGGGTAGTTCGGTCAACTTCTACTACTGTGGAGCTCTATCCGCCCTCCTACCTAGATTTCTTGAAATGTTTGTAATGCTGGGGTGGGACACCTCTCAGTAAGGGAGATAAACTAATATTAGTGTGTGGCAACGTGAGTATTATTGTGACATAAACATGGGCTGTACTTAATTGTATAACATGTAAAATTGCTTGTAAAGTTTCTGAATAAAACATGATTTGACATGACATAATATAACATACTAAATTTTTGTACATGTGAATCATTTTATATAACTGTACAATACTAAAATAATACCCAGGATAGATAGTTAGCTGATGTCATGTCTTACCCCCCACATGACAGGGTTGTGCGGCCCGAAGGTAGGACCTAGCAATGGCTGGCCGACCACACTAAGTCAAACATAAGTCTATAAGTATGATAGGCTTGCCCCACCTGGTCTGGACTGCCAGTGGGACACCTACATTACCATGAAGCCACATTGACTACCATTTTCCACACTCTATCTAAGATGTGTGGTAGCACTAACATAAACGTAATCTTAAACATATAGCTATGTTATCGTGCTTCGTGAAACTAAACCATCTAGGTTCTGATAACATATAATACATTTCATAATACAGATACATAACTATTTCATATTTCATAGAAATATCATAAAAATATCTGACGTGATCATACTTTCTTGAATCTTGACATAACATGCATATTTACAGCATCTACACTGACATAAATCATAGCATCTATGCCAGCATATCATAATATATAAATCTTGGCATCTACACCAGCATATCATATTGTATAAATCATGAAATTTGTGCCAGCATAAAACATAACATACTAAATCATGATATTTCTGCCCTGTTAATGTATTATTTAAAAACCATAGTTCTTGTACTATTTTTATAGCTTTTCTGAATACTATTATAACAAGCTTATTATGAGAAATCATAATATTCTAGTATAATATAATTTTCCTTAAAAATCATACTCATGCCACACAAATGTGAATATTATTCTAAATATAAAATCTGAACTGAAACCATGTTTTCTACTAAAATGCATAAAATCCATTTCCCTGATCAACAACAGTATTCCCAAACACTGTACTATATCATACGTAGTTTCTGAAAATAAATATTGTATAATAATAAATAATTTCATGAAAATATTGACTTAATTTATCCCCTTACCTAACTTACTAAGAAGCCCACAAAATTAACTAAACTTGCTACTGTGTGTGTTCCCAGCTCAACACCCTAAAATTTACTTTTTTTCTCACAAAACTCTAGTATTAACTCACCTAATACATTTTCCTCAGTCCACAAATACCAAATACCTTATAAAATTTAAAATAACCAACTTACCCAAATTTTAGAATAGTGTCTAAGTTGGCCTAAACAACAATATACTCTAGCAGACTTGTAGAAAATCTTCCCAGGAGTAGCGTGGCGGCTTCTGATCATCGAACAAGAGAAGAACGAAGCTGAAAATATATAGAGAAGGTAGAGGAGACAAAATTCTAGAGAGAGAGAAGGAGTTTTTGCATGTAGTTCTCGCTAGAAACCCGAGTTTGGTATATTTATAAAGTGCAGCCTCGTCAACGAGACACGTCACCTCATCGATGAGTCCAAGTGGTGAGTTTGTCGACGAATTTGTAACCTTCATCAATGAACTTCAGGCTCTAATATAACCCCTCTCAAATTCTCTTTGTTGATGAGACCTGTGTCCTCGTCTACGTTCCTAATAGGCCACTTGTCAATGAGTATTATGTGCTCGTCGACGAGTCCCTGCTGAATCCCTTTAAAAAAAAAATGCCTTTTCTCTCTTTTCATTTATTATTTAATTGTTATAATTATTTGGGTCTTTACATTCTCTCCTCCTTATTAAAATTTCGTCCTCAAAATTTGCTATCCATAATATAAACCATCCCTTGAAGAAAAATGAGCTACTTATTTTATTACTTACCCTCACTTATGTGGAGAAATACCATGGTTACATTCAAGGTTCTGGGGAATTACAATATATACATAAAAAAAAAAATTCTCCCAAAACCAAAACACTACATACTAATAGAAAATTATTACATGTACCGATTAACCTACACAAAAGAAACTTAACATACTTATCTGCATTTTTCCTGATTACAGCTGGTCCCCACTAAATTGGTGTGGGTATTTCTATCGTATTTGTTCTTCAAGCTCCCAAGAAGCTTCTTCCACTATGTGATTCCTTCACATGACTTATACTAATGGAATTTTCTTACTGTGCAATTCCAGTTCTTTCCTATCCAAAATCTACACTGGTATTTCTTCATATGCCAAATTATTACTAAGTTCTATCCCTACATAGCTGATCATATGTGAGGGATTTGGGATGTATTTTGTTAATATAGAAACATGAAATACGTCGTGTATTTTGGATAAAACTGGTGGTAAAGTTAACTAGTAGGCAATTTACCCCACTCTCTCAAGTATCTCAAATGGGCCAATAAACCGAGGGCTCAACTTATCCTTCCTCCCAAACCTTATAGTTCCTTCCAGTGGTGCTATTTTCAAAAACACATGATCTCCTATATCAAATTCTAATTTTCAGCGGCGAGTATCAGTGTAACTTTTTTGCTGACTCTGAGCTGCACTGATTCTGTCTCTGATAAGTCATACTTTATCGTATGCATGCTGCACTAACTCTAATCCCAAAATTTGCCTCTTACCCATCTCATCCTAGTATAGTGGAGAACAACATCTCCTACCATATAACGCCTCGAAAGGTGCCATACCGATGCTAGCTTGATAGTTGTTATTGTATGCAAACTCTACTAATGACATATACTGGGTCCAACTACCCCCAAAATCTACCGCACATGCCCAGAGCATATCCTCTAATATTTGAATCATCCTCTCTGACTGCCTGTCTGTCTAAGGATGAAACACCATGTTGAATGATAACTGAGACCCTAGAGCCTCCTGCAAGCTCCTCCAAAATCGTGATGTAAAACGTGGGTCTTGGTCTGATACTATAGACACTGGCACACCATGTGATCATACTATCTCTTAAATATATATTTATGCCAGTCTGTCCATAGAGTAGTTGACTTTGATAGGGATAAAGTGAGCGATTTTCATCAGTCAATCAACGACCACCCAAATAGCATTCTGCCCCTGCTGCACCGATGGTAAACCTATCATGAAGTCCATAGAAATGTGATCCCACTTCCACTCAAGGATGTGAAGTGGCTGTAGCTGGCCCGCCAGCCTTTGGTGTTCAGACTTTACCTACTGGCACATCAAACATTGCTGCACAAACTCAGCAATCTCCCTCTACATGCTGTTCCACCAGAAAGACTCTCGCAGATCCCTATACATTTTAATGCTACCTAGATGAACCGTGTATAATGATCTGCGAGCCTCCTCAAGGATTTCCCTTCTGATATCCACATTTGCAAGCATGCATAACTTGGTACGGAACCTTAGAGCTCCATCATCAGAAATAATGAACTCCCCTCCCTGTTCATCCTGCATTTTAGCTATCAACTCCATCGACTCTGCATCATTTTTATGGGCTAATTTAATCCTTTTCTATAGGGTAGGCTGCACCACCAGGTTGGCAATAAATTCCTAGTGATCACTCTTTACTAGCTCCACACCAAGCCTCTCTAAGTCCATCTGGATCGAGCATTGAATTTGTGCTGCTAACAATGCTGCTTTCATGGACTTTAGGCTCAACGCATCAGCCACCACATTTGCTTTACTTGGATGGTAACTGATGGTGCATTCATAATCTTTGATGAGCTTTAACCATCTTCTCTGCCGCATATTCAACTCTTTCTACGCGAAGAAGTACTTTAAACTTTTATAGTCTGAAAATATTTCACATCTCTCTCCGTACAAATAATGCCTCCAAGTTTTTAATGCATGAACCATTGCAACCAATTCTAGATCATGGGTGAGATAATTCTTTTCATATTTTTTCAATTGTATAGAGGCATAAGCTACCACTCTACCCTGCTGCATCAACACACATTCGAGCCTTTTCAAAGAAGCGTCACTATAAATCACATAATCATCACCTCCTAATGGAATGGTTAATACTAGCACAGTGACAAGCCTCCATTTCAATTCTTGGATGCTCTGCTCACAATTCTCATTCCATTCAAACCTGACATTCTTCCTAGTTAGTCGCATCAAAGGCATTGACAATCTTGAGAATCCCTGTACAAACCAATAGAATAACCTACCAGTCCCAAAAAACTCTAATTTCCTGAATGTTCCATCCTGACCCAATTCACCACTGCCTCTATCTTGCTGGGATCTACTGAAATTCCATCCCCTGATATAACATGCCCTAGAAATGCAACTTCCTCTAACCAGAATTCACATTTACTAAACTTGGCATATAATTTATTTTCCATAAGCATCTGAAGTACTAGCCTTAGGTGCATCTTATGCTCCTCAAAACTCCTCGAGTATACCAGTATGCCATCAATGAAAACCACAACGAATTGGTCTAAATACTAGTGAAAGATTCTATTCATCAAATCCATGAATACAGTAGGAGCATTCATTAGACCAAAAGACATAATTATAAATTCATAATGCCCATACCTAGTCTTGAAAGCTGTCTTTGAGATGTCTTAGTTTTAACTTTCACTTGGTGATAACCTGACCTGAGGTCAATCTTAAAAATATACCTGGGTACCCTAGAGTTGATCAAATAAATCATCTATATGGGGGGAGGGATACCTATTCTTAATTTTTACTTTGTTTTTTTCCCTGTAATCTATGCACATCCTCATAGACCCGTCTTTCTTTTTCACAAATAAAACTCCTCAGGGCGATACACTAGGTCTGATAAACCCTTTATTCAATAAATCCTCCAACTTATCCCTTAATTCTCCCAATTCTGCTGGAGCCATTCGATAAAGAACTTTAATAATTGGTGCCGTCTCTAGAAGTACGTCGATAGAAAATTCTATCTCGCGGTCGAGAGGCAACCTAGGTAGTTCCTTTGGAAAATCATCTGGAAACTCCTTTACCATTAGTGTACTGACAAACTTCAATTCATTTTCTGTCATCTCCTTTACATAAGCCATAAACCCCTCACATCAACTTGGAGTAATCTCCTTGCCTACATCGCTGAAACTAACTAAGGCGGAGAAAACACTCGTGACCCCACAAATTTGAATTCTTGCTTTCCCGTTGGTATGAATGTCACCTCTTTTGGATAACAATTGATACTAGCATGGTTAGTAGCCAGCTAGTCTATAACCAATATGAGATTGAATCCATGCATATCTAGCACAATTTGGTTAGCTGGTAATACTCCCCCCTGAATTTCTACTGGATAGCTCTTAAACACCCTACGACACCTCACCACTGACCCTGTCAGTGTTGCTACCGACAATTCAACATCTAATAATTGTGTCTCAACACCAGACAATTTAACGTATCCCATAGGCACAAACGAATGGGTGGCACCTGTATCAAATAAAACAATGTTTGATGTGATAAACCAGTAGGGGTACTCGTTACGACGTCGCCTATGACCTCCGCATTTCCCGACGTTAAAGCATATTCCCTCGCCGGAGCTCAATCCCTCTGCTGGCCTCCATGGGGTGCCTGATATTCTCTCTAATAAGGTCTAGGAGCAAAAGCGGTACTAGGTGGTGTAGGGCAATGTCGTACCAAATGTCCCGGTCTACCACAGCGATAATGGACACCTCTCCCCACTCGACACACTCCCAAGTGTCTCTTCCCACATGTATGACATACAGGGTAGGTCTGCACTCCCTAAACCTCATGACCCCCTATCTCGTGCCTCTATCCTTTGACATAATTTCCTCTCCTCCACTGGCCCTGGCTAGATCCCTGTCGAAAAACCTGAAGGTGTGGACCTTTTCTTCTGTCCTTGCTCCTCTACCCCCATTCGCTCACTGGCCTCAGCCACAACTGCTCTATCTACCAACTCAGCAAAGTCCTGCACTTTCAACACTACTAACTGTTTATAAATTTCTTGCCTCAGACCTCTTTCAAACTGTCTCACCATTTTTGCTTCATCAAGAACAATATACACGGCGAAGCGAGACAATTCTATTAACCTTGCTGCGTATTGCTGGACTATTTGCTGTCCCTGCTTCAAATTCAGGAATTTCTCTACTTTGGCTTCTCTCGTAGTGACTGGGAAATATCTATCAAAGAATAATTCTCTAAACCTGTACCAAGTCATAACTATAGGCACCACCCTCTATTCCTCCAATAGTTTTACAACAGTCCACTATCTTTCGGCCTCTCCTATCAGCTTATAGGTGGCAAATAAGACTCTTTGCTCCTTTGTGTACTGTAGCACAACCAATACTTTCTCTATTTACTATATCCAATTTTTGGTGACTACAGGATTAGCTCCTCTTGAAAATGCCAGAGGATTCAACTTGGTGAATTTTTCTATCGTACACTCGTGGCCTGCACATGGGCCTCCCTGCTCCCTGGAGCTTTGTACGATCTGAGCCATGACCTGTTGAGCTACACTACATAATAATGCATCTAAATTAGCTCCACCTGCACCTGAGGGCCCTGCACCCTCACTACCGCTCACATAAGCATTGCCACCACCCGGGTCCATCCTGAAAAGACAGTAAACATGACTTAGGGATCCTACCCTTATAATTTACGTATCTAGCCAAAATTCATAATATCCCTTCTATCTTCACATCCTTATCTTAATTCAAGATTCAGTCCTACACTTTAGAAACACAACCCGACAATAGTTTACTAGGGCTTTCCCGAAATCATCACCCTAGGAAAGAAATAGAAACCACCACGGAAATCATACCTCCAAACAACAGAACAAAACCTCAAATCCTTTTCCTATACTTTGGTATTGTTTCTGCTGCACTCTAAAGTCTACATAACCTGGAAACCTAGGCTCTGATACCAAACTGTAACAACCTGCCTATTTTGCTATATATATATATATATATATATAACATCATTTATAATAACCTTGATAACCTGCTAAAACTGAACTAATCATGATTAACCTAAACCCATGAGTACCAGGGATATACCTGTCATACATTTTAATTCCTAAGCAGTGGAAAACATAAATTACATACTTGTCATACCACATTAAACACAATACCAAAGTTCTACTAAGTCTGTTATATTTATACAATCATCCACAAAAATTCCAAAAAAGTATCTTAGGGTCATAATCCCAAAATCCCATTTGACCCTAGCTCACCTACTTACCCTTTTGACAAGGTAGTTCGGTCAACTTCTACTTTTGTAGAGCTCTATCCAACCTCCTGCCTAAATTTCCTAAAATGTTTATAATGCTGGGGTGAGACACCTCTCAGTAAGAGAGATAAACTAATATTAGTGTGTGGCAACATGAGTATTATCGTGACATAAAAATGGATTGTACTTAATTGTATAACATGTAAAAATGCTTGTAAAGTTTTTGAATAAAACGTGATTTCACATAACATAATATAACATACTAAATTTCTGTACATGTGAATCATCTTATATAACTGTACAATACTGAAATAATACCCAGGATGGATAGCTAGCTGATGTCATGTCTTACCCCCCACATGATAAGGTTGTGCGGCCTAAAGGCTAGACCTAGCAATGGTTGGGCAACCACGCTAAGTCAAACATAAGTTTGTAAGTACGATGGGCTTGCCTCACCTGGTCTGGACCGCCAGTGGGACACTTGCACTACCATGAAGTCACATCGACTACCATCTCCCACACTCTATTTGATATTGTGTGGTAGCACTAACATAAATGTAATCTTGAACATATAGCTACGAAACCGTGCTTTGTGAAACTAAACTAAACCATCTGGGTTTTGATAACATAATACATTTCATAATACCGATACATAACCTTTTCATATTTCATAGAAATATCTGACATGATCATATTTTCTTGAATTTTGACATAACATGCATATTTACGACATCTAAGCCGACATAAATCACGACATCTGTGTCCGCATATCATAATATATAAATCATGGCATCTGTGCTAGCATATCATATCGTATAAAACACGGCATCTGTGCTAGCATAAAGAATAACATACCGAATCATGATATTTTCTGCATTGTTAATGTATTATTTAAAAACCATAGTTCTTGTACTTTTTTTTATGATTTTTCTAAAAACTATTATAACATGCTTATTCTGAGAAATCATAATATTCTAGTATAACATAATTTTCATAGAAAATCATACTCATGCCCCACAAATGTGAATATTATTCTAAATATAAAATCTGAACTAAAATGATGTTTTCTTCTAAAATGTATAAAATCCATTTCACTGTTTAGCAACAGCATTCTAAAACACTGTATTATATCATACGTAATTTTTGAAAATAAATGTTGTATAATAATAAATAATTTCATGAAAATTCTAACTTAATTTATCCCCTTACTTAACTTACTGAGAAGCCCACAAAATTAACCAAACTTGCTACTATGTGTTCCCAGCTCAACACCCTAAAATTCACATTTTCTCCGCAAAACTCCAATATTAACTCACCTAATACATTTTTCTTAGTCCAGAAATACCAATTACCTTATAAACCCAAATTTTGGGATGGTGTCCAAGTTGGCCTAAACAACAATATACTCAAGCAGACTTTTAAAGAATCTTCCTACGAGTAGCGTGGCAGCTTCCGATCGTCAAACCGGTGAAGAACGAAGTTGGAAATCTAGAGAGAAGGTATAGGAGATGAAATTCTAGAGACAGAAGGAGTTTTTGTATGCAGTTCTCACTAGAAACCTGAGTTTGGCATATTTATAAAGTGTGATCTCATTGACGAGACATGTCACCTCGTTGTCGAGTCCAAGTAGTGAGTTCGTTGAAGAACTTGAAACCTTCATCGATGAACTTCAGGCTTTGATATAAACCCTCTCGGCTTCTCTTCATCGACGAGACACGTGTGCTCGTCAGCGTTCTCAATAGGCCACTTGTCGATGAGTATTCTGTGCTAGACGAGTCCCTGATGAATCCCCTTGGAAAAATACTTTTTCTCTCTTTTCCTTTATTATTTAATTGGTATAATTCTCTAGGTCTCTGCACCAAGTCTCTTCTGCTGACAACAATCCATCCACTAGCAGTCTTCCTTTTACTCCTAATCAATGCCAACAACTTTTAGCCTTGCTCCACTCCCAGTCATCGCCTATGGAAAACCATATAGGTATTGTTGAGTCTTTATTAAGAATATTCTCCCATCTTTCTTCTGAAAGTGTTTGGATTCTTGACAGTGGAGCCACCGATCACCTAGTGCGCTTTCCCACTGACTTAACTATTCTATTCCTATTTCTGGTCGCGTAGTATAAGTACCTAATGGTTCCCATGTTGTGGTAACAGATATTGGATCCATCATTTTTTCTCCTTCCCTTATTTTGAAAAATGTCCTTTATGTTAGGACCTACACTCGATGAGGATGATTGGACAGGGCACTAAGAAGGATGGGTTGTACTACTTCCATAAGACATCTCCTACTTGTTGTTAGGTGGCTACATCGAATTCCCAACTATGGCATCACCGACTCGGTCATTTATCCAATAAAGTATTGTCTTTACTTTCACAACATATGTTAGCTTTACCATGATCCCAAGAGGGGGGCTGAATTGTATTTTTAAAATTTATCTCTTAGGTATTCCTCCTAATAGCAGTATGTTCACAAGCTTATGGTCAATCTAGTGCAAATAATGTAACTATACCATAAATTAAATAAAGTAGTTTAAACAATCACACAAGCACCAGAAAGCAGTAAAGAAAGGATGACACGTAGATATGTTATCGAGGTTCGGCCAACTGCCTACATCCCCACCTTGGCTAACCAGCACAAGGATTATCACAATAACTTGTTCACTTAAACGGGTGGAGTGACACTTATACAAAACCAGGTCAAATTACCACAGGGCTGACCTCAACCTTTACACCAATTCTTACCGGGATGGATTACCGTCCCCTCAGGCCACGCCTGAAATCTCTCAGATATACAATCAAACGGTACAATATATGGGTGCTTTCACGTAAAGCAGATTTGAACCACAAATGCGTACAGACACAAACACCACAGATGATTTAAAATGTAAGCTTAGTGTGGTCTAAATAGTTTCAACTCTCAAATAGATTCGCTATCGTTGTAATGAGTGCGTGAGAGTGCAAACCTAAATGATCTTTGTATTACGGGATATTCAATCTAAGTACTCAAACAGAGATATTATCCAACCTTCATATATTTCAATCAACAAGTTTTCTTAATACATATATGTATATGAAGCTCTAGCAATGTATATGTTTGGTTTGCAAGATGTATGAAATCTTTGTATTTTAGCTGATGATATAGACTTGTATGGATATTGCTACAAAGATTAATATAACACACACACAAATACCTTTTCACAAATATATCAATATGAATACCACAAGATATTTGAGCATGTTTGAAAGTATTTTTGCAAGCCCCAAACAAATATGAACTTCCTAAGTTATTGCAATGAAAATGCAATACTTTGGAATTCACCACAAGTCTTCTTAGGGTAAGCTTATTGGCAAAGCCTCCTAAGAAAACTTAGGTTATGCTCTCGAAGAAAAATCGATTCAAATGTGCAACAAATGGGAGAGCAAACCTCTAAGCAATAATACTCAATACACTTACAAATGATATAGATAGATGAAGAAGGTAAGCTTGAGTGGATTTCCAAAAGAATATGAGCAGTGAGAAGCAAAATAAAGTATTTTTGTTTGAGAGAGATTTTCTCAATCTTTTTGCTAATCTCGCTTAATTTTTCCAAATGAAACAGTATATATAGACATACCAAAATATTTGACCATTGGGGACCTATTAGGGATTGTTGAAAAATTTTAATGACACTTAAAACAATTTAACCCTGTTTAAAATTATTAACCGCGGTAAAAAAATAGGAGCAACCTGAGAGGTCCGATCGACCAGAAATGGTTCGGTTGACCAGGACTCAAATGGCTCGGTTGACCAGGGGACTTTTGAACTGAAAGGCTCAGTCGATTGGAGAAGGAGATTTCCCAAACTTCCGAGGTTCGGTCGACCGGGCCTTTTTGAACTGCATGGTTCAGTCGACCAGACCGCTGGGAATTCTCCCGATACCCTCCGGTCGACCGGGAGGTCAAAGTGTTGACTCTCAGGTGGTTCCATCGATCGGGGTGAAATGAACTGTAAGTCTCAGTCGACCAGCACTTTGGTCAACGGTTGACCCAGGTATGGTTCGGTCAACCAGGCCAAAAATGAACTGATTTGGCTGGTCGACTGAAAGTGCACCAAGTGTGCATTTCGGTCCCATCTTGACACAATCAAGCCCTATTTAAGTGCCTACAAATCATATGTGTATATGTGTGTGTCCTAGGGTCACTTGGGTCAAAAATAGAGACACCGAAAAAGTCCAGTGTCGGTCAACCGTGAATACCCTAAGTTCTTTCTAAGGTCAGTTTTGGTTTGTATCTGGTTTGAGCTTACAAATTAAACCATGCATGTGTTGTGTGTGCTTATTACAAACCAAATAACCTAATTTACTATTACAGACAAATTCCACTAAAAGTTATTACAATTAAGAGCATGAATTTGTCTTCAATCTTTGAGCTTTCACGTGCCATTGATGACATGCTAATATGAACCTGCACATGAACTAGATATTTATTAAATACAAGAGTATTTGTCATTATCAAAACTAGGGCGTGACCTATAAGGTCAACAACATATTTCTGGCATTTTTTCTAATTTGGATCTATGTTTCATTTTCCCATTGGCTAAACAAACACAAATTGAATTTCCTTCAAGTTCTATTTATTCTACTGTACCTTTTCAATTAATACATGTTGACATTTTGGGGGGGGGGGGGGTTACAGTGTTCCATTACTCACTAGGGCACAATTTTTGTTGACCATTGTTGATGATTACACTTGCTGTAGAGACCTAGAGATTATAATAACTAAATAATAGAGAGAAGGAAAAATTTTAAAAGGACAAAGTAGGGTTCATCGAAGAATGCCCTGGTTTCGTCGATGAACTCCCAGGTAGGTTCGTGGATGAAGTTCAGTGTTCGTCGACTAAGAGATACCGAGAGGGGGTAATGCAGACCCTTCGGTTCATCGATGAGCTCATTGCCTTTGTTAACAAACTCCATTCTTCACCTCATCAACAAGGTCATGTGTCTCGTCGACGAAGCCACATGACAATTCCATTATAAATACGCTAAAATCGGGATTCAGCGTGAAAAATCATTTTCTCTCTTATTTTTCTCTCTCTACCCTCAATTTCTCCTTCTTCTCTTTACAAATCCGACCCTATTTTTCCTTGGTTCAACAATCAGAAGCTACCACAATGATCCCGGGGAGATTCTCTACAACTTAGTCAGAGCACAATTTTGGCTTGAGGAGTTCAGGCACCATCCCAAAATCAGGGTAAGTAGGTTGTTTTAGGGTTTTGTAGTTATCAGGCTTTTCTAAACTCAGATTTTGGGTTGGACTGAAATATACTGGTGTTTGGGTTGATTAAACTAGGGTGTTGTGATTTCAAGGTTGGGTTTCCAAACACCACAGGTATGGGTTAAGGAGCCCAGCAGGTGTTATCTCAAGAACCCAAGTAAAATGATAAATAGTTTATAGTTTAGAAATGTGAGTATAAAAATTATTCTAGATATTTAGTTTATTGAGAGGGGGATATATATATATATATATATATATATGTGTGTGTGTGTGTGTGTGTGTGCGTGCGTGTGTGTGTGTGCGCGTGTGCGCGCGCGTGTATGCGTGTATGTGTGTGTGTGTGTGTGTGTGTGTGTGTGTGTGATTTTAGGGCGTTAAAATTATGAATGCTACAAGCGTGAAACAAGGAAATAATAAACCGTTCTCAGAAAGTCCGATAAGGAAAATATGCTATGCTAGTAAATTCAGAAATTTTATTAGTAAATTATAGTATTTAATTATGAGATACAGAGTATAAATTATATAGTTATACAAATTTCAGTATATGAGTTTTATTTATTAAATGTGTAGCTTGAGTTAGTATTTGTTCAGTATAATATTTATACAATTTTCAGAATATCATGATCTACAGTATTTATGTACAAAAATATATTTTACCAGATTTATAGAATTATGATTTACACTATATACACAGACAAATATTTTACAGTATTCACAGAATACCATGATTCCCAGAATTACAAAACCATAACA
Source organism: Malania oleifera (assembly GCF_029873635.1). Classification (NCBI taxonomy): domain Eukaryota; kingdom Viridiplantae; phylum Streptophyta; class Magnoliopsida; order Santalales; family Ximeniaceae; genus Malania; species Malania oleifera. Next base: position 62,609,505 of record NC_080426.1, read on the forward strand.
ATCAGATATTACAGTTTATTCAAATTAGATATTATAGATCATATAGATAAGATATTACAGGATTTTTTAGCTCAGATAATACAGTTTATTAGTATCAGTTTTACAATGTTAATGTTATAAAGAATCATGATGAAACAATAGGATATATATATATATATATATATATATATATATAATAGTATTAGACCCTGATGAATCAGATCAGTTATCAGAGCATGATACCATAGCTATTCAGATCAGAGATCAACCACATATCCCAGATAGTGTGTGGATTTTATGAGTAGTTGACCGTGCCTTGGGAAAGATTGCAGGCACCCTAGTAGTCTGGGTTGTAACGCCCCAACTTGGGTTTGCCAGGGAGCACTGCATCTCTCCTCCTTCACCTGGACCAGACAATAGGAGGTGGGCCTTATTGGACTAATGACTGGCCCCACACACCAAACGTGTCCTTTTTAGTGTGTTTTGTCCTCACTCACACACTTCCTGAGAAAACTTCCAAAGAGGTCACCCATCCCAAGATTACTCCAAGCCAAGCACGCTTAATCGTGAAGTTATTATGGGAAGACTCCAGAAAAGAAAGGTACACCTTATTGATATGGGTAGTAACATCAATCCGTTTTAAGCCTTTCTTCCATGGGGTATCACATTCTTCCCCACTTACAGAATGCAACATCCTTATTGCGAACCCACATTTCCAAAAACTAAGCGATGTGAATCTCGTCACACTTCCGGTTAGGTAATTGCTCTGATACCATTTTGTAACACCCCAACCTGGGTTTGCAAGGGAGCACTGCGTCTTTCCTCATCCACATGGACAGACAACAAGGGGTGGGCCTTATCGAACTAAAAATTGACCCTACACACCAATACGTATCCTTTTGAGTGTGTTTTGTCCTTACTCACGTACTTCCTAAAGGCTCTCGAAAAGAAAGGTGCACTTTATTGTTATGGGTAGTAACATTAATCCTTTATAAGATTTTCTTCCATGAGGTATCACATTGGTTAAGGTGGTCAGTCTGACGATAGAGGTTTCATTTGACTTATCCTAGTAGGTCAACCAGTGTTAAGTCCTGCCTATGGGCCAAACAACCCTATTATGAGGGGTTAAATCATGACATACAGTTTTTCAGGGAAGTTTTCACAATTTTTTATATGTATACAAATTTACAGAATTACAGTAGATATACTATAATACTAGAAGTATGAATAAATAGAAAGCTCAGATATTACAGTTATATTTTAAGCTACGTAGATGCGAGATATACTATCTAATATTTTACAAGCTAACTTAGTTTTAATTACTTATTAGTATATTATTTATGTAAGCTCAGTTGCCACACTCTAGTAATAACATATTTCTTCTTACTGAGAGTTGTCTCATCTTAGTAATTTAACATTTTTCAGGTGAACCAGCTAGACGAGCGGACCAGGTTTAGAGATAGAGGGGATATTATACTGCCCTGTCCAAAGGGTAAGTGGTTTTGGGGGATATGTATTTATCAGTAGTTTTTAGGTGATTTGGTGGAGGATTTTTGGGAAGATATGTATGTAATAATGTTTTGCGAAGATACTGAATTCTGGTATTATAATTATGGGTGTATGATTTTATTTTTCCGCTACATAGGAATGCTATCTTGTGAATGAGAATTTCCTCAGTGCCCAATATAGGGGTATTAGATTAATTTTAATTAAAAAAATGGTATGAATTTTTAGGTTGTTACAATTTGGTATCAGAGCCTAAGTTGTTAGGTTCTATAGACTCTAGAGTACAATGGGAAAAAAAAAATACCAGAATATAGGAATGGATTTTGGAGAAAGATAGAAATTTGGATAGAATAGAATTTCAGTGAGTTAATGTTGGGAATTAGGATGATAATATAAGGTTCTGTTTTATAGTTTGAAAGTAGGAATTTTGGGGTAGTTTCTGTGTTTTTTCCTAGGGTGACGATTTCAAGAAAACCATAGTAAACTATTGACAGTTTCTATTTCCATATGGTAGGACCAGACCTTAAATTAGTAGTAGGAGGTATGAGGGTATTTTGTTAGATTAATGTGAGAATAGCATTGTGAGGTTTGGATTCTCAGAATAATTTGGTGTTATTGTAGGATGGATCTTGGAGGTAGTAGTGCTTACGTTAGCAGAGATGATGGTGCAGGGCCTTCTAGCATGGGCGGCAGGGATTCAAATGTTAATTTTCACAGCATAGCTCAGTAGGTTATGGCTGAGATTGCATGGAGCTTTAGGGAGCAGGGAGGCCCATCTACAGTTCAGGGGTGTACGATAGAAAAGTTCATGTAGATGAATCCTTTAGCATTTTCAGGAGGAGCTGATCTCGCAAATACAAAGAATTGGACGCAAGAGATTGAGAAAATATTGACGGTGCTCCACTGCACCGATGAACATAGGGTCCTCTTATGCCACATACAAGTTGATAGGCGAGGCCTTGAGATGGTGGATGGCTACAAGATTATTAGAGGAATAGAGGCCCATACCAGCAGTTATGACTTGGAGCCGATTCAGGAAGGTATTCTTTGATAGATATTTTCCTGCCACTGTCAGAGAGGCTAAGGTAGTGGAGTTTCTAAATTTGTCCGAGGAAAATCTTACAGTTCGATAGTATGCAGGGAAGTTCATTGAGCTGTCACGCTTTGCCCCCTATGTCGTCACAAATGAAGTTAAGAAGGTGAGGATATTTGAGGGGGGCTTGAGGCAAGAAATATATAAACAAGTGGCAGTTTTGAAGATGCAGGATTTCTCTGAGCTAGTTGATAGAGCCACAGTAGTAAAGGAGAGCAAATAGAAAGATGTCGGAGTACCGAGCTAAAGGAAGAGGCCCACACCTCTGGGTTTTTAGGTGGGTTCTAGTCGAGGCTCATGGAGAGGAGATTAGTACAGAGGATGCCAGAGGTAAATGACGAGATACAGTGGTTCTCAAGGTAGGCAGACTTATCCTATCTGCCCTAGATATGGCCGAAGGCATCTGGGAGAATGTAGAGTGGGAGAGAATGTCTGCTACTGGTGTGGGAGATTTGACCAAATGGCACGATCATGTTAGGGACCACCTGTAACGACCCGAAAAATATTGATATTAAATATTAAAGAGAGAGGAAAATGGTAACAGGAACAAAAGGAGGCAGTAGATTTTGTCGACGACATCGCATTTTGGAGATAATAATAATAATAATTTCAAGGAATTTCCAAGAAATTTGTCAATGAATACAGGGTTTCGTCGACGAGTGCATAAGGAAATTCATCGATGAATACTGGGTTTCATCGATGAGAAACTACCAAGCAAAGAATGGGCTGCTATAAATTTCGTCGATGAATTTAATGAAGGACTCGTTGACGAGGTGATGTGTCTCGTTGATGAATATGGCAGTATAAATAGTGAAAAACCTGAATTTTTACCCATTTAAAGCCCTCCTCTCTCTCTCTCTACGACCCTCTCTCACTTCTCTTTTTGTTTTCGATTTTGTTTCTCGTCGGATCGAATATTTGAGGCTACCACGACGCGCCTGGCGAAGTTCTTTGCAAGTCTTCCGGAGCTGATCGTTGGAAAAGTTGGGTTGGATTTTGTCCCAATCTCAGGGTAAGATATTTTATTCAGTGTTTGCCTTCCCCTCAGTTATAAGAAATGTTGTAGGTAAGAAAATACTGATTTTTTTTTTGGAAAATTGTGTTTTTAGGATGTTAAGTTAGGAACCTTGCGGGTATAGAGCTAGGATTTTATAGGGGTTTTTCAAAGTTAAGATAAGGGAAATAAGTTATGCTAGGAGTTTTCATAATGTTATCAGAGATTTCATAGACATGTATTTATACTCGTTTATTATACAGTATTCATAGAATATGATTTTAAATGCTTGTGTGGCCTGAGTAGATTTTCATGTGATGAAGAAATTTATATAGCTTTTATATCATACTATACTGAATACACAGATATAGACAGTATATACAGTTTATATAGTTTTTCCAGTATATGGGAATACACAGAATATACAAATATAGATTTATATTCACAAAGAGTATACAGAGAAATGAACATGTATATACAACTTTTATTTGAATAGTTTCATGAAACAGATATATGTATATATATATAGATACATACATATACATGTATACAGTTTTACTCAGACCAGTATATATATATATATATATATATATATATTACAGTTTTATACATAATAGTATGTACGGTGTTGTAGCATGCCATGTCTTCCTATTACCATAACATACAGAGTATATAGATAGAGTATACAGATAGATATATAGAGGTAGCATCAAGATGCTACAGATACAGTATATAGAGATTACAGTATTTACAGTACAGAAAGATAGCGTTATGGTAATTTTGGAAACATGATGAAAACAGTAAAAATGTATATATGTATATAGTATCAGATCCCTATGGAAAGATTTTAGACAGATACAGTACAGATATAGATTACAGAGCACGGTATCGTTTCTATATATAGATAAAGTGCAACCACATATCTCAGATAGTGTGTGGGTACCGTCATCCATCCTCAGAGAGGTTGCAGCTCCCCAGTTCACTGGGTGGAGGGGGCTGGTTTGACGAGGTAGTAGCTAGTCCCAATCCTAAGAGTGGATGCAGTTTGGTTGGGTTGAGGTAGTGTAGAGTATATTGACTTATCTAGAGGGCTGACTAGATGAAGTCCCGCCGACGGGCCGCACAACCCTATCATGAGGGGTCAAATCATGACGTACAGAGTCCCAGGGGTATAGCACAGATATATATATATATATATATATATTTATACAGTATTACAGTATATGATGAGTATAGTATGATATTATCAGTATGCAAAGTAGAAAATACAGACGATACAGTATATTTTAAATTGAGAAAGAAAGATATGCTTTACAGATTATTTGTTGCATTACAGTTCAGTTATTATTTAAAAGTATACTTAACTTAGTTGCCACACACTAGTAATAGCATATTTCCACTTACTGAGCATCGACTCATCCTATTACTTTAACATTTTTCAGGTGAGCCAATTAGGCGAGCAGATTAGGCTCGCGGATAAAGAGTATTCTGATTACCCTACTTATAGGGTGAGTTTTGACAGAGTTGTGTATATTTTTGGGTAGATGATGCTGGAGGGGTATTTTTGTATGGCTATGGTTTGTATATACTGGATTCTGGTATTGTATAGTATATATGTGAATGGTTATATGATATGTGTTCTTACTGCTTAGGTATGGATGTAGATACACAGGTAGATATATATATATATATATATATATCTATATATATATATATATATAATATATAGAATTTTGAGGATGTTACACCGACCCACGCACTAGCTCATAGACCATTCTAGGGTGGTTATCTGGTGCCCTGTGGAGGCCAGTAGAGGAACACAACTTCGGCGAGGGTTTATGCACTATTGCCAAGAGATGTAGAGGCTGCCGGAGATGTTGTTACAGGTACTCTTATTTCTTTACCAAGTAAAGTTGTTGTTTTGTTTGATTCAGGTGCCACCCATTCCTTTATGTCATCGAGATATGTTAAACTATCTGGGGTGGAGGCATAGTTGTTAGATGTTGAATTGTTAGTAGCCACACCGATTGGATTAGTAGTGAGGTGTAGGAGAGTACTTAAAAAATTTTCCAGTGGGCATTTAGGAGAAAGTGTTACTAGCCAACCTGGTAGTATTAGATATGCAGGGGTTTGATGTGATATTGGGTATAGACTGACTGACAGCTAACTATGCTAGCATTTGCTACCATAAAAAAGAACTGATCTTTAGACCCCTTGGTAAGCAAGAATTCAGATTCGTGGGATCACATGTGCACGCCTCACCACAATTAGTATCAACTATTCAGGTGAGGAGGTTGCTTCAAGGTGGTTGTCAGGGGTATGTTGCGTATATAAAATTGATGCCAAAAGAAGAATTGAAACAGACTGATATTCCAATAGTCAAGGAATTTCTAGATGTTTTTACAGAGGATTTACCTGGTTTACCACCTAATCGAGAGGTAGAATTTTTTATGGATTTACTACCAGGGTCAGCACCAATATCTAAAGTGCCCTACAAAATGGCTCTAGCTGAACTAAAAGAATTAAAAGACCAATTGCGGGAGTTGTTGGATAAAGGGTTTATTAGACCTAGTGTGTCACTTTGGGGAGCAGTGGTCCCATTTGTGAAAAAGAAAGACGAGACCATGAGGATGTGCATAGATTATAGAGGAATAAATAAACTCACAATCAAGAATAAATATCCTCTTCCTAGAATTGATGATTTATTTGATCAGCTCCAGGGTACCTAGGTTCACTCTAAAATTGACCTTCCGTCGGGATATCACCATGTGAAAGTCAAAGTAGAGGATGTCTCAAAGACAACTTTCCAAACCAGGTATGGGCATAACGAATTCCTGGTAATGCTGTTCAGATTGACTAATGCACTGGCAATGTTTATGGATTTAATGAAATGAGTGTTCTATTAGTACCTAGACTAGTTTGTTATGGTATTTATTGATGATATACTAGTCTACTCAAAGAATTTTGAGGAACATGAGAATCATCTGAGGCTGGTTTCGCAGGTATTGAGGGAAAAGAAACTGTTCGCTAAATTCAAAAAATGTGAATTCTAGTTGATACAAGTCACCTTCCTCGAGTATGTGATCTCTAGGGATGGCATATCGGTTGATCCAAGTAAGATAGAAGCAATAATGAGTTGGGTGAGACCAATGAATATTCAGGAGGTCAAAAGCTTCCTAGGTTTGATAGGGAACTATCAGGATTTTGTGGATGGCTTCTCCAAATTATCAGGTCGACTGGCACGACTCACGAGGAAAAATGTGAGATTTGAATGGACCGACAATTGTGAGCAGAGCTTCCAAGAATTGAAGCAGCGGTTGGTCATTGCACCAGTGTTATCTATTCTATCAGGAGAGGATGGATTTGTTATATACAGTGATGCATCTTTGAAGGGACTTGGATGCGTGTTGATGTAGCGCAGGAGAGTTATTACCTACGCATCTCGGCAGCTTAAACAATATGGAAGGAACTACCCGGTACATGATTCAGAGTTAGCTACAGTGGTGCATGCTCTAAATATTTGGAGACATTATCTTTATGGTGGGAGATGTGAGATCTGCACTGACCATAAAAGCTTGAAATATTCCTTTACTTAGAAAGAATTGAATATGAGAAAAAGGAGATGGCTAGAGCTTATTAAAGATTAGGATTGTACCATTAGTTACCATCTAGGGAAAGAAAATGTGGTGGCTGATGCACTGAGCCGAAAGTCAGTGGGTACAACATTGTCAGCAATGGAGATTCAACATCCAATTCAGATGGACCTAGAGAGGCTCGATGTAGAGCTAGTTGAGGATGGTCACCAAGCATTTATTACCAAGCTGGTGGTATAGCCTACCTTGTAGGAGAGAATTAAAGCTACTTAGAAGAATGACGCAGAATTAGTAGAGCTAATAGATAAAGTGCAAGATGGTTAGAGAAAGGAGTTCAGTATTTTCGAGAATGAAGCTCTGAGGTTTTGTGCTAGACTACATCTCCTTACAGATGCTGAGATTTGGAGGGCTATCTTAGAAGAGGTGCACGGATCTCTTTATATAGTGCATCCTAACAGTACTAAGATGTATCGGGACCTCTAGGAATCATTTTGGTGGAGCTGCATGAAGGGGAAGATAGCTGAATTGGTGGAACAGTGTTTGACGTGCCAGCAGGTAAAGGGGGAGATAGTACAATTGCAGCCACCCCACATTCCCGAGTGGAAGTGGGATTATATATCTATGGATTTTGTCATAGGGTTACCGATGGCACTGTATGGTCGGAACGCCATTTGGGTGATTGTAGATTGGCTGACGAAGACGAACCACTTCCTACCTATTAAAGTTAGCTATCCTATGAATAGACTAGCATACATATATATATATATATATATATATATATATATATTCAGGAGATAGTTCAACCCCATGGATTGCGAGTATCCATAGTTTTAGATCGTGACACACGTTTCACATCACGGTTTTAGAGGAGTTTACAGGAGGCTTTGGGGTCTCAGTTGTCATTCAACATGATATTTCATCCTCAGACTGATAGGCAGACAGAGAGGATGATCCAAATACTTTAGAATATGCTGTGAGCATGTGTGCTAGATTTAGGGGCTAGTTGGACCCAGTATACGCCATTGGTTGTGTTCTCATATAATAACAACTACCAGGCCAGCATAGGGATGACACCATACAAGGCATTATATGGTAGGAGGTGCTGTTCTCCACTATACTAGGATGAAATGAGCAAAAGGCAAATTTGGGGACCAGAATTAGTGTAGCAGGCATACGATAAAACCCGACTTATTAAAGACATAATCAGAGCAACTCAGAGTTTCAGAAAAGATACGCAGATACGCCGCTGGAAGTTGGAGTTTGATGTGAGAGATCTGGTGTTTTTGAAAGTAGCACTGCTGAAGGGAGCTATAAGATTTGGAAGGAAGGGTAAGTTGAGCCCTAGGTTTATTGGCCCATTCGAGATACTAGAGAGAGTGGGTCCAATTACCTATAGGCTAGCGTTACCACCAGTTCTATCTAGAATTCACAACATATTTCATGTTTCCATGTTGAGAAAATATGTTCTAGATTTCTTCCATGTGATTAGCTATGAAGAGATAGAGCTCAGAGATACTTGAGCAAATGAAGAAACACCAGTGCAGATTTTAGAAAGAAAAGAATAGAAGTTGTGCACTAAGAAAATTCCACTAGTAAAGGTTCTGTAGAAGAATCACGTAGTGGAAGAGGTCTCGTGGGAGCTAGAGAAAGAGATACAGCAGAAACACCCACATTTTTTCAGTGGGGATCAATATTAGATAGAGAAGAAACAACAACAGATCAAATAGAATAAGTTTTATTTTAATATCGTTTATATAATACAGAGTAATTGATGTATAAACTATATAGTAGAATATAGGATATGTAGTGTTTTGATTTTGGGAGAATTTTAATTTATGAATATGTTTGTAATCTCATAGAACTCTAATTGTAACCACGGTATTCCTCTGCTACAAGTGAAGGTAATTAACAAAATTAGTAGCAAGTTTTCCTCAAAGGATGGTGTATAGTATAGACAACAAATTTCAAGGAGGAAATTTTATAAGGAGTGGAGAATATATAGACCCAAAAATAATAATAATTAAATAATAGAGAGAAGGAAAAATTTTAAAGGACAAAGTAGGTTTTGTCAATGAACGGCCTGGTTTCATTGATGAACTCCTAGGTAGGTTCGTCGACGAACTCCTATGTAGGTTTGTGGACGAAGTTCAGTGTTCGTCGACGAAGAGATATTGAGAGGGGGTAACTCAGACCCTTCAGTTAGTTGATGAGCTCATTACCTTCATTGACGAACTCCCTTCTTCACCTCGTTGACGAGGCCACATGTCTCGTCGACGAAGCCACGTGGCAATTGCACTATAAATACGCTGAAATCGGGACTCAGAGTGAAAAATCATTTTCTCTCTCTACCCTCGGTTTCTCCTTCTTCTCTCTACAAATTCGGCCCTATTTTTATTTTGTTTGATGATTAAAAGCTACCACAATGATCCTGGTGAGATTCTCTACAACTTAGCCGGAGCAAAATTTTGGTTTGAAGAGTTCAAACACCATCGCAAAATTAGGGTAAGTAGGTTGTTTTAGGGTTTTGTAGTTATTAGGCTCTTTTGAACTTAGATTTCGGGTTAGATGGAAATATACTGGTTCTTGGGTTGATTAAATTAGGGTGTTGTGATTTCAGGGTTGGGTTTTCAAACACTGCAGGCATGGGTTAAGGAGCCCAGCAAGTGTTATCTCAGAAACCTAGGTAAAATGATAAATAGTTTATAGTTTAGAAATGTGAGTGTGATAATTATTCTAGATATTTTTTCTCTCTTTGAGTCTTGATGGGTTAGGACTAGGTGGTACTTTGACTCTCCAAACCTATTTTCATTTTACATATTTCTTTTTAAATAGGAAATCAAATTTCATGTGTCCCTTCTTTTTACACCATACACATGTGGTGTGAGTATAAGTATTGGAGGAGGTACTAACATAGTGTTTTGATGCTCTTACAAAGTACCACATGTATAGGTTCTTTCTTTTCTTATTTTCAATCCCATTATAACTATACCTTCTTTGTCTAAGGTAATCTTTTGTGAGCCTAGAAGCTTGTCTAAGTTTTCTTTGCCCCTAGTAAATGTATGAATGATTTTGGCTGTGTCCTCAATTGTTCTTTCTAGGCCTTGAGTTTTTGAATCTTTCAAGCCTTTGCAAACACCTTGTAATTTTATGAATTCATTGGTCATTGTGTTTGCTTTACACTCAAGTTCTGAAATGAGAAGATCCTTTTTATTTTCACTTGAAATTTGAGATCTTAAGGCATTTAGCTCTTTTTCCAATTTTTCATTCTTATATACTAATTTTTTGATGTTAAAATCATTTTCCCTTTCAACAAGAATTTTTTATTCAAGTTCTTTCAATGATGCCCCATTCTTGTTTCTCAAAACAGTATAGCGTTTAAGTGCTTTAACAAGAGACTTATGAGTTCTAACATATTCAACTTGCAATTACTCATAAGCAGGCATGCTTTCACTAGCAGAGCTATCACATGATTTAGTATCAGATGCATCACTAGAATTATCACATGAATCATTACCAGGATTGTTTGATAAAGTAGAAGGATACGAATTTACCTCATCGTTAGTTAAAGCTATAAAGCACTGTTTTTCTCCTTCAAGATCCAAAGAGCTAGAGTCATAAGGAGTGATCACCTTTTCTTCTACAATTGTTCCATATTTCTTTTCAAGTTCCTCCAATATCACTTTAGCACTATTACATGCCATAACTTCAAAAATAATGTTAGAATATAAAGCATGTAGTAAGGTGTTCATGGCATCAAAATTCATTTGCATTAAGTTCCTATCATTATCATTCAGCTCAATTTAAGACTTAGGAACATCAATACAATCAATGACTTTAACTAGCATACCATCTCCCTAGACAATGACATTCCAGAACCTTCAATTCAAGGCTTTAATAAATATGGAAAATCTAAATTTCCATACGATGAAATTTTCACCGCAAAACACTGTAGGGTTCGTAAATAATCTTCCCTCACAAGATGGGGATGCACCAATACAAGCCATCATGATCTTTTACAAAATAAAGTTTAAGTCTAGGTAACAAGGCTCTGATACCAATTGTTGCAATTGGTGTATTCCCAAAAGGGGAGGGGGGGGTGAATTGGATATTTAAAACTTTTTCCTAGGTTAAACCAGATTCCACAAGCGGTATTACACAAACATAGGGTCTTTTTATGTAATCACAATTCCAATCAAATATTCAAAAAATAAACATAAACATACAGGTGTGGAAAGCAAATTGTAGAAAATAAACTAACCCTAGATATGTTATCGGGGTTCGCCCAATACTGCCTACGTCCCCTTCTTGGCTCACGAGCACAAGGATTCCACGAAGGCTCACTTCATGGGTGGAGCGATACCTAATACAACTAGGTCAAATTAACACAGGGCTGACCTCAACCTTTACAACTAATCCTTTTGGGCTGGATTAACGTCCCCTCAGGCCACGCCTGGAGTACAACAAGTAATCAATACAAATTTCATGTACAATATATGTACTTCTCCAATAAGAAGATTTGTACCAGTACAATCAATACACTACAATATAATAGGATATGATAAGCTCAATGTAGTTTAAATGTCTACTCTTAAAATTAATGCAAGTAAAGTAGTCAGAGTGTGAGAGTGTATGTGTAGGGATCTTTGACTCAAAATAACAATATCAATCACAATGCTCAATATCAAAGATCTGAAATACCTAAGAAAAAATCTCGTAAATGTTTTTCAAAGATAAGCTCACGAGATATTTAGAAAATCAGCTTGTCAAAAAATATTTTCTTCACAACAAAGGACAAGCTTTTGAGATTTGTAACAAGAATCTAAAGACTCGCAAGCTTATGAAAGTTTCCCCACGAAATAGATTTATGGATTAAATCACAGGGTAAAACTTTTGGCTTACTCTCAATAAAAACACAAAATCAATCAACGCAAATAAGAGTGTAAGCTTGTAATGATTGTGCAGATTATCTCAAAAATACTCTCACCAAAGTAGTTTTTGCAAAAGAATGAGAATGGGTGGAGTATGTAAGCTTAAATGTGAAAATAGGGTTCAAGGAATTTTAGAGGATATTTTTCTAGTGATGTTTGCTAATTTGTTACTAATCCATGCAAATGCTGGGGTATATATAGACACCCCAAAAAATATAACCGTTCGGGACCTATTTGGTATTTTTGAGAAAGTCTAAATAGGGTTAATAAAAATTAACCACGTTTTAACCTCGGTAAAATTCAAGCAACCCGAGAAGGTTGATTGAGCATTTTTATGGTTTGATCGACCGGGGTGCATAGTTTGGTCGACTAAGATGAATTTGAATTGATAAGATGGTCGACCAAGATTGAGGTGATTTTAGAGTCTTCGAGGTTCGGTCGACCGAATTGAGTTTGCTTGACCAAACTTGGGTGTTTGGTCAACTAGGCCATTTTTCAAATAGGAGTTCGGTCGACAAGGGCATTGGGATCTCCCCATGTCTCAATTTGGTCGACCAGAGCATTGTAACTCAATTTAAGGTCGGTCGACTAAAGGGTCAAACCGTTGACCCTAAGGAGGTTCGGTCAATTGAATAGTTCTGCATATTGAAGTTCGGTCGACCGAACATGCCAATTTGAGCATTTTGGTCCTATACTCTTTATAAGATTGTCTCTAAGCACATGATAAATAATTCTAAGTTAATAGGAAACTTTTTCATGCAGAATTATGGGTCTTACGGTTATTGTAAGGCCTTTGAGCTTATCTCTCTTATCATGAATGCAATGCATTAAATTATTACAAACCATTGATCTTTAATTATTACAGACCCGAATAAAACTTAATTAAATTACAACAAATAAATGGACTGAGTCATTAGCTTCTTCAAGTCCATACACATCATATTGAAACCTCCAATTGAACCTGCACACAAACTCATTAAACATTAAATACTTGAGTATTTGTCATAATCAAAACAGGGTATGACCTATTAGATCAACAATTATACAATTATACAAATTTTAGTATATGAGTTTTATTTATTAATTGTGTGGCTTGAGTCAGTATTTGTTCAGTACAATATTTATACAATTTTCAGACTATCATGATTTACAGTATTTATGTACAGAAATATGTTTTACCATATTTATAGAATTATGATTTACAATATATACACAAACAGATATTTTACAGTATCAACAAAATACCATGATTCCCAAAATTACAAAACCATAACACTCAAATATTACAGTTTATTCAGTTTGGATATTACAGATCATACTAATAAGATATTACAGATATTTTAGCTCGGATAATACAGTTTATTCAGATCAATTTTACAATGTTATGGTTATACATAATCAAGATGAAACAATAAGATATATATATAGTAGGAACTGATGAATACATTAAGCTTTGTTTATTTCCTTTTTCCTTGAAGGATAAAGCGAAGATCTGGTTTAATTCTCTAAGACCTAACTCTATTTCTGATTGGACTAACATGCAATGTGAGTCCTTACATAAATTTTTTCCTTTTCAGAGAACCTAATTCCTATAGGAGCAAATCAGTCAGTTTATGCAGAGAGACGATGAGACTTTCCAGACTTGTTGGGAAAGGTTCAAAGAGCTGATTAATATTTGTTTGCATCATGGGTTTGAGTCTTGGAGGCTGGTAAATTATTTCTATACTGCCCTCACTCTTGATTGTAAGCAGTTTGTTCAGACTATGTGTAATGGGGAGTTCTTCAGCAAGGAACCAGATGAGGCACTAGCATTCTTTGATTACCTGGATGAAAGTGCACAACAGTGGAATACACAATCTGATTGGGCACTAATGGTAGTGCAACCTCTCAGGGCAATTGGTGGTGGAGGTAGATATGAGGTAAAGGAGGAAACTGATATCCAGGCTCGTATTGCTGCATTAGCTTGGAGGGTAGAGGTTATGGAGTTAGAGAAGGTGAAAGCAGTGAAATCAGTTGAGGTGTGCTCTCTATGCGCCAATTCTAGCCATAAGGCCCAAGATTTTTTGATCATGACGGTAGTGTAGGAGAGTAGGTCTGATCAGATTCAGTTAGCAAATTGGGTTAACAGAGCTCCCAATTAGCCCTTCTCAAACACCTACAATCCGGGATGGAGGAATCACCCAAATTTTTCATGGAGGAATGATCAGGCTGATTAATCTTCTTCATAGTTTCAGCAGCCTCCCCAATCTTTTGCACCACAGTCTTAGCATCCGTATCGGCCACATCCGATTTCTCAACAATACTCACCTCCAGGGTTTCCATCTAATGTTGCACCCGTTCCACCGAAAAGGTCTCTTGAGGATACTCTTTAGCAATTCATACAAATTTAGGCCACAACTAACAATGAACTGCGAGGCGCCATTAATAAGATTAGTACATAGTTGAGTACCTTAGAGACAGGGAAATTTCCAGCGCAGCCTCAGCCTAATCCTCAGGTATATTGGTAGCAACAACATCCAGTGCATAATGTTTTAGGGGATTTTATTGAGACAACAAAGGCGGTCATTACTTTGAGAAGTGGGAAGGAAGTCTCTCGACCCGAGATATGTATTGAGAGGCAAATAGTTGCCCCAACACTGGAAGTTGCATTTGAGGCAGATGAAGGCAAAGAGAAACTAGAGGAAGTAAGCCCAGAATTGAAGAAGTCAGTTGATGTGGAGGCCGAGACTAGTAAGGAGTACTGACCTATGGTACCCTATCCTCAGAGGTTGATAGCGGGTCAGAACAAATACCATACTGAGATTTAGGAGATCTTCAAGCAGGTGAAGATCAATATCCCACTTTTGGATGCCATTCAGCAGGTTCCTTCGTATGCAAAATTTTTAAAGGACTTGTGCACAGTGAAGAGAAAATTGAATGTAAAGAAGAAGGCTTTCTTGACAGAGCAGGTTAATGCATTGATATGGAGTGAAACTCCTCAAAAACTCAGATATCCTGGTTCTCCTACCATCTCTATTATGATCAGTGAATCTCACATTGGGAGAGCTCTACTTGATTTGGGGAGTAGTGTGAACTTGCTACCATTCTCGATATATGAGCAGCTAGGGTTAGGTGAGCTGAAGAAGACCTCTATTGTGCTACAGTTGGCTGACAGATCAGTAAAGGTACCACGGGGTGTTATTGAGGATGTATTGGTTAAAGTCGACAAATTCTACTACCCGGTGGACTTTGTGGTTTTGGATATGCAGCAGCCTATCTCTACCATTTCCCAGGCACCTGTTATACTTGGATGCCCATTCCTTGCTACCTCTAATGCATTAATCAATTGCCGAAGTGGAGTGCTGAAGCTCACATTCAGAAATATGACATTGGAGATGAACGTGTTCAATGCTTGCAAGATGCCTAGTGGTTGTGATGACTCTAAGGTACGTGCAGTTGATGTGATAGATGATTTTGATATTTTAGAGTTGTTATCAGTGTTTGGTTCTAACAATGCATTTGAGAATGACTCTCCTGAGTAGCCTGATGTTTTTGATGAGACAGTTCCTTTGTCTAGAGAGTTGACAGAATCTAAGGGGCAGTGCATGGAGATAGATAGTTCCCCTCGGTTATTAGATGCAGATTATATGAGTAGTTGGCGTAAGCCAACTTTTGAAGCTCTTGACTTACCAGAAGTCATGAAGTCATAAGAAGAAGAAGTCCCTACACTTGAGTTGAAGCCATTACCCGAGGACTTGAAATATGTTTTTCTTGTCCCAAATGAAGGCACATTCCATGTAGTAATTTTTTCTCATCTTACTTTAAAGCAGGAAACTGAGTTATTGTAGGTATTGAGGTAGCATCGAGGAGCAATAGGCTGGACTGTTGCAGACATCAAGGGTATTGATCCTACAATGTGTACTCACAACATCTTTCTAGAAGGAGATGTAAGGCCAATTCGTGATGCGTAGCGAAGATTGAATCCAACCATGAAAGAGGTGGTAAAGAAAGAAGTGCAGAAACTATTAGCTGCTGACATCATCTATCCTATCTCCGACAGCAAGTGGGTAAGCTCGACGCAGGTAGTACCAAAAAAATCTGGTTTAACTATCATTGAGAATGCTAGTGGAGAGTTAATCCCATCTAGGAAAGTAGTGGGTTGGAGAATGTGCATTGATTATCGTAAATTAAATTTGGTTAGCTGAAAAGATCACTTCCGATTACCCTTCCTAGATCAGATACTCGAAAAAGTAGCCGGTAATGCTTTTTATTGTTTTTTGGATGGTTTTTCTGGGTATTGTCAATTTGTCGTAGCACTAGAAGATCAAGAGAAGACTACCTTCACTTGCCCCTTTGGTACTTACGCTTTTCGCAGGATGCCATTCGAATTATGCAATGCACCCACTACTTTCCAGTGCTGCATGATGAATGTTTTCTCTAACATGTTAGATGAGATGTGTGAAATTTTTATGGATGATTTTTCTGTGTTTGGTAAGTGACTGCTATCCTAAAAAGATGTGAAGAAAAGAACTTGTTGTTGAATTGGGAAAAGTGTCAGTTTATGGTAAGTAGTGGTTTGGTACTTGGCCATTTAGTTTCTGAGCATGGTATAGAGGTCGATAGAGTTAAGGTAGGGTTGATTTCCCAATTACTTATCCCTAAGACAGTGAGGGATATTCGTTCTTTCCTTGGCCATGCCGGCTTCTATAGGCATTTGATTCAAAATTTCAGTACTATTGCTAAACCACTGTATTCTTTATTGCAATCTGAGACTGAATTTTTATGGACTGATGCATGCCAACAAGCTTTTGAGACACTGAAAAAATATTTGACCATGGCACCCATTATGCAACCCCCTCGGTGGGACCTACCGTTTGAGATTATGACTAATGCTAGTGATTTTGCTTTTGGGGCCGTTCTTGGTCAAAGAGTTGATAACAAGAATTCTGTCATCTATTATGCAAGTCGTACCTTGAATGATGCTCAGAAAAATTATACTACCACTGAGAAGGAGTTGTTGGCTGTTGTGTTTGCCTTGGAAAAATTTCACTCATATGTCATTGGATCTCCTTTTATTATTTTTACTGATCATTCTGTGTTGAAATATTTGTTGGCAAAAAAAGATGCTAAACCTAGGTTGATTATATGGATTCTACTTCTTCAGGAGTTTGACATCACCATTCGAGATAAAAAGGGAGTAGAAAATGTTGTAGCTGACCATCTTTCTCGTTTACAGCTACCTAATATATTCGTATCCCTTTCTCCCTTAAATGATGATTTTCCTGATGAGCATCCTTTTGTAGTGACGCACGCTCCTTGGTTTGCTGATATTGTAAACTATCTTGTCATTGATCGAATACCAGACCATTGGGTAACTCAGGATAAGCGTAAGTTCCTTGCAGAGGTAAGACACTACTATTTTGAAAATCCATATTTGTTTAAATATTGTTCTGATCAATTGGTTCACAGATGTGTGCCAGATGATGAATTTACTTCTATGATACATTTTTGTCATAGTGGAGCGTGTGGAGGCCACTTTGCGACAAAGAAAATTGTTTTTAAAAATTTTACAAAGTGGACTCTACTGGCCTACTATGTTCAGAGATGTTGAGAGTTTTTGTAAAACCTGTGAGGCTTATCAGGAATTAGGCAAAATCACAGAAAAGAATGAAATGCCTATGTATCCCATTTTGACTCTTGAAATTTTTGACTGTTGGGGGATTGATTTTATGGGACCATTCCCAAACTCTTTTGGGCATTCTTACATTTTAGTTGCTATGGATTATGTCTCAAAATGGGTGGAAGCTATACCTTGTAGAACAAATGACCACAAGGTTGTTATCCGTTTTCTCAATGAGTTATTTGCACGTTTTGGCATGCCCAAGGCGATAATTAGTGGTGGAGGGTTGTACTTTTGTAACAAACTATTTAAAAAACTCATGCAAAAGTATGGAGTGACCCATAAGGTCTCTACTCCATATCACCCTCGGATTAATGGTCAAGCTGAGTTGGCCAATAAAGAGATCAAAATCATACTCGAGAAAATGGTGCATCCTAATCGAAAAGACTAGTCAGAAAAATTTGTTGATGCACTCTGGGCCTATCAAACTGCATTTAAGATGAATTTAGGGATGTCCCCCTATAGGTTAGTTTACGGTAAGACATGTCATTCACCTGTTGAGATTCAGCATCGTGCTTTACGGGCTATAAAATAGATTAACTTTTCACTTGATAATGCCAAGGGATTATGGAAATTGCAGGTATATAAGCTTGAAAAGTCTAGGAGGGAAGCTTGCAACAATGCCCACTTAGCAAAGGAGCGAATGAAGTTGCTGCATGATAGGAAAATCAAAGACAAACAACTTTTCCCTACTCAGCAAGTGCTTCTCTATGACTCAAGATTGCATCTGTTTCTTGGGAAACTGAAGTCACGATGGGGTGGCCCGTACATCGTTGAAAAAATTCATTCTCATGGTGTAGTAGAAATTGTAGATCCAAAGAATGGCAACAGCTTCATAGTCAATGGTCAGTGTCTCAAGCCTTTCATGACTCCATTCGATCCGCATGAGGAGGTCTTGCTTCTGCAAGATCCCAAGGGAGTCCTTTAACCTTTCTCATTTACTCTTTTCTTTTTCTTTTTGTTTTATTTGTTCTTATTTGAATCTTTATTTTCTTTTACTACTTTTTTTGTTGGTTGTGACTCTCTATTGTTCTTTTTTTTTTCTTTTTTCTGCTGGTTTGTTTCCCCCATGCATATCTTTTCCAATTTCTCCTATGCCTTCACATTGAGGACAATGTCTTCTTTTAGTTTTTTTTTTTTTTTTTTTTTTGGGGCCGGGGGGGGGGGAGGGGGGAGCATGTGCAATAGTGTGTTCCATGTGAAAAAAAAATTCAATGTGAAAATTGCATGCGATGTTTGCATGTCAGTTAGGTCCACATTTGGGAAATACTATTATTGAACTTAGAGCATGCTGAATTCCTTATTTCTGAACTGACTTATACCCTTCATATACTTGCATATAACTTAAGAATTACACACTTGAATCAATCATGCGTAGTTTCTCTTTATACGACTTGTAACTCCATGAAAGAATTGATTGGTAGTACACTTATGCTAATCTGACTATATAATTTCTTGTATTTACACAGCATCTCACGAGGCTGAATAAAAACACTCAAGTGATTCATTGCACTTAGGGTTCCTTATGAGCACTGAGAGAACACCCGTGACGACTATGACACCTTGTGAGGTATTGTTGAGCCATTTACCATTCTTTTGAGTTTATGACGTCAGTTCAAAGTTCATGAAACTCAATATTCCTTTTTTTTTTTTTTTCCGGATATTCTTTGTACACTAGTATATGTTTTTGACTTGCAAGCCTAGAGCTGACACCTAGTAGGGAGATAGAAACCTAGGTCTTGTAGTCTACTCAAGATGTGAAGGCTGAGCCACCCCTAGAGATAGACTTAGTTCATGGACTACTGTTCGAGCTCAATTCCCATTGATGGTATAAAGATAACAAAAGAAATGTAAAGATTGTCCTAATTGATCAAGAGAATACAGAAAATGAAGAATAAGCAGGACAAAGAATAGGAAATAAACATGCGCATGAAGTGAAATGCTAATGCCGGCTCCACATAAATATCGCAAAAAGTTAAGGACACGACACATATTTTCCATGTATGAAGATTCTTCAACCAGTTAATGCCTCAGATGTATTCATGACAAGTTTGTGAATAAGTTGATCTAGGGTGGTCTCTGTTGGATATGGCGAGTAGGTGAGAAGATGTTAGGGTGAAGAACCCGACACCTCATAGATAGGTTAGATCTTTTCTAGACTAGTCTACTCCATATACTTAGCATTCGTTCCTTTAAATATATGGGATGTTTGATCGTGACACTCCTTCTCACATATTATGAGTGAACTCATTTTCTTCGAGTGTTCTTGAGGGTATACCAGTTAGGTTGAGTCAAAGTGACCATTTTATAGGTGTCCATTAGTATCCTAGGTGTACTGAGTCACACACATCACACACACCTCGAGAGTTTACCTATTTATACTCGAGCTTATATGACCATATTAACTCTGAATTTTACCGTTGGTTAACCTCATGTGAGTATACTATTCTTGAATGGCATTTAAACGATGAAACTTGCATAAGTGACGTGCTTCGAAGTTGTGTGCATTGAATATGAATAAGCTTGTGTGAAATTCAGTTATGTTTTGTATGTGAAATGGTATGGTTGTGTTGCATGTACATTAATGTCATGTTCATTAGAGTTTATAGTTGTGGGCACTACCCTGAAATTCATTCACGTCATTTGCTATAGACTAGCAAAACGTTAGTTGGGGGGGGTGTGATTACGCGCTAAAACTGCGTAATTAGACATCTTAATCCGAGCATTATGACTTCAATTTTTAATTAAATGTCTAATTACATCCAATATTTTAACAAAGTGCCTAATTTTTCATTTTTGAGTTTTATTGAGCAATTTATAAATTTTTGATAATTTTTTATCGTAGAAAAATTCCTAGGAACCAAAACCGGCACCTGATTGTAATTTACATATAACTTTTCCATCCGAGCTTCGATTGAGACGATTCAAATTTTTGGAGAAAGAGGAAAGGATTATCTACAAATTCTTTGTTTTGAGTTTTGCAAGAAACAAGCTCTAGGAAGGTTGAACGTGACTATGAACACAGAGAACAAAAATAAAGAAAAATCAAAAGAGAAAATATATGTAGTTTGGAAAGATGCAATTGGAAAAGTCAAAGACAGTGGCTTTGAAATGTATATATGCATATGAAATTGGAAAATTCAAAAATTAGTGGCTTGGAAACACAATTTTGAAAAGTCCAAATTTGCGGGTTGTGGGTGTGTGAGTTGTGAAGCAAAGAAGTCAAAGGGACAGCTGGGACATGCATGTGGATTAATACAAAAGAGGTGCGCTGGGAGTATTTTTTTTTAGTGGAGAGGAACATAAGGGTTTTGAAGACACATAGAGGAGAAGGGGAGCAAGGTTATCTCATTGGAGAAGGTTGCACCATACACGAAGGGAAGGTCTTCTTTGTGGAAGGTCTCTTGGGTTCCGCACCGTAGCAAAGAAGAACACAGCAGCTACTGCTACAATGTTGGAGGAGCTCCTCACGGCCATCTTCCATTCTCTCTCTCTCTCTCTCTCTCTCTCTCTCTCTCTCTCTCTCTCTCTCTCTCTCTCTCTCTATTTTGCATTTTAATACTTGTTTAATTGTTACTTTCAGCTGTGTTTTGTTTAAAAGTTTCTATTGGAATTTTAAATTCTTGTTGGGTTAGGATTATTAAATTCAACTTGTCTTCTCTTTTTATTTAATGTCATTGTCGGAATAGATTTAGGTGGGGATTATTCTTATTATCATATTCAGTTTTGTTCTCTTTAAATTCTCTCTTTTCAATTTAAAATATGTTGAGTTATATTTATTTTTTATCTCAGTTTATTTGAAGCTCTTAATTATTATTGTGCTTTAGTATGTTGTTTTCCATTCAAGTAGTTAAAACATTGAGTTTATTTTTGTTCGAATTTATTGTTGGGTTGATTTTAATTTCTGTTCACATTATTGATTTTATTAGTGTCTTCATGTGAGGTTGGTGTTGGGATAATTAGTATGTTTGTTTGGTTTAAGATAATTAGTGATGCTAGGATAATTCCTGTTTACATTTTTTGGGTTTAAGATAATTAGTGTGTTTGTTTATTTCATTGTAGTTCTTCACTTTAAAGTTACTTTAATGATTGTTTAAGTTTAGTAATTTTGCTTGAGTTATTTCTATCAAGAGTTTAGTCATTTTCATTTAAAGTTAGTGTTGAAACTGAATGATTGGTCTGTTATTAGAGTGTTAATTAGTGTGTTGAAATTAAATATTTGTTTAAGTTAATTGAGGTTTTTGCTTTGATTTATTATTGGAATGTTTAATTGGTGAGTTTTTTGGTTGGTTTATGCGTGTTAGATTCACATTTTAGGTTTCGCGTCATTTAATTTCATCCCAAAATCTCAAAAACTTCAAGATTTCAAATTTAGACCATGTTCTGTGAAATTGTTTTTTTTTTTTTTTTTTCTATTTTGCTCTATTTTAGGACTAATCTGCATTCCTCATGGAGACGATCTAGCCTATTTGGGCTAATTAGTACACGTCGTAGCTCCTATACTTGGGATAGCCCTAGTGTTACTCATTTTTAGAAGTGAGTCAAGTTTTTGGCGTTGTTGCCGAGGAGTGCCATAATTAGTTTTAATCTAGTGTTTTTCCATTTATTTTGATTTTTCTCATAACTTTAAAACACACAAATATATATATATATATATTAAAAAAAAGCAAAAAAAAAAAAAAATTTTTGATCATGCTTGACTGTTGCTATGTTGGTGACTGTTTGCTGTTTGGGTTAATGTTTGATGCCTTGGGTTAGAGACATTTCACATAGGCTATACAAACTGTCACCTAATAAATGTAGTAGGTTTCCTGTTTCTGATGTAAGTGAGGACATTGAAATTGATTTGAGTAATCTTTTTTAAGAGAATTTTGAGAAAACCATGGCTGAACCTCCACCTGCACCAGGCACTTTGAATGACTTTTTGCAACCTACACGCACCACTACACCATCCTGTATTGCTTTGCCAAATAATGCACCGAATTTCACCATTAAGCATGGTATGTTGTCAGTAATACCTCAGTTCCACGGGATGGATTCTAAGAGTCCTTATCAACATTTGACCGATTTTGAGTTGGCATGTACTAGCTTCATTTCTAGAGTAGAAACTGATGAATACATTAAGCTTCATTTATTTCCTTTTTCCTTTTTCCCCAACGTTAGTTGGGGGGTGTGATTACGCGCTAAAACTGCGTAATTAGGCATCTTAATCGAGGTATTATGACTTCTATTTTCAATTAAATGTCTAATTACATCCAATATTTTAACAAAGTGCCCTATTTATCATTTTTGAGTTTTATTGAGCAATTTATAAATTTTTAATAATTTTTTATCACAGAAAAATTCTCAAGAACTAAAACAAGCACGTATTTGTAATTTGCATATAATTTTTCTGTCCAAGCTCCGATTGAGACAATTCAAATTTCTGGAGAAAGAGGAAAGGATTATCTACAACTTCTATATTTTTAGTTTTACAAGAAATAGGCTCTAGGAAGGTTGAACTTGGCTGTGAACGTAGAGAACAAAAATAAAGAAAAATCAAAAGAGAAAATATATATATATATATATATATATATATATATGAAATTGGAAAAGTCAAAAATTGGTGGCTTGGAAACACAAATTTGAAAAGTCCAAATTTGTGGGTGGGTGTTGAGTTGTGAAACAAAGAAGTCAATAATACAAATCATATTCTCATATTTCCTCATTTATTGTAGACAATATTTCTATAATCATATTTCATATTCCAAAATATCACAATTTAATATTGCTCAAATGCCACACAATTTATTTGATATTTATATCATAATAATTTTTAGATAAAAATACCATATGTTCATTTTCACATATCAATTCAAATAGTAACTCTAAAAATACTGCTATAATTTATTCATCTTACCTGAGTTACTGAGAGTTTCGTTAAAACCCAAATCTTATGCTGTTACTTGAAACTTAAATCTTACAATTCATGTTTTTCCTAGATTAATTAACTCATTTTCTAAAATAATACCCATATAACCTTCTCTACGATCCATATACCCCAAATTAACATTTAAACTAATATTTAACACCCTCACTTGGTTTTTTGAACTATGACTACGGGTCTCGAAATTATACCTGCGACACTCACCTAAGCCCCGAATTCCAAAAGCCCCACTCAACCTCAGAACACCCAACATTCTAGCATTTCTAAATCAACACGAATTAAATAACAATTAGCCCCTTAATAACCCCCTTATCCCAAATTTGGGGTTATACCTACGACGACCTCACGAGAAATCCGCTTCTCTAGATTTTTAGAGAATTATTTTATAGATTCTCGTGGTGGTGTCCGATCATCTATTGGGTTTAAGATTTACAAGAAATTAAGGTAAAAGTGAAAATTTAGCTTACCCCAGGAGATACGCCTACGCCGCTCTTACCACCAATTCGCTCTGGTAGAAATTACGGCAGTGAAAAATGGAGTCTAGTGGTATTTCCTAATTTTCAATCGGGCGAGCATCCGTTAGGAAAATGAGGAGAGAGGGAAAGAGAACGAGGAGTGAGAGATGAGGGGATCTGTCGGGGGGGGGTGCTTCTGCGTAGCCTCCTGTCTAAATTCAAAATAAGATGCTTCTTGAAGCTTTTGCTTCAGGAAGCTTTACTTTTGTATATTATACATTATAATTTATATTATATAATATTAATATATTATATTATATTATTTAAATAATAATTATTTATTTTATTTTATTTAATTTTAATTTTTAATTTTTAAATTTATTTATTTATTTTATTTATTTTATTTTTATATATATTTTATTTTATTTTTGAAATCACCCCACTAATCTTGTAGAACCATTTTTTTTTTTTGGGTTATTACACTAACACATAGGCCTGAGGCATATCTTCTAGTATATGTATGGTCCTCTCTATTTCTTCATCGGTTTCAGGATGAAATGTTGTACTGAATGTCAATTGAGATCTCAAGGCTTTCTTCAAACTCTTTCAAAATTGAGATTTGAATTGTGGGTCCTGGTTAGAAATGATGGACACTAGCATGCCATGCAGTCTAACTATCTCCTGTATATACATCTCTACCAATCTACCCATGGAATAGTTAACTCTGATAGGAAGAAAATGACTAGTCTTCGTCAATTGGTCAACGACTATCTAGATAGCATTCTTCCTATGAAGTGCAGGCGGTGACCCCGTGAAGAAATCCATATAAATGTTCTCCCACTTCCATTTAAGGATGTGAAGTGGTTGCAACGGTACCACCGGTCTCTAATGCTCAGCCTTCACTTGTTGACAAGTCAAATACTGTTCTACATATTGGGCAATTTTTCTTTTCATATTGCCCCGCTAGAAAGATACCCATAAATCCCTGTATATTTTTGTGCTTCCTAGATGTACTGTATATAGGGAATGGTGTGCCTCTTCCAAAATAATCATTTTAATTCAGCGTCATTAGGTACACACAACCTACTACAAAACCTCAAAGCTCCGTCATCTGAAATATTAAAATCGGCTCCTTGTCCACTCTGCACTTTATCTCTAATCTTTACCATTTATGCATCTTACATCTGTGTAATCTTAATTCTCTCTAGCAAATTCAGCTGATGTATGAGATTAGTAATAAATTCCTGATCATTTCCCTCTACTAGCTCCACACCAAGTCTTTTTAAATCCATTCTAATATGATGTTGCACAACCACTACTGATACTGAGGCACTTCTTGACTTTCGGCTCAAGGCCTCAACTACCACATTAGACTTTCCTGGTTGGTAACTGATGGTGTAGTCATAATCCTTTATCAATTCCAACCACCTCCTTTGCCTCATATTCATCTCCTTCTGCATGAAGAAATATTTCAAACTCTTATGATTTGTAAATATTTCACACTTCCCACCATACAGATAATAATGCCTCCAAATTTTCAATGCATACACCACTGCAGCCAACTCCAAATCATGCATAGGGTAGTTCTTTTCATATTCTTTACGTTAACGAGGAGCATATGCCATAAATTTTCCCTACTGCATCAAAACACACCCTAGCCCTTTCTGTGACGCATCACTATAAATCACAAAACCATCACTTCCTGATAGAATGGTCAAAATGGGAGCAATAATGAGTCGTTGTTTCACTTCTTGAAAACTCTACTTGCAATCATCGGTCCATTCAAACTTTATATTCTTCCTCGTCAACAGTGTCAGAGGACCCGATAGTTTAGAGAATTCCTTCACAAACCACCGATAATACCCTGCTAAACCTAAGAAACTTTTGACCTCCTGAAAATTTTTCAGTCTTACCCAGTCCACTACCGCCTCTATCTTGTTTGAATCCATAAAGATACCATCCTCGGATATCACATGTCTGAGGAATGTAACTTGTTCCAACCAGAATTCACACTTTTTAAATTTGGCATACAACCCCTTTTCTTTCAGTACTTGAAGAACCATCCTCAAATGATCTCCATGCTCCTTGGGTCTCTTTGAATAGACCAGAATATCATCAATGAAAATCACTACAAACTGGTCCAAGTATTCATGGAAAACCCTATTCATCAGGTCTATGAATGCAGCAAGAGCATTCGCCAGTCCAAATGACAAAACCAAAAACTCATAATGGCCATACCGAGTTCGGAACGCTGTCTTTAAAACATCCTCTACCTTGATTTTCACTTGATGATACCCACATCGAAGATCAATCTTTGAGTAAACCCATGTTCCCTAGAGCTGATCGAATAAATCATCAATACTAGGAAGAAGATACTTATTCTTAACTGTCACTTTATTTATCTCCCTGTAGTTGATTCACATCCTTATCGTCCCGTTTTTCTTTTTCACAAATAGAACTAATGCTCCCCAGGGAGACACACTAGGTCTGATAAACCTCTTACCCAGTAATTGCTGCAATTGTTTTTTTAACTCTCTCAACTCTGATGGAGCCATTCTATAGGGGGCTTTAGAAATCGGTGCCGTTCCTGAGAGTATATCAATAGCAAATTCAATCACGCGGTAGGGAGGCAACCCAAGTAAATCCTCTAGAAATACATTAGAGAATTATCTCACAATTGGTATATCTTCAAACTTCAACCCTCCCTCGAGTGCTTCCCTTACTCAAACTAAATACCCCTGGAATCCCTCCAAAAGTAACCTCCTTGCTTGAATAGCTGATAATAATTGTGGTGAGGAGTGCACACACGACCCCAAAAATCTATACTCCTGCTCCCCTGGAGGTCTGAATACTTCCTCTTTCTTATGACAATTGATACTGGCATAGTTGGCAGTTAGCCAGTCCATTCCCATAATCATGTCAAACCCATGCATTTAAAATACCACTAAATTGACTCATAGCATTTTCCCCTGAATTTCCACTAGACAGTATTTGAGCACCCTTCTACATATCACTACTAATCTTGTTGGTGTGGCTATTGATAATTTAGTGTCTAGCATTTGAGTTTCTATCCCATATAACTTGATGCACCACAGAGATATAAAAGAATATGTGGCCCCTGAATTTGAAAATATAGAAATGATACCTGTCACCATGTCACCGGCCGCCTCTACATCTCCCGATGTCAGTGCATAGACTCATGCCAGGGTGGCATTCCTATACTGGTTGCCTAGTGGTGCTTGGTTGTTTCCCCAGTAACGATTAAGAGCAGGTGCATTAGTTAGTGGCGCATGACAATGTAATGACCTGCTTAATTTTCATATATTTTTTTTCTTAAATAATACAAATCAATATAATAAATCCAGCAGATAATAATCTACCTGAACCCGTGGGCACCAAGGATATATCAAAAACACAATGCGGAAGCCTAAGTAGAAGGAAACATAAAATCATAATATTATAAATACAAAACCATCCATCTCAATACTAGAGTTATTGCATCTATTATATTTAGGTATATACATTCCAAAAAGAAAATCCTAGGAACATTTCCCACAAAATCCAACTGTTCCCTCTCCCTCCCCCCCCAAACTTACCCTTAAGAGAGGGCAGATCAATAGTACTATCTCAGTGGAGCTTTATCCGCTCTCCTATCAGGGGCTCCTAAAAATTTCATGTAATTCAGAGTGAGACACCTCTCAGTAAGGGAAATAAATTAATACTAGTGTGTGGCAATATGAGTATTTCCGTGTTCTATATAAAATCATACATAAACATATTAGTATAACTGTCAATATCCTATCTGGGAAACATATATTCTCATATCATGGAAGAACATATAGGATTTTCATAAGCATAATTTATCTCATACAATATAATACGAAAACAACCCTAGTAGGTTAGCTGGTTGTTGTCATGTATTACCCCCACATGACTGGGTTGTGTGGCCCGAAGGCAGGACCTGACAACGGTTGGCCAACCACTGCCAAGTCAATAGTATAGTATGTAAGTCCGATGGGTCTGCTAGACCTAGTCCGTACACCAGAGGCGCTCACACTTTTTAAAACCACATCGACCATCCAACCTCACACTACTCTGTACAACAACGTTAACACAAATATCATGATAAATCATGAACACATAGCATCGGTACTGTGCAAGTGCTAGCCTAAACCAAGCCAACTAAGTTCTGATAACATATAGCATATAATGAAACTGTGATACATGAATATTTCATACCATTAATTACCAAATCAATATCATCATATCATTTTGCATATATACGTATATCATGAAAATCATCAGCTCGTACGCTGGTATTTCATATTTTACCACAGCTCGGCTCGTACGCCAACAAATCATATCCATAGCTCGGCCCATACGCCAGCAAACATATCCACAAACTCAGCACATACGCCAGTAAACATATCCATAGCTCGGCCCATAAGCTGGCCAACATATCCATAGCTCGACTTGTGCACCGGCAAACATATCCGTAGCCTAGCCCGTACACCGGCAAACATATAAAACTCTCGTCCCACACACCGGGTTTTCATTATACAAAATCTATATCTTTTTCCATATTCCCATAAAATAGTATTTCATTATAAATTCTACTCATGCCACACGAAACAGATTTTATACATATTTAAACATATCATCTTTTACAGCAATATTTCTGATTACGCACCGAAATTGTGTAATTGGACGTTTAACCCGAGCTTTACGGTTTATATTTTTAATTAAATATCTAAAATTTTCCAATATTTTAATAAAATGCCAAAATCATCATTCTTGAACTTTATTGCACTATTTATGAAGTTTTGGTAATTTTTTGTTGCAGGAAAATTCCCGAGAATCAAAACCGACACCTGTTTGTATTTTATGCATAACTTTTTCATCTGAACTCCGATCAAGACAATTCAAATTTCTGGAGAAAGACGAAAGGATCATCTACAATGTTTGTGTTTTGAGTTTTATGAGATACGAGCTCCAAAAAAGTCAGATTTGCGATGAACATAGAATGAAAAAAATAAAAAAAATATAGCAATTCGGGTTTCCTATTCGGGTCTAGGGCTTTCCCCCCCTATCCTATTTAACCCTTCTCTTTCTCTTCCTGCGTAGGCAGCCCCCATGGCTCCCCATTCTCCTCTTCTCCTTCTTCTTCTTCTTCTTCTTCTTCTTCTTTAGTTTGTTTTTTTTTTTGTTCTTTTCAATTCTGCTTCTCTCCCCTTGTCTCTCTTCCTTCCCTTTGTCTTTCCTCCCTCACTCTCCCCCTTTCCTCTATTTTTCTTGGCATCCTCTGCCCTTTTGCAGTACGGCCAGCCTCCTCCACCATCTTCAGTAGTCCCCAAGCACAGCAGAACACTAGCCGACTCCATAGCAGGACCACCAAAGCGCAGCAGCAACTTCTCCAGCACAGCAGCAACTTCACGGCTCCGTGAATTTGTTTCTCTCTCTCTTTTTTCCTTTCTTTCTTTCTTTTATTTACTTTTCTTTGAATCTTAGAATATTGAAGAAAGTTTAGTTTTTTTTTTTTAATGTTATTGGAGTTTTCTTTCTTTTGTTTAAGTTGAGTAATGTTGAGTATTTCATTATTGTTAAATTAATCTCTTTGTTTATCTAATTGATAGTTATTTTAATTTAGCATTCTTAATTAAATTCAGATATTTTTTTTGTCAAAATTCGATTTAGTTAGGGTCTATGATTAGTAAAGGTTGTGTTTTTATTGTGTTTCGGTATTGTTTACGTTTTTTAAATTTTCGTTGAATTCACGTTTGCATTTAAATTGTGAGTCTTGATTTGATCTTTTAATTGTGCTAAAGGTTCGATTTTTAGTAGGTTCGGTTTTTTTTTAGTATGTGTCTAGTTTAGTTTCCATTGTGTGTTTTTAATTCCATGTTCTAGGTTGCCATTTTTAATTAACGCGTGTCCCAGTGTTTCCTTAAGTAGACTAGGGTTTTCATTATTATTATTTTAATTCCATGTTTAAAGTTTCCATTTTTAGTTAGTATGATCTAGTGTTTCCTTAAGTAGACTAGGGTTTTCATTATTGTTATTTAATTCTGTGCGTGATAGTTTTAGGACTTTAATTTGTGTTTTTATTTAAGTCTCCACAATCTTGAAAACCCGAATCTGAACTGAGTTCAGAATCTTTTTAATTTCGATTGGAAGAAAGTAAAATCTGAGATTAAAACGCATTCCCTGAGGAGACGATCTAGCCCTTAGGCTTAATATTACACGATAGAACTCCTATACTTGGGATAGCTTCCGAGCTGCTCATTTTTTGAGTGAGTCAAGTTTTTGGTGCCGTTGCCAGGGAATGTCGGTCTTAGTCTCAAATTTGCGTTTTTCCCGTCATTTTTGTTAGTTTTATGAAAAAGAAAAAAAATAGAAAACAAAAACAGAAAAAATTTTGAGTTTTGAAAAATGGCTGCACCTGCACTACGCACGATAATGGACTTTTTGCAGCTTGAATATGCTACTGCATCCTCTTCCACTATTTTGCCTTATGATGAGCTTAATTTCATGATGTAGCGTGGGAGGACATCACTGCTACCCGAGTTCTATGGGACGGAATCTGAGTGCCCATATCAGCACTTAGCAGAGTTTGAATTAACCTGCAACATGTTTTTCTCTCATGATAGAGCTGACGAATCTACTAGACTGAATTTATTTCTTGCTACTTTGCAGGATAGGGCACTGATTTGGTTTCATTCTATGAGACCTTATTCTATCACTAATTGGATTGATATGGAGCGTGAATTTCTGCATGCATTTTGTCCCTCACAGAAAACTCAATTTTTGCAGGAACAGATTCTTAATTTTGTGCAGCAGGATGACGAGACATTTTGGGCTTGCTGGGAGCGATTCAAGGATCTACTAAGCACTTGTCCACATCATGGGTTCGACTCATGGAGGTTAGTTGACCGTTTTTATACTGCTCTTACCCCTGATTGCAAGTGTTTTGTCCAGACTATGTCTAATGGAGAGCCCGTCAGCGAGGATCCAGATCAGATATTATCATTCTTTGATTACTTAGTTGACAATGTCCCACAGTGCCACACACGATACACTCAGGCACCCATGACTGCACATCCTATCAGCACAATTAGTGGTGGTGATGCATATGAACCACCAAACTGCCCGGATATTCCTCCGTCTCAATACCAACCACCACAGATCTCTCCAAGCTGTATGCCGTCAGAATTTCTAGAGGATAGCATAACTCAGATGGCGAACATGCTCCAGCAGTTCATGCAAACTCAAGTCGATCATAATAATGAATTGCGGGACACCGTTCATGCGATAAGCACGCAGATGGACATCTTAGAAAACGAAGAAATGCCCATGGAACCTCAGCCTAGTTCTCAAGAGTACCAGCAACTGCAACGACAAATATATGATGTTTCTCTTGAGACAACAGAGGCCACCATCACCTTCAGTAGCGAGAAAGACGATCCCCAATCTGAAATGCTCATCGCCGGGCAAACAGTTGTCCCAGTACCGAAAGTCATGGCTGAACCAGAAGAGGTCAAAGAAAAATTAGAGGAAACGGGGCTAGAAGCGGAGCAGTTAGTTGATGAGGAGACTGATACTCATACGGAGTACCAACCTGTGGTACCTAATACTCCAAACTCAGAAACCATAAAATCGTCACCCCCACTTGAATCAGATGTTAAAGAGCCTAATGTGGATGCAGACTCTTGCAGTGGTATGATGATATGTACACCCGATAAACAGGGTGACCAGTCTGGTGAGCTTATAATTTTCAAAGAACCAGGTAAAACCTTTAATGTTAATACTTCTGAAGAACTACAGGTAATTGCTCCAATAACTTCCCATCACACGTTAGTTCGTAAAGAAGCAAATTTCCTAAAAACGATGTTGAATAAAGACCCTTTCTTGTCAACACAAGAGGGTCGACTTGCACACAAATTGTTTGGTATTTTGACATGCATTAATTTATCTGAGGTTGATTTTCGTGTAGGTTTGAAGACTGATCGATTTTGGTGACTCAAATTTGGAGACCCGCCGATGCAATTAATAGACCTGCAGCCACCAGACAAAATTCCTCTAGAGCCTCCGCCAAGACAATTGTGATGTTTTTCTTTTCCGTATTTTCCTTTTATTTTATCTTATTTTATTTTTTATTAGTTTTCAGGACCATTTTCTCGTAGTTCGATTTTTGTTATTTCGCCACTCAAGTACGCTTTACTTTTCCCGTGCACAGTCCTTTCCATTTCCCCTATGCTTTCACATTGAGGACAATGTTCCATTTTAGTTGGGGGGGATGAGCATTCGCATGTAACACTGTGCACGTACAAGTACCGGGTTTTATATTTCAAAAATAACAAACCAAAAAAAAATAAAAAAAATAAAAAAATCAAAATCAAAAAGAAAGAGAGAAAGAAAGGAGGAGCACTGAAAGATTACATTGCATTATGCCATGCTTAACACTGACTCATACCTTTTGCATACTTGCATATAACTTATGAATGACACATTTAAGTCAATCATGCGTAGTTTCTCTTTATATGATTTTATAACTCCATGAAGAATCGATTGGTAGTACATTCGTGTTAATTTGACTATATAATTTCCTATATTTACACGGCATCTCACGAGACTGAATAAACACATTCACGTGATTCATTGCACTTAGGGTTCCTTGTGAGCACTAAGAGAACACCCGTGGAGACTATGACACCATGTGAGATATCATTGAGCTATTTATCCTCCTTTTGAGTGTTAATATTAAATCAGAGTTCACAGAACTCAATTCTATTTTTTTTTGGATGATTTCTTGTACACTAGTCTTTGTTTTTGATTTTCTAGCCTAGAGGTGACACCTAGTGGGGAGATAGAAACCTAGGTCTTGTAGCCTACTCAAAATGTGAAAGTTGAGCCACCCCTAGAGATAGATTTAGTTCATAGACCACTATTCGAGCTCAATTCCCATTGATGGTTTGAAGATTACAAAAGAAGTGTTATGATTGTCCTAATTGATCAAGAAATGACAAAAAATGAAGAATGAGAAAAAAAAAAAGAATAAGCAATACACATGCGCATGAAATGAAATGTCAATGCCGGCCCAAATACATATCACAAAAAGTTAAGGACGACACATGTTTTCCACATATGAAGATGCTTCAACTGGTTAATGCCTCAGATGTATTCACAATAAGTTTGTGAATAAGTTGATCTAGGGTGGTCTCAGTTGGATATGGCGAGTAAGTAAGAAAATGCTAGGGTGAAGGACCCGACACCTCATAGATAGGTTAGATCCTTTCCAGACTAGTCCACTCCATATACTTAAAATTGTTCCTTTTGATATGTGGGATGTTTGATCGCGACACTCCTCCTCACATATGACGAGTGAACCCATTTTATTTGAGTGTTCTTGAGGGTATAACAGTAAGGCCAAGTCAAAGCGACCGTTCTGTAGGTGTCCACTGGCGTCCTAGGTGTACTGAGTCACACACATCACACATACCTCGAGAGTTTACCTGTTTATACTCGAACTTATATGATTGCATTAACTCTAAATGTGCCATTGATTAACTTCATGTGAGTATCCTACTCTCAAATCACATATAAACGATGAAACTTGCATGAGTGACGTGCTTTGGAGTCGTGTGCATTGAATATGAACGAGCTTGTGTGAAATTCAGTTATATTCTTGTATGTGAAGTGGTATAGTTATATCGCATGTGCATTGATTTCATGATCACCGGAGTATGTAGTTGTAGACACCACCCTGAGATTCATTCACGTCATTTGCTAGAGACTAGCAAAACGTTAGTTGGGGGGTGTGATTACGCACCGAAACTGTGTAATTGGACATTTAACCTGAGTTTTATGGTTTATATTTTTAATTAAATATCTAAAATTTTCCAATATTTTAATAAAATGCCAAAATCATCATTCTTGAACTTTATTGCACTATTTATGAAGTTTTGGTAATTTTTTGTCGCAGGAAAATTCCCAGGAATCAAAACCGACACCTGTTTTTATTTTATGCATAACTTTTTTTTCTAAACTCCGATTGAGACAATTCAAATTTTTGGAGAAAGAGGAAAGTATCATCTACAACTTTTGTGTTTTGAGTTTTGTGAGATACAAGCTCCAAAAGAGTCAGATTTGCGATGAACAGAGAATGAAAAAAATAAAAAAATATAGCAATTCGGGTTTCCTATTCGGGTCTAGGGCTTTCCCCCCCTATCCTATTTAACCCTTCTCTTTCTCTTCCTGCGTAGGCAGCCCCCATGGCTCCCCATTCTCCTCTTCTCCTTCTTCTTCTTCTTCTTCTTCTTCTTCTTCTTCTTCTTCTTCTTCTTCTTCTTCTTCTTCTTCTTCTTCTTCTTCTTTAGTTTGTTTTTTTTGTTCTTTTCAATTCTGCTTCTCTCCCCTTGTCTCTCTTCCTTCCCTTTGTCTTTCCTCCCTCACTCTCCCCCTTTCCTCTATTTTTATTGGCATCCTCTGCCCTCTTGCAGTATGGCCAGCCTCCTCCACCATCTTCAGCAGTCCACAAGCACAGCAGAACACTAGCCGACTCCATAGCAGGACCACCAAAGCGCAGCAACAACTTCTCCAGCACAGCAGCAACTTCACGGCTCCGTGAATTTGTTTCTCTCTCTCTCTTTTCCTTTCTTTCTTTCTTTTATTTACTTTTCTTTGAATCTTAGAATATTGAAGAAAGTTCTGTTTTTTTTTTTTAATGTTATTGGAGTTTTCTTTCTTTTTGTTTAAGTTGAGTAATGTTGAGTATTTCATTATTGTTAAATTAATCTCTTTGTTTATCTAATTGATAGTTATTTTAATTTAGCATTCTTAATCAAATTCAGATATTTTTTTTGTCGAAATTCGATTTAGTTAGGGTCTATGATTAGTAAAGGTTGTGTTTTTATTGTGTTCCGTTGTTGTTTACGTTTTTTAAATTTTCGTTGAATTCACGTTTGCATTTAAATTGTGAGTCTTGATTTGATCTCTTAATTGTGCTAAAGGTTCGATTTTTAGTAGGTTCGGTTTTTTTTTAGTATGTGTCTAGTTTAGTTTCCATTGTGTGTTTTTAATTCCATGTTCTAGGTTGCCATTTTTAATTAACGCGTGTCCTAGTGTTTCCTTAAGTAGACTAGGGTTTTCATTATTATTATTTTAATTCCATGTTTAAAGTTTCCATTTTTAGTTAATATGATCTAGTGTTTCCTTAAGTAGACTAGGGTTTTCATTATTGTTATTTAATTCCGTGCGTGATAGTTTTAGGACTTTAATTTGTGTTTTCATTTAAGTCTCCACAATCTTGAAAACCCGAATCTGAACTGAGTTCAGTACCTTTTTAATTTCGATTGGAAGAAAGTAAAATCTGAGATTAAAACGCATTCCCTGAGGAGACGATCTAGCCCTTGGGCTTAATATTACACGATAAAACTCCTATACTTGGGATAGCTTCCGAGCTGCTCATTTTTCGAGTGAGTCAATTTCCCAAACATAAAGCATATATAAATATATTTATTTTTCTTAAATTAGATGATGTAATAACATATATACATTTTCATAAAATAATTAGCTTAGTTTATCCCCTTACTTTATTCCTGAGAAGTCCCTAAGATAAACAGTGCTACACCCGCAGGGTTCCCTGATCAATACTCTAAAAATGACATTCCCAAGAGCTAAACTTCATTATTTCTACACGTACTATGCTTTCTACAATTGTCAAGAAGTCAAATATTGAGTAGAAAGCCTTACCCTGGATTTAGGATGGATTCCAAACGAGCCCCACCAACGATCTACTCCGACAGATATGCATAAAACTTTCTTAGGAGTGTCATGGTGGCTTTGAATCATTGAACTGACGATAGATAGGCCCAAAATATTTGAGAGAAGTGAGAGAAACCGAAGGGAGTGAGAGAGAGAGTTTCTGTGGCCAAATTAAGCTAAAAATTCGCGTTTAACACTCTTTATACATTGGTCTTCGTCGACAAGCCACATCACCTCATCGACAAGGTCAAGAAGACAGTTCGTCAACGAACTCTCCCTTCGTCGACAAAATTCAAAATCACCAAAATCCTCTTTTGGTATTTTCTCATCGACGAATTACACCCTCGTCAACGAGTCCATAATGCTGTATCATCGACAAAGGCTGCTATGCCCCCTTTTTATTTCCTTTTTTTCCCCTTTTTATTATTATTATTATTATTACCCTTATTCTTCGGGTCATTATATTCTCCCCTCCTTATAAAATTTCTTCCTCGAAATTTGCTACCCATATAATTCATCCTCCCTTAAAGAAAAGTGGTCTACTTATTTTATTACTTACCCTCACGTATGGCGGAGGAATACCATGGTTACATTCCGAGTCTTGGGAGATTACATATACAAAAGAAAATTCTCCCAAAACTAAAATTCTACTTACTAACTAAACTTTTACATGTACCTGCAAAAGAAATATCGCCTATTTTCATACATTTTAATTGTTAAATTCCTTAGAATAGCTGTAGATATTTCTGCTTCATCTGCTCCTCGGACTCCCAAGAAGCTTCCTCCACTGCATAATTGCTCCACAAAAATTTTACCAAAGAAATCTTCTTGTTACATAACTCCTGCACTTTCTTATCCAGAATCTGTATTGGCACTTCCTCATACACTAGTGAATTATTGAGCTTTAATTCACCATAGCTGATAATATAAGAAGGGTTTGGGACATATTTTCTCAACATAGATACGTGGAATATGTCATGCATCCTGGATAATATAGGTGACAAAGCTAGCCTGTAGGCCACCGGCCCCACTTTCTCTAGGATCTCAAATGGACTGATAAACCTAGGGCTAAATTTACCCTTCTTCCCAAATCGCATAACCGCTTTTAACGATGCTACTTTCAGAAATACATGATCCCCAACATTGAATTCTAATTCCCTACGGCGGTTATTAGCATAACTCTTCCATCGGCCCTGAGCTGTACCGATCCTCTCTCAGATGATTCAAACTTTATCACACGCTTGTTGTACTAGCTTTGACCCCATAACTCGCCGCTCACACATCTTATCCCAAAACAAAGGAGAATGACATCTCCTACGATACAGTGCTTCAAATGGTGTCATGCCAATGATGGTCTGATAATTGTTATTATATGCAAATTCCACCAGCGACATGAACTAAGTCCAACTACCCCCAAAATCTAATACACACGCTCGAAGCATATCTTCCAACATCTGTATTGTCCTCTCAGTCTACCTGTCTGACTAAGGATGGAATGTCATATTAAATGATAACTGAGAGACCCTAAAGCTTCCTACAAATTCCTCTAGAAACGTGATGTGAAATGTTGGTCTTGATCTGACACTATGGATATAGGCACTCTATGAGTACGAACTATCTAAATATCCGCTAAACGGCTAAGGGAATTGCTGATATTGATAGGCAAAAAATGGGCGGTCTTAGTAAAACAGTCAACAATCACCCAAATGGCACATTCTAACCGTGTAACGCCTTCGGTAGTCCTGACACAAAATCCATAGATATATGACCCCACTTCCACTCTAGGATAAATAACGGCTGCAACTGCCCTGCCTGCCTCTGGTGCTCAGCTTTTATCTGCTGACATGTCAAACACTGGGCTACATACTCAGCAATTTTTTTCTTCATACCACTACACTAATACGACTCTCATAGATCCCTATACATCTTCATACTACTAGAATGAACTGTGTACAAAGATCTGTGAGCCTCCTCTAAAATAGTCATCCCGATCTCAATATCGGCAGGAACGCATAATCTGGAATGGAATCTCAAAGCTCCGTCATCTATAATACTGAATTCTTCCCCCTGACCACTCTACACTCTACCCATCACCTCTGCTAATTCTGGGTCCTCCTTTTAAGTAGCTTTAATCCCTTCCTCCAAAGTAGGTTGCACCACTAAACTGACAATGTGAGCCTGAGAACCACTCTAAACTAATTTGAAGCTGAGTCTTTCCAAATCCATCATGATCAGATACTAGATCTCCATAGTCGCCAACGTTGATTCCCTAGACTTCCTGCTCAATGCATCAGCTACCACGTTTGCTTTCCATGGCTGGTAACTGATAATGTAATCAAAATCCTTAATAAGCTCCAACCATTTTCTCTGCCTTATATTCAGTTCCTTCTGAGTGAAAGAGTACTTTAAACTTCTGTGGTCGGAAAAGATCTCACACCGCTCGCCATTCAGGTAATGCCTTTAAATCTTCAATGCGTGTACTACTGCTGTAATGACCCAAAATTTTAATAAATAGGAAATATAATAAATGAAATGAATTAATGGGTAATAAGGGATAAAGGAAGATTTAAGAAGAAAAAGTAGGCCTCGTCGACGAATGTCCTGTATTCGTCGACGAGTGTCCTTCTAAGCTCGTCAACAAAGTTTGTTACTCGTCGATGAAGAAATCCCGAGAGAGAATTTTGGAAACCCTGAATTTCGTTGACAAAGGTATCTTCTCGTCGACGAAACCATGTGTCTCGTCGATGAAGCCCTACATATAAAAAGGGTTTTTCTTCATTTTTCAGCATGAATTCTCAAACTCTCCCTCCTTTCTCTCTCTTTCTCTCTCTCTCTCTCTAAAAAACAATCCCTCAACCTTCTCTCTTTAGTTTTGGGCCGATTTTGACTCAGTTTGACGATTTAGAACTACCATGAGGTTCGTAGGATCATTCTCTTCAAGGCTGTAGGAGTCGATTGTTGGTTTGAGGGGTTTGGGAAACATCCCAAAATCAGGGTAAGTGAGTTATTTTGGGATTTCCTTAACGAATGTTGTTAAATGGAGCCTGGGAAGTAGTAAATAGGTGTTTTTCTTAAGATTTAAGTTATTTGGAATTTATTTTAATTAAACTAGGATTTTTGGATTCAGGGTCCAAGTGAACGCTACGGGAATCGATTCAGGGATCCTACCAGTGTAGTTTGAAGTCAGGTAAGGGGGAAATTTATGTATTAAATAAGATTTTCCATGAATTAAAATGAATTACGTGATATTTATGTATATATGTTTTCATGTGGGTTTAAAATGCTAGTCGTGAAATTTATGTATTCTGAACCTTGGATTGTTTATATAGCTATGTATATGTGAAAATAAACAAATGAAAGTGAAAGGAATTTTATAAGGAATTAAGTAAGAAATGAAGTGTATTTTCAGCATATAAATGTTAAATTATGGGTTGGCTTACTTCGTAAGGAATGTATATTAATTTTGTTGTTAAACTGTGTGGCATGAGACTCTGTGCAAATATATGTTAAATATATGAGATGAAAATGTTATGCAATGAAATGGTAATGAAATGAAATGACAAATGTGAATGATGTAAATGGGAAAGAGTCACCTAAAGTGAAACGAAATGCAAAGTTAAGCTATGAACATGAATAAATGTGTATGAATGTATAATGACAGAAAGGAATGATGTATTGTGATAAGAGAAGTATGCATGTATGTATAACTTGTTACGATTGAGCGGGGCAAACTATTTGCCTGAGGGCTTGCTAAGAAAGGCTAGTGCACTAGTCGCTTCAGATGTGGCAGTAGCTCCATAATGTGCTGGGGCAGAGGGAACCTATTTATATGGGCAAGTAGATTTCGCTGTCCTTAAGGCCTTTTCTTGTAAACTATAGTTGAATGCGTGAGTACGAGATCAAGTTAATAGTTTAGGGCTTATTGAGTAAGGTGAGTGCCCTAGTATACTTTTGTCGTGACCTTGGGGTTACCTAAGTATCAGAGCAGAGGGGTGCTACTTGTATGGGCGGGTAATCACCCCTATCCTTAGGTAATCTCGTGGGTTAAATATTTGCATGTGAATATTTAGGTTCAAAAAATGATTTCAGTGTTACATAAATGATTTGCAAATGTATTAAAATAATGTCTATATACCTCATGTTAGCCACACGTTGTTTTAATATATGTATTTCTTCCCTTATTGAGATGTGTCTCACTCGAATATGATTATTTCTTTTTCAGGACATCCTCGAGGTCGGGCTTAGGGAGCTCGAGGGTATTTAGTATTTTTTAGGAATATAAAGAAACAGGGTATATGTTGATACTATTATGGAGATGTAAATATTTATGTTTTATGTCGTTACGTTTTAAGGATGTTTAGGGATGAATGGTTGTGAAAAATACTGGAATGTTCTGGAGTTGTATGTATTCATGGAAATGGAGGTGATGGATAATTTTATGGATTTCTAGTTAGAATATAGCAAACTTTGGTATTATGGAATGTTGGTGTTATAGAATTATGTTTACGGAGATTATGATTATGTTTTCTGCTGCGTATGTTACGGATTATGATTTATTAGGGTATTATCAGGTATAAAGCACCAGACTCGGGATTATGGGTTCGGGGCATTACATTATCGTATCAGAGCAATGATTTTGGGATTTTGAGGATTTAGGGATGATTTATACAAGAGTATAGGAAATAGTTAGGATAAGGATACAAGATGAATTGGTTAGGTATTGAGAATTAGGTTTGGTGTAGGGAAGTATAGGATTTTGTTTTGTAATTTAGAGGCGAAATTATGTCAACTATTTCCTATGATTTTTCTGAAGCGGTCGATGGCCTCAGAAAAGCCACGGTAAACCTTAGATGTTTTGTTTCTGCATTGTGAGACTGGTCCTTATATGAAGATTTTGGATTTTTATTGGATTTAAGTTAATGATTATGATATTTGGAGTTATGATATGGAAATTTTATCTCTTCTCTGTCCTATTTTTTTAGGATGGATTATAGAGATAAGAATGTAGAGGCTAAAGGAAGGGAGGATTCAGTGACCTCTAGCGAGGAATAAATAGATACCTCTAAGGTATTACGAGGTATCGTCCATCAAGTTAAGCCAGAGATGAAGAAGGAACCCAAGGAACAGAACTGTCCACTTGCAGGACAAGGCTGCAGTATTAAAAATTTTGTGAGGATGAACCCTCTAGCCTTTACAGACGGATATGGTCCTGTTGTTGCAGAGAACTGGGTATATGAGATAGAGGAGATTATGACTGTATTCGACTGCACGGATGAGCAGAAGGTCTAATATGCTGCTTTCAAGATGACTGGAGAGGCAAAGCGCTGGTGGCTTTCTACGAAGCTACTAGAGGATCAGAGGGTGGTAAAGATAGCTCTTACCTGGGAGAGATTCAAGGAGCTTTTTTTTTTATAGGTATTTTCCTTCATCTTTCAAAGAAGAAAAGATTGAGGAGTTCACCAATCTAACCAAGAGGGATATGACAGTTGCGGAATATGCGGCTAAATTTGTAGAACTGTGCATTTCACTCCATTTCAGGTCCCAAATGAAGTAAAGAAGGCCAGGAAATTTGAGAAAGGCTCGAGGCGTAGAATCTACGAGCTGGTGGTTGTGTTTCAGGTACAGAATTTTTCAGAATTAGTTGATAAGGCTTCGGTGCTAGAAAAGAGTATCCAAGGCAGCACTAAGTCTATAGAGTAGAAGAAGAGACCTGTATTATCTGGTTTTCAGTATGAGGCCAGTTAGGGA
Source organism: Malania oleifera (assembly GCF_029873635.1). Taxonomy (NCBI): domain Eukaryota; kingdom Viridiplantae; phylum Streptophyta; class Magnoliopsida; order Santalales; family Ximeniaceae; genus Malania; species Malania oleifera. The sequence goes on from NC_080426.1 coordinate 62,651,146, forward strand.
TCAGCGAAGAAAGGGAAAGAAGCAATGGGCTCTTTATGCAGGAAGTGTGATAAAAGGCATATGGGCGAACGCTTGTATGGCCCTCTGAATTGTTATAGGTGTGGTAAGCCAAGGCACCACAGAAAATATTGCCGAGAACCCTTACCTATGGTAGCTGCTTAGAATCAGGACAAGGGAAAGCAGCAAATACCATTTGGAAGAGGTGGTTCACCCTGACTGCATACACTTCGAGTTAAGGAGGATGCCATCAAAGAAGCAGGTATGAGATGATTTAATTCAATGAATAAATATTGAATGATTTATATGAATAGATATATGTTGAATTCTTATGATGGCAGTTACCTAATGAATTCAAGTAATGTGAGAGCACGATTAGTTGGTAAAATTTTGAGGATGAAATTTCTTAAGGAGGGGAGAATGTAATGACCCAAAAATTTAATAATTAGGAAATATAATAAATGAAATGAATTAATGGGTAATAAGGGATAAAGGAAGGATTTGAGAACGAAAAGCATGCCTCGTCGACGAATGTCTTGTATTTGTCGACGAGTGTCCTTCTAAGCTCGTCAACGAAGAAATCCTGAGAGAGAATTTTGGGAACCCTGAATTTCATCGACAAAGACTCTATAGTGCCTCGTCGACGAACCCACGTATCTCTTCGATGAAGCCTTACATATAAAAAGGGTTTTTCTTCCTTTTTCAACGTGAATTCTCGAACTCTCTCTCCTCTCTCTCTCTCTCTCTGTCTCTCTCTCTCTCTAAAAAATGATCCTCAGCCTTCTCTCTTCAGTTTCTGGCCAGTTTTGACCCGATTTGACGATCCAAAACCACCACGAGGTTCGTAGGATCATTCTCTTCAAGGCTGTAAGAGCTGATCGTTGGTTTAAGGGGTTTGGGAAACATCCCAAAATTAGGGTAAGTGAGTTATTTTGGGATTTCCTTAACGAATGTTGTTAAATGGAGCCTAGGAAGTAGTAAATAGGTTTTTTTCTTAAGATTTAAGTTAATTGAAATTTATTTTAATTAAACGAGGATTTTTGGATTCAAGGTCTAAGTGAACGTTGCGGGAATCGGTTCGGGGATCCTGCCAGTGTAGTTTGAAGTCAGGTAAGGGGGAAATTTATGTATTAAATTAGGTTTTTCGTGAATTAAAATGAATTACATGATATTTATGTATATATGTTTTTATGTGTGTTTAAAATGCTAGCTGTGAAATTTATGTTTTCTGAGCATAGGATTGTTTATATAGCTATGTATATGTGAAAATAAACGAATGAAAGTGAAAGGAATTTTCTAAGGAATTAAGTAAGAAATGAAGTGTATTTTTAGAATATAAATGTTAAATTATGGATTGGCTTATTTTGTAAGGAATGTATATGAATTTTGTTGTTAAACTGTGTGGCATGAGACTCTGTGCAAATATATGTTAAATGTTTGAGATGTAGGCTAAGTAAGTAAAGTATTGAGAATAAAATATGATATGGACAATGTTGCTTGTGTATGTTAAATGCAACAATGTAAATGTAAGACAGCTGAAAGACAGCCATGTTAGCAGATTCTAGAGCATTTCTATGTGGACTAACTGTAGCAGATTCTAGCGCATTTCTATGTGGAAACTAACAACTGATGGCTAAATACTAGCTGTAGTACGAAGAAAGGAAATGAAAATGTTATGCAATGAAATGACAATGAAATGGTAATGAAATGAAATGACAAATGTGAACGATGTAAATGGGAAATAGTCACTTAAGGTGAAACGAAATGCAAAGTTAAGCTATGAACATGAATAAATGTGTATGAATGTATAATGACAGAAAGGAATTATGTATTATGATAATAGAAGTATGCATGTATGTATAACTTGTTATGATCGGGCGGGAAAAACTCTTCGCCTGAGGGCTTGCTAAGAAAGGCGAGTGCACTAATAGCTTCAGATGTAGCAGTAGCTGCATAACATGCTAAGGCAGAGGGAACCTATTTGTATGGGCGGGTAGATTTCCCTGTCCTTAGGGCCTTTTCTGGTAAACTATAGTTGAATGCGTGAGTACGAGATCAAGTTAATAGTTGAGGGCTTACTGAGTAAGGTGAGTGCCCTAGTATGCTTTTGTCGTGACCTTAGGGTTACCTAAGTATTAGAGCAAAGGGGTGCTACTTGTATGGGCGGGTAATCACCCCTATCCTTAGGTAATCTCGTGGGTTAAATATTTGCATGTGAATATTTAGGTTCAAAAAATGATTTCATTGTTACGTAAATGATTTGCAAATTTATTAAAATGATGTCTATATACCTAATGTTAGCCACACGTTGTTTTAATATATGTATTTCTTCCCTTATTGAGATGTGTCTCACCCGAATATGATTATTTCTTTTTCAGGACATCCTCGAGGTTGGGCTTAGGGAGCTCGAGGGTATTTAGTCTTTTTGAGAAATATAAAGAAACCGGGTATTATGTTGATACTATTCTGGAGATGTAAATATTTATGTTTTATGTCGTTACGTTTTAAGGATGTTGAGGGATGAATGGTTGTGAAAAATACTGGAATGTTCTAGAGTTGTATGTATTCATGGAAATGGAGGTGATGGATAATTTTATGGATTTCTAGTTAGAATATAGCAAACTTTGGTATTATGGAATGTTGGTGTTATAGAATTATGTTTACGGAGATTATGATTATGTTTTCCGCTGCGTATGTTATGGATTATGATTTATCAGGGTATTATTAGGTATAACCCACTGGACTCGGGATTATTTGTTCGGGGTGTTACAACTGCAGCCAATTCAAGATAATAGGTAGGGTAGTTCTTTTCATATTCTTTTAACTATTTGGAAGCATATGCCACCACCCTGCCATGCCGCATCAACACATAGCCAAGTCCTTTCAGGGGACGCATCATTGTAAATGACATAACCCTCACCCCCTAACGGGATGATCAATACTAGTGCTGTGACTAGCCTCTGCTTCAATTCCTAAAAACTCTGCTCACAGCTGTCGTCCCACTCAATTCTGACATTCTTGCTCATCAGTCATGTCAAAATTCCTGATGATGCTGAGAACCCCTGAACGAAACGACGGTAATACCTAGCTAGCCCTATAAAACTGCTGATCTCCTGAACATTTCTTGGTCTAGCCCAATTCATTACCTTCTCAATCTTACTAGGATCCACAGAAATACCCTCTCTAGATATAACATGCCCCAAGAATATGACCTTAAGCCAGAAGTCACATTTGTTGAACTTAGCGTACAACTTCTTTTCTCGTAACGTTTGCAGAACCTGCCTAAAGTGCGTTTCGTGCTCTTCATAGCTCCTCGAATAGACCAATACATCATTAATAAAAATAACAATGAACAGGTCTAAGTATTGGTGGAAGACTCTTTTCATCAAGTCCATAAATACCGCAGGAGCATTCATCAAACCAAAAGGCATAACAAGAAATTCGTAATGCCCGTACCTGGTCCTGAAGGCCGTCTTTGAGACGTCTTCTGCTCTCACTTTTACTTGATGATAGCCCGATCTGAGGTCAATATTTGAATACACCCGTGTACCCTGGAGCTGGTCAAACAAGTCATCTATATACAGTAGAGGATATTTGTTCTTGATTGTCACTTTATTAATCTCCAAATAATCTATACACATCCTCAAAGACCCGTCTTTCTTCTTCACAAATAGAACTAGAGCTCCCCACCGAGATACACTAGGTTGTATGAAGCCCTTATCTATAAGATCTTGCAACTAATCCTTCAATTTAGCTAACTCCGCTGGCACCATTCAGTAAGGTACTTTGGAAATCGGCGATGTACCTGGAAGTAGATCAATAGGAAAATCTAGCTCGCAATCAGGTGGCAAGCATGGTAATTCATCTGGAAAAACATCTGTAAACTCTTTTACTACAGGTGTGCTAGCAAGTTTCAATTCATTCTCTGACATCTCTTTCCCAACTACCACAAACCCCTGACAACCACTCAGCAGTAGTCTTCTGGCCTAGAAAGTTGAAACTAGCTGAGGCGGGGATTGCACTTGCGACCCTACAAATTTGAATTATGCTCGTCCCGGAGGTCTAAATATCACTTCTCGTGAATGACACTTTATGCTAGCAATGTTAGCTACTAGCCAATCCATGCCAAAGATCACATCGAATCCATGCATATCCAGCACTATTAAATCGACAGATAGGATTTTCCCCTAAATTTCAACTAAACAATCCTAGAGCACCCTACTACACTTCATTGCTAACCTAGTCAGTGTAGATACCAACAGTTCAGTATCTAACAACTGTGTTTCAATCCCATATAGTCTGGTGCACTCTGAAGACACAAATGAGTGTGTGGCTCAAACAACGCAATAACTTTAAAAGAAAGCATACTAACCATACCTATCACCACGTCACCAACTGTCTCAGCATCACCCGGCGTCAGAGCGAACACTCTAACTGGAGCCATATTCCTCTGTTGGCCCCCTCAAGGTGCATGATAACCTCCCCTGTATGGTCTGGGAGTAGGAGCTGCATTTGGTTGTATAAAGCAGTCTCTCACCATATGCCCCGGTTTACCGCAGAGATAGTAGACCACTCCACCTGCTTGACACTCTCCCCAATGTCACCTACCACAAGTCTAGCTGACTCAAGGACCATGTACTGCATATACCTCAAGACCTCCAGTCTTCTGCCTTCGTCCTCTACCATGGTTTCCTCTTCTACACTAATTCTGTCTAAGACCCTACTAATAGCCCAAAGATGCAGATCTTTTCTTCTGTTCCTGCTCCTTTGCATCCAGACGCTCACCAACCTCTACCAAGGCTGCTCTATTAGCAAGCTCAGCAAAATCCTGGATCCGCAGCATTACCACCTGCTTGAATATACTCCGCCTCAAAACTCTTTCAAACTACCTCACTTTCTTTACCTCATCTAGAACAATATACGGAGCGAAGTGAGAGAGCTCGATAAAATGCGCCGCATACTGTTGAACTGATAACTATCCCTACTTCAGACTTAGGAACTCCTCCACTTTAGCCTCCCTAACAGTAGTTGAAAAATATTTATCGAAGAACAATTTCTTAAACCGATCCTATGTCATGGCTATCGGCGTAGTCCTCTACTGCTCTAGAAGCCTCACAGCAGTCCACCACCTCTCAGCCTCTCCTATTAATCTATAGGTGGCAAAGAGAACCCTATGTTCTTCCGTACACTGTAGCACCGCCAAAACTTTCTCAGTCTCTTGCATCCAATTATTAGTGGCTGTAGGATCGACTCCTCCTGAGAATGTCGGAGGATTCATCTTCATAAATTTCTCTATAGTGCACCCATGGCCTGCAGATGGACAACCTTGTTCCCTAGAGCTCCTCACAATTTCAGCCATAATCTATTAACGCTACGCAATACCGCATCAGAGTTAGTCCCACTTGCACCTGATGGCCCTTCTCCACCACCGCCACTTGCATGGGCACTACCTCCTCCTGGATCCATACTGAGAAATAACAAATGCAATTCAGTAATCCTATCCTTATAATTTACCGGCTTAACCTAGCCTTTTATCTCAACTTTCTCAACTCATTCCTAACCCCACTCCTTCATTCTAGGAACATAACCCGACAATAGTTTACTATGGTTTTCCTGAAATCGTCACCCCAGGAAAAATATAGAAACCACCACCGAAGTCCTGCCTCTAGATTGTAGAACAAAACCTTAAATCATTTTTCTATACTTTGGTATCATTTCCGTTGCATTATAAAGTCTACAAAACCTAGCAACCTAGGCTTTGATACCAAACTGTAACGACCTACTTAATTTTCATATATTTTTTTTCTTAAATAATACAAATTAGTATAATAAATCTAGCAGATCATAATCTACTTGAACCCGTGGGTACCAGAGACATATCAGAAACACAATACGAAAGCCTAAGCAGCAAGAAACATAAAATCATAATATTATAAATACAAACCATCCATCTCAATACTAGAGTTACTACATCTATTATATTTAGGTATATACATCCCAAAAAAAAAATCCTAGGGACATTTCTCACAAAATCCAACTGTTCCCCCCCCCCCCCTCCCCCTCCAAAACTTACCCTTCCGAGAGGGCAGATCAATAGTATTATCTCAGCGGAGCTTTATTCACTCTCCTATCAGGGGCTCCTGAAAATTTCATGTAATTCAAGGTGAGACACCTCTCAGTAAGGGAAATAAACTAATACTAGTGTGTGGCAAAATGAGTATTTCCGTGTTCTATATAAAATCATACATAAACTTATCAGTATAACTATCAATATCATATTTGAGAAACATATATTCTCATATCATGGCGAAACATACAGGATTTTCATAAACATAATTCATCTCATATAATATAATACGAAAACAACCCTGGTAGGTTAGTTGGCTGTTGTCATGTATCACCCCCACATGACTTGGTTGTGTGGCTTAAAGGCGGGACCTGACAATGGTTGGCCCACCACTGCCAAGTCAATAGTACAGTCTGTAAGTCCGATGGGTCTGCCAGACCTGGTTCGTACACTAGGGGTGTTCACACTTCTTAAAACCATATCGACCATCCAACCTCACGCTACTCTGTACAGCAGTGTTAACACAAATATCATGATAAATCATGAACACATAGCATATACCATGCAAGTGCTAGCCTAAACCAAGCCAACCAGGTTCTGATAACATATAATATATAATGAAACTGTGATACATGAATATTTCATACAATTAATTACCAAATCAATATCATCATATCATTTTGCATATAAACGTATATCATGAAAATCATCGGCCCGTACGCTGGTATTTCATATTTTGCCATAGCTCAGCCCGTATGCCAACAAATCATATCCATAGCTCGGCCTGCACACCAGCAAACATATCCATAGCTTGGCTCGTACGCCGGCAAACATATAAAACTCTTGGCCCGTACGCTGGCAAACATATAAAACTCTCGGCCCATACGCCGGTTTTTCATTATACAAAATCCATATCTTTTTCCATATTCCCAAAAAACGGTATTTCATTATAAATTCTTCTCATGCCACACGAAATAGGTTTTATACATATTTAAACATATCATCTTTTACAGAAGTATTTCCTAAACATAAAGCATATATAAATATATTTATTTTTCTGAAATCGGATGCTGTAATAACATACATACATTTTCATAAAATAACTAGTTTAGTTTATCCCTTTACCTGATTCCCAAGAAGTCCCTAAGATAAACAGTCCTGCGCCCGCAGGGTTCCCCGATCAACACCTTGAAAATGACATTTCCCAGAACTAAACTTCAATATTTCTACATGTACTATGCTTTCTACAATTGTCAAGAAGTCAAATATTGAATAAAAAGCCTTACCTTGGATTTGGGATGGATTTCGAACTAGCCTCACCAACGATCTACTCCGGTAGATATGCAGAGAACTTTCTCAAGAGTGTCGTGATGGCTTCAGATTGTCGAATAGGTGAAAGGTCGGCCTAAAATCTTAAATAGAAGTGAGAGAAACCGAAGGGAGTGAAAGAAAGAGTTTCTGCGGCCAAATTAAGTTGACAAATCACATTTAACACTATTTATACACTGGCCTTCGTCGATAATCCATGTCACCTCTTCGACGAGGTCAAGAAGACAGTTCATCGATGAACTCTCTCCTCGTTGACGAAATTCAGAATCACCCAAATCCTCTCTTGGTATTTTCTTGTCGACGAATTACACCCTCGTCAAAGAGTCCATAATGTCGCGTCGTCGACGAAGGTTACTGTGCCCCCTTTTTATTTCCTTTTTTTCCCTCTTTTATTATTATTATTACCTTAATTCTTCGGGTCATTATAGACAGTCTCTCACAATATGGTCAGCCGACCACATCGATAGCAGGCATTCAACCCAATTCAACACTCCCCCCAATGCCTTCGATCACACCTAGTACAAATAGGGGGTGCTGGATCACCCTGAGGGGCTCGGCATCCCACTATCTGCCACTAGCCCCCATCATATCTCCTCCGCTAGCCCTGACTGGTACTTGCTTGGAATTTAGGAGGCAAGTGCCTTTTCCTCTGACTCTGCACCCTAGCACTTCTTTATAGGCTAGTCTCTATCACTGTGGCTTTATCTACTAACTCTGAGAAGGTTTGGACCTGGAATGCCAACACCTACTCATAGATACTTTGTCTCAAACCCTCCTAAAATCTCCTTGTTTTCTTCTCCTCATCTAGCACCATATATGGGGCAAATTGGGACAAATCAACGAATCTAGTTGCGTACTGCTAGACTATCAGGTGCCCTTGAATCAAATTCAAAAATTCTACCGCTTTAGCATTTCTATTAGTAGCAGGAAAGTATCGTTCAAAAAATATCTCCTTGAAGCAGCTCTAGGTCAAAGCTATAGGCACCAACTTTTGCTCCTCCAATAATCTCACTAATCTCCACCAACATTTAGCCTCTCTTGTCATCTTAAAAGTAGGGAACGATATTTTCTACACCTCGGTGCAAGTGGGAATGGTCAACGTCTCCTCAATCCATTAGACCCAGTTCTCTACCATGAATAAGTCGTGTAACACCTTAGACCCGCCACATGGGGCCCAAAGTGTTATGAGACGAAACACGTGTTTCTGATACCATTCACGTAGTGGAAATAATTAAACAACCTCAAACAAAATACCATAATTCTATATTTACATGTGCAAACCCATAAAAAAACAATCTCATTCTTCATATTACATAATCAAGATAAAATATTTTAAACATAAAACTATACACAACCGTTTTGGTAACCACTCACAAAAACTAACCCCGCCCTAGAGCTATCTAAGCTCGATCATCTGGAAGACCTGAAAAGATTAAATATTCTCTGAGGTAAGACACCTCTCAGTAAGGAAGAAATAAGTTATATATATATATATATATATATATATATATATATTCACAAAACATACATACAATTGAAATCCACTATTAATAACAACTAAAAAAATGCATCCTTAATCACAACATTGTCGTCTTCTTTGTCACCCAATCACGTACACACATATATAGTTATTTTTACTCATGATTCCTGAGAATAGGGAAGTCTACCCGCCCATACAAGTAGATTCCCTCTACTTTAGTGCTAACACCGAGGCACTCACCTTTCTCACTAAGCCCTCGAGTTATGTATCCAGGTAAAGTCTCCGAGAATAGGGAAGGTCACCCGCCCATACAAGTGACTTCCCTCTACTCTGGTATCCACAGATAATTATCAGAGAACTCGCCTTCCTTAGCAAGTCCTCTGGTGGAGTAATATACTTTATCATAAAAACTTATGCAATTAAAGTTACATGCAACCAATGCCAATCATTTCACAAGTTCCACATGTACACATACCACAACCAATCAACACAGGATACACACATAATCTTCTTAACTAGATAGGTTACAACACAAGCTTCTCAATCACACCCACAAAGGGTCCATAACCATGCAAGTACCACAGTTCACACATAATTACTTGCACAATCTTCCTTCACACCCACACACACATAACCCTATTTAGGGTAAATAGGTAAAACAAACTCCTCATACCACTGCCACAATTTTACCCCCTTCCCATATAAATACCCATACAATGACCTTCTCATACCACTGCCAACATTATATGGCTATTTATATCACGTATGATATAACGACCTCCTCATACTACTTTGAATGTTATATCACAATTTGTATCAAGTATGATATAACGACCTCCTTATACCATTGCCAATGTTATATCGCCCATTTACACGAACCACAACACAATACACATCCAGTACAAGAAAACGCATCAACGCATTTCCATTCACAGGATTTTATCATCCAAACAACATCACAACCAAATAGTATTCGCAATCACACAATAAATCATAATTTCGCAGCATTCACAACCATTCAATTGTCAAAGTTATTTTCATGCCTCACAATTTTTTCCAATATATTATATAATCAAAAGCAATATTTTCAAAGCCTACATTGTTTATAAAATTATACCAATATATATATATATATATATAAATATAATTTTATACCCAAAATCTAACCAGTTTAAAATTAATAAAAATACTGTTATAAAGTATTTCCCCTTTCCTGCTCCTCCGGATTCTTGCCTAAATCGAACAAAATGAGACCATGTATTCTAAAAATCCCAACTTTCTCAAATCTTAGAAAAATATCCATTTAATACTTCCTAGGTTCCATATATCTCAAAATAATAATAAAACCTTAAATTATCTCACTCACCCTAGTTTTGGGATGTTTCCCAAACTTCTCAAATCAAAATTCTTCCTCCACCTATGTTGCAAAGAATATTCCCAAGAGTCTCGTGGTAGCTTCTGATATTTGAATCGGGCTAAATCTGGCTCGGAATCGTAGTGAGAAGGTAGTAAGGCCAAATTTTAGAGAGAGATTCGAATGGAAAGTAATTTTCTCTTTGAAAATTAAAAGATTTTTCTATTTATAGGCAGGGATTCGACGACGAGACACGTGGACTCGTCCATTAGTCCAAGCACACGGTTTGTCGACGAAAAAGGAAACCCGTTGATGAATTTCAGTAATATGAAAACCCCTCTTGGTAACTCCTCGTCGACGAGACATGTGCCCTCATCAACGAGCCAAGGTAGAATGCTCGTCGACGAGACCAGTTGGTTCGTCTACGATTTCTTACCGACACCCTTTAAAATATTTCTTTCTCTTCCCTTTTCTCTTCTTTTATTATTTTTAGTAATTAACTTTTTTGGGTCATTACATTCTCCCCTCCTTAAAAGAATATTTTCCTTGTAATTCATTAATTACCCATTTACATAACTAAAAAGCTAACTAACCATATTCATACATTTTAACCAATTCAAACATATACAACACCGAATCATGCAAAGTTATACAAAATTGACACACATGCTAATAGAAATATATTACTTGGGCCTTTAGTGTTGTCCTCCTCGGGTGTACCCAACATATAGACACGTGTCGGGGTGCCGCCGCCGCGAGGCACCCGATTGTTCCTTTGGTTCTGGTTCAGAGCTGGTGCATTGTTCAACAGTTCTCAACATTCTCGAGTTATGTGACCGTGTTTCCAGCATCTATAGCATACGACACCCCTACTCCGACGTTCTCCCCAATGCCTCTAATTACATCTAAGGCAATGGGGGCGTGACGAATCGCCCCATCATCCCCGATCATTCCTTTTCAACCCCTTACCTGCAGCATCCCTGTCTCCCCTCTATAACCCTTGTTAGACATTTTCTTGGGAAATAGGAGACGCAGGCCTTTTTTTTTTCATTCTGATGCCTCTATACCTCTCTACAGACTCGACTTTGCAAAAGTAGCTTTCTCCACCAATTTTACAAAATCCTGAATCTGCAAACACGCCATATGCTTGTGAATCCTCTGATTCAGGCCCCTTTCTAACCACCTCACTTTTGGTATTCATCTAGAACCATAGAAGGTGCAAAGTGAGATATTTCTAGAAATTCAGCAACATACTACTGAACAGTGAGGTGCCCCCGAGTCAAGCTGAAAAATTCCTTTGCCTTCGCATTTCTGGTGGTGGAGGGAAAGTATCAATTGTAGAAGACCCTCTTGAAATGACCCCAGGTCACTATAGGTACCGCTCACTGTTCTTCCAATAGCTTCATTGCATGCCACCACCGTTCAACTTCTTCAGCCAGTTTGAAGGTGGCGAAAAGAACCTTTTGCTCTTTAGTGCAATTCAACACTACTAGTATCTTTTCCATTTCTTGCATCCACATCTCAGCCTTAATCATATCGTACAACACTGGTGGACTGGTGGGTAGCTTGATCCCCCAAAATCTCATCTCATCTCTTCTTTAACCCGATGAGCTATTCCCCGCAACAAGCAGGAGGTGTCAATCTCATCCCTGTTGGAAGCTCCCTATTCGCATCCTCCTACTTCATCCACGCCTTTGCCTCTAGGATCTATCCCTGAATATAAATATACAACAGAGGCAATTTAGAATCTCCACATCTTAATATATTTGACATAATCACAAAACATGAAACCAATTTAATATCCAAATCCTTAATTAAATATCCAACATCCATTTATCCATAATCATCTTAACTTTCAAATTCAAATTCCAAATTTCAATTCCTCCACTAAAAAACATCACCGTCGATGGATTTACCATAGTTTTCTGAAACCGTCGACTAATTCAGAAAATCACAGAAGTCCATCAAAGGATTTCTTCCTCCAAGCTACGAAACAAACTCAAATTCCTATCAACACCCTAATCTATCCATTCCTACCCTTATTCAACTTATACCTATACTCTGGTATTAATCCTCCTAAAGTCTGCAAAACCGTTATACTCTGATACCAACTGTAACGCCCCCGGACCCGCCACGTGAGGCTCGGAGTGTTATGAGACCAAACACGTGTCTCTAATACCATTCACGTAGCAAAAATAATTAAACAACCTCAAACAAAATATCAGAGTTCTATATTTTCATATGCAAACCCTTAAAATACAATCTCATTCTTCATATTACATAACTAGGATAAAATATATTAAACATAAAACTATACACATAACCGTTTTGGTAACCACTCACAAAAACTAACCCTGCCCTGGAGCTATCTAAGCTCAATCATCTGGAAAACCTAAAAAGATTAAGTCTACCCGCCCATACAAGTAGATTCCCTCTGCTTTAGTGCTAACCCCAGGGCACTCACCTTTCTCAGTAAGCCCTCGGGTTATGTATCCAAGTAAATTCTTTGAGAATAGGGAAGGTCACCCACCCATACAAATGACTTCCCTCTGCTATGGTATCCACATATAATTACCAGAGCACTCACCTTCCTTAGCAAACCCTCGGGTGGAATAATGTACTTTACCATAAATACATATGCAATTAAAGTTACACGCAGCCAATGCCAATCATTTCACAAGTTCCACATGTACACATACCAGAACCAATCCACATAGGATACACACATAATCTTCTTAACCACACAGGTTACAACAAAAGCTTCTCAATCGCACCCACAAAGGGCCATAACCACGCAAGTATCACAGTCCACACATAATTACTCGCACAATCTTCCTTCACACCCACACCCACACAACCCTATTCAGGGTAAATAGGTAAAACAAACTCCTCACATCACTACTAATATTTTACCCCCCCCTATATAAACGTCCATATAACGACCTCCTTATACCACTGCCAATGATATATGGCTATTTATATTAGGTACGATATAACGATCTCCTCATACCACTGCCAACGTTATATTGCCCTTTTACATGAACCACAACACAATACACATCCAGTACAGGAAAACAAATCAATGCATTTCCATTCACAGAATTTCATCATCCAAATAGCATCACAACCACATAGTATTTGCAATCACACAATAAATCATAACTCCACAATATTCACAATCATTTAATTGTCAAAGTTGTTTTCACGCCACACAATTTTTCCCAATATATTATATAATCAAAAACAATATTATATATATATATATATATATATATATAATTTTACACCCAAAATCTAACCATCTTAAAATTAATAAAAATACTGTTTTAAAGTATTTCCCTTACTTGCTCCTCGGGATTCCTACCTAAACCGAACAAAACGAGACCCTGTATTCTAAAAATCTCAACTTTCTCAAATCTCATAAAAATACCCATTTAATACTTCCTAGGTTCCATATATATCTCAAAATAATAATAAAACCTTAAAATATCTCACTTACCCTAGTTTTGGGATATTTCTCAAACTTCTCAAATCGAAATTCTACTTTGCCTATGTTATAAAGAATCTTCCCAAAAGTCTCATGGTAGCTTCCGATCGTTGAATTGGGCTAAATCTGACCTGAAATCGTAGTGAGAAGGTAGTAGGGCCAAATTTTAGAGAGAGAAATGAGAAGAAAGTAATTTTCTCACTGAAAAATGAAAGATTTTGCTATTTATAGGCAGGGATTCATTGACGAGACACGTGGACTCGTCGACGAGTCCAAGCACACCGTTCGTCAATGAAAACGAAAACTCGTCGACAAAATTTAGTAATATGAAAACCCCTCTCGATAACTCCTCGTCGATGAGACATGTGCACTCATTGACGAGCCAAGGTAGAACGCTCATCGATGAGACCAGTTGGTTCATCAATGATTTCTTGCTGACACCCTTTAAAATATTTGTTTCTCTTCTTTTTTCTCTTCTTTTATTATTTTTATTAATTAATTTTTCTGAGTCATTACAAGTCGGCTCCTCGTAAGAACTACGGGGGATTCATACAAGTGAACTACTCGATCGTGCAGCCCTAGCGAGCTGGTGGGTAGCCCTATTCCCCTGAATTTCTCACTATCTCTATTATTACTTGTTGGGCGACACTACGCAATATTGCATCAGAATCACTACCGCCTATACTGCAAGGTCCTACATCATTACCACCACAAACGTTTGTATTGTCATTCCTAGGGTCCATCTTGAAAATACAACAAAATATAGTCTGAGAACGCTGACTTCATAACACAACTAATACATTAATCTAACTAAAAACAACTAGTTATCCTCCTACAACCAACCAACTTAACGTCCTTATTCCTAATTTAAGGTTCAGTCTTACCACTCAGAAACAAAAATCGACGATAGTTTACCATGACTTTTCTAAAATCGTCATTCCAAAAAAGTCATAGAAATCGTCATGGAATTCCTACCTCTAGGCCTTGAGACAAAACCCTAAATTCCATCTTAACCTCCAACATTGGCTTACTAAAATCCTGATCTATCCATTTTCTACCTTTGTCAAGATCCATTCCTACACTCTAGTATTGCCACCCGTTGTGTACTAAAGTCTATAGAACCTAACAACCTAGGTTCTAATACCAAACTGTAACGACCCGAAAATTTTGCTATATTTTTCTCTTTTCATATAAAATGAGTCTACATTGATACTCGACTATACCGTCCTGATCCTGAAGTGGGGTAATGGGTAAACTTGACCATAGACCAGTCCATGATTTAAATAGCGGAAACATACATATAAAATTCCAGATGCAATACCAGAGTTGTACAACCATCTAACAATATATAAGTATCTTCCCATATACATATTTACAAATCATAGTGTACAAAACATCACTGTACAAATATTAGAACTCACAGACACTTACTTCCAACAATATTATCTAGAACCTGCCTCAAAGCACTCTAACCTTGATTCCTCGTATTTCCTGAAATGTTTAAATTCTTGGGTTGAGACACCTCTCAGTAAGAATGAATAGATTATTACCAGTGCATGACAATATGAGTTTTAGTTTTCCAAATATAAAACTATTATTTACCTTTCCTTTCATTGTGAAATCATGTGAAACTATAAACACGTATATACAAATATATCTCAAAATACATATTTTCCTTTCTCATCATACTCTGTATAAGACAATAACTTTGTATTAGTAAATAAGCATATATGCATAGAAGAATTGCCCTGGATGGATAACAACAACGTCATGAATTAACCTCGCATGATACGGGTTGTGTGACCTGAAGGCAGGACCTAGCCATGGTTGGCCTAACCAGACTAAGTCAACTGTATTTGTATTTGTATCTGTAACTAGAAGTAAAATTTTGCTTACCCAACTGGTCTGGACTCCAGGGGGTAATTCTACACTTCAATGGCACAATCGACTGTATACCACCAACACTCTATCTAAGAGGTGTGGCTGCATTGGTATCTATGAAGCTACGGTATTGTGCTTAGTTATGATCCATCAGGGTTCTTAAACCATATAATGCAATTTAAAAAATAATATAATATCATGATTTCATTCACAACTCAGTATAATTTGTCATACTATAAATCTATATAAAATCACTGAAATACTATAATTCTATATAAAATACTATCATACTGTAGTTCTATATAGAACGCTATCATTCTGTAATTCTATATCAAATGTTGTAATGTAGTTCTATATAGAATGCTGTCATTCTGTAATTCTATATTAAATACTGTACTGTAGTTCTACATAGAATGCTGTAACTCCGTATAAAATCTGTACTATAGTCCTATATAGGACGCTGTAATACTGTATAAAATTCTGTACTGTAATCCTATATAGGACGCTGTAATACTGTATAAAATCTTACATCTGTCTATATATTTTACCATAGAAACTGACAAATCTAATTATACATGATTTTTAAACTCATGCCACATTGATTGAGTGATGAATTATACTATAATAATATTTTACTGAAAATACTAGTATAATTATCTCTAGGGTTTCACTTAATTCAATAACCCAATTTCTCAAACATACATATATCATTTCCAAAGTTCCCATTCTCACAAATTTGTATACTTAGGAAAACATAAATATATATATATATATATATATTATTCAGAAATCATATATTATAATTTAATCAGTAAAATTTCTGAAAACGCCTGACATAATCTATTCCCCTTAACTGTTTCCTGAAAATATGCCTGTAGGGATCCCAAAACTGTGCCTACGGCGCTCGCACAAACCCTGAATTCATATACCCTAATTCAATCAGCTCAATCCTAGAATATTTACCATTTTAATACTCCTAAGCCCATGCTCTTCCAATAACTAATTAAACTTGAAAAACATCTTCCTTAAAACATCTTCCTTACCTTAGTTTGGAGTGGTGCTTGGAGAGCCAAAATAGAGAAATCGTTCTAATTAAACTACGGAGAATCGACGCTGGGATCTTGAAATGCCGTTTATTAGTTGATTCGGGCTGGATCCTGAAGGGAATTTGAAGAGCGTGGGAGTGATGGCCGTAGCCCTAGAGAGAGAGAGAGAGAGAGAGGGAGAGGATTTTTTTTATCTAAAAAAAAAAAAGACTTGTATGCTATATATAGACCTTTGATCCGGAGCAAAACCGTAGATGGTTTGGTTTTTAACCAAACTTGTTTTCACTGTTTTACCCTTACCTGGTCGTGGTAACTCAAAACCGTTAACAGTTTGGCTTATGCCAAACCAAATTTCTTTTTTTTATTATTTTTTTAATTACTATTTTCTGAGTCTCTACACTCATACCACACAATTCAACTATTTACTGAGCAAGTTGAATATGATCAATATCTACTCCAACTTGAGGGGGAATGTTAAGGAAATAACAAGATTTCCATATGAAGATCATACACAAAAGGCAACCCATGATTCACCGTGTCAATAAAGACCGAAATTCTCTCTTGAGATTGGTCAAACCACTACACGGGGATACTTAATTGGTGTAATCAACATGATTTATTTTAATTGTCTACCCAAGAAATAGGAGCATTCTACAATGTAAATTCACACCGAAAATTATAAAAAATCCTTCTCTTAATTCTATTCTTCCTTTCCAAATTCTAGACTGTGAATTTCTTCATGTACTGCAACGAGAAAAGAGGGAAAATATGATTTGAGTGGATTTCAAATCTCCAGATATTAACGGAGGCAGTTCCCAGATAAAGAACGGCCACATTTTACTCTTGAAACATTCAAACTCAGACCAACTGCTCCCCAAATATCGAGGAGGGGCATCCGATTGCTTGCTAATCTTATCCACCACCCCTCCCCTCTCCCCCCCCCCCCCCCCCCCCCCCCCCCCCTCCCCCCAACTTCTGTCTATAAAATTGGATATCGATCCCTCGAACTCCTCATTGCAATTAACCTTCTGCGTTTTCTACATTGTGGCATTACCAATACATCCATCATGGCTTTCAGGGCAGCGGTACGTTTTCAAATTCTTCATTTTCATTTCCATTTCCATCCTTTCTCTGGTGACATGTATGTCTACTATGCATTGACGCAGCAGGGCTGTTGGGGATCATTGCTGGGTCGAGTGGCTCGAGCCGGAGGAAACCGAACCTTCGCAACCTCAACTACCCCTAAAATGAAGCCCTTCATGCCCACCATGGACTCCTTCCATGCCGAGCATCATCATGGTCGTCAACATAAGACAGGGTCAGCATATTTTAAAAACTTTGCGTGTTAAAGTGAACTCCAGAGGATCTGTTTTCTGTTTTATTTTGAATTTGAGATCAAACAATGCTGATAGTAGAGGAATGGTAATTACCAATTAATATTATGGGAGTAATTTTAATTAGGGGTGCGACGGGAGAGATGGCGCCAATGTATATGATGCTGGGGATGGTGCTGGTGGCAGTGACGATTGGGGCGCACACCGCAAAGCAGCAGCTGGTACATTCTCCCACCGTTCAGGTTAGTAAGAAGAAGAGGGAGTGTGTGCCTGAGGTGGAGGAACCAGACCTCGTAGTTGATTCCGCAGACAAGTTCATCAACAAATCTTTTCTTAGGAAGATAGCCCACATTCAAGAGAATAATCATACCCTGCCCGATACAACTCGAGTTGATCCATTTACGCGGTACATTTTTTAAGTGCTGAACATTGGATATAAATATATATATATATATATATATATATATATATATATATATTTGCAGTATGCTTACGGCTTAGAATTCCGAATTTGAAAAAATATAATATAAAATTATATTAAATTTCATTTGAAACAGGACACATCTAAATCCGAAACTTCCAAATACAATGTTAATTGTTTGTTTGAAAAATTGCAGCCCCCGAGAAGCAGAGACATTAAAGTCAGTGGGGGTGAACCCGAGCCGCCGCTAAACTCAGAGAACAACTTAAATGGATGATTTCTTCATTATTGTCCAGTGTCAATATAAGGTCGCTTTTTTTTTTTTTTTGTTTTTTTCCCTGGGGTAGTTTTACTTCTTTATTCAAAAGTATACTGGGGTGTCGTCAATTGTAAATATTATGGCGTAATGTTGTTCTGCCAGTTTTTTTGGCCCCATGGCATCAATGTTTAGGAAACCTCCTACCACCTATGCTTAAAAATGAAGGGTGAAACGAGAGGTTAGGCTGATGTGCTAGTTGTACTTGATTGTGTGGCAAATTAGCAATAAGACGGAGACACCATTGTTCTGCTTAAGCAGCTGACTGTTTTAAAGTGATTTTATCCATGCAACCAAGGACCCAAAGTGTTTGGTAGTGTCATTACATTTTTTTTTTCATTGCACTTTGAATTCATGCAAGCACCAACCAGGTCAGATCCTGTTACCTATACGCTCATAAATTTTATATATATAAAGTTTCATTTCACATCCACACAAATCTAATTTGGAGACTGGAAATTAATTCTCTCTCCTAGACAACACTTTTTTGGACTTGGCAAGCGTTTTAGACCTAGCCATCAGTCCAAGTTCCAAACCAGTTACAAATTAATTTAATGAAGACGACATTAATTAAGAAGCTGCATGCTTAACTGCAACATGCAGAGATATTAATTCCATGCATGAAGTTTATTTATGCAGCAAGTGAAGGCAAGCTCTCATCAATCGAATGCTGCCTCACCTTCATCTTCATAGTCCCACTAAGCTTCTGCATCCTTTTAGCTATTCCCAACATATTCTCTTCTTCAATCTTCGTCGAAACCAAAACAACGGGAGTAATCCCACGCAACTCATTATAAATCCTCCGAAATTCCTCTAACATCTCGCCTACTATTTCCAGCTTATTCCTCTCAACCAACATCGTCATCAAGCCCACTACGTACTTATGAAATTTCCCCTTCGCTACAACTTCCTGAACTATGCGTTTCTTTTCCCTTGCGCTCATGAAAGGGTCAATCATGACAGCCCCGAGCTGCCCGTTCCGCAGCAGTTTCCTCAACCTTTTGATGTCCCTCCCAACTGCTTCAATGGAATTGTCACTCCGAGCTACGTCTAAAAGCGCTGCTGCATAGCCGGCAGCTGCTCTCCGGTGGACAGGGGGAGACTGTGAGGTCGCAGAGGAGAGGAATGAATAGGGAGTAGAGGTGAGTTTCTTGGAAGGAAAGAAGATGGGTGTGGGTGTGTTGGGGATTGGGTTGTGTTTGGTAGTGGATGAGAGGTGAGGGGGTGGAGGAAGGTGATGAGATGGGTTGGTGGACTTGAAGTGATGATAATATTGTAATGGGCGGGATGTTGGATATTGGAGGGCAGCAGGGACTCCAAAGGTGGATACAGAGCTTGACAACGTATCCATGGCCGAGGCAGAGTCTTGTCACTTGAGCTTTGTGGAGGAGCTCTAGATTTGGTTTTTGTTGCAGAAGAGAAGAGATGAGGATAATTTGTGGAGTTGGGGAAACATTTGGGCCAGGCCGCCAGGGGTCGGTAGAAGCAAGGGGTCCATTGAAAAACAATGAGATTTATCATTTGTGTGGTTTAAACATGATAATCCGATAACCACACTCTCCGTAGCTTCAGCTGGGAATGATTTTGTCCTGTTAGAATATTGTATAATATATATTTTTTATTGCTACAAAATTGAACTAATTTCGCTTATTAAAAGAACAATTTTTGACTAATAAAATCCTAGTTTGAAATTAGAAAATATAAAAAAAATTAGAAAAAAAACTTTACTTTTCCCTATTAACTTATCAAGGAAAGAGAAAAGAAAAAGAATTGTACAGTCATTTTTTTTTTAATTTTTAATCATTAAAATAAATTTATATTTTTAAAGAATTTTAAGATCGAGGAGAATCATAATAGAAAATGAGTTTCCTTTTTATTTTTCTTTCATTTCCTTGTCTCAAACAAAATTCTTGATTTAAACGTGGTTAAGTGACAAAAATACATATACTTGATATTCCCTCCTAGAAAGAGACCAAGTCCTTAAGAGTTCTAAATGGTAATTCAATATAGATTCTAAGCCTTAATATCATGCCAATGTTGAATCGTTTTGTAACAACAGAATTAGCAAGCGAAAAACAATAATGCCACAAGGATAAGTGCATCAATTGCAGATAATAGAATTATATTCACTAGTTATTCTAGATGCTCATTAAATATGAGGAAAAAAATGGGGTTATTTGTACTCCTCGAGAACCCTCGCTCGCACAGTCTATTCAAGCCAATATCTTCCTATCCCATATTATGCCATTGTCACTTATATTGCCATTTTCTTATCTCTTCTTGGATACTAGTTCTTTTCTTCGAGGCCCTATAGCACCATAAGTACCTTAGAGTTCGTTTGAATTAAGGATTTTGTTTAGGAAAAGAAAAGAAAAATAAGTTTCTCATATATTTTCGCTCTCTATAAAATTTGTTCCAAAATGATTAAAAATTAAGAAAAATCAAATATGAAGGAAGTGTAAAATCAAAATTTTGTTCATTCATATAGCGTATCTTTCTTTCTTTTTTTCTTACTTTTTTTTTTTTTTTTATTGATAAAAACATTAAAAATCATATTTATTGCTATTTTTAATTTTTTAATATATTTCAAATTCTAAACAGAACCTAAAGATTTGTATTTTTTTTTTTTAATTTCAATCTTTATACTTAGTATTAATTGTATAACCAATCAAACTATAATGCAATATTGATGGCAAATGGTAGTGGTGTTCATGGGTTGGGTTAGGGCCCTAAAAATGTAGATAAAAGCTTGAGGTTGCTACTTTTAATTAATAGAAACAAAAAATAAATTTCTTTTTTTTTTACAAAATATGAGCAATATGGGATCTAGAAAAATACAAAGGACTAAATAATGAGTATGTGTGTGTTTTTTTGCCATCAATATTGAAAGTCATATAACAATAATAAAGAAACAATTAAAATATAAAGCACTCTCTGCTAACAGAGTTATATATATTCAAGCAAAGTGGCCACTAAAGATAGTGTTGTACAAAAATTAAAAGACGTTGAACAAAGCAACCACAAAGGATAAAGAAACCATAATGACAAAGATAGAGAAACAACTACAATATAAAACACCCTCTATTCTATTAGTGTTATATAATATAAAGCACTCTCTTGAGTTCTTTTTTTTTTTTTCTTATCGTATAGTGACACACAAAAATTAAAATAGCCATGAAAGACAACCTTTGTGTCTCTATTCAAATGAAGCTTTCAAAGAAAACCATCTGACATAAGTACTCTTACAACGATCTAATAGCAAAATCAAAAAAGATAGATAAATCAGAGTTTCTATTGTACTTCATCATGAGTGCCATCCAAGACAAAAAATAGAAATGAAAGAGTCAAAGTTACACAAACTAAGCAAAGTTGCATCTTTGTAGTGTTGGAATTAGTGTAATCCCATGAGGAGGGGGGGTGAATTGGGTTTTAAAATATTTTGGCTAATTTAAACATTTACGCCGATTCACCACATATCATATCCCATTTTAATTATTATCGTGTATGTTAAAACTGAATAAGCAATATGTGCAGACATGCGCGTGTATCTCATTTAAAATAAATGTGTGCATGTAAATAGTTATAACCATAAATAAACAAATATACACATACTGAATTTAAAGTACATAAATTAAATGAGATAATGAGAGAGTGACACATGATATTTGTTATTGAGGTTCGACCAAACTAGCCTACGTTCCTACCTTGGGCATACCCCCCAAGGATTACACTAACCTTACTCACTTAAACGGGCGGACAAGAAGTCGTTTACATCCTCTCCTTACGGGGCAAGGAAAACCTTAGCTCAATTACAAGGTTAAGCCCAACTTATCTCACTTACGAGGCTGAGACTCCCCAATTCAATTTTCGGATTGAACCCAACCGGTACAATAAAAATCATTTTTGTACAAAATAATGCTTCTAAATACAAGTAGAGATGTACAACATTAAAACTCTAAAGCATGCTCTCTAATATGATATGAAATCATGTTCAGTAGAGTAAGGGTGCTTTCAAAATCATTTTGCAATCTTTGAATATAATGTGTATGATAAGGACCTCAAAGATTTAAACTCTAAATCAAATATATCTTCGAAAATATTTTTAATAAAAAAGTAGGCGAACCTAGGGTCTTGGTTTCTCAAATGATCTTTGCAATATAAAGGTTTATTAATGAAAGCACGCATGCAAAAATGTGTTTCTCCAACAACATATTTACCATGGAAATATGTGGAGAAATCCCAAAGCTTTACTCCCAAAAGTGTTTTTCAAATATGTAAGCAAGAGAGTAAAACACTTGAAAATAAATGCCCCGATAAAAAATGTTCTCTTATAAAAATGATTTTCAAGAAATAATAAAGAGAGTTTGAGAGTGTAAAAATTTACCCCATGAAAAAGATTTTTGCAATGAAATCAGTTTGGGGGAACTTTGATTAATAAGAAATTAAAAATATTTGAGAGAAAATTATTTGTTAATCAAAGTTGCTAATTAAAAAAAGGAAATGAGTATTTGTAGTTTTTCTAAAAATTATGACCATTGGGGACATGCTTGGTATTTTTAAAAAGTTTAATTAAAAATTAATGACGTTTTAGCCCTTAAAAAATATCCAACCCGAGAAATTCGTGTTGACCTTATAGGTCACACCCAATTTCGATAATGACAAATATTCTAGTATTTGATAGCTTTAAAATTTGTGTGCAAGTTTATATTAGCAAATTAATTGATGGCACACGAAGTAAAGCCTCAAGACCATGAAGATTATTTCTTATTGTAATTTATATTATTTGGGTTTGTAATAATTTATATCCGTTTGTAATAATCTTTGCATGTCATACATGTACCTTTGTAAGCTAAAAAATGATTGTAGATTGACCATAGCAACAAAATGACCTTAGGGCACCCTTCGGTTGACTGATGCCGGATTTTTGGGACTATCTCAAAACGGCCCTTGAAAATACCTTAGTGAGACTTTAGGTCCCCACACATATGCACTAATATATCCTCACAATATTTTGTCAAACAGGGGATTAATTTGAAATTGACTGAACAAGATAAGTATAAAATGAGAGGGCTCTGGCGACCGAACCCCAGGGGTTCATTTCACCTCCGGCGTTCGAGCTGTTAGGAAGTCAATAGTTTGACTTGGGTTCGGGCTGCCGAACCAAGAAAGACTCTATCGCCCTCGGGCAACCGAACCCCTAGATGTGACCTTTTCACCAACTCGAGCTACCAAGTAGTTCAGTTCAAAATAGGCCCCTGGCGACCGAACCTCTATGTTCGAGCTACCGACCTACTAACCAGGCACCCGAATTTACGAACAAGTGCTACTTACTTTTGCTTGGGCTATCGAACCTACACTCGGGCAACCGAACTGTTTAAAATGAGTTTTTCAAGATGATTCTATTCGGGCGACCGAATTAAAGTTCAACCCCCCGGATCCTCTCGGGTTATTTTCTTTTAACTGAGGTAAATAATGGTTAAACGGGTTAAATATTTCCTAAGTATTTTAAAACTTTTCTAAGAATTCCCTATTGGTCATAAACGGTTATATTTTGGTCTTGACCTATATATATAGGTTCATTTGTGTAGATTAGGGGGTGATTAGTAGAAAATCATTAACAAAAATCCTCTCTATTTCAAAATCCTATTCTTGCCCAAATACTCTCATATCTCTATTCCCTTGATACATTTTGGTATTGTGAGAGCATATTGGTTGGGCTAGTGTATATTAGCTATTGCTAATACTCCCATTGCTCTTGTTTGATTGATTGATTTTGGGGGAGTTTAGTTAAGTTTATCCCATAGATTTCAATATTATAAATCTTGTGTTGGGATAAACTAACAAGCTTAGGGATCTTTGCATTATCAGTGCAAGATCCCCTTAGCTTTGATTTTGTTGTACAAAAACATTTTCTACAAGTTATATTATTCTTTCAAACAATTCTTAAGCATACTACATTGAAGAAAATATTTTGAGTTGTTCTGAATATTTATAGCATTTTGAAACCCTGATTTATTATTGAGATTTCATATATACTGTTTCAAAAAAATAGTTCGATTAGAACACTCTTGAGCATATTAGTGATAATACCTTGTTGAGTGTTGCTTACACAAAATCACATCACTGAACTTACATTTCCTATATTGTTGATGTGTGGTTGATTAAGTATATTATACGTATTGTAGTACATACCTGCTTAGTTGAGAAGCACGTTTCTTTGTACAAAAATTTCATATTGATTGTATTCTAGGCACGGGCCTAAAGAGGGAGACTAGCCCTGTTGAATAGTCTAGGATTGGGTTAGACCCGATTAAGAAAGTTAGGTGCACCATCCTGGTAAGGCGTATTGGTTGAGGACTGCCCCGTTAATTGACCTAGTTGTAATCGGTGCCGCTCCACCCGTTAAGTGAGATTTAGTGGAATCCTCGGGCTTGTGAGCTAGAGGTGGGGACGTAAGCATAGTTGACTGAACCCCGATAACATTTCGTGCGTGTTCTTTATATTTCTGTAAATTTATTTTTCACACCTTTATGTTCAGCACATGTATATTGTATGCTTGATTCATTATATGTAGTACATGTGTTCATTGGGTTTATAATTAAATAGAAAGACCCTAGGTTTGTGTAATGCTGCTGCTAGATTGGTTGACCTAGGGACAAATTTTTTAAATACTTAATTCACCCCCCTCTTGGAAATACACCAAAACTAACAGTTGGTATCAGAGCCTCGTAGCATTGACTTAAACATTTTTGCTAAAAGATTGAGATGACTCAAATTGGTGTGTCCCATTCGGTGAGGGACAGTCACCTTCCAGTCCTCCATTGTTTTGTGGTGTAAACTACACCCACTGGAAAAGTAGAATGAACATATTTGTAAAATCTATGAATTGGAGGGTCTGGCAGGTGATTGATAAGGGAATTTGTATGTCAATGGAAAATGATATTAATTTTATGCATGCAAATTTATATGTCATGGATCTACTGTACTGTGCTTTAGATACTAATATTCTTCATGAGATTATGACTTGTGGTAGTGCATAGGAGATCTGGGTTGAGTTGGAAAATAAATATGGAGAGGCCTAGGAAAAGGAGGTAAATCATGAGCTAGTAATTAGCGATGACGTATATGATTCTAACTCAAACTCAATTGATGATTCTTATGCTGAATGTTGTGTTGTATTAAAAGATGAATTATCTATTGAATTTCATGATAGTTCTGTTGTTGATGCGTGCGATGATTCTTATGAAAAATTTTGTGATATATCTTATAATGAGTCATCGACTGTTTTTGATAATGATACCATTGATTCATATGATAGTTATAGAGATAAATCTTGTATTGAATCATGCAATGAGTTTTATGATGAAAGCATGTCGTTGAATAGACAACTAGAAAATGATTCATTTAAAATTCATAAGTCTCTAGTTGGAATGTCTTATCATAAAACATTTCTAAAAATTCAAAACAAAATGTTGGCTAAACAATTAGAGGAATTAAAAGATTATCATGCCACCTTAGAGAAGAAAAGCATGAAGAAAATATTGAAAATAATATGCCAGGAGGAAGAAATGGGAGATGATAAGCCCTCAGGTCGTAAAAAAAAAAATATTTTTTCAAAAAGGATTCAAAATCACTTAATAAATCTGATGCAAACTTTTATGCCTCATCGAGCAAACGTAAGATTAGTAAGCATAGCCTTTCACGAAAATTCAAAACTTGCTTACAACATAAAAGAAAAGGGTAGAATGAGTTTAATTGTTTAGTTGGAGGTGCCGAAGGCTTAGAAAAAGAAATGAAACGGATAATCATGAAAGCAAACCCCGTAGGACCTTTGGAAAAATGGATCTAAAGTAATATTACATAATCATTTAATCCATCCTTCATTTCTAGGTTTAGGGGTAGTGATGACCAAAAGGCTACGAAGTGGTCTTTGCTTAAAATATCAAATCTTGGTATATGCATTCACTATATAATATTGTTTTATCAAGAACCTTTAGAGAATCACGTTAGTGTAGAAATACATGTAATATATCCTATCTGAACTTAATGCATATATATCATAATGATTGGTGAAAATATGAAAACATTGGCAGCTTGCTGAAATAAAATCCACTTCCAAATGGACATGACATCTATGTCTGGTAATTAATTTCAAATGCTTAATCCATACTTGAATGTACAATTCTTAAGTTAAGCATATATTGTCCATTGCACAAACTTGTGGTTTATGGAATTTCACACTATATATCTCATAATCCTAAACTCATCCTTGAACTTAAAAGTCTTGAACAAGTTGGAGTCATAACTCTTGGTATAAGCACTGTTTATTAAAATTCCATATCTATAGTGTGCTTATTAAAAATCATCATTCTCAATCAAATTAGAGGTAGCCTGGGAGGGATTCAAATTGTTCATCGATATATAATAATAAAATCCCATTGAGCTTTAAACGTAAAAGTTCTCTAATTTTGATTTATATGGAAGCTCTCTCCTTCATAGGAATTCTTTGCCCTTTCACGATCATATTCGCCAAAGACTCTTCTTACTCCTTGGTTCGTATCCTTGCTCATAGTTATTATCATATCTAAAGGATACATTCCATTCATCAAAGAGCAATGTTCAAAAATTCATATACTCCTAGCTGCTCTTTGTCAAAAAGGTGTGGACATATTAACTAGAACGGAATTATTTTTGAAAATGTCCACTCATAATGAATACTCTTCGAACTTAACATAAATTTTAATCTTTGAGAGTATTTAATCCTATGCCTCTCACACATATTGAGATTCATAAGAAAAGAGGTAAGGTTGGCTTATGAACTTGAAAAGTACTGTTTGTGACTTTTTGGTCCTCTAAGCCTAAGCATTCAAAGCCAAGCTAAAATTATTGAAAATCTTATAACCTTGGATGAAGAAAGTAGATAATTAATAAAAGGCATAAATTGAATAAGTGCATAACTCAGGGGGATCATTTCTCTTCATGAATATATATATATATATATATATATATATATATACACATTAAATTCTCTCATAATTTTTATCTTTTATGCCCATATGCTTTCATATGAAAAGCACTGAATTCCTACTATTCATTATGCATTAAATGAGTATATCTTTTAATGGATAGTTTATCTATTGTATCATTTATTGATAGCTACCTGATTGCATGTTTAGTTTAGAATGCCTCCTGCATGAAGGATGTAGTTGATGAGAATTGCATGCTGGTAGTGGATATAGGTTCTCGTGTGCCTTAAACTAAGTTATAAATTGCTTGTTTGGATCTATCAGGTATAGGTTTTATGGAAAAATGTCCAATTTACAGACGATATACTGCTGAAATTTTGACAGAAATTTTCCCAACATAAAATCTTGTACAAAGATGATTATCATAAAATAAATGTTAAAATATTTTTGATAGGATGAGTGAAACTCAATTAAATAATTAAACTTCATCTTGGCATAATCATCGGACATTTAGAGAAGCTCAGCTCTGTAAGAACCCAAACCGTGAAATATGGGTTTAAATTAATAAGAGAGGTAATAAAATTAGAATTTGAACAGGCTTCGTCGATGAAGCCAGAGGTCGTCGATGAAGGCCATGCATCTCTCTTCGACGAAGTTCAAAGGCTCGTTGACGAGGAGAAGCCAAGAAGTTTCAGGAAACCGGTGATATTAGGATTTGTCGACGAATTCACCGTCTCGTCGACGAGAAGACTATAGAGCCTCGTCGACGAGGACACCCTCTCGTCGACGAGTTTGCCCGAGTCAAAGGGCTATAAATATAATTTTTCATTGCTTAACCATTAAGAAACTCAAATATCTTCTCTCTCTCTCTAGAACTCTCCCTACTCTCTATCTCTTTAGATTTCTTCATCGTTCGTCGTGAGAATCATAGATGTGAAGTTACCACGAGGATCGTGGAAGGATTCTCAACAAGTTCTACGGATTGGAATCCCGTTTCGGAGATTTTTGGGTTTTGGTGAAAAATCGAGGTAAGGCTCGATTTTCAATTCTGATATGGTATTTTTGTAGGGGACAGTCTTGTGAGTATATATATATTTTTTTTCTGTGATTTGTAGGTTTTGGAACTTGGTTCGCTGTTTAGGGACCTTACAGTTTGGGATTTGCTATTCGGGGAAAAGGTAAGGGGAATTGTGTTTATATCGGTTATTTTTGAAATCGGACTCGGTGGAACTGAGGTCCACGGTCCTGTGTGTGTTTTGGCTACTCATTTGGGGGGATCTAATGGGGAAAACTATGGGTTTTCATGACTACAGTTTTGGGAGAAAGGGGGCGATGGGCTACATCCCTGGTTTTGTTGAAAACCAAGCGTATACGTTGATTTATACTGTGTATTAGGATGGTCGTGCCTTGACTTGTTTTAAACTGTATTTTTTGGAAAACCATGATTTCAGATTACCAAATGGGTGTGGTTTTTTTTGGTTATTTCAGCATGCATGTGTGTGTGTGATATGTTGAAATGCTAGTAGGAACGTGGTTCTGAATTGTTCTAGGTATTGAGAGTGTCTGGTTCTATATCTGAGGGCATATGAAATCGCTGGCCATAGATTGGCAGAGGTCCGGCTCTATATCCGAAGGCGTGAGCCTATTTCGGCAGATCAGGCGGAAGGATGTGGATCCACTAGTTAGCACTGGTGTGATGCCATGGAAGCCGGAGACTTACCATGTGTTGATGGCATCGTGTTACACGGGTTGGCTATGGGCCAACGCTATATGTCGCAGGCCGGCTTCAGGCCAAAGGGTGTGACGACACCAGCATTGCTGATGATGTCTATGTGTGCTTGTGTGCACTGTGTGAAATTAGTACTAGAACTGCATTTAACTGCGTGTATGTTGTATCATGATAACACTCAAATGACACACACCGATATAACTTGTGTTCTTCCTTACTAAGAGGTTTCTCACCCCTACTGTACGTACATTTTTACAGGTCCTTCGAGTAACCGAAACTAGCGTCCTGGTGTAGGGAGCGTAGCAGGCGGTGTACTGCGGTTAGCATTTGGGTAAGTGCTAGGACTGTATTTTTTTATGGGTTGCCATGTTGGGATGTCTTGGGCACCCAGTTGTACGATGTTTGATAGAGTTTGTTATTGCTCTTGTATAGACTCGGGTATGGTACTGCATATATATATAGAATGACCTTTTTCCACTGCGTATATGATTGTATTTGGATGTGTTTAGGGTGCCTGGGAACCCCACAAGGTTGGACCCTCATCCTTTATACTATATCTGTGGATGATTTGTATGATACAGGGACAGGTTAGATTACTTTTTCACCCCTAGGTCTCTTTTCCGGGTTCGGGGCGTGACAGCTTGGTATCAAAGCTAACCACGTTGTTAGGTCTTGTAGACTTGGTTAGGCTTAGTTGTGAGTACATACTAGTGTATAGGATGTTGGATATAGGTAGAGTTGGTTGAGGTTTGTTCGATTACTAGATCGAGATTTTTCGATGGTATTCCGTGTTTTTCCTAGAATGACGATTCCAGTAAAAGTAGGGCAGATCATTGATGACTTTCATTTCGGTGTGATAGGACAGACCTAGACCTGGTAGGGAGTAGTTAACACGATTAGTATAGATCATTGTGTTAACTGTATGTGTTGTAAAGATACTGATAAATTACTATTGTGTTTCAGAATTGAGCCCAAGGATAATGACCTAGGAAGTGGCTCCGAGGAGACTGCAAGTGATGAGTCTCCCTCTGTACCTCGAGGTTTGACAAGACAAGTGTTGCGAGAGATTAGGCGGAGTGTGAGGAGATGCGAGCGCTCTCCTACTACTGCAGATGCATCATTGAGAGGTTCACACACATGCATCCTCCTACTTTCTCTGGAGGACCTGACCCAACAATAGCGGAGGATTGGGTGGAGAAGACTAAGAGGATCTTGGAGCTCCTGCACTACACGGATAGGCAGTGAGTCCTCTCTGCTACCTTCCAGCTATCTGGGGAGGCTGGTTGATGGTGGATTGTGGTGAGTCTGCTGAAGAAGCAGAGAGCCGGTCTTGAGGAGATGACGTGGAGCTGTTTCAAGGAGGTGTTATTCGATAGATACTTCTCGGCTTCTGTACATGATGCGAAGGCAGATGAGTTTTCTGTTTTGACTCAAGGGAGTTTGATGGTGCAGGGGTATACAACTCAGTACATAAACCTGTCCCTCTTTTCGCCATGTTTGATCTCGAGTGAGTATGAGAAGACTGAGAGGTTTGAGGAAGGATATCCGCAGATTGGTGGGTATGCTTCAGATCCATGAGTTCTCGGTATTGGTAGACAAAGCCAAGGTGATTGGGACCAGTATCTCAGAATACGAGGTGGATCAGGAATCGAGGAAGAGGACAGTACCTTTTGGTTCTCAGATAGGATCTCATTAGGGATCGTGGAAGAAGAGGAGCAAGGGCTTAGGTTATCGTCACAATACCGAGGGCCTGGATTCTCAAATGAGCCAAACTAGTGCACTTTGTACTAGATGCCACAAATGGCACGAGGGTGAGTGCCAGTCATTTGTGGGTAACTGCTATAACTATGGCCAGTTAGGTCACAAGTTTCATGACTGTCGTGCACTGAAGCGAAATATGCCTGCATCTAGTGTGAACCGAGGGAGCAATAAGATATCTCGGGGAACCGTTCAAATGAATACAGCTCTGACTAAAGTATATTCCCTTACTCCAACGGACGCTGAGCATGTAGGGAACGTAGTGACAGGTACCTTATTGTTGCTTTTAAATAAAGATTCTATTTTATTTGATTCGGGTGCAACCCATTCCTTTATATCTATGAATTTTTTTGGACAGTGTGGGGTTGAGACTCAAGTCATGAATGAGGTTTTATCTGTTACTACACCATCTGGGAGTGTATCTTTCTACGGGAAGATGTTGGTAGACAACATGTCGGGGTTCGATGTCATTCTATGGATGGATTGATTGTTCTCCAGTTATGCTGTGATCGACTGTTGTAGGAAGGTAGTAGTTTTTAGACCTCCTGGGGAGCAGGAGTATGAATTCGAGGGATCATGTGTGCGTCCAACGCCATAGATTCTATCGGCATTGCAGGCAAGGAGGCTACTCTTGGACGGGTGTCATAGGTACCTAGCTTGTGTGAAGGAACCACCACGGGATGATTTGAGGCTTGAGGACATTCGGGTAGTCAGTGTGTTCTCGAACATGTTTCCAGATGATTTACCCGGTTTACCTCCGGATCGTGAGGTGGAGTTTGCGATAGAGTTGATTCCTGGCAAGACACCAATCTCTAAAGCTCTATACCGGATGGCTCCAACAGAACTTCGAGAGTTGAAAGAGTAGTTGTAGGAATTACTGGACAGGGGATTGATTCAACCTAGTGTTTCGCCCTGGGGAGCTCCAGTATTGTTTGTGAAGAAGAAGGACGGGTTGATGCAGATGTGCATTAATTACCGTGAGATTAACAAGATAACTATGAAGAATCACTATCCTTTACCTCGTATAGATGATCTTTTTGACCAGTTGCAAGGGACGTAGGCCTTTTTGAAGATCGACTTGCATTTAGGGTATCATCAGGTGAGGGTTAGAGCTGAGGATGTAGCGAAGACAACTTTCCGAACCAGATATGGCCACTACGAGTTTTTGGTTATGCGTTTTGGGTTGATGAATGCTTTAGCAGTGTTCATGGATTTGATGAACAGGATTTTCCATGAGTACCTAGATCGGTTTTTAGTGGTATTCATTGACAATATTCTGGTATACTCGAGGAGTTTGGAAGAGCATGAGGACCATTTGAGGTTAGTATTATAGATTCTGGGGGAGAAGAAGTTGTATGCTAAACTAAAGAAGTGTGAATTATGGTTGAGTCAGATTGCATTCTTAGGCCATGTGGTTACTGGTGATGGTATATCAGTTGATCCTAGCAAGATCGAAGCTGTGGTCGACTGGGTGAGGCCGAAGGGTGTGTAGGAGGTTCGGAGTTTTATGGGACTAGTGGGTTATTATCGTTGGTTCGTAGAGGGTTTATCTAAATTGTTTGGACCTTTGACAAGACTGAATAAGAAGGGGTGAAATTTGACTGGACTAGTGATTGCAAACAGTGTTTTCAGGAGCTGAAGCACCGGCTGGTTACTGCTCCCGTGTTGACCATTCCTTCGGGGGATGGTGGGTTTGTGATCTATAGCGATGCGTCTCTAAAGGGTCTGGGATGTGTGCTTATGCAACAGGGTAAGGTAATAGCGTATGCTTCTCGATAGTTGAAAGAATATGAGAAGAATTACCCTATGCATGATCTAGAGTTGGTTGCTGTTGTATATGCACTGAAGATCTGGCGACACTATTTGTATAGTGTGCAGTGTGAGATCTTCACTGATCATAAGAGCCTTAGGTATTTCTTCATGCAAAAGGAGTTGAACATGAGGCAGAGGCGGTGGCTAGAGTTGATTAAGGACTACGATTGCACGATCAGTTATCACCCGGGGAAGGCTAATGTGGTGGCTAATGCGTTGAGTCGAAAGTCAGAACATGTAGCAGTATCTGCAGTTATAGCTTAGCATCATGTCATATAGGATCTGGAAAGCCTTGGTATGGAGTTGGTTTCTGGTTATCATCAGGCTTTCTTTGCTAGTTTGGTGGTCCAGTTGACCTTGTTTGAGCGTATTAAAGCCGCGCAGACTAATGATGCGTAGTTAATTGAGGTTGTGGAGAAGGTACAATAGGGACTAGCAACAGAGTTTAACATCTCTGAGGGAGGTGTGCTGAGGTTTGGGACTAGGCTATGTGTTCCGAACAATGATGAGATCAGAAGGACGATTTTGGAGGAAGCGCCTCGTTCTTTATAAACGGTACATCCTGGTAGTATGAAGATGTATCAAGACTTGCATGAGACCTTTTGGTGGTCTAGTATGAAGAGGCAGATTGCTCAATTCGTGGAGTAGTGTCTGATGTGTTAGCAGGTGAAAGCTGAACATCAAAGGCCAACAGTGCCGTTACAAGCTTTGCCTATTTCGGTGTTGAAATGGGAGCATATTTCCATGGATTTTGTGACCGGATTGCCACCAGTACTTCACGGGCAGAATGCTATTTGGGTGATTGTGGATAGATTAACGAAATCCGCTCATTTCATACCTATGAAGGTTGGCTATCCTCTGAGTGGGTTAGTAGATATGTACGTGCATGAGATTGTGAGAATGCACAGAGTACTGATATCCATTGTTTTAGATCGAGACTTGAGGTTTACTTCTCGATTTCTGGACAAGTTTGCAGAAGGCACTGGGGACGAAGCTTACTTTCAGTATAGTTTTCCACCCCCATAGTGATGGACAGTCGGAGAGAACCATACAGATCTTAGAAGATATGTTGCGAGCTTGTGTGTTAGACTTTGGTGGTAGCTGGATACAGTTTATGCTACTCGTAGAGTTTGCTTATAGCAACAGCTTCCAGGCTAGTATCGGGATGGCATCGTTCGAGGCTTTGTATGGTCGAAGGTGTCGAACCCCTTTATCTTGGGATGAGGTTGGTGAACGTCAGGTGTTAGGACCTAAACTCGTGTAGCAAGTGTCTGAGAAGGTGGGTTTGATCCGTGAGAGGATTAAATCGGCTCAGAGTTGGCAGAAGAGTTACGCAGATGTTCGCCACCGTGATTTAGAGTTCGAGGTTGGGGGTAAGGTATTTCTGCGTATCGCTCTGATGAAAGGGGTGATGAGATTTGGGAGGAAGGGCAAGTTGATCCCGAGGTATATCAGACCATTCGAGGTACTTGAGCGAGTGGGTTCGGTAGCCTACAGGATTGCACTACCCCCCAGCACTCTTGAGGGTCCATGATGTGTTTCACGAATCCATGTTAAGGAGGTACGTGCTAGATCCATCATATGTTATCAGTTATGATGAGTTTGAAATTAGGGATACTTTAGCGTATAAGGAGATACTTGTTCAGGTTCTGGACCGTAAAGTTTAAAAGCTTCGTACTAAAGAGATACCATTAGTGAAGGTATTGTGGCGAAACCACGAGGTTGAGGAAGTTTCTTGAGAATTGGAAACGGAAATACGCCGGAAGTATCCACAGTTGTTTTGAGCACTTGTACATTATCCAACTTTGGGTTGGCATAGGTGGTTAGTCGTCAGGAGTGTGTGTATTGTGAACTCCTAAGACAGTTGTATATGAACCACGGTATTACTCTGCCATAAGTGAGGGTATGTATATATGTGTATGATGAGGTTGCACTGTAGTAGTCGCTAGTTTTCTTTCTAGAATTGTGTATACGTGTTCAGTTGTATGTGTGAGCTTGTGAATGAGAGATGGCAAATTTCGAGGATGAAATTTTTGTAAGGAGGGGAGATTGTAAGAACCCGAACCGTGATATATGGGTTTAAATTAATAAGAGAGGGAATAAAATTAGAATTTGAATAGGCTTTGCCAACGAAGCCAGAGTTTGTCGACGAAGGCCATGCATCTCTCATCGATGAAGTTTAGAGGCTCGTCAACGAGGAGAAGTCGAGGAGTTTTTGGAAACTGGTGATATCAGGATTCGTTGACGAATCCACCATCTCGTCAACGAGATGACTATAGAGCCTCGTCGATGAGGACACCATCTCGTCGACTACGAATCCACCGTCTCGTTGACGAGATGACTACAGAGCCTCGTCGACAACGACACCATCTCGTCGACTAGCTTGCCCGAGTCAAAGGGCTATAAATATCATTTTTCATTGCTTAACCATTAAGAAACTCAAATATCTTCTCTCTCTCTCTGTAGAACTCTCCCTACTCTCTATCTCTCTAGATTTCTTCGCTGTTTGTCACGAGAATCGTAGATCTGAAGTTACCACGAGGATCATGGAAGGATTCTCTACAAGTTCTATGGATCAAAATCCCGTTTTGGAGATTTTTCGATTTTGGCAAAAAATCGAGGTAAGGCTTGGTTTTCAATTCTGATCCGGTATTTTTGTAAAGAACAATCTTGTGAGTATATTTTGTACTGTGATTTGTAAGTTTTGGAACTCGGTTCGCTGTTTAGGGACCTTAGAGTTCGGGATTTGCTATTCAGGGAAAAGGTAAGAGGAATTGTGTTTATATCTATTATTTTTGAAATCGTACTTGGTGGAACTGAGGTCCACGGTCCTATGTGTGTTTTGGCTACTAATTTGAGGGGAACTAACGGGAAAAACTATCGGTTTTCATGATTACAGTGTTGGGAAAAAAGGGGGCGATGGGCTACGTCCCTGGTTTTGTTGAAAACCAAGCATATATGTTGATTTATACAGTGTATTGGGATGGTCATGCCTTGACTTGTTTTAAACTATATTATTTGGAAAACCATGATTTTAGATTACCAAATGGGTATGGTTCGTTTGGTTTTATGAGCATGCATGTGTGTGTGTGATATGTTGAAATGCTAGTAGGAATGTGGTTCCGAATTGTTCCAGGTACTTAGAGTGTCTGGTTTAATATCCGAATGCGTATAAAATCGCTGGCCATAGATTGGCAAAGGTCCAACTCTATTTCCGAGGGCATGAGCCTATTCCGGCAGATCAGGCCAACGGGTGTGGATCCACCAGTTAGCGCCGATACGATGCCATGGAAGTCGGGGACTTACCATGTGCCAGTGGCATCGTGTTACGCGGGTTGGCTACGGGCCGACTTTGAGCCGAAGGGTATGACAACACCAATATTGCTGATGATGTGTGTGTGTGCTTGTGTGCACTGTGTGAAATTAGTACTAGAACAACATTTAACTGCGTGTATGCTGTATCATGATAACACTTAAATAACACACACCGATATAACCTATGTTCTTCCTTACTAAGAGGTGTCTCATCCCTACTGTACGTATATTTTTACAGGTTCTTCGAGTAATCGGAACTAGCGTCTTGGTGTAGGGAGCGTAGTGGCCGGTGTATTGCAGTTAGCGCTTGGGTAAGTGCTAGGACTGTATTTTTGATGGGTTGCCATGTTGGGATGTCTTGGGCACCCAGTTGTACGATGTTTGATAGAGCCTGTTACTGCTCTTGTATAGACGCTGGTATGCTACTGCATATATATATATATATAGAATGACATTTTTCCGTTGCGTATGTGATTGTGTTTGGATGTGTATAGGGTGCCTGAGAACCCCACGAGGTTGGACCCTCATCCTTTATACTGTATCTGTTGATGATTTGTATGATATAGGGACAAGTTAGATTACTTTTTCACCCCTGGGTCCCTTTTCTAGGTTCGAGGCGTGACAAGCTCCATCCTTATAAGAAGCACATTAATGATCTGTATGCATCGCCTTCGTCTACTGAATTATTGAGGCTCTTATGAAATCCCTGAACATTATATCCTACGCTTGAAGTTTTATGGTTTGATATGGAATGTTTTTGGGTCATGAACATTATTACATGCCTTAATATATATCTTCTAATGCATCCATGGTCTATAGGGACAACTATACTAATCAAGTGATAATATGCAATTAACAAATACTCAGTATAGTTGATTTTAAAGATTTGGATTGATGGCTTATACTACTAGGCACAATGAAATAATTCTCTATCTAGTATAAGCAGCTTATTGTATCTAAGCATGAATTCTAAATGATAGGGGGAGCATCTAAAATTAAATATTCATTTTGTTTGCTCACAAATATTTTTAGCTTTGATCGATTGTGAACTTATTGTAGCATATGCTTAAATGAAATGATATTATTGAAAATCTTAATTTGAAGCATGATGTTTATTATTGCCACAATCATCTGTTTTGTCGTATGATCCTTGTTTTGAATTTGCTATATTCTTAGGATTTACATGGTTGTATTTTTCTGGTCATATTTTATTCTGTGCTCAAATGCCTACCAGAAAAATTGTGCTTGCTTGCATGATCTTTGAAGTTTGTTTTGCAAGCATCACCCCCAATATCTCTTGACAACATCCTAAGGGGGATATATATATATATACATATATACATATATGTTTTAAAAATTGCATAACTAGTTCAGCAACCTCACATAAAAATGCATGCGAACTAGTTAGACTACTTTATCCTCAAACCTTCTATTTGGTTTCATATGCCGTGTGTTTTTAACTCAAATATTTCATGGGTCTTATGATATGATTTAAATTGCTATGGTTTGTGGATAATTTTGGTCTAATTACGTTTGTTATGTCATTTAAATCATTTAAATGACCAGTTATATAGTTTGTGTACTCAATTTCTATACTTCATACTTTGTCATTCATTGTGTATTGTATGATTTTATTATCTCTTTGGACGCTAAAAGTAATAATTCTTGATCATGCTAGACTGTTTATGTTAAGTAGTTGTAGATAAACTATTAATATTAAAACTCAAAATAGGTCATTTTTATACAGGTATTTTTGGAAAAATGTTCAATTTTCAAACGACATTCTGCCAAAATTTTTAAAATTTCCCAAACTTATATTGTATATAAATGCATTATACCCAATGTCCATCGCTATTTATTTTGCAGCCCTTTTTGTTGTTGCCAAAAGGGGAAGATGGAGATGAGAGGGGAAAATTGGGTAGCAAAAATTGTTTGCATTGATAAATCTTTTACATTATGCATATTGTCAGGGGGAGCCTTTCAAGGCTATACCCACTTTTTGAATGCTACATATTATCATCATCAAAAAGGGGGAGAATATTGACCTTATAGGCCACACCAGGTTTTGATAATGACAAATACTCTAGTATTTGATAGCTTTCAAGTTTTTGTGCAGATTTATATTAGTAAATCAATTGATGGCACACGAAGTAAAGCCTCAAGACCCTAAAGATTATTTCTTGTTGTAATTTATATTATTTGGATCTGTAATAATTTATATCTATCTATAATAATCTCTGACTGTCATGCATGTAGGTTTTGTAAGCTCAAAAATGACCATAGATTGACCAAAGGGACTGAATGACCTTAGGGCACCCTTCGGTCGACCGATGCTATATTTTTGGGACTATCTCAAAATGGCCCTTGAAAAGACCTTAGTGAGACTTTAGATCCCGACACATATTCACTAATATATCCCCACAATATCTTGTCAAACAGGGGATCAATTTGAAATGGACTAAACAAGGTAAGCAAAAAATGAGAGGGCTCGGGCAGCCGAACCCCACAGGTTCATTTCACCTCAGGCGCCCGAACTATTGGGAAGTCAACAGTTTGACTTGGGTTTGGGCTGTCGAACCAAGAAAGACTCTATCGCCCTTGGGCAACCGAACCCCTAGATGTGACCTTTTCACCAACTCGGGCTACCAAGTAGTTCAGTTCAAAATAGGCCTCGGGCGACCAAACCTTTGTGTTCGGGCTACTGACCTACTAATCGCGCACCTGAATCTATGAAACAAATGATACTGACTTTTGTTCGGGCTACCGAACCTACACTCGAGTGACCGAAGTGTTTAAAATGAGTTTTTCAAGATGAGT
Source organism: Malania oleifera (assembly GCF_029873635.1). NCBI lineage: Eukaryota > Viridiplantae > Streptophyta > Magnoliopsida > Santalales > Ximeniaceae > Malania > Malania oleifera. The sequence goes on from NC_080426.1 coordinate 62,690,255, forward strand.
CTATTCGGGCGACCAAACTAGAGGTCAGCCCCTTGAATCCTCTCGGGTTATTTTATTTTAACTGAGGTAAATAATGGTTAAATGAGTTTAATATTTCCTAAGTATTTTAAAACTTTTCTAAGGATTCCTTATTGGTCATAAATAGTTATATTTTGGTCTTGGCCTATATATATGGGTTCATTTGTGTGGATTAGGGGGTGATTAGCAGAAAATCATTAACAAAAATCCTCTCTGTTTCAAAATCTTATTCTTGCCCAAATACTCTCATATCTCTATTCCCTTGATAAATTTTAGTATTGTGAGAGCATATTGGTTGGGCTAGTGTATATTAGGTATTGCTAATACTCCCATTGTTCTTGTTTGATTGATTGATTTTAAGGGAGTTTAGTTAAGTTTATCCCATAGATATCAATATTATAAATCTTGTGTTGGGATAAACTAACAAGCTTAATGATGTTTGCATTGTCATTGCAAGATTCCCTTAGCTTTTATTTTGTTGCACAAAAACATTTTCTACAAGCTATATTATTCTTTCAAACAATTCTTGAGCATACTACATTGAAGAAAATATTTTGAGTGGTTCTGAATATTTGCAGCATCTTTGAAACCTTGATTTATAATTGAGATTTGATATATACTGTTTCAAAGAAATAGCTTGATTAAAACACTCTTGAGCATATTAGTGATAATACCTTGTTGAGTGTTGCTTGCACAAAATCACATCATTGAGCTTACATTTCCTATATTGTTGATGTGTGGTTGATTGAGTATACACTGTGCGTATTGTAGTACATACCTACTTAGTTGAGAAGCACATTTCTTTGAACAAAAATTTCATATTGATTGTATTCTAGGTGCGGGCCTAAAGAGGGAGATTAGCCCTGTTGAATAGTCTCAGATTGGCTTAAACTCAGTTAGGAAAGCTAGGTGCCATCTTGGTAAGGCGTGTTGGTTGTGGTGAGCCCTGTTAATTGACCTAGTTGTAATCGGTGCCGCTCCACCCGTTAATTGAGCTTTAGTGGAATCCTCAGGCTTGCGAGCTAGAGGTGGGGATGTAGGCACAGTTGGCCGAACCCCAATAACATTTTGTGCGTGTTCTTTATATTTCTACAAATTTATTTTCTGCACATGTATATTGTAAGCTTGATTCATTATATGTGGTACATGTGCTGATTGGGTTTATAATTAGATAGAAAGACCCTAGGTTTGTGTAATGCTGCTGCTAGATTGGTTAATCTAGGGACAAATTTTTTAAATACCCAATTCATCCCCCTCTTGGGAATACAACAAAGCTAACAGTTCGGTCGTCCGATCCTTAGGGACGGTCGTTTGAATAGGCACAAGGTGATAAGGTGGATTTTTAGTTTAGGAGCCTCAGGGTGAGTTCAGGTGGCTAGGCTAAGGCGATTATCCAAACGCTTGAGGTTCGGTCGCCTAGTCTATGATTCGGGTTGCCGAACTTCACGATTTGGTCGCCCAGACCTATTTTCAGCTATAAGTTTGGCCGCCCAAGGACAGTGGGAAAAGTTACTTTGAGCGTTCGGTCGACCCTAGACAATCAATTCAAATTAGGTTCGGCTGCCCGGGTCTCAGTCATCTTTCTGACTCTTTACACATTCGGTCGCCCGAAGCCCTTTCAAAACTCAAGTTATGTTCTAATAGGCCTGTGCATGGGGACTTATGGTTAGTCTACGACCTAGGCTTTTTAATTTAGCTTAAAAACCTGATGTTGGTCGACCTTTTGCAAACTTTATTTTAGCTATAATATTTGACCCTAAAGCTATTCCAAAAACTTTTTATGATTTTAGTCTTTTTAAAAAATGGATTTTGGTGAAATGTGTTGGTCCCTAGAGTCTATCTATGGTTGATCTGAACATTAATTTATATCATGCAAATGCATGCATTATTATAGACCAAAGATAACAATAAAAACATATACAATTGAAATATATATATATGTCTTCTTTTACTCTTTGCTCTTGTGTCTTCGTGGAATACACCAGTAGTATGTGCTCTTTAAGTGCTTCTTGCTTCCATTTCCGTTTGTCTTATGTGCATGCCAAAGTGAAAACCTATACAAGTACTCAACGCACATATAAGACACTGGTGCTTTGTCAGCATCAAAACAGAGATCGGACTCAAAAAGTCAACAATCTCCTTCTTTTTATGATGACAAACATCTAAGAGCAAAATGGGTACAACCTGAAAAGGCTTCCCTTAAGAATATGCATAGAGTAAAAATAAACATAATAACTCAAGCATTTTCATGAAAGAAGACACAACAAATGATCATGCATTTAATTTTAGTATTTAAGCACATGCTCAGATAATTTGCCCCTTTGTTTTTGCCCCTAAAAAGAAAACTTCCCCCTTTTGGTCATTAACATTTTGCTCATAAAAATTCTCCCCCTTTTGGCATCGGCGAAAAGGGCTAAACTAAGTAGAAAACAATTTTATCATTTATAAATAGGCTTAGCAAAGAGAACTCCCCCTTTTTGAAAAAAAGTTTCTTAGAACACTCTCCTTGTGTTTGGCACAAGATTTGGGCATAAAAATTTTGAACTATTTTTTTTTTTTAAATAGCAATTAAGCACACAAAATAATTTAACTGGTCATTTAAAAGACTAAAATGACATGATGAACAAGGCCATTTCAGAAATATACAAAAACTATTTCAATTTAAGCACAACAAAAAGACCCTGCAAAGATTGGAATTTAAAAACATGCGACATATGAGAAAATAGGTTTGAGCATAATATGATCTAACCAATTCACATACATTTCATGTAAAGTCAATAAACCAATTATGTAACACCCTTTTAAAATAAAATTTCATGACGAAAGATTTTAACACAAAAAGGCACAAGTCATGAAAGCATTTAAGCACACAAGCAAGAAACAAGATGTATTCTATATAAGTTCAAATCTAGCTTTTTTTAATATATATATTACAGGTACTAAAAAAATATCCCCTTATAATTTTTAATAAATACTAGGGGAGATGCTTGCTGAAAAAGAAACTTTAATTCAAAGAGCAAGCAAGCATAATTTTTCTAGTTTATCATTTAAGCAAAAATCACAAAGTACCAGAAAAATGCAGCCACATAGATCCAAAGATATTAACTAAATTTTAAAAAAAAGGATCATATGGCAAAGCAAAGAACCGTGGCAAACAAAATATTTTCATTTATAATATTCAATAAAAACATCATGCTTTAAAGTACGCAAGCCACAGAAAATTTCAACAACAGATCTAAGCCTATGATGCTGGTGAGCATAACAAGATATAATTTTAATTTCTATTTGCTCCCCCTATTAATTTGAATTTGTGCTTAGATACTATGGATAACACATGCACACAAAAAAAAAAAAAAAAATGCAAACGTTAAGTTATGTGCAGTGTTCGTGCATCTCAGGAACAATCTATATCAAAGATGATTCAATAAAGACATGATATGATGTTCAGGGCACCTAAAGAAACTTTGGACTCAAAAAGTAAAAACAATAATAATGTGAGTCCATGTGACAAGTGACTTTAATCCTTTTCTCAAGGATGGGGCTTAAAATCCCTGTTATAGTCTCAAGCACACATAAGTGCATTAACGTTCAAGGATGAATTTCATTTAAGAACACTCAACACATGTTCATCCTTCATAACAAAACTTAGTATGCAATAGACTATAGGCATTGATGTTGACTTTATGAGTCCGATCTTTGGTTTTGATGCTGACAAAACACAAGGATCTTATGTGTGAATCTAGTTTTTGAGCAGGTTTACAATACAACATACGTATAAGAGTGGATTTATGGAAACCTAAGGAACTTAAAGATCATACTTGGCATATTTAATGAGAAAATGAAGAGCAAAGGAAGAAGACTTGTTTGTGCTTCATTTGTAAATGCATTTATTATATTTGGGTCTGTAATATTATAGTCCGTAATATTTGCATCTACATCCATGATATGAATAAACTCAAATGACCATAGTTTGACCATAGGGAACCACGGGATCTTAGGGATTTGGTCAACTGATGCCAGATTTTTGGGACTAATTATAAAGCTCAAAGACCTTGATAGACCCTAGGTCCTTGCACAGACACTTAGAAAAATCCCCACTATCATATATGCAATCAGGGGTAAAAATCAGGACTTAAATGCACACTTTAAGTGTGTTTGGTCGACCAAATTTGAACCTACATAGAAGCCTTGGTCAATCGAACATACTAGGGTCAACAGGTTGACTATTCGGTCGATCATTTTGAAATGAACTTGCACTGCACGGTCAACTGAACTGACACGTGGGTGATTTCTAACAACTTGATCGACCGAACCACTAGTTAAAATCTAACCTAGTCGACCAAACCTTGGAATTTGGTCAGCCGAACCTGCCCTAGTCAACCGAACCTCGAAGGGTTCAAAATCACCTTAATACGTTCGACCAAAACCTTAATTCAAAAATGCCACGGTCGATTGAACTTAGTGATATGGTCGACTGAACCTTTAATATGGTCGACCAAAACCTCTCAGGTTAAACATTTTTAACTATAGTAAAACAAGGGTAATTTTATTTAACCTTCATTAATCTTTTCTAAAAAGGCTCCTATGTTCCTCAAAGGTTGTATTTTTATGAATTTATATATATATATACCAGTTCATTTGGAAAGATTAATTAGGGGACTAACAAATATCATTAGCCAAAACTCTCTAATTTCAAAACCCTTATTTTATCATATACAAGCAAAAAATCCATCTCTTAGTCATCCTAATTGCTAAAATCTTTTGGTAAGAGTATTATTAAGATTGTTCATATTAGCTCACACTCTCATTGTATTTGTTTGATGTTGATTTAATTGAGAGTGAGCTTGAGAGTTCCCTTGTTATTTAATTCATAAGTCTTCAAAGGGAATATTCTCTAGAGTTTGTGAATCTTGCATTATTGTAGCAAGTATTCAGAGGTTTGTTCTTGTGCTTTGTGAAATACTTTTCAAACAAGCTTGATTTCAAATATCTCGTATACTTTATACTTAATATTTGTTCTAGAGATATTTGAGTGTGCTCTTGAATTCTTTTTGGTCATTGCTTGTGATTGATATACACATTTTTAACACAAAGATATACTCTGACCACTCTCACATATTGCTTGATAATATTGACATTATCTTGAGAGTAGTCACATTTAGACTTCACTGAGCTTATGCTTTCATATCATACGAAAGTGCAATTTGTAATTGTATTGAGCATATCGTGGTACATATCTGCTTGTGTAGAAGCATTTGAATTGTATGCAAGAATTTATATTGATCTATTGTATTCCAGGCGTGGCTTGAGAGGGTGTTGATCTAGCCCATAAGGTTGTAAAAGTTGAGGTCAGCCCTGGTAATTTAACCTGGTTGTAACCGGTGTTACTCTACACGTTAAGTGAGCAATAATGGTGATCCACGGGCTTGCGAATTGAGGCGAGAACGTTGGCATTATTGATTGAACCCCAATAACATTTCTTATGCCTGCTTTTATTTTTCACACTTTAAATTTTTGCACTTGAACGTTTGCATTTAATTGTTTAAATATTTGATTGAGTTTATGATTGTATAAAAAGTCCCTAGGTTTGTGCAATACTGGTTAAGGAATTTGAATTGACCTAGGAGAAAGTTTTAAATTTCCAATTCACCCCCCCCCCCTCTTGGGAATACACCAATTCCAACAACTAAGCTTTTATTCATTTTTCCTACAAGTAGGGTTTAACCTCCCTTGTATATTTGCGTGCATACATACTTGCATTACATTCAAGGATGATGTACATTTAAGACCATTTCTTATATATTCTTCCTTGCAAATGATTTCTGTATGCACCAAATAATAAGCATTCAACACATGTGCATGAAAAATTGCATTTCAATTTAAAGGCATGATAGCTAGTTAAGGCTATACTAAAAAAATAATGCAATAGGGGTTCAAAGAGGATGACACAACTCAAAACACGATGAGTGTGCGTAAAATGAAAAACTCCCCCTAAGTCATGCAATTGTCCAAGTTTATGGACCATTATCAAAATATGGTATGTTCAATTAGAAAGATGATGCTTTACCATTTGGGTCCTGAGTGAGTGTGTAACCCAAAGAATTGGACCAAATGGTGTCCATGAACTAGTCCCTCCTAGGACGATAGACTGTGTACATATTGTTGATTTATATAACGATTTGGATTTGACATGTACTTTCCTATATAGTAATTGTGCATTCGTTTTTAACTATGAATGAAAATAAATATTCATTTATAATTCACTCATTGTTTCAAAAATGTTTAGCATGCATTAACCATTTTTCTTGATACATGGTTTCATTTTTGAAAAAAAATTCTACCGAAATTTCAACAACATTTTGTTTGTAAATTGGACTTTTTTCCATTTTTCCATGTATCTGAAACCTGATAGATTCAAGCAAACAGTTTAAAATAATCTGCATCATATAGAAATCATTAAGTTGAAGCATGCAAAAACCTATATCTACTACTGGCATGCAATTCACATCACTGCATCAGCCATGCAGGAGGCATTCAGTACAGGCATGTACATCAGTAGAGCAGGCAAAAATATTTGTCAATTAAATGAAATTGTCATTTAAGGAAAGAATGGACAATAGCCATTCAGTTCAAAGTTGTTAAAAGAAAATATCCATTCATCAAAGATTATAATCATTTAGCACAAATGGATATTTGCATTCAGTACCAGTAAATCATCCAATAAATATAATAAGATAAGTATAATAAAATTTATTGCTTATTGGATGAGTTTTAAATTTTTTGCTCCCCCTTAGTTATGCAGCTAAATAGTTTTATATTCAATTAAATATTTTGCATAACTAATATTTTCAAACGAGAGGATGAGCTTATGGATGCGTTTGAATATGATTAAACGTTTAAGCTCCATGATGAGTTTAGGGTTGCATGATATATAATACTATGAGAAATTCCATAAACCTCAATCTATGCGATGGACAAAACATGCTATTATTCAAGAATTTTAAATTTTAAGAATATATAGCATCATGAAACTTATAGCAATTAAAAATATTTTGTCCATTTGAAGGGAATAGCCAATATCTTCATATATTAACCAATCATAATCATATGTATATATATTAAGCTTAGATTGGATATAATCACTAAAACTTACCTATTGGCTACATTTTTCTATGGTTCTCAATGTGATAGTAGTGTATATTAAAATTTAGAATTTTAAGCATAAAACATTATTTAAGCATTTAAAGTATTATAACCTCTTACATATTATAAATCCTAACATCTCATGAGTATTAATGAAATTTTCTTTTTAAGCATCTCATAAGCTAACATGATATATAACACATGATTCAACAAAATATTTAACACAATATATATCACACAAGTCATGACATGAAATATTTCATAATGTAGAAGGAGGTAGAGATATACGAAAACATTTTACTCCTTCTTAGATGTTTGAGCTCGACATGGTGTCTTCCTCTCTCTTGGATTTTTTACCTCTTTTGGTTCCCAAATATCCCTTAGTATTACTATAAAACATAATTCTTTTCAAGAGAACACATGATTACTACCTCGTTAGGGGTAGAATCGGTCTACATTACCAGAGTTGGGGTCGGGGTGAGGATGGTGATGTTGATGGTGAGGCCTAAAGAAACCGAGTGAGATGGGGTGGCGCCGAAGAGAACTCACAACAACTGTGGCTGGTGGGGGCTATGAATGCTGCTGCTGCTGTCGCCAGAGCTGTTGGTGGAGCCTTTGGTGGTTCGGGTGGAGCAGTTCAGCAGCGGACAGATTCACGGGGTGGCCATCGTTGGAAGCAGAGAACTCGTGCGTAAGACGAGGGAGCAGCAGTTGGTGGTGCAGTGGCCTGGTTGAAGAGAGGACCCTCGGAGCTGGTGTGACGGCGGTGCTGCAGCTGTGATTTCGTATAGCTGCTGTCCGTGGGGGAGGGGTTGACGTTGGGGCGGGTGTGATAGTGATGAGGTCGAGCAGTTGGATGGGGAGAGTGAGATGGAAGAAGGAGGAAGAGGGCAGCAGCTGGCTATGAGGAGTGCAAGCAGGAAGGCTACGATTGGCAGCAGGGAGCGGTGGAGGCGGAGGCGGTGGCGTCAGCTGCTGCTGCTGCGTGTGGCCGAGTTGAAAGGAGCTAGGCTCGACTGGGCTGCAGGCGTGCGTGGAGGGGCTCGGTTGGGACTATGTTGCAGGAAAAGGGGGCTGGGATGGAAGGTGGTCATATGTGGTGGCGGTGACAACGAGCGACGGTGATGGCTAGGGGCAGGGAAGCAGCTGCTGAGGCGGCCGGAAGGATGGTTGCTGCTGATATTATGGTGGAGAGGCGGCTATGGGCGAGCAGCGGGGAGGTGTAGCTTTTTTTCTTTTCTTTTCTTTTCTATTTTTGCCCTAGCCAAACAGAACAAGGGGTCCCCTCTTATTATTTTCATTATTATTATTACTGTACTATTATTATTTTTGGTATATTATTATTATTATTATTTAGTTATCATTATTATTTTTAGTATCTTTATTATTATTATTATTATTATTATTATTTATTTATTTATTTTGTTATTATTATTATTATTATTATTATTATTATTATTATTATTATTATGCTATTTTTACTATTACTATTATTAATACTATTATCTTATATATTATTAGTGTTGATACTTTCTTATTCTTATTATTATTATTATTATTATTTTTTATTATTTATTTTTATTATTACTATTATTTTTTTATTACCTTATTATTATTATTATTATTATTATTTTTAAATATCACTTTATTATTATTATTATTATTATTTTCAAATCTTGCATTAATTACATTACTATTATTATTATTATTTAGATATTATTATTATTAGTTACCATATCTATTATTACCATAAAAGTACAAAAAAAGAAAAAAAAGAAGAAAAAGAAAAAAGATTTTAGGGTTTGATTTAGGTTATAAAAGAGGGAACAGTCGGAGAGCCGGGGGGGCAGGGGCGCAGCGCGGCAGACCAGAAATTTTTTCCATCTTCTGCTCCACCCCGAATTGTTCTCTGCTTCCTTGACCTCTCTCTCTCTTTCGTCATTCATCACAGATAAGCAACTCTCCATCAACCTCCCTCTATCACTCTCCCTCTCCATCACTCTCCTTCTCCACTCACCTGACGAACCAACAAGACGACGTCGCCGCCGCCGTGGCCACCTATCCCTAGCCGTGGTCGTCGCCAACACTGTTTGCCGTCATCTCTGTCTCTGCCTCCAGCCTGTAACCAGCCCAGTGCACGGACCCCTTCGCCTCACGCCACGCCATTTAGGTCACAGCACCATCTTCTCCGGCCACCGCTGCAACGCCGGCCACTCCTGCTCCCTGCAAGATCCCCCAGTAGCCGAGCACCACCTCCGTCCAGCTGCCAGCCGTCACGACCTCACCTTCGTCGGCGACACGCAGGCTCGCGATTCACAGCACCACTTTGCAGTCCCCCAGACCCCAGCAGCAGCGACTCCAGCCGCGAGTTCCGGCGGCGAAACCTCCGGCAACCACCACTCTCTGCAACTTCCGGCAACCCCCCCACCCCTCTGTAAGATATCCAAGTCGTATTTATTTTATATATATATATATATATATATATATGTATATAGGTGTGTGTGTGTGTGCGTGTGTGTTTGTGTATACGTTAAATAATTGTTTTTCATCTTACAGTTTCCTTTCTATTTATTTATCTAATGTTCATGGCAAGTTTTTTTTTATTGTATTTTTTTTATATTGGTTAATTGTTTTATATATTGGTTTTGGTTTGAGGTTTTAATGCTTAAAGTTTAAATTTTTGGCATCTATATGTATGTACTATATTGACCATATTAGTATTATTATTCGTATATTATTGATAGTAATATTATTATTATATATTATATTATTATGTTGTTTTGTATATCATTATTAATAATGTTGTTATATTGTTCGTATATTACTATTAATAATATTATTATATGATTTGTATAATATTTCTAGTATTGTTATCACATCATAGGTGTATTGTTATTATTAGTATTATATGATTTATATATCATTATTAGTAATATTATTATATAGTTGGTTTATTAATATTAGCATTGGCATTATATTAATTATATTAGTATTAGTATTACGTAGTTTGTATATTATTATTAATTACATGATTGCGTTATTCTTATCTTACTAGTTTGTATATTACTATTAGTAAAATTACGGTATGGTTTGGATGTTATTATTATATTAATTATCATATTGATTTTATTAGTATTAATATTCTATTGTTTGTATATGGTTGGTATTATTATTATGCAGATTATTTTATTATTGTTATATGCTATTATTGTGTTTATTATGTAGATTGTTTCATTATTATGTTAGGTTTATATAGCTGATTTGCATATTTTATATTTTGGTTACGGTTAGCATGTTGATATATCTAGTAATATTGTGTTTAGTATTTTAGTGTATTTAGCATGTTAGTTTTAAGGTATGTTCAATATTATAATGGATATTACATATTATATATTTATTACTATCATATTTGTAGCATTTTAATGTACACAATATCATTTATCTTGGTAACCTTAGTATTTTGAGGTTATGTTATTATATTGTATATTAGGGTATATTTAAAATTGCTGCCTTACTACTATATATTCTTAACATTGTATATCATGTTTTGATTTATTGTATTCTCATATTTTGATTTATTGTATCTTGATGTACTTTTAGGGTTGAAATTACTTCCATATAAATTATGTACTTAGGGTTTTTGGTCATTATTGTACTCACTTTGTATTTAATATTTGTATAGTTAGGGTTGTGTATTAATTTTGGCAACCATCTTGTATTTATTATTTTCAGCAATGCCTTGTTTCCATAATTTCGTTATTTCTTTACTTGTACATAGGTTTACATGTTTTAATTTGAAATTTGGTTTATCTCTTTTATCAATTATTTCCATATGGGTGTAAAGGTATGAGGGGTGTGTACCATTAGGAAGATTATTATTATTACCTTTTATCTATAGTGTATTTTTATTATTATCATGTGTGAAATTAGTATGTTACCATTATGATATTTAGAATATGTATTTATTGTTAATATGTGCGTATTAATATTATTTATTATTGTCATTATGGGATTACTACTATTAATATTAATAATAATATTATTATTATTATTATCATTAGTACCATTATTATTATTTTTACTATTGTTATTTATTATTATTATTATTATTATTGTTATTATTATTGTTATTATTATGTTCATTATTATAATGATTATTATTATTTTATTTTATTATATATATATTTTAATATTTTTGATTTTTATAATCCCTATGATTTTAATGCGGGGGGTATGAGCCTTCGGGCTTCACGTACCTTAAGCTCTGAGGGAATATATGTATATATTTATTTATTTATTTTCCCTATGTATTTATAAACTCATAAAAAGGAGTAATTTAAAGACTTATTAGATTAACTTAGGGATAATTTCAAATTAATTAAGTACCGTTCGTAAGAACGGGCGCGTAGGGGGTGCTCGTACCTTCCCCTCGCGTAACCAAACTCCCGAGCCTAACTCTGGTAATGTAGACCTATTTTACCCCTAACGGGGTAGTTATCACATGTTCCAACCACACTAAAGGTTAGTGGCGACTCCGACATTCCATGTTTTTCCATGAAAATATTAAAATGATTTTAATTTCGCCACCCGAGGCACATGCGCTCCTCGGGATGTCGCGACAAGTCCATTATTACATACCCAAAGTATAAAACCCAAATGCATTTACAATTAAAATTAAATGTCTTCAATCTTCTTACTCATGTGTATTCATTGAATGCACCAAATACATATGATCTTGGAGTTTCTTCTGGCTTCCAAGTCCCTTGATCTTATGTGTGTTGTAATTTAGACATGTTCACATACTTTAAACACATATAAGATATTGGTGCTTTGTCAGCATCAAAATAGAGATCGGATTCAAAAATTTAACAATCTCCCCCTTTTTTATGATGACAAACACCGAGGAGCAAAATGGGTTATGCCTGAAAAGGCTTTCCATAGTAATATGCATAAATTAAATTTAAACAATATAGCACTCACATATAAACAAAAGAAGACAATTTAAAACATATGCATCCATTTTTATCATTATGGCACAAACGCATACATGCTTGCAGCTCAGTTATTTTCCCATTTAAAACAATATTGGCCTTGAAAAAAACTTTCCGCTTTTGGTCAAACATTTTGCTTATAAAAACTCATAAAAACTCTCCCCCTTTTGGCATCAGCAAAAAATGGTTAAGCTAAGAAGAAAAAATTAATTACTTTAAAAGAAGTCTTAGCTTAAAAATGGCAGCTCCCCTTTATAAAATAATATTCATTTTTCTTAAAAGAATTCTCCTCCGTTAAAACACTCCTCCTTTTTTATGTAATGTTTGAATATTTTAATATTTGAAAAATATAACTATTAAGCACACAAAATAGTTAACTGGTCATTAAACATTGAAATGACATGATAAACTAGGTTAAAGCATAAATAAACACAGACCATTTCAATTTTCTCAAGGCATAAGACCCACAACGATTAGAATTTTAAAGTGTGCGGGTGTGACAACTAAGTGTAGGTTTGAGTATAAATGTAGTCTAACAGGTTCATATGCATGTTCATATAAGATCAGCAAACCAGTTAAAATAATAATAATAGTAATAATGATAATAAGGCAAGATATAAAGAATTTTAGCTTTTACGACATTTCTTTCCATAAACAAAAAAAAAAAACTCCTCTTTTGATGTTTTCAAAAAGTATTGGGGATGTGCTTGTAGAAAAAGGAAAGTTTAATTTAAAGCAAGCAAGCAACTGTCATTCTGGTTTAGCATTTAAGTACAATTTTATAATATAACCAGAATATGACAACCATATAGATCTTAAAGATAGACAATTTAAATATAAGATCATATGGAAAAGTCAAAGAACTTGTGGCAAAACAATATATTTTCATTTAAGATATTCAATAAAATCATCATAATTAAGCACAGGAGCCATAGTGAATCCAAAACAAATCTAAGCTAAACAAGTTGGTGAGCATAACAATATGTAGATTTAATTTTAGATGCTCCCCCTATGAAATTTAGTAAATGCTTAGATGCATTGAAGTGCTTATACTTATCAAATGATAGTTTCACTAAGAGTTTCAAGTCGTATAAGCAATCATTTAAAATCTTTTAAAATAAATGTACTAGCAAGGATTGATTATTCTTTTATGCAACCAGTATAATTATCCCAATATTTCACATATGCATTAGAAAAGAAATATTAAGGCAAGAAATAATGCTCATAAACCAGAAAACAATCCATATCCATACATAAATCTTTAAGATTTTGATATGACGTTCAAGGTTATAAGAAGAGCCTCAATATTCAAAAAGCACAACATGATGCACATGAGTCTTTTATGCTCTTTTCCTAAGGGATGAGCTGAGCTCCTCTAAATATTTGATGATTATGCTAGGATGAAATTTAATATTCAATTAGTTTTCACTCATCCTTTCAAAAATATTAGAACATTTATTTTATCATAATCATCCTTAGTATATGGTTTTAATTTTTGGAAATTTCTGCAAAAATTTCGGCAACATGCCATTTGTAAATCGGACATTTTCCTATAAAACATGTACCTGATAACTAGTTGTTCTTAGCAGATAATTCATATAAAGCATGCAGCAACCTAAATTCCGCTACCAGCATGCAGTTCACATCACTGCATCCGCCATGCAGGAGGCATTTTGGACTAAGCATGCAATTAGGTAGCAATCAACAATTCATAAAATATAATCTATCCATCAAAGAGTATAAATAGTAGAGAACAGATAATAGTTTTGATTTCAGTGCAGTATTGTTATTCATTAAGGCATATGAGCATGACTGTTATGAAATAATGAAAACATTTAATTTATATAGACATGAAAGTGTAATGCTCCCCCTTAGTTATGCGCTAACCCATTTTATGCCTTTTCTTAATTTTCTAATTTCATTAGCCAATATTTTTAAGATTTTAGATGGTTTAAGCTTGGCGATGAATGCTTTAGGCTTATCGGACCAAAAAGTCACAGTGAATATTCGTTAAGGTGATAAGCCTATGTCTGCCTCTTTTCTTATGAATCTTAATACGTGTGAGAGGCACAAGATCGAATGGCTTAGAATTTTAAATACATGTGCATAGGTATCTTTCAAATTTTATTTCATCATCTAGATTTGAAACCTAGTGCAACCACTTTAGCCATTCAACATCATTTGAAGCTTTAAAAGATTTGATTGGAGTTTGAGATCTTGTTGGAAAATTGAATACTCTTAAAGATTAAATTTCTATTATGTTTAGAAGAGTATTTGAGGAAGCAGGACATTATGCATGATGAACATGCCAAACAATATGTCCTAACTAATTTTAGCAAAGAGCATTATGAAGTGTATGAATATTTAAAGAATGATGCTCTTTGGTAGTTTCAAATCAACCATGTCTAGAGGGTATCCATTAAAAGATAATTACAATTTAAGGTAAGGATACGAGCCCATGGATGGATAATACTTTACTAGATATGATCATGGAGTGGTAAAAAATTCCTATGGAGGAGGAAGGCTTTTGCATGAACCAATACTAGAGATATTTGCATTTAAGGTTCAAAGGAAATATTTTGATTTGACAATAAAACTTGAATTCCTTAGTGAATGCTTCTAATTTTGATTACAAGAGGGATGTCTATTAATAAGAACCAGAAGAATAAGGAGTTACGATCAATAGTACTTAAACCTAGAGAGATGACTAAAATTTTATTAGGATTTTGAGGCAACAAGATGAGTTTAGGATTAGACGATGCTTAAAACTAATCCTACCCCTACAACCATCACTACCCCTAAAACTAATCCTAGAACTAAGGAAGAATTGGGTGATTATGTAACTCCTACTGGAATCCATTCCCCCTGTAATCCTAAGTAGTTTGCTGCCTTGACAACCCAAGTCATTTTTCTATCTTTGAGTCTCGATGGGTTAGGACCAAGTGGTACTTTGACTCTCCAGACCTGTTTGGGTTTCACTTTTTTCCTTTTAAACAAGCAATCAAATTCTATGTGCCCCTTCCTTTTACACAAGATGTAGGCAGAGTGAGTATACGGATTGGAGGAGGTACTATCATAGTGTTTTGATGCTCCTATAGAGTACCCCATGTATAGGTTCTTTATTTTCCTATTTTTAGTCCCATTATAACCTATACCTTCTTTGTCTAAGGTCGTATTTTGTGAACCTAGAAGTTTGTCTAAGTTTTCTTTTCCCTTAGTAAATGAATGAATAATTTTGGCTTGGTCCTCAAATTTTATTTCTAGTCCTTGAGTTTTTAAATCTTTTAAGCCCTTGCAAACACTTTGTAGTTTTATGAATTCTTTGGACATTGTGTTTGATTTCCACTCAAGTTCTGAAATGAGAAGATCCTTTTTGTTATCACTAGAGATTTGGAATCTTACGACATTTAGCTCTTTTTCCAATTTTTCATTCTTGTTTGCTAAATTTTTTATTTTCAACTCATTTTCCTTTTCATCAAGAATTTTCAATTCAAGTTCTTTCAATGATGCCTCATTCTTGTTTTTCAAAATAGTATAGCATTTAAGTGCTTTAACAAGAGACTTATGAGTTTTAATGTATTCTAATTTGAGTTCCTCATAAGTGGGCATGAAATCACTATCATATTCACTACAAGATTCACTGTAGGAAGTATCATAGGATTTATTACAAGAATCATTGCACGAATCATTTAAAGAAGTAGAAGGAGACGAATTTACCTCTTCATCAGTTAAGGCTACAAAGCACTAATTTTCTCCTCCATTACCTTTTAAGCTTGAGTCGCTTGGAGTGATAGCCTTTTCTTGCTTAATTTCACCATACCTATTTTCGAGATCCTCTCATTTTTTTTTAGCACTTTGACATGCCATAACTTCATGAATGATGTTAGTATCTAAAGCATACAATAAAGTGTTCATGCCATCAAAATTTAGTTTCATTAAATTCATGTCATTCTCATTAAACTCATTTTCTAATTTGGGAACCTCAGCAAAATCGATGGTTTTCATAGGCACGACATTTCCCTAAGCAATAACTTTCCAAATCCTCCAATTTAATGCTTTAATAAAAATAGTCATTCTAAATTTCCACTCAATGAAATTTTCACCAAAAAACACTGGAGGGCTTGTAGATAACCTTCCCTCACAAGATGGGGATACACCAACTCGAGCCATCATGATCTGTTACAAAAAATATTTAAGTCTATGTAACGAAGCTTTGATACCAATTGTTGGAATTGGTGTAAACCCAAGAGGGGAGGGGTTGAATTGGAAATTTAAAATTCTTCCTAGGTTAAATCCTAATTACAAGCAGTATTTCACAACCTAGGGTTAGTTTACGCAAATACGAATCACCCAACAATTTAATACTAAACAGAAGTTATAGCAGTTATAGTAAACTCAGTATTTCCAAAGTAGATATGTACGTAGAAATTCAAACCAAATAAATCATTCGCAATAATTTAAGTGCAAGCATACATATATTGAAAGTAAAGTGACAAGGGAAAGAGAAAGCAGCACACCATATGTTATCGGGGTTCAGCCAATACTGCCTACATTCCTGCCTCTAGCTCGCAAGCCCGAGGATTCCACTAAAGCTCAATTACGGGTGGAGCAACACCGATTACAACCTCCCTCTCCTTATTAGGCAAGGGAAACACTAGGTTAGATTAATAGGGCTGACCCTAACCTTTACAACCCACTCCTTCGTAGGGCAGAGTACATCCTCTTTAGGCCACGCCTAGAATACAATAATCAATACAAATTTTGTGTACAATTTATGTGCTTCTCCAATAAGCTAATATGTACCAATACGCACAACACAACCAATGCACTCACGGATGATAAGTATTTATGCTCAAAGTGAGATTGGTGAAGATATATATAT
The DNA here is from genome assembly GCF_029873635.1 of Malania oleifera. NCBI lineage: Eukaryota > Viridiplantae > Streptophyta > Magnoliopsida > Santalales > Ximeniaceae > Malania > Malania oleifera. The sequence continues at coordinate 62,707,289 of NC_080426.1, forward strand.
CAGCTCTCAATACTATGTGTATATATGTATGTGTGAGAGAGTGAGACCTTTGATTTAAGATAGTATATTTGCAATATAAATAATCAAAGAATCTCTACAATCCTAAAAAAATATCTCAACGATATATTTCGAATGTCAGGCACACTAGATATTAGGGTTAAAGCTTGCCAAAAAATATTTTTGTCAAAAGCACAAAGCAAGCTTTTGAAACTTGTAGTAAGGATGTAAGTTCACAAGAAAATATAGAGTTTTCCCAAAAAATATTTATGAATGAAAATACACTGGGAAAGCTTTTAGCATACTCTCAAAAATCAATATCTATCAATGCAAGTATGAGAGAGAGTGATAAGCTTCAAGAAAGATGTATGAAAATGTGCACAATCAATAAGAAATCAAACTCCTTCTCAAGTTGCAATTAGTTTGCAACCAAGGAGTATAACAAATGATTCTCCTTAAAAAATAGTTTTTCAAAGCAAAGTCTAAGTAGAATGAGTAGTATGCTTTGAAAGATTGAAAGAATTTACGCAATGTGAGGAGCAATGTGAGGAGTAAGAGTAACAAAAATTTTAGAAAATTTTTCTTAATGAATTTTTGCTAATCACCCTCTAATTAAGACACATGGGAGAGCATATATAGATATTCATGGAAAAATAACCGTTGAGGATATATAGGTCTTTTTTGAAAATATTTAATGAGTTTAATTAAATTTAATCTCAGTTAATTGTGGCAAAAAATTTGCCAACACGAGAGGTTTGGTCGCCCGAATACTCACAATAGCTTTCAGGCAATTTTCCAGTTTGGTCAATCGTGGATATACTCGGTCGGCTGAGCCAGACAATTTTCCAAAGCTACGTGGTTTTAGTCGCCCGGTGAGTGGTTTGGTTTGTAGAGCTTTGAACTTTGGTCGACCGAGGTTCATTTGAACTAATAGTTCGGTCGACTGAGGAAGATGGAGAAAGTCACATCTCAGCTTCGGTCGACTGAGGAAGATAAGTTCAAATATGTTTGGTCAGCTGATAAAAATGGAGAAAGTCACATCTCAGCTTCGGTCGACTGAGGACGATAAGTTCAAATCATGCTCAGTTGGTTGAGGCATAGTCAAACAGTTGACCTCTAACCTATTCGGTTGACCAAGGCATTTATAATGCCAAAGGGTTTGGTCGACCGAGACCACTCAAAATTTGCTTTTAAATTTTGTTTGGTCTCTGTGCTATTTCAACCCTATGTGAATAAGCATATCACATTTAAATTTGAAGAGTGATGATTCCTATGGTCATTCTGAGGCCTTTTTGAGCATAAACCTATCATGTATGCAATGCATTATTACAGTCCATTATTACATACCCAAAATATAAAACCCAAATGCGTTTACAATTAAAATTAAATGTCTTCAATCTTCTTGCTCGCGTGTCTTCATGGAATGCGCCAGATACATATGATCTTGGAGTTTCTTCTGACTTCCAAGTCCCTTGATCCTATGTGTGTTGTAATTTAGATCTATTTAATTACTTTAAACACACATAAGATATAGGTGCTTTATCACCATCAAAACAGAGATCAGACTCAAAAAGTCAACACCGGCAGAGAAGCCTTTATAACTAGGAACAAATCCCTTTCGCTCACCAAGAGCCTTTCCAAGGGAATCATTCCTTTAAGGCTCACCCAGAGCCGCAAGGCTCACCAAGAATCCTTACAATTTGGTTCACCATGAACCTTCAACCACGGTTCACCAAGAACCCTTTTGCAACTCGGTTCACCAAGAACCCTTTGCAACAAGAAGATGAATTACAAAGATAATGATCCTTGAATAAGATGATATTTAATACAATCAAAACCTCACACAAATCTCTCCAAGTAATGATTCACAACTAGATTAAAGAGCAAGAGAGAAGTTGCTATTTTGATCCATTTTTAAACAAGCCTTTGGACTTGTATTTATAGGAAAATTGGGTTACTAGCCATTTTATGGCCGTTGGGCTAATATATTAATTGTTTACATTGAAAACTAACGGTTTATAGCCGTTGGGGCTGGAATTTTGATGCAAATTGTCGATTGTTTACCCCAAATAGTTGACTATTTACCCCAAACCGTCAACTGTTTGGCCATATTTCTTTATCATAGAAACCTTCTCATTTTTGAAAGTCTTCAACACAAAATTTGTGGGATGTTTTCTTAGCTTTTCGTAGATACCAAGATCGCCATTTTTGGAGTCTTCTAGCAAATGTTATGCTACAAATACTGAAGGGTGTTTAGAAATTTTGAGAGAGGAATTTGACTAGTGCATAAATGAGGCTTTAAACCCAACCAGGACCAAGTATTTAAAAGATTATAACACTAATATGATTTTAAACTTGTCTCCTTAAAAATACATTTGAGTAAAGAATATTTTTATAAAACTCTTGTTTTAACTTTGAAAAAGTACTGAACTTATGACTTGGTGATCCTATGTACTCTTGCGAACTTGTATGCACATGCAATTTGCTTAACTTTTGCTAAATAACCTTGCTTGAATTAGAACTACAAGAGTTACAATAAACTCAACCTCAAACACTCCCCATTATACATATGACTTTACATTTGCTTTGATGGTTGTGCTTCAGTCCTTTTGAGTGATAATCAACTTTGATCTTTCCTTCTTGAATTAACCACTCGATCTTTTCCTATGAGAATGTTCACTTGATCTTTGCACTAAAACTCTTATCTGTGTGATTTCACCACGTATACCTTCCATAATTTAGTATGCAAACATTAGTTTAACTTAGAACCATTGATGGGTTGTTATCATCAAAATACGACAATTTGGATCATGTAGCCACCCAAGCTAACAAAATGGGTGAGGTTAAATATTTTAATATTTAAGCACAAAGTTTCAATTTATACAAAATTATGTTCTTCATAAAAGATATACCCATATGCTCCTCATAAAATTTTTAGCATGGTAAAAAATTATGACAATTAATTATACCAAATTAATGCATGATCATATGTCAAACTTGATACCAATTGTTGTCGATCATAAGTCAAATAAAAGAGAGTTTGTACTAACTTAAAAACAAACTTACCCAACTTGAAAATTTCACCCCCTTTGTCAATTTCAAAAAAAGAAGAAGATGGGGGGGGTGAATTTTGGAAAAGGAAATTATTCACAATTTAAACTCCAATAGAAGTTTTAAAAAATTCTATCATAACTTAATTTTTCAATAAAGATCATGGTTTTCAAAAGTTTCAAATTTTCACAATGGTCATCTCATTCAAGATCTTCAAAAATTCATTCATAATCTTTTTAAAAATAGATTTAAAATCATGCTCATGTTTTCAAAAGGATTTTTCTTTACTCGTGTTTGCTCCTCTTTGGTAAATATCAAAAGGTTTTTAGGAGGGGGTTCTTAAAATTGAAATCCATAGAACCATTTATTATGATGTTTCAATGTGCTCAAATGTTCATGCAAAATATTCAATATTCCAATAGTTTAATAATCTCAACATTGCACTCAAATTCATACCAAGCTCAATATCTATAACAAAGTATTCAATATGCTTAAGATATCACCATCAACAAAAATTTTCAATAAGCTCAACATTAAAAAAACAATCTAGCATGCTCAACTCATCATGATGATATATTTGATTTTGGGATTCAGGGCTCAATTGAACTTATTTTGAAAAATTTAAGTTTAATTGGGTTTTAATTTTCAAAAATGTAGTCCAATTTGACCCTAATTTTGCAATTAAAAGGTCAATTGAGCTCTATTTCTGAAAATTGAGGTTCAATTGGGTTGCAATTTTAAATTTAGAGCTTTATTAAGTCTCAATTTGAAATATTGAATTGAATTCAGTGGAAGTTTTATGGTTTGAGTTTGATGCTTGTGTAAATTTGCTATGTTTTGTACTTTGTGTGAGGTTTTGTGATTTACATTTGATGATTTGTGATTAACATTTGATGATTTTGTGCCTGTGCAGGTGAAAATGTCATGAATGTGGAGTTGGTTGATTTTGTGTTGATTTTATGGTATTTAGACAGAATATGGACGTTTTGAGTTTTGAAACTAACATTTAAGAAGGAGAAGGCGTAGCACATGCGCATAGTGGAGAACAACCCTTTTGTTTTTTATTTTTGGTAAAATGCAAGGATGAGTGAAGAAAGTAAGGCTTTGAGGGAGGCTGAGAACAAAAATGCTATAGAAGCCACTAAAATAGATGGAAAAAATGGAAAATTAGAAGAGAAGAAATAATTTTTTTAATTTGGATAATCAAGGGAGAACAATGTTTTTGTTTTCTAATCTCTTAAGACATAAATGAAAATAAATAAGGGAGTTTTTAAAGTTTTCATTAAACTGAAAAGAAACTAACCTTCTAAAAAAGATACAATGCAAAATGCAAAGAAAATTCAATGAAAATGGCACAGAGATCTTATTTAAAGAAAAAAAGGCTCATCGCCCCTTAAAAGGGATAGAGAGACCCTAAAAGGTGTCTCTAGGGCTCAAGGTAGGCCCGAACAAAATTAGGTGCATAGAGTAAGGGAGGTCATGCGTCAAGTTGGGGCCAATATTCCAACAGATATGATTTTATCAGTTTGGCAAGAAGTCAATCCTAATTCAAATCATTGAGGATGTGAATTAGATCAATTTGAGTCAGTTTGATCATCGGGTAAGTTGGGTCAGGTTGAAAGTTTTGCTTTGTTTATAGGTGAAGTAAAAAATGGAAAAAAGAAAAAAAAAACACAAAAGAATATGTGTGAGATTTTCCCAAACATAATAACGTGTGTTACATAAAAAACACTATTTATACTAGTGCCATTCAAATTATATATATATATATATATATATTGTACATTTCTAATAAAAAATAATAATATCAACGTAACAATAATGTAACATAGTAAGCACTTGATAACATAATATAAAGAAGGTTTTTAAAGCTGTCGCAACGTCCCGGACCTTGCCTAGAGAACCACTCTATGGCAAAAATGGGTACGACTGTGAACTAGGAAAAATGGATGTGTGATTTTGAAAAAGATTTTCGTGGAAAAACAATGTGTGATGGAGTCATCACTAACCTTTTGGAGTGTGGTTAGAATACTAGATTACTACCTTGTTAGGGGTAGAATTGGTTTGCGCTACCAGAGTCGGGCTCAGGAGTACAGTTATGCAAGGGGAAGGTATTAGCACCCCCTATGCGCCTGTTCTTAAGAATGGTACCAGACTTATAAAAAATTATCCGAAAAATAAATCTAATAAGCTTGTCAAAATTACTTCCTTTCAAAAATCAAAGGAATGAAAATACTATATTGGTATTCCCTCAGAACTGGGGCAATCCAATACTCCGAAGAGTCTATACCCTTGGTTGCAATCATCAGGAAGGAAAATCAAGAAAATAAGGTACGAAATACGCTCCCGGGGGTTTTGAAATCTGTAAATTTTTCTAACTAAGAAAATACTATTCTAGGAGGTTTTTGCAGTTTGTTCGGCATGAAAATGATTTTTTGTGCTTAAAAATATTTTTGTGATTTCTCTAAGTGTGAAAACATTTTTTGTGATTTTTGTGATTTTGTAATGTTTTTCCCGAACCTCAAAATAACACAAATAAAATCAATGGAAATTAAAGCATGAAAATATTTTTGGAAATTTCTAAGAATGTTGTGATTTTTTTGTGAATATTCTAAATATCTAAACAATAATCAAGTGAAATGGAGAAAACTGGCATGAACCGGTTCGGGGGATGACGAACCAGTCAAGTATTGACTGATCTAGGGGAAAACCAGTTTAAGGTCTTGGTTGAGACAATCAAGCCAACATGTGGTGAATTACCCAACATATATACACTAACCATGACAAGATTTAACTCATATGTTAACAAATTCCAACCAATAAACGTAACAACAAAATTAAATTGTTAACCGGTACCACAACAAGAAAAACCCACAAATATAAAAAATTAGCATCAATAATATACAATAGTGATAGAAAAAGAAGAGGCAAAATAAAAACATGGATACTATTATTCCAAACAAATATTAAAACAATAAACTAAAAAGAGTGCAGGTGCTTGTGCATGTAGGTGGCATGCATGCATGCGTGGGTGGGTGTGTGTGTGTGAGAGAGAGAGAGACTGTGTATGTGTAAGAGTGTGTGTAAGGGTGTGTGTAAGTAGTGTGTGAAACGGTGTGGGTTAGTGGTGCGCAGGGGCGGCTCTGCCTTTAGGCAATTGAGGCACCCGCCTAGGGCCCCTCAATTTTTTCTTAATATAATAACATAGATTTTAGGCCCCAAAAATTTTTTTAATTAAATAATACTAATATTATTTATTATGCTCCCATAATTGACTTCCCAACTAACAAATAAATTAAATTATATTTTAAAATATAAAATAAATACAATTTATTTTTTTTTTTCAAGTTTTATACTTCCCAACTAACACCTTTATTGTATTCCAAATTATCTATTACTCCCATCTCTCCCTTTTAGTCTCTCTAAAATTTTTTTTTCATCTCTCAAACTCTCACTCTCATCTCTTGGTCTCTCTATGATTTTTGCTCCAACTATTGTGTTCATCATCTTCGGGCCTCCGATTCTTTGTAATTTTCATCAACTCTAATTTTGATTTCAATGTTTGTATATTATTTTTCTATTATTTTCACTCTGAAATTTTTTTTTTTCTATTTTTTCTTAGGTTTTGGAAGCTTTGAGGTTAGAGCGTTGTATCTAGGCCTGGTAAAACAGGTCATGACCCATCGGGTTATCTGGACCCGTTCGTTTAAAACAGGTTTGGGTTTAAAGAAGTTAGCCCGTTTAATAATTGGGCGGGTCACGGGTTGACCCGTTTATAAATGGGTTCAACCGGGTTCGGGCGAGTCACCCGCCGAGTGACCCGTTAATTTGGATCCTTTATATATACATATATTTTCAGTTTAGCCTCTCTTCACTCTTTAGATAGAAGACTCTCGATGATTCCACAGTGGTCCACAGCCTGAAGTGCTAAAACCAGCCTTGTCTCATCCTCCGTTCTACTGTCATTTACTCACACAGTCACGCTTGTTCAGTTTCTTATCCCGTTCCATAGAGAGCGTAGAGGAGTAAGAGGTAGACAGGGTCCTTGCTATTTCTGCAGAGAGCTCTCGATGGATCTTTCCCTTTTATCTTCTGCTCCCCGTGACCGCCTCACCACGCACCATAAACAACCCCTTCCTCTTTCATATCTGCTCCTACTGCTGGATTCTCTGTCTCCACTTCGCATCAATGCTTTTATTGGGTAAATTTTCTTTCTGCAATAATTTCTTTTTTATTCCGTTGGAGCAAAACTCATCTCCTAAAACATTGAATTTTTGGGTTTTGTGCGTCCGTTTCCTGGAGATTTCATCTGGGTTTTTCTAGGGCTTTTAGTTAAACGGAGAAACAGGGTGCTTCCAATTTAAGCTTTGTTTCTGTGTGTTCTGGAGTTCTTTCCGATGTTCTTAATGGCAATCTGATTCCTGGAGAAGAAGGCAACATGGCCACTTTTTCGTAGGATTCAGCTGCTACAATGTGGCCATTTTTTTTAGGGTTTTTGTATAGGGGTCTAGCTTGTGGATCTCTGGTGCGCTGCTACACTGCGACCCACAACTCTCCTCTCAGCTCTCACTCTCTCAATCCTCTCCTCTTCGGCTCTCCTCTTAGCTATCACTCTCTCAACCCTCTCCTCTCTGGCTCTCCTTTGGTGCCCTGCTACGTGCTGCGGTTCCGGTGCTGTGAATGATCCCCTCATGGTCCCGGATCAAGCCACACCTCCAACCTCCACAGTCCACATCTCCAGCTTCCACAGTATCGAGTCCACACCTCCAACTTCCATAGTCCTGCATTAATAAATATAATGCAGTATTTTTTTTTAAAAGTCATTTTATATGGATTTTTTTTGAAAAACTATAAAATAAATATATTATATTTTTTAAACGGGTGACCCATTACCCGCCCGTTTATTAGATGGGCGGGTTAGGGTTGGCATGTGTGTGACCCGTTTAACATCAACCCGTTTATAACCCGACCCGTTTTTGACCCCGCCCGTTAGTGACTCGCCCGCCTGTTTTGCCACCCCTAGTTATATTCAGCAAGAATCCGATATATCTAAAGTCTCACTCACCAATCGATTTGCAATAATAATAATAATCAAGTTATATTGTTTCAATCTACTATTTCTATAGATTTATTAAATTTATTTTTATTTGTTTACCTAATTTGTCAATTTATAGTATTAATTTTGAAATTTAATTATGTCAGTAAAGAAAAAAAAATAGAAGAATTAGTGTCATCTCAAGAGGGAGCTCTTGATAAATTTATTTTTAGTTCTAAGCAAAATATAAATGAGCAAGATGAAAATCCTTCAAGAAACGAGCAATCAATTCCAGAGATGGAATTAGAATCTAATATAATCATAGATAATAATAATAATAATAATAATAATAATAATAATAATAATAATAATAATAATAATAATAATAATAATACTGATAAAGATAACATTTATATACAAGAAATGTTCACTAATGATATTTCTTTTGAAAGACATTTTAACAATATAGAAGAAAAATATATAAATAATGATGATAATATTTATGATCTAAAATATTGGGAAAATATAGATACCAAATTACGAAATTTACTAGTTGAAAAAGGTCCTATTAGGGATAATGATTTAATTTTTCCAAAAGATGAAAATTCAAGACATTTTTCAAATATATATTATATTCAAAAATTATCAAATGGAGAGAAACATGATAGAAAATGGCTTATATATTCTAAAGATTTAGATAGAGTATTTTGTTTTTGTTGTAAGTTATTTGGCCAAAAAGTAAATAACCAACAACTAGCTAATTAAGGGTGTAAAGATTGGAAAAATCTTAGTACTGAGCTTAAAAGTCACGAAATTAGTGAAGAACATATTTTCAATATGAGTAAATGGGTTGATTTAGAGTTAAGATTGTTAAAAAATACAACAATTGATAAAAATATAGAAGAAAAAATTAATAAAGAAAAAGAACACTGGAAAAAAGTATTATTGAGAATTATTTCTGTTGTGAAAACTCTTGCTAAAAATAATTTGGCATTTCGTGGGAAAAATGAACGAATTTATCAAGAGAATAATGGAATTTTTTTAAGTTTAATTGAAATGATAGTAGAATTTGATTCAATAATGAAAGAACATATTCGACGTTTTCAACATGGTGAAATTCATAATCATTATCTTGGTTATAATATGCAAAATGAATTGATAAATTTATTAACTTTTAATATTAAAACAAAAATTATAAAGCAAATCAATGAAACAAAATATTATTCAATCATACTCGATTGCACTCCGGATGTAAGTCATCAAGAACAAATGTCTTTAATAATACGATATTTGAATATTTCTACAAATCCAATTAAAATAGAAGAACATTTTATAGAATTTATAAAAGTAGATGATACGTCAGGAGAAGGACTCTTTAATGAATTAATAAATGTCATACAAAAATTTGAACTTGGTATTAAGAATATAAGAGGGCGAGGATATGATAATGGATCTAATATGAAAGGAAAACAACAAGGTGTACAAAAAAAACTATTAGATATAAATCCTAGAGCATTTTATAGTCCGTGTGGTTGTCATAGTCTTAATCTAATACTTTGTGATATGGCTAATTGTTGTTCTAAAGTTATAACATTTTTTGGAGTAGTACAACGAATATATACATTATTTTCTTCTTCTACAAAACGATGAAAAATTTTAACCGAATATGTACCAAATTTAACTGTAAAATCATTATCACAAACACGTTGGGAAAGTCGAATAGAGAGTGTTAAGGCAATAAGGTTTCAAGCTTCTCAAATTAGAGATGCTTTACTTCAATTAGAAAAAACTAGTGATGATCCAAAAACAAAGAGTGAATCTTATTGTATAGTAACTTATGAAATGGAAAATTTTGAATTCTTACTAGGAATGATTATTTGGTATGACATACTATTTGCTGTTAATTGTGTTAGTAAAAATTTACAATCAAAAGATATGTGTATTGATGTCGCCACTAATCAATTAAAAGGTCTTATTGTTTTTCTAAAAAATTATAGGAAGAATAGATTTATATCTTCTATGATTTCAGTAAAAGAGATTGCACTTAAAATGAATATTGAACCTATATTTCATAAAAAACGTGTAATTAATAGGAAAAAACAATTTGATGAGAATGCTAATGATAATACAACACACTCAGCTGAAGAATCTTTTAGGACTAATTTTTTCTTATACATAATAAATCAAGCTATTATTTCATTTGACAGTAGATTTGAACAATTTCAAACATATGAGAATATTTTTGGTTTTTTATATGATTTAAAAATATTAAATCATTAGATGAGAATAATTTGAAACAAAAATGTTTGACACTTGAGAACATTTTAAAATGTGGAACACATTCAAATATTAATGGTTTTGATTTATTTTCAGAATTAAGAATTTTAAAAGAAAGTTTGGAAGAAACGAGTACACCAATTGAAACATTGAACTTTATAAAAAAGGTAGATTATTTTCCAAATCCATTTATTACTTATAGAATTTTATTAACGATACCTGTGACAGTAGTTTTTGCAGAAAGAAGTTTTTCAAAACTTAAACTTATAAAAAATTATTTGCGATCAACTATGTAAGAAAGATTAAATGGATTGTCTATGTTATCAATAGAAAAAGAAATACTTGAAAATCTTCAATATAAAACTTTAATAAGTGATTTTGCATCTCAAAAAGTTAGAAAAACTAATTTTAAATAAAAATAAAAATTAAATAAAATATTAAGGGTCCTTGATTAAATCATTCGCCTAGGGCCCCATATTGTGAAGAGCCGGCCCTGGATGGGGTAGCCGGAGTGAGGCTATGCTAGGTTGAGAACGAACGGTGAAGCTAGCTGTGGTCGTGGATGAGCAAGGTGGGGAAGAGAGGTGGCGTCGTGAGGTGGTTGAGATCGTGGAAATGCTAGGTTTGTGGAAGAGCTTTGTGCGTGGCCGGCGGCAATGGAGGATGGTTATGTGGAAGAAAGAAGGATGGAAGGAGACTAGCTACTGGTTCAGTGGCGCTCGCCGGTGGTCACGGGGCTGTAGCCTGGTGATGAGGACCCGAGAGACGAGGGAGAGAACTGGGGATGTGAGGAGCTGGTGTGGTCTTTGTGTGCAGCCAAGAAAGAGATAAACAAAAAAAAAAAAAAATGCCTCCCGGTCCTCCCCGATCCCTCTGGTGAGACTCTCTTTATAGAGAGTTTATGGCGCGAGAATCACTCTTCACAATTGGTTACAACTGAAATTAGCTCCCCGGCTGTTCTATTCCTTTATTCCCGGGGAGGAAGATGCATGTGACTATGGGCTTTATTTATTTATTTTATTTATTTTTTAAATATATTTTTTTGGATTTTCTTGGTATTTTTTTCTTTTTGTATTTCATGTATTTCTCTTTCAATTTTGTACTCTCGAAGAGTGACTCGGTTTTAAGAAGGCTTGACTATCGAACACCAGAGGACCCAAACCCGACGGAACTCGATTAAAATTCACCGGGATTCGATTAAAATACCAAAGCTCAATTAAAATTCACCGGAATTCAATTAAAATGTCAAGGCTCGATTAAAACTCACTAGGACTCAATTAAAATACCGAAGCTCGATGAAAATTTCACCAGAATTCAATTAAAATACTAGGGCTCGATTAAGACTCACTAGGACTCAATTTAAAACATCGGGCTTTTCAAAAAGGGTCCTCCAATTTTTGGGATTCAAAATCAACTTTTATTACACCGGGTCTTCTTAGGAAGCCTTGGTAAAAATTGGGGTGTCTATAGTTGCTCCTCTTTATAGGCATTGTTTCTCAAAATAACAGTGGAGATTGCTCCTTTGTTATTTTAGAGCAACATGACTATAAAAATAAAAGATGCCAATTTTTACCAGGTCAGAGCAAGTTGATCATCAAGAGATTTTTGTTTTTGTTTTTGTTCTTGGTTTTAGTTTTTTTTGTTTCTTTTTTTTTCTTAAATGGTGATTGTGGTCAATTCCATGATATCTTGTACTGGATTTGAGAATTTGAGCACTATAACAATAGATGATTTGTACCAGGATAAACCTCAATACTATAGCAAATGATGAACTCGTACCGGGACGAACTCGAGTACTATAGCAAATGACCGCTTGCACTGGGATGAACTCAAGTGCTATAGAAAAAACAGCTTGCACTGGGATGAACCCAAGTGCTATAGCATAGAATGACTTGCATTGGGATGAACCCAAGTGCTATAGCAAAAGAAGGCTTGCACTGGGATGAACCCAAGTGCTATAGCAAAGAATGGCTTGCACTGGGATGAACCCAAGTGCCATAGCAACGAATGACTTGCACTGGGATGAATCCAAGTGCTATAGCAAAGGATGGCTTGCACTGGGACAAACCCAAGTGCTATAGCAACGAATGGCTTGCACTGGGATGAACCCAAGTGCTATAGCAACGGATGGCTTGCACTGGGATGAATCCAAGTGTTACAGCAATCGATGGCTTGCACTGGGATGAACCCAAGTGCTATAGCAAAGAATGACTTGCACTGGGCCCAAGTGTCATAGCAACGAATGGCTTGCACTGGGATGAACCCAAGCGCTATAGCAAAGGATGGCTTGCATTGGGACGAACCCAAGTGCTATAGCAATGAATGACTTGCACTGGGATGAACCCAAGTGCTATAGCAACGGATGGCTTGCACTGGGATGAACCCAAGTGCTATAGTAACAGATGGCTTGCACTGGGATGGACCCAAGTGCTATAGAAAAGGATGGATTCCACTAGGATGAATCCAAGTTCTGTAGCAACGGATGGCTTGCACTGAGATGAACCCAAGTGCTATAGCAATGGATGGCTTGCACTGGGATGAACCTAAGTGTTATAGCAAAAGATGACTTGCACTAGGATGAACCTGAGTTCTATAGAAAAGGATGGGTTACGCTGGGATGAACTCGAGTGCTATAGCAAAGACAGCTTGCACTGGGATAAACCCAAGTGCTATAACAACGGATGGCTTGCACTGGGATGAACCCGAGTGCTATAGAAAATGAGGAAAATTTTAGAAAAGATCATTTGAATGTTGAAGACATATTTTGGGATTTGAAGGCCCATGCCCTATCTCAAAGTGATGTTTTAAAGCATGTCATTCTGTGTCTGGGGTCAATTGCCCCAGTTTCAAGTATTCTAAAAACAAGGATGACTCAAATGAGGATGTAGAAAATCTATTTTAAAAATCCTATTCAACAGAATAAGTATGAATGCATGGTATTCTATCACTATATGTATGCATGTTGCTATCTGTGATATAAGATGCGAGGACATATGCATGTTTAACGACATCATGTGTATGCAATGTGTATTTACTTTATGCAATGAATGAAATGCATGTTGAGGCATGAACTTTCCAATGTGCTGATGATAGATGATCTCAACTCTGACTTTGGCCGTTTTAAATTCCAATCTAAAATGAGGATCCCTGAGTTGGTTTGTCGATGATTCGACCCGTCATTTGCCCCAGTTATATTCTTTCAAATTCCGACTTGATGTGAAGATACTAGGACTAGCTATAGTAAGGCTCAACTCAAAATTTGCCCCAGTTGCTACTGATTGTGGCCAAGCTTTCGTCCTCCGACTCCTATTATGAAGCGAAAGCATCGGAACTGATTATAATGAAGCTCTTTACGGAATTTACCCCAGTTACATGCATCTATAATGGCTCCTAGCCTTCGTTTCAAATCCTGTTTGAGCAAATCTCTGAATTGGCTATCTTTCCAAGATACTTCTTTGGCTGTCCAATCGTCTTCTGGATCTTTTGAAGGACAGAAGGGGTTTTTTTGGATGAGAAATCATGCATTTTGAACATCAATTGGCAGAGTCAAAAGGGGATATGCACAAGATAGATGTTTTATAATGTTCATGCTGGAGAGGAAAATTTTATACCAGTATTCGAAAGTCATATGATATTGAAGCTGGCCTTTTCAGCCAGGGTGACTGGCTTTCTCCCTTGTTGATTTCGTTGTTCTGATCATTGTCCATAGCTTAATGAAGCTTTAACTCTATTTTGATCTCAAGATGGACTTTAGGACTCGGGACGAAACGTAGGCCTTAGGATACGGGTTCTCAAAAAATAAGGAAACTCAGGCTCAAAATTCCCTTCTCCAAATGATATCTTTTGCCCCAGTTTTGTGTTGGGGTATTTTGCAAAGTATTGACCAAACCTGTCCTTTTGAACAAGCTGCCTACATGCCATTTTGGGATCAAGTCATTACGTAGTTCAGATTCAATATTAAGTCTGACAATTCAAATGAGACAACAATGAATACCAATCTGGTCAGGACTTTTGTTTGGACTATAATGTAGGCTTGAAGATAAAGGTTATTGAAGAAAAAGGCACGATGAGCCTCAAATTTTGTTGATATTATCAAGGGTAATCATTGGTCAAGGATCACATATGATGTATGTCCCCTAATTTTTCTTCCACTTTTTTTTTTTTTTTGCATTTTATTATCTTTTCCTTTCCCTTTTATGGAGGATTTCTGAGCATCACATTCATTGGGATTTCAATAGGGACTAAACTTTTCAAAATTGCCCCAGTGCGGGGTGTGAACCTTCAACGGGTTAAATCAAGAATTGGGTATTTCAAGCTCAAGAGGGCTAGCAAGGGATTTTTAGATCTTCTTTCTTGGTAGCAAAAAAATGGCCTGCCATTATTTTAATCAACTAATTGTCGCCTCATGTAATATGTCAAACCCCTGAAACCCCGAACCCGGTTTAATTTTGAAAAATGACTTTTTAGAAGAAATGGTTTGATATTCAGGCTCAAGTGGTGTAACAAGCGATAAATCAGTGTATGGTTCTTTTGTGGGAAAAATGGTCAGCCAACAATGACCATCTGTCATTTGATCAAAACAGAAGTGGTGAGCATCATAGGCTTATGGCACAAACGACACTATTTCACGCGAATCCATGGGGTGAGGGAAATTGTTTCATCTTTTCATCCTCCCTTTCCCAACTTGAGTTTTCGTCATTTTCATGACTTATGAATGCTGGTATTTTGATTGCCTAATCTTAGCATGAAACATGAGCAAACAAAATCTTGACACTTGAACTCATAAGGAAAATGCGTCATTTCATTGAACAAAATTGTCAAAGAATTACAAGGAAAATCAAAATGACAAAAGCATGACATGAAGTAAATCAAATGGAAAAAGGTTTCCTATTCTTGTGCTTGGTTAATCGGTTGGGTCAGCATCGGCTCGGGAGGAGCTTTTTAAAGTCTCGCGCCTATTTACGTAATCTGATTAACGGAGGGTTTGAAAGCAAAATTCTTCATAGACTAACAATTTCCACCTCCTTGGTAATAATGTCCCTAGATCATATGAGCTTCCTCATCCTTCTTCCTACCCATCCATCTTTTGCTCGAACTGACCTCATTTCCGCCGTCTCTGACTAAACCTGCCTTAATGTCGGCTTCAATTCTCCTTCCCTTTACCACAATATTCATGAAATCATGGGGAGTCGCTCCCTGAAGGTGCATGCAGTAGGGGTCTTTTAGTGTTCCCAAAAATAACGAGAAGGCCTCTCGGTCACTTACAGGGGGGTTCACTTGGATTGCCATATCCCTCCACCTATAAGCATACTCCCTGAATGTTTCAGTAGGTTTATTTCCCATTTCTTGTAGCATGATTCGATCGGGTGCCATCTCTGTCACGTGGCGGTAGTGAGTGGCAAAGGCGTTGGCCAAATCCTTCCAGTGCATCATTAGATTTTCATTATCTAAATACGTTGCCATCGCTTTACAATACATCAGTAAGTGGGCATGAGGACATCGGGTTCCGTCGTACTTTTCAAAGTCTGGCATCTTTAATTTCGGCGGCAGAGTGACCTTCGGCACCAAGCAGAGGTCTGTCGGATCAATAGAATCGAATGAATAGGACCTTTCGATGGCCCTTAATCGTTCTTCGAGTACATCACAGCGACGCTCAGTTGTGATTCTGTTTATCCCCCACATCTGTCATCATTATCGGGGGTATTCCGATTGTTGGGACTCCTAGCGTTGGCGCAGCAGGAATGAATGAAGCACTGTTTGGTAGGGGATTTTCTGCGGCAACCAAAGACTGTGTCAAGGTCTTTTCGTGTAACGGGGTGAATCTCGGAGGATAAGCAGGGTCTAAATCCTCAATATTTTGTGGTTGCATAGTCTTGCCCTTATTCATCATTAGGTCTAGAATTTTATTCATCTTATTATTCAGCTCTTCTTGCCACTACTCCATTCTCAGCATTCTGCTTTCCAATTGTTCTGCCATGGTCTTTGCTTCACTCCTGATGTTGTAGTGGTGAGTAGAAGTGGACTCAATGCTGGAATTTGGATTTAACTTGACTTGACAGGAAGTCAAAAAGTGATTACTAGCCCATTAGAGAAGAACATGCATGCATGTATGCATGTAATGCAACCTAAAAAATCATTCGGCCAAAGTGCTAGGAAAAACCTCAGTGATCCCCTGAATGATCCATTTTCCCCCGGGTAGGGTACTGTTAGAAAGTGTGTATTCCCAAGAGGGGGGGTGAATTGGAATTTTAAACTTTTCTCCTAAGTTGAACTAGATGTCAGTTGAGTATAACAACCTAGGGTCTTTCTATCCAGTTCCAAATACGCTGATAAATATATTATGCAGAAATTTAAATCAAGCGCATCATTCACATAATAACATACACATGCGGCAAATATAAAGTATGACAATATATACAAACACATAATATGTTATCGGGGTTCGGCCAACTGTGCCTACGTCCCCGCCTTTAGCTCGCAAGCCTAAGGATTCCACTAATAGCTCACTTAAGGGTGGACCCGTATCGTTTACAACCAGGTCAAATTAACACAAGGCTGACCTCAACCTTAACCAGGTCAATTAGCGGGGCTGACTTCAACCTATACGCCTTAACAGGACGACGCACCTAACTTTCCTAACTAAGTCTAAGTCAATCTGGGACTATTCCAGGGCTAGTCTCCCTCTTCAGGCCCGTGCCTGGACATACAACAAATGTGTATATAATCATATGGCATAGTGATTGTGCTTTCGTGTAAAGCAGATATGTACCCAGATGTGCGCAATAACATACACCACAATATGATTCAATATGTAAGTTCAATGTGATCTAAATGGTTCAACTCTCAAAAGTATTTTCTATTAGTGTAATGCATACGTGAGAGTGTCAAACAAGCAATCTTTGAATCACAAGATGTTCAGCCAATAAATTCACACAAAGATATCAAGTCTCAAGTATTTCAATCAATAGGATGTTTCAAGCATGTAAGTATCAAATGAAGTATATGCTTGGTTTGCAAAAGATGTATAATCTTTGTATTCAACTAGAGGTATGAATCAATGAATATTGCAACAATGATTTTTCTCACACAAACAAATATCTCTTTAAAGTGTTTATCAAGATAAAGCACACTAGATATTTGAAGGTATTTTGAAAATGTTTTGCACCCAGAAACAAATACAATCTTCTCAAGATCTTCCAATGAAGGTGCAAGCTTAGAAGATCTATCAAAGTCTTCTTAGGATAGACTTATCAATAAAGTCCCCTAAGAATCCTTAGGTTTTACTCTCAAATAAAATCTTATCTATCAAATAGAATAAGGAGAGCAAACCTTTGCAAACGGACACTTAATCCACTTACAAATGATTTAGACACTAATAGAGGGTAAGCTTGAGTGAATGAGGCTAAAAAATGAGTAGTATAGGATTTTAGGTTTTCAAAGAATTCTCCCCTAATCAAAGTAGTTAATCATACTTCTTTTTAACAAATGAACTCATATATATAAGCATGGGAGAAAATATGACCGTTGGGGACCAATTAGGCATTATTAGGAAAGTTTAATGATGTTTAAAGCATTTTAACCCTGTTTAAAAAATATTTAACTGTGGTAAAAATCAGGGCAACGTGAGAGGTCAGGTCGACCAGAATAGGTTCGGTCGACCAGGGGACTTTTGAATTGAGGGCTCAGTCGACCAGGAGAGGGTGATTTCTCAATTTTTCGAGGTTCGGTCAATGAGACCATTTTGAACTGGCCGGTATGGTCGACCAGACAGTTGGGAATTTTCCGGAGGACCCTCGGTCGACCAGGTAGTTGGAGTTCATTTCTATCTCGGTCGACCAGATGGTCAAACTTTTGAACCCAGGGGGTTTTGGTCGACCAGGGCTTTTTGATCTACCTGGTTCGGTCGACCAGGTGGTCAAAATGTTGACTAGAGAGGGTTTGGGTCAACTAGGGCTTTTTGAACTATTCCGGTTTGGTCGACCAGGACCTTGGTCAACAGTTGACCCAGGTCTGGTTCGGTCAACTAGGCCAAAATGAACTGACTTGACTGGTCGACCGAAAGTGCACCATGTGTGCATTTCAGTCCAGTTTTGAAACATACAAACCCTATTCAAGTGCCTAACAAACATAGGTGCAAATGTGAGTGTCCTAGGGTCACTTGGGGTCTAATTTGAAGACACTGAAAAAGGTCGACCGAAGTGAAAACCCTAAGGTCTTTCTAAGGTCATTTCTCACTCACGGTTTGTTTGAGCTTATGTATTATCATATATGTGATGTGTGTGAGCTTATTACAAACCAGAGCCTTAGTTACTATTACAAACCAATTAAATGAAATATATTATAATGCTTAATAGAAATTGGTCTTCAGGCTTTACTTGCTTTGTGCACATCTTGATCTTAACAATCTTAGTTCCTGCATAAGGCTTCAAACACCCATTAGATATAATGAGTATTTGTCATTATCAAAACCGGGCGTGACCTATAAGGTCAACATTCTCCCCCTTTTTGATGATGACAAATACAATTGGCAAAATATAGGGTTAAGCCCAAGAAGGCTCCCCTCACAATATGCATCCAATGTATTTTTAAATAAACCCATCGTTTTTGCCTCTTTCCATCTCCCCCTTTTGGCAACAGCAAAAAGGGCTATTTGAATTAAAATCCTAGGCAATGGGTGATTGCTATATTTATGCATGATATATTTTAGAAAGATTTTTGAAAAATTTTGGTAGAGTGCTGTTTGTAAATCGGACTTTCCAAAAGACATCCTGTATAAACATAACCTGTTTGAGTTTAAAATTTCCTAACAATTTATCCACAACTACTCAAACAGTTCAGTATGGTCCAATTACAGCAAGTATATACGTTCAAGATAATCATGTAATGGACAATTTGTGCATCTCAGATGATAATCAATATAATCATGTAATAGGAGTACAAAGTATGCGTACAATCAATAATTAACTTTCACAAAGTCTAAAGCAACAGGATAAGTCAACAGTAGAATTAATTTGCAAAGACTTGGAAAGTTCCCATGAGAAAGCTCCCCCTAAATGTATGCAGGTTATGAAACAATCACTTCAAACATATACATATATATATATATATATATATATATATATATATTTGCACAATTAACTCCAAGGGATGTAATGGTTCAATGTAAATGAGTTAATTGTGACATATTGCACACACAAAAATGTTCCAAATATTTTGGGCAGATATCTGCAGAAATTTCGGTTGTAAACATGACATTTCCCAAAAATTTCACCTACACAAAAATAGTTCTCAAACATATAGTATCATAGGAGCAAGGCATGCGAGAACCTATGATCTACTAGCAAGTAATACTCAACAACTGCATCCATCATGCAGTAGGCATTCTATACTACTTATGCATTTCAATAAGATAAACATGCAAACACTAGCATACGCAAATCAAGGTACTGTCAATATATGTCATAATCAAATAGAGTAATGTACCATGAGAATCCAAAGAATACAAAGAGAAATAAAATGAAATAACATAAAAGTTGTTTTTAGTACAGACTAGATAAAATAAAATAAAATGAATCAAAGTCATATAATCTGATCTGCAGACCATCCTGGAGTCTAGAACTCCCCTTCATCATCTCCTCCATCCTCTCCTGCAACACCACCATCGGCAGCATCAAAGTCGAAGTCCATAGTCATCCGATCTCTCACATCCTGCATCTCCTGAATGCGGTCACTCAACTCACTAAAGCCAACTGTCATAGACCGCTCCAAATCTGTAAAGCGGCTGGCAGTGGAGATGGAGTGCTGTTGGAACTCCTCCCGAAGTGCAGAAGATGACGATGCCAAGTCTTGTAAGTCTGACTGGACTAATCCCAAAAACTGTGTGAATGTGTCAGACAAGCTAGTGATGGCCACCATAAGATCCAAGTTTGATGGCTGCGAAGGCTATGGTGGCTCCTGTGGGGCCTCTACCTGTGCTGCTGCTGCTCTAGAGGGCACCCAAATGTTCCCAATAAGCTTATACCCCATCAGTTGTAGGGTCACGCCGGAGAAGATGTCAGCAGGTCGTCTCCTCTTTCGTGAAGCCACATTTTTCCTTGTGACTCCAATGTTTCTGAACAGCTTGTTTAGAATGCCCCCATATGGTATTATTACTCGGTGGCCAATCGTCTTGGCCATCATCCAAGGGATTACCAAACTAGGCAGGTCCAACTTCTTCCGAGCAAAAAGACACCACATAATGAAGCAGTCTATGCACTCTAGATCCTGCCTTAAGTAGGACATTGTAGGTGATCAGATGGTGCACTATCTTAGCCCCAAGAGTGAACTTTTTATAATGTGGCAAGTGGTTCTGGCTAGCAGTGCTAGGGTCACACAGGGCCAGGTTTGCGAATGTGGCTACTGTAAATTCCTGCTCAAAGATCTTGGAGTTAACCACATTGGGGCATTCAAAGTCTCCATGGTCTATGTCGAGGACATCAGAGATATACTATGCATCAAAACACACATCTGTCCTCAGAACACGGAAGAAGTACCCATTCTCATCATTGCCTAAGTTGGCGTAGAACATCCTGACAAAGGTTGGGTAATGACCCCCAGGCTAGTAGGAAATGAAGGTTTTCCACCCCTGATACTCGAACATGTCCATAATATTTTGAAAATATTGGTTCATGAAATCTAAGTCGAGTATCTTACCTAGTATAGCCTCCTTGGGACAAAACTCCCGTATATACCGTACTTTGCACCTTTCTGAGAGAAAATACTCATCCTCCGCGTGTGCAAGATCGTGGGCTTCAATGTGAGCCATGGTAATGTAGATATGAGGCTTGGAAAGTGGGTTTAGTAGGAAAGGGTGAAGGATCTCTCAAGATTTCTCGCGCAAATGAGCTGAAAATGAAGAAATCAAATATACATACTGCAGCTCGGTCGACCAGAACTCGATATGGTCGACCGACGCTTGAAATTCCCTAGGCACCGACGCAGTTCAGTCAACCGGGGAGAAAATGAACTACGATGGTCGATCGACCAAAAGGGTATACTGTTCCATTTTCGGTCGACCAGGTGAAAACTGAAAGGTTCGGTCGTTGGTGGGATATACACTCACTAGGGTTCGGTCGACCGTAAGGGTCAAAGTCAACCCAGTTTTGGTCGACCGGGGCGCTATATAGCTGCAATGCTTAGTCGACCAAGCATAGTGGATTTTCTGAATTTTGCTTGATTTTTTATCCAAAGTTCTCACTAAGGTCCAGATTTGATATATTTCAGTATAGATATGATTCTGAGTGGATCTTGGAAAGGATATATTGCTTAAATGGAGTGCATACCAAGGATTGACTTATTGACCTATTTTAGCACCAAGCACAAAGGAGTATAAGACTTTTCCTAGACCTGTGCTCTGTGGTGATTAGAGAGTATCCTATAGAGATGATAACATAGAGAAGCAAGGATACGAACCAAGAGATAAGCAAAAAACTCACCGTGTATGATCGAGGTTTGGTGAGGACTTCCTATGAAAAGGATAGGTGAATCAAGATTAGAGGATTTAAATATTAAGCTCAAAGGGAATTTTAACAATAAAATACGAATTCCCAAGTGGATGCCTCTAATTATGATTGTGTGAGGGATGTCTTATTTATTAGCACAAGATAGATATGGAATTTATTGTCATTGCTAATACCTAGAGGGGTGACCAGGTCTTTATTCATAAGATTAGGATAAAAAGATATAATGCAAGACAAGGTTCCTAAAGCTCAACTCTGTACAATGGACAAAAGTGTGCTTAAACTTGTGATTTTCATGTTAGTATGGTTTAAGCAATTAGAATTAAATACCGGGCGTACATTCCATGTCCATTTGGAAGTGGATAAAGGTTCTTAGTATAACAAGATAGTGAGTATACTAAGGTTTTCATTTTAAGCAACAACCACTTCCCAAACATGTAAACATCACAGCCCCCTAAACCTAAGCCTAGGAACTAAGAATAGATTAAATGATTTAAGTAATATTTACTAAAACCATCCTTCCTCATCTCCAGTTGGGTTTGATACCATGATGACCCATATCATTTCTTTACTCAAGCCTCTGGCGCTACTAAATAGAAATTTAAGCCATACGTGCCCCATAGTTTTGCACAATAAGCAGGTATTGAATTTTTGTGAAGGGATATGCTTATTTATTCTGTTTTTACTCAAAGAGGCATGAAACTTTTGATGACAATGGGATTTATAAAAAGAACCCTTTTTAAACGATTTGCTTCTTTTAACTCCAAAGGGTTTGTGATGATTATTCCTTTCACTTTTAAACTTAAGAGCAACTTTTGAATAATCATCTGATTCTTCATCTAAGCATGCAATTTTCAATATTTTCTCAATCTTTTTCTTTTCAAGAATAGCGTGATAATTTTCTAACCCCTTAAGTTCTATTGCTATTCTTTTGTTCTCATTCTTCAATAATATTTCATGCTTAGATTCCCTAACTAAAAGCTTGTGCATTTTCAATAAAGTCTTTTCATACGTTGACATGCATTTAATATCCAATTCAGTACATGATTCACCACACAGTTCAACACAAGAATTATCATTTGAATCATTGCATGCATATTCAACAGTTTTATCATAAAGTGCAGAGGATGATTCATTCCATAATATACTGCAACACTCAATATATGTGTAGACACCCTATTTTTGCCCTAGCCAAACAGAACAAAGGAGTCCCTTTTCATTATATTATTTATTATTGTTCATTACTAGTATTATAATTAGTGTTACCTTACTATTATTTTCGGTAAAAAGAAAAAGAAAAAGAAAATCAAAAAAGAGAAGTTGTTTTAGGGTTTTTGAGATTTTTTTATATAATGGCAAAGGGGGGCGCACACATAGCGCACAGTGTAGCCGGAGGAGCAAGACAAAAAAAAATCCCTTCTTCTCCATCTTCTTCTTCAACCCTCAACCACGACAAGCCACCCCAAGACACTCGCAGCAACAGTTGCTGCCGCCGTCCTCGCCTGCAACTCCAACCCCAGCAGCAGCAGCTCTGTTCCCCAAGTTTCTCCAGTATATCCAGCCAGCACCTGCGAAGATCAGCACCAGCACGGGCAGTCCACAGCGGCTACACTCTCCTGCCACGCCACCGTCGCGGTCAACCCTGTGCCGACCATCAACTCCGAGCCACAAGCCCCTGCTGCCAACCCGACAACCCCATCCCCTTCCACGGCCAGCACTGTCTCCTCTGCTCTCATCACGTCAACCTCCGGCCACCACACCAGCCACGAGCCCCGGCGGAAAAACCTCCCAGTGCTGTTGCTCCCTGCTCCATACTCCATCTACCCCTGTTTTGGTTCTCTCAGAATCGCAGCAGCACCCCCACAGTAGCCAACCTCCAGGACCCGAACACCCTGTTGCCATCCGTTCCAGCCACGACAGCCGTCCGGTAAGTCCCCTCTGCAAGTCCCTCTGCTGCCCACTGTAATACACACACACTCACACACACACAACACACATAAATATACATATATATTACTGTTAGTGTCAATATGTATATATATATATATATATATATATATATATATATTTTTTTTCTTTTATATTATGCATATATATATATATATATATATATTACTGTTAGTGTTAATAGGTATACGTATATGTTTTCTTTTATATTGATCATATTAAATATTTTTATTTTCTGTATATTATTATTAGCAATATTATGGTATTATTTGTGTGTTACTATGATATTATTATTTAACAATATTATTATTATGTTAGTATTAATATTATATCGTTGTATGTAGCATTATTATTATTATTATACTTATATTACATGGTAGTTTTTTTTGTTTAATAATTATTATTTATTGTTATGAATTACCCTTATTATTGTTATATTGTAGATAATATATATATATATATATATATATATAAACAAGTCAATATTTTTAATTGTTTTCATATTTAATACCCATGTCTATATTTTTTTTATTGTAAATATTAATTGATTTGTTCCCATTGTTGTAGGGTTTCTTTTATTTGCAGTGGTAAGTAGTCTATTGCCTTGTATCTAAATTGTGTGTATATTAATACATTATTTGTTGTAGCATTTAATTAACTATGTTATTAATTGTGGTACGTTATTTACTTAGTATATATTGTGCATTTAGGGTTTAAACTATTACGTGTTGTATTTAGGGTTTTAATGGTATATTTAGGGTTTTGTTCATCATATGCTTTATTTAGGGTTCGATTGGTCTCTTATATTGTCATGATATATTGATGGTAAGGTTTCAAAATTATTTCCATAATTATTGTCGCGTGTGTTATTTGTTAATTCTAGGGTTTAAATTGCTTCCCATAATATTTGCTTGTGTAATAATTTCCATTATTGTATATATTGCATGTATATTATAGGGTTTAATTTGTTTCCACATTGTTAGTGTATATTAATGGTAAGGTTTCAATTATTTCCATAATGATTATTGTATATATCCTATATTTATTTTAGGGATTAATTGTTTCCATAATGATTATTGTATATATCGTATATTTATTTTAGGGATTAATTGTTTCCATATGTGCATATACTGAGAGTTAAATTCGGGGTTTTGATTATTCATAAGTGAGTATTATTATATGTATAGGATGTTAATATCTTACTATATGCTAGTGTATTATTATTATTATTATTATTATTATTACATATGATATATCATTATTATTATTATTATTATAAGTTTAGTATTACATTATTATTCTTATTATTATGTGTATATCATTACTATCTATTAGGTTGGTTTATTATTAGGATATGTTATTAGGTATTATAGTGATTTATCAGTATATAGTATACATGGCAAATAGTTGTTGTTGTTATTATTATTATTATTATTATTATTATTATTATTATGTACTGAATTACTAGGGTATTATTACTACCATTATATTATCGATGTGTTATTATTGTTAAGCTAGGATTATATTACTATTAAGGCAGTGTTATTATGATTATACGTTATGAGCACGTGTTATATAATTGTTATTTATGTAGTAGTGTTGATATTTATTTTTATTATTTTATAGTATTATTTATTTTCATGTGTATATTATCACTATGATTTTATTGCGGGGATATGAGCCTTTGGGCATCACGTACCCTAAGCTCTGAGGGAATACGTATGTATATATTATCTTCATTTATTTATTATTTTATTTATTTATTTATTTTTCACATGTATTTATAAATTCATAAAAAGGAGTAATTTAAAGACTTATTACATTAGCTTAGGGATAATTTCAAATTAATTAGATACCGTTCGTAAGAATGGGCGCGTAGGGGATGCTCGTACCTTCCCCTCGCGTAACCGAACTCCCGACCCCAACTCTGGTAATGTAGACCGATTCTACCCCTAACGGGGTAGTAATCATGTGTTCTAACCGCACTAAAGGTTAGTGGCGACTCCGATATCCATATTTTCCTTGAAAATTAAAATTGATTTTTATTTCGCCGCCAGGGGCACACGCGCTCCTGGGACGCCGCGACAGCTTGGCGACTCCGCTGGGGAGATTAGAGAGTCGAACCATTAATTAATTAGAAATTATCCTAAGTTCTAATTTAATAAATCTTTTAATTACTCATTATTTTGTGAATATTGTAATTTGTAAATAACTTTGATTAATTGTAGATATTTTACTTCCATAATTTGTAAATAACCTTAATTAATTAAAAATATTTTGTTTCCTAATTTTTTTGAATATTAATTGTAGATATTTTGAATAAGCATATTAATTATAGATATTTTGTATACTAATTGTAAATATTTTGTTTCCTTATTTTTTTTGTTTCCAAATTTGTTTTGAATAAACGTATTAATTGCATATATTGTGTTTCCTTATCTTTTGAATATATATTGTAGATATATTGTTTCCATATTGTTTATAACATGTGAATAAATGTGGGGATAGCTGGATTAGGTTAAATTTAAATTCACACACTCTCATGCTCTATACCCGGGCTTTACCTGCTAAGATTGGATAGGGGTGTAATAGCGTTTGTCCCCACGTGGCAGGGCTTGTGGGGACTCGCGAACCACTCCGCTCAATTTAAACTTTGTCCAAACCCCTTTTGGGTGAGGATGGAGGTTAGATTGGGAACCTTTGTATATAGGGATTAGAGCTTACCCACACATACTTGTCTATAGTCTTCCCTAACTAGGATAGAGTCATGAGGAACCCTATATATATATACCTACCCTGGGATGGGACAGGAGCCACATCCTACTCCACGTATAGTATGTTGTATATGGTGTGAGATACCTTGTATTATACCATGCATTCTGCATTCATTTTAGACTTACATACTACTTAGCCAGTATTCTGAAAAAACCCAATAATGAGACCATGGCCCATCCTTTCAAAAAAATGAAACACTTGGCCCAAACATTTTAAAATATGGGTTGGCCCAACCCTTTTCAAATAATTCGGGCCCAATTCTTTAAAAACACACTTAGGCCCGACATTTTCCTAAGTAAAAACTTGGCCCAGACATGATTTTCAAAAAGGGTCAAACCCAGATTTCCAAAAATGGGCTTCAGCCTTATCACCTAAAAATTCGAGCCAACATTTTTTCAATTAATCCAAGCCCAATTCCTTTTCAATTAGGGCCTTAGCCCATCATGAAATAGGTCAAAGCCCATATTTTAGAATACTTGAGGCCCAAGTGCACACTAAAGTCCACAAGTCCACATTGAATGAATCCAATGGGTTGACTAGCCTGGGTCAACCCCAACCTCAGAGCATAATTTGACCCTTCATAGAACCTGAGGTTCATGGACCGTTAATTAGGAAAGGAATGGTTAAGGGAAGATTTGAATTGAAATTGTGGCCCATCAGTGGTTATGTTAATCTTGAAATATCTCATTAGTGGAATTTTTCTAGAATATTGGCAAAGTAGTCATTTAGGTTACATCGTATTCATGCATTTCATTTCATACATAGTCATGCATGATAGGCTGCATGTACGCTCATATCTTTGTTTGTATATACAAGTGCACTAGTTGCATCCATGCATAAACACCTATTGCATACCCTAATCATGCATCAAAACACATTCCTCATGCAATACATAATTGTGCATTCATGGTTCTAAAAAAGGAAATTTTTTGGTTTTCAATTCCTAATCAAAGAGGTGGTTTGAGTAATATAAAGCAATAATTGAGACCACCACGCATCAGTACAATACCAGGCGAAGAGCGAGAGAAATGAGTGAACAATTGGAAAATAGAGTCCTGGGTCTAGAACAAGGACAAGAAGAGATAAATGACAAGATAAGTAAGGTTTTGGAGTTACTGATGAACAAGGGAAAGGCAGTGTATATTGATCCCGAAGTAGATGTGGACCCCGCTCATCCCCCAGGATTCACCCCAGATCATGGACAAACATCAATTCCGCCACCTGGCGTCATGGGGGGTCCACCGCCAAATATGCCTCCTTTCATCCTTGCTATGCCAGCACAGGGGTTCCCAGTAGTAGGAACTCCTCCATTAGTACCTTCTGATATGGGGATCAGCAAATCTGAGGCTGAGCATCGCTGTGACGTATTAGAAGAGCGCTTAAAAGCAGTGGAAGGTTCTAGTACTTTCGATTCAGTTAATCCAAATGACCTTTGCTTAGTGCCTAAAGTCACCCTGCCGCCAAAGTTTAAAATGCCAGACTTTGAAAAGTTTGACGGGACCCGGTGCCCTCGAACACATTTAGTGATGTACTGCCAAGCAATGGCCGCTTACTCGGACGATGAAAAACTAATGATGCATTGCTTTCAAAGCAGTTTGACTGGGTCCGCTATCCGTTGGTACATTCAGCAAGATAAGGCTCGGGTTCGCACTTGGAAGGACTTGGCCAATGCCTTTGTTACTCACTACCGCCATATGACAGAAATGACGCCTGATCGGATGATGCTACAAGAAATGGAGAAGAAATCCACCGAAACATTCAGAGAATATGCTTACAGGTGGAGAAATATGTCAATCCAAGTGGACCCCCCGGTGAGTGACCGAGAGGCTATCTCCTTGTTCGTAAGTACATTAACAGACCCCTATCGCACGCACCTTCGGGGAGCAACTCCCCACGATTTTATGGATATTGTGGCTGCGGGAGGAAGAATTGAAGGCGGTATCAAGGCAGGCCTAGTCAAGGATAGTGGCTTAGAAACTGGTTTAGGCAAAAGGTGGACTAATAGGAAGAAGGAGGAAGAGGCACAAATGATACAGGGGCTGTTTAATTGGAAGAATCAGTACACCAGAGGTGGGAACCAATGGCCTAAGAGAAACTTTGGTTTTGAGCCCATGGTAAATCAAACGGTGCATACAGGCACAAGGCCCCAGATTGTTCACTCTGGTCCACCGAATCAGCAAGCACAAGATAGGAATGTGACTAGAAACTTCCGAAGGGTGGACCCCATTCCCATGACATATGCGGAATTATTTCCTCAGCTGCGGGAAAGGGGGATGGTGTCTGCAATCCCTGGGACACCCGTTGCGAACCCTCCTCCACAGTGGTATGATCTCGGGGTTCATTGTGAGTACCATGCTAACTCTCCCGGCCATACTATTGACAGATGTTGGGCCTTCAAGCATAAGGTGCAATCATTAAGAGATGCTGGATGGTTAGCATTCGACGACAAGCAACCGGGAGTCCAGGGGAATCCTTTGCCCAAACACGAGGAAGGAAGTGGTTAACATATCCAGGAGGTTCCCAAATCAATGGTTTCAGTTGTTATCCACTGAGGATAAAATGATGGAGTACCGAACTTTTGACTATCTAATCCTTTTCAGTTAATGTTCTTTTGTTTTCCATTGTTATTTACTTTTTGTAATCCGTGGACGCCAGTGCCTCGGAATATTTTCGATATTCAACAAAAATGAATTATGAATTTCGTTATCTCACTTGCATCATAAGTCTAGTTGCCAAATTTTGTTTGCTTATGTTTCATGCCGGAATAGGGAAAGTGATATTGCCAGTGTTCATGAGCTAGAAAGAGATGTTAAAGGATGAAACAACCATTGAATTTAGACGTTATGAAGAAGTTTTTTAACTTTCTAAGGAATTCAACGAAGTGGCTGCGCTGTTATGGTAATTTCCTATCAATTAATCACTCATGTTTTGATCAAATGATGGATGACCCTCTTTGGCCGACCAGTTATCCCTAAAAAGAACTCAAACAATGATTTACCATTTGTTAACCAAATTGAGCCTGAATATTAAACTAGCTTTTTCTTAAAAGTCAGATCATCAAAAATCCAACCTGGGTTTGGGTCCCTTAGCGTTTGGCAAATCATTTGAGACAATAGTCATTACCAAAAGGATGGCAGGCCATTGTTCTGCTACCCAAAAGAAAGTCAAAGAAGAAATCCCTTGCAAACCCTTTTTGAGCCTGAAAGATTCATTTCTTGATAAGCCCGTCAAAGGATCACACCCCACACTAGGGCAGTTTTTAAAAGATTAGTCCCAATTGAAGTTCAAATGAAAATGAAGTCAAGATTCCTTTATAAAAGGAAAAGTGAAAGTTGCAGTAAAAGAAGGAAAATAAGATTAAAAGGGAAAGAAAAAAAGAAAAAGTGGAAGGAAGAAGAAAGAGAATAAGGGACTTACTACATATGTGATCTTTGACCAAATTACCCTTGATGAAATTGATGATTTTGAGCCTTATGTAATTCCTTTCTTCTTTAACCAAATGAAAGTCCTGACCAGATTGGTATACATTGTTGTCTCTAATGATTTGTCAGACTCAATACTGAGTCTGAACTACGTAATGACCTGATCCTGAAAAGGTACGTAGGCAGCTTGTTTAAATAACAAGTTCGGTCATCATTTTGCAAAGCGCCTCAACTCGAACTGGGGGCATAAAACATTATTTGGAGTGGTATTTTTGAGCCTTAGTTTCCCTTTTATTCTAAAAGCCTACATCCTTAAGCCTATGTTTCGTCCTAAGTCGTAAAGACCATCTTGAGATCAAAACATGGGTTGATGAAACTGGGGCAGTTGACGAGAAGGACAGTCATCTAGGTTGGGAAATTAACGTTACATGACTTTTGAATACTGGTATGAATTTTTCCCTATGATAGCATTGAAACATGGTGAAACATTTATTTTGTGCGGATGGCCTTTTGATTTAGCAAGTTGATGTCATAGTTGCATAATCATGTCTCGTTCCTTAAAATCACAAAAAAAAAAAAAAGAAAAAAAAAAGGAACCCTTCTTATTCTTTAGAGCATTAAAAGAGGATGGATAGTCAAAGAGTTTCAGAATCACTAGAAATTTCTATAAAGAAGATCCTTGTGGAGAAAGGGCAGTCAAACTGGGGCAAATGTTATGTCAAGTTCAAAAGGAATCCAATAATAGAGTCAAGATCGGTGACAGATGAATTTAACTGGGGCAAATTCCGAGTTGAGTCTCAGTAGGTCCCATTCAAGCACTTTCTTATTAGATTGGAATAGGAAATCAGAGTCAAGATCAGCTGTAGGTCCATTCAATTGGGGCAGATTTTGTGATTTTTGAGCTGAGTCAATCACTTTCATGACTGGATGAATAAAAAAGATTAAGCCAAGATCAGTTACAGATCCATTCAAATATGGCGAGTTTCATGTGGAGACCAAAGATGAGGACATTGATCACAAGTGCATTGGGAGAAAAGATTCATGCATTGTCATGCATTACCCCAAACTTCATGCATTGTCATACATTTCATGCATTACCTAGATTTCATATATTGCCATGCATTCCATGCATTACCATTCATCTCATGCATTGTCATGCATTTCATGCATTATCTACATTTCATGCATTATCATCCATTGCATACATTACCTACATTTCATGTATTACCATACATCTTATGCATTGACATGCATTTCACGTATTACCATGCATTTTATGCATTACCTTGCATTTCACGCATTGTCATACATCTTATACATTACCATACATCTTATGCATTGCCATGCATTTCATGCATTACCATACATCTTATGCATCGCCATGCATTTCATGCATTACCCTATATTTCACACATTACCACACATTACCATATGTCATGCATTTCATGTATTACCATGCATCTTATGCATTGTCCTGCATTTCACGCATTACCATACATTTTATGCATCTCCATGCATTGCATGCATTACCTACATTTTATGTATTACCAATACATCTCATGCATCACCATTGTGCATTTCGTACATTACCAAAAAAAAATAAAAACATAAAAAATAAAAAATGCATACATATGATCACAAGTTGGTAACATGCATATTAATAGCCACATATCACTGCATTATAAGTTAGCAACATGCATACATATAGCAACATATCATTGCATTCTAGCATCACAAGCAGCAATAGAGCACCCTTCACGCTTTTCTCGAGCTTTTGAATGATTATTTGACATCCTTGATGGAGAGATTCCTGTTGAGTTTAATTATGAGCTGGGGTAACTGACCCCAAGCACACATTGATTTACTTGGAAAACTGGGGCAAGTTGACCCCAGACACACATTGATTTATTTTGAACTAGGGCAATAGATCCTAAAGACAAGGGGATTCATTCATCGACATTCGACCTTTACCCCAAGTGCATTTTCCAAATAGAGTAACAACTTTCCAAGCTTTGCTTTCACACCTTGTTACTGGTTGAGGTGGCTCGAATCATCGTATCCGCTACGGCTCGGATTCTTACATTCGAAGCAAGCCATCATTATGTCCCATGGCTGGATCATCGTGTCCCTACAGCTCGGATTCTTACATTCGAAGCAAGCCATCATTTTGTCCCATGGCTGGATCATCGTGTCCCTACGGCTCGGATTCTTACATTCGAAGCAAGCCATCATTGTGTCCCATGGCTGGATCATTGTGTCCCTACGGCTTGGATTCTTACATTCGAAGCAAGCCATCATTGTGTCCCATGGCTGGATCATCGTGTTCCTACGGCTCGGATTCTTACATTCGAAGCAAGCCATCATTGTGTCCCATGGCTGAATCATTGTGTCCCATGGCTAGATCATCGTGTCCCTACGGCTCGGATTCTTACATTCGAAGCAAGCCATCATTGTGTCCCATGGCTGGATCATCGTGTCCCTACGGCTCGGATTCTTACATTCGAAGCAAGCCATCATTGTGTCCCATGGCTGGATCATCGTGTCCCTACGGCTCGAATTCTTACATTCGAAGCAAGCCATCATTTTGTCCCATGGCTGGATCATCGTGTCCCTACGGCTCGGATTCTTACATTCGAAGCAAGCCATCATTGTGTCCCATGGCTAGATCGTCGTGTCCCTATGGCTCGGATTCTTACATTCGAAGCAAGCCATCATTGTATTCCATGGCTGGATCATCGTATCCCTACGGCTCAGATTCTTACATTCGAAGCAAGCCATAATTGTACTTTGGCGCTCGGGATCTCAAACCCAATGCAAGTCATTCTCATATACTTTGGCGCTCGGGTTCTCAAACCTAGTGCAAGTTAGTCTCATGTGCTTTGGCGCTCGGGTTCTCAGACCCAGTGCAAGTCATTCTCATATACTTTGGCGCTCGGGTTCTCAAACCTAGTGCAAGTTAGTCTCATGTACTTTGGCGCTCGGGTTCTCAAACCCAGGTCAAGTCATTCTCATATACTTTGGCACTCGGGTTCTCAAACCTAGTGCAAGTTAGTCTCATGTACTTTGGCGCTCGAGTTCTCAAACCCAGTGCAAGTCATTCTCATATACTTTGGCGCTCGGGTTCTCAAACCTAGTGCAAGTTAGTCTCATGTACTTTGGCGCTCGGGTTCTCAAACCCAGTGCAAGTCATTCTCATATACTTTGGCGCTCGGGTTCTCAAACCCAGTGCAAGTCATTCTCATGTACTTTGGCGCTCGGGTTCTCAAACCCAGTGCAAGTCATTCTCATATACTTTGGCGCTCGGGTTCTCAAACCCAGTGCAAGTCATTCTCATGTACTTTGGCGCTCGGGTTCTCAAACCCAGTGCAAGTCATTCTCACATACTTTGGCGTTTGGATTCTTACATTCAGTGCAAATTATCCCTAATTGGCAAAAGCAAACAACACCTGATTGAAAAGCCCAGACAGTTGCGTGGCCTTGCTAAAATAGGTGTCTTTTATCTTTGCAGGCTTGTTACTACAAAAAATGTAGGAGAGTTCCTACCGTTACATTGAAGCAACTAAGCCTACAAAGTGGGGCAGCTGTAGACACCCTATTTTTGCCCTAGCCAAACAGAACAAAGGAATCCCTTCTCATTATATTATTTATTATTGTTCATTACTAGTATTATAATTAGTGTTACCTTACTATTATTTTGGGTATATTTTTTAATTTTATTATTATTATTATTATTATTATTATTATTATTATTTTCCTATATTATTAGTACTTTACTATTATTTTGCTAGTATTTTTATCATTATTATTATTATTTTTCATTTTTATTATTATTACTAGTACTTTTATTATCTTTATTTTATTTTTACTTTACTATAATTATTTTTGTTTTCCATTTATTTTATTGTTATTATTTTTGATATATTATTATTATTATTATTATTATTATTACTTTTTGTATTATTACTCTATTTTTGTTATTATTATTATTATTATTATTATTATTTTACTGATAATATCTTTATTATTTTTATTTTTACCATAATTATTTATTACTATTTACTATTAATAGTATTATTATTATTATTATCATTATTATTATTATCTTATGGATACTTATATTATTATGATAATTATTATTATTATTATTATTTCCTTTTTCATTATTACCATAAGAATAAAAGAATAAAAAAAAAGAAAAAGAAAAAAAAATCAAAAAAGGGAAGTTATTTTAGGGTTTTTGAGATTTTTTTATATAATGGCAAAGGGGGGCGCACACACAGCGCACAGTGCAGCCGGAGGAGCAAGACAAAAAAAAATCCCTTCTTCTCCATCTTCTTCTTCAACCCTCAACCACGACAAGCCACCCCGAGACACTCGCAGCAACAGTTGCTGCTGCCGTCCTCGCCTGCAACTCCAACCCCAGCAGCAGCTCTGTTCCCCAAGTTTCTCCAGTATATCCAGCCAGCACCCGCGAAGGTCAGCACCAGCACGGGCAGTCCACAGCGGCTACACTCTCCTGCCACGCCACCGTCGCGGTCAACCCTGCGCCGACCATCAACTCCGAGCCACAAGCCCCTGCTGCCAACCTAACAACCCCATCCCCTTCCACGGCCAGCACTGTCTCCTCTGCTCTCATCATGTCAACCTCCGGCCACCACACCAGCCACGAGCCCCGGCAGCAAAACCTCCCAGTGCTGTCGCTCCCTGCTCCATACTCCATCCACCCCTGTTTTGGTTCTCTCAGAACCGCAGCAACACCCCCACAGTAGCCAACCTCCAGGACCCGAACACCCTGCTGCCATCCGTTCCAGCCACGACAGCCCTCCAGTAAGTCCCCTCTGTAAGTCCCTCTGCTGCCCACTGTAATACACACACACTCACGCACACACAACACACATAAATATACATATATATTACTGTTAGTGTCAATATATATATATATATATATATATATATATATTTTCTTTTATATTATGCATATATATATACATATATATATATATATATATTACTGTTAGTGTTAATAGGTATACGTATATGTTTTCTTTTATATTGATCATATTAAATATTTTTATTTTCTGTATATTATTATTAGCAATATTATGGTATTATTTGTGTGTTACTATGATATTATTATTTAACAACATTATTATTATGTTAGTATTAATATTATATCGTTGTGTGTAGCATTATTATTATTATTATACTTATATTACATGGTAGTTTTTTTTGTTTAATAATTATTATTTATTGTTATGAATTACCCTTATTATTGTTATATTGTAGATAATATATATATATATATATATATGTATATATACCCATGTATATTTTTAATTGTTTTCATATTTAATACCCATGTCTATATTTTTTTTATTGTAAATATTAATTGATTTGTTCCCATTGTTGTAGGGTTTCTTTTATTTGCAGTGGTAAGTAGTCTATTGCCTTGTATCTAAATTGTGTGTATATTAATACATTATTTGTTGTAGCATTTAATTAACTATGTTATTAATTGTGGTACGTTATTTACTTAGTATATATTGTGCATTTAGGGTTTAAACTATTACGTGTTGTATTTAGGGTTTTAATGGTATATTTAGGGTTTTGTTCATCATATGCTTTATTTAGGGTTCGATTGGTCTCTTATATTGTCATGATATATTGATGGTAAGGTTTCAAAATTATTTCCATAATTATTGTCGCGTGTGTTATTTGTTAATTCTAGGGTTTAAATTGCTTCCCATAATATTTGCTTGTGTAATAATTTCCATTATTGTATATATTGCATGTATATTATAGGGTTTAATTTGTTTCCACATTGTTAGTGTATATTAATGGTAAGGTTTCAATTATTTCCATAATGATTATTGTATATATCCTATATTTATTTTAGGGATTAATTGTTTCCATAATAATTATTGTATATATCGTATATTTATTTTAGGGATTAATTGTTTCCATATGTGCATATATTGAGAGTTAAATTAGGGGTTTTGATTATTCATAAGTGAGTATTATTATATTTATAGGATGTTAATATCTTACTATATGCTAGTGTATTATTATTATTATTATTATTATTACGTATGATATATCATTATTATTATTATTATTATTATTATTATAAGTTTAGTATTACATTATTATTCTTATTATTATGTGTATATCATTACTATCTATTAGGTTGGTTTATTATTAGGATATGTTATTAGGTATTATAGTGATTTATCAGTATATAGTATACATGGCAAATAGTTGTTGTTGTTATTATTATTATTATTATTATTATTATTATTATTATTATTATTATTATTATTATTATTATTATTATTATTATTATGTACTGAATTACTAGGGTATTATTACTACCATTATATTATCGATGTGTTATTATTGTTAAGCTAGGATTATATTACTATTAAGGCAGTGTTATTATGATTATACGTTATGAGCGCGTGTTATATAATTGTTATTTATGTAGTAGTGTTGATATTTATTTTTATTATTTTATAGTATTATTTATTTTCATGTGTATATTATCACTATGATTTTATTGCGGGGATATGAGCCTTTGGGCATCACGTACCCTAAACTCTGAGGGAATACGTATGTATATATTATCTTCATTTATTTATTATTTTATTTATTTATTTATTTTTCACATGTATTTATAAATTCATAAAAAGGAGTAATTTAAAGACTTATTACATTAGCTTAGGGATAATTTCAAATTAATTAGGTACCATTCGTAAGAACGGGCGCGTAGGGGGTGCTCGTACCTTCCCCTTGCGTAACCGAACTCCCGACCCCAACTCTGGTAATGTAGACCGATTCTACCCTTAACGGGGTAGTAATCATGTGTTCTAACTGCACTAAAGGTTAGTGGCGACTCCGATATCCATATTTTCCATGAAAATTAAAATTGATTTTTATTTTGCCGCCCAAGGCACACGCGCTCCCGGGACGCCGCGACAATATGAATCATCATATACATCATTATTGGAATTATTATGATATTCAACAGATGATCTAGCATTTGATACATCACATGAGTATACAAATGACTCATCATAAGATTTTCCATCGTAAACGTTGTCTAGACAATTTTTAGCATTATCAACAAATGATCTAGTATATGACATATCACTGCATTTATCACAAGAGCCATCAGACAAGCTAGAGTGAGAATCATATATCTCCTTGTTGATTTCTAGCTTAAGGTTTACCTCCTCCTGATCATTTGAGCTTGGAGCATTCAGAGGAGTTACGATCTCCTTCTCTTGGGATTCTCCATACTTGTTTTTTAGTTCATCCCAAATTTCCTGTGCACTATGACATGCCACAAACTCAACAAAAACATCAGAATCTAATGCAAGATATAACATGTCCATGGCATTAGAGTTGATCATATTAAAATCATTTCCATTTATTTGTTCACATCTTCCTTTAGCAGTCACAAGCCAGACCCTCCAGTCCATAGATTTAAAAAATATGGTCATTCTAACTTTCCACATGGTGTAGTCGACACCAGAAAATACTGGAGGACTGGAAAGTGACTGTCCCTCATCGAATGGGGATACACCAAAGTGAGCCATTGCGATCTTTTTGTAAAAACGTTTAAGTCAAGTGCAATGAGGCTTTGATACCAATTGTTAGAATTGGTGTATTCCCAAGAGGGGGGGGGGGTGAATTGGAATTTTAAACTTTTCTCCTAGGTTGAACTAGATGTCAGTTGAGTATAACAACCTAGGGTCTTTCTATCTAGTTCCAACTACGCCGATAAATATAATATGCGGAAATTTAAATCAAGTGCATCATTCACATAATAACATACACATGCGGTAAATATAAAGTGCGACAATATAC
This sequence comes from Malania oleifera, assembly GCF_029873635.1. Taxonomy (NCBI): domain Eukaryota; kingdom Viridiplantae; phylum Streptophyta; class Magnoliopsida; order Santalales; family Ximeniaceae; genus Malania; species Malania oleifera. The sequence continues at coordinate 62,745,160 of NC_080426.1, forward strand.
ACAAACACACGATATGTTATCGGGGTTCGGCCAACAGTGCCTATGTTCCCGCCTCTAGCTCGCAAGCCCAAGGATTCCACTAATAGCTCACTTAAGGGTGGAACCGTATCGTTTATAACCAGGTCAAATTAACACAGGGCTGACCTCAACCTTAACCAGGTCAATTAGCGGGGCTGACCTCAACCTATACGCCTTAACAAGACGACGCACCTAACTTTCCTAACCGGGTCTAAGCTAATCCGAGACTATTCCAGGGCTAGTCTCCCTCTTCAGGCCCGTGCCTAGACATACAACAAATGTGTATATAATCATATGGTACAGTGATTGTGCTTTCGTGTAAAGCAGATATGTATCCAGATACGCGGAATAACATACACGACAATATGATTCAATATGTAAGCTCAATGTGGTCAAAATGGTTCAACTCTCAAAAGTATTTTCTATTAGTGTATTGCATACGTGAGAGTGTCAAACAAGCAATCTTTGAATCAGAAGACGTTCAGCCAATAAGTTCACACAAAGATATCAAGTCTCAAGTATTTCAATTAGTAGGATGTTTCAAGCATGCAAGTATCAAATGAAGTATATGCTTGGTTTGCAAAAGATGTATAATCTTTGTATTCAACTAGAGATATGAATCAATGAATATTGCAACAAAGATTTTTCTCACACAAACAAATATCTTTTTAAAGTGTTTATCAAGATAAAGCACACTAGATATTTGAAGGTATTTTGAAAATGTTTTGCACCCAGAAACAAATACAATCTTCTCAAGATCTTCCAATGAAGGTGCAAGCTTAGAAGATCTATCAAAGTCTTCTTAGGATAGACTTATCAATAAAGTCCCTTAAGAATCCTTAGGTTTTACTCTCAAATAAAATCTTATCTATCAAATAGAATAAGGAGAGCAAACCTTTGCAAACGGACACTTAATCCACTTACAAATGATTTAGATACTAATAGAGGGTAAGCTTGAGTGAATGAGGCTAAAAAATGAGTAGTATAGGATTTTAGGTTTTTAGAGAATTCTCCCCTAATCAAAGTAGTTAATCATACTTCTTTTTAACAAATGATCTCACATATATAGGCATGGGAGAAAATATGACCGTTGGGGACCAATTAGGCATTATTAGGAAAGTTTAATGATGTTTAAAGCATTTTAACCCTCTCTAAAAAATATTTAACTGTGGTAAAAATCAGGGCAATGCGAGAGGTCTGGTCGACCAGAATAGGTTCGGTCGACCAGGGGACTTTTGAATTGAGGGCTCAGTCGACCAGGAGAGGGTGATTTCTCAATTTTTCAAGGTTCGGTCGGCTAGGCCATTTCGAACTGGCTAGTTCGGTCGACCAAATAGTTGGGAATTTTCTCGAGGACCCTCGGTCAACCAGGTAGTTGGAGTTTATTTCTGTCTCGGTTGACCAGATGGTCAAACTTTTGACCCTAGGTGGTTTCGATCGACCAAGGCTTTTTGAATTACCTGGTTCGATCGACCAGGTGGTCAAAATGTTAACCAGAGAGGGTTTTGGTCAACCGGGGCTTTTTAAACTATTCTGGTTCGGTCAAGTAGGACCTTGGTCAACAGTTGACCCAGGTCTGGTTCGGTTGACCAGGCCAAAATGAACTGACTTGGCTGGTCGACCGAAAGTGCACCATGTGTGCATTTCAGTCCATTTTTGAAACATACAAATCCTATTCAAGTGCCTAACAAACATAGGTACAAATGTGAGTGTCCTAGGGTCACTTGGGGTCTAATTTGAAGACACCAAAAAAGGTCGACCGAAGGGAAGACCCTAAGGTCTTTCTATGGTCATTTCTCACTCGTGTTTTGTTTGAGCTTACGTATTATCATACATATGATGTGTGTGAACTTATTACAAACCAGAGCCCTAGTTACTATTACAGACCAATTAAATGAAATATATTATAATGCTGAATAGAAATTGGTCTTCAGGCTTTGTTTGCTTTGTGCACATCTTGATCTTAACAATCTTAGTTCCTGCACAAGACTTCAAACACTCATTAGATACAATGAGTATTTGTCATTATCAAAATTGGGCGTGATCTATAAGGTCAATAAGTACTTTAAGAGATAAAATTTTACTTTTTCATACATGAATTTGACTTTTCTCGAAACATTGGCCAAGTGATATGGATGTCTGGCATGGATGCAGGATGTACACTACACAAAGCATTTTTCAAAACATATATACAACCGACATGAATTACAACATGTGGAGAAGGAAGCAACTTCTATCCCGACCCCAGGGAAGGCATGTTTATAGGGTTTTTTGAGGCTTTACCCTAGGCAAGGGATTATGGACAATCATGTGTAGTTAGGTTCTAATCCCTATTGACAACAGGTTCCGAGATTGAAACCTTATCCTCCTTCACAGAGGTCCGACAAAGCTCGCACTGAGCAGAGTGGTTCGCGAGTCCTCATAGGCCATGCCACATGGGAACTAGAATATTACACTCCTTTCTAATCCTAGCAAGGGAAAGCCTGGGTATAGAGCTGTGAGAGTGTGTGAGTTTAACAATTTCAGCCTACACCCTCTACCCCACATCCATCCATTATTCAGAATTAAACACATGCTCAACAAAACAGCAAAGGATCATGCTTATTCAAGAAATTCACAACTAATCACATGCTTAGCTAAGGCAATCAGAACTAAACACAAGCTTATTTAAGTACCAAAGCAAGCGAGACTTTCACAATTATTCATGTATATGCAACCAAATTATCAATTTGTACAAAAATGAAAGGGAGTAATCAAGAAGGCTTATTAAGATTTGAGATTGGGATAATTCTTAATTAATCACTAGCTTGACTCTCAAGTGTCCCGACGGAGTCGCCAAGCTGTCGCGACATCTCGGACCCTACCCAGAGAACCACTCTCTGGCTAAAATGGGTACGACTGCGAACTGGAAAAAATGGATGTGTTATTTTGAAGTTCGGGAAAAATATTGAAAAATCACAAAAATCACAAAAAAAATGTTTTCACACTTAGAGAAATCACAAAAATATTTTTAAGCATAGAAAATCATTTTCATCCCGAACAAACTGCAAAAACCTCCCGGAATAGTATTTTCCTACTTAAAAAAACCTACAGATTTCAAAACCCCTAGGAGCGTATTTCGTACCTTATTTTCTTGATTTTCCTTCCCGATGATTGCAACCAAGGGCATAGACTCTTCGGAGTATTGGATTGCCTCAGTTATGAGGGAATACCTATATAGTATTTTCATTCCTTTGATTTTTTAAGGGGAGTAATTTGGACAGGCTTATTAGATTTATTTTAGGGATAATTTTTTATTAATCTGGTACCGTTCGTAAGAACGGGCACGTAGGGGGTGCTAATACCTTCCTCTCTCGTAACCGTACTCTCGAGCCCGATTTTGGTAGCGCAGACCGATTCTACCCCTAACGGGGTAGTAATCAAGTGTTCTAATCACACTCCAAAAGATTAGTGGCAACTCTATCACACATTGTTTTTTCAAGAAAATATTTTTCAAATCCGCATATCCATTTTTCCCAGTTTGTAGCCGTACCCATTTTTTCCAGAGAGTGGTTCTCTAGGCAGGGTTCGAGACGTCGCAACAAAAGTAATGAAAGAAATATCATGTCTATTGTCTAGCACACATATTGTCAACTACACTGAATCATAAAATATAAAATTTTTTGCATTAACAACACAATATATATTTATATAAAGAAGGTTCCAAAGTAAAGAAAGAAATATGATGTCTATTATCTAATATGCATACTATCAATCACATTAAATATTAAAAGGTAAAATATGTCCATTATCTTTCAAAAGGAGAAGAACATCATATCCATAAACATTATTATAATAAAAATAAAATAAAAATATATATAAAAATTAAAACACTAAAAAATGTGTCAATCCCACTGTCCATATTATGTATTCTTTCATAGGTTCCAAGTAGTTGTACACCTTCGTGATTATTATTATTAATTACAAGAGGTGGATTGGGTTGGGTTGATTGGATTAGACACTAAACCCGCAAACCAACCTATACAGCCAGGTTATGTCAATTGAGAAATCGTTAACCGACTAACAAACCATTCAAAAATGATTTTTTTGGATTGGTTGGGTTGGGTGAGTTGTTGAGCAACCCTAGCAAATGGAATTTGAAAGTGTAATGGCTAATGCGATATAAATATAAATTTATATTAAGAATGACTTGGAATATTATGAAGGGGTTAGGAGCTGCAATTTTTTTTTTTTTTTGGTTTTAAAGCATGAATAATATACTATTTTTAATGTAATATTTGTCCACTCTTGAATGAGTTTGTAATAGGAACATCACTTTCAAGATATATATAGCGAAACCACAAAAAATTTTCAAGTAGCAAACTCAAAGATTTCTTTACAAAGTATTAATGGAAATTGTATATTTGACAATGAATTCAATTAAAGAAAAAGGGGGGCATGAGAAAAAAAGAATTCTGATTTGATGATTGTCCTTCCATTAAAATTTATATTTATAGACATGAATAGTAATTAATAATATCTTTTCAAAAAGATATCAATATTTGATGAGTTATCATTTGTACTGTATCAGAATACTAAACTATAAATTAATTTTGTCTTATAGTTTGAAATTTAATTATTCAATTCGAAGACATTAATTTAAAATATAATGTCTTTAATTGTACATGTGCATGCACCAAGTGCCCAAGTGATTAAATATGAATACATTTATAAATATTTATGTATTTTTATTTAATTATTTGACTCTATTTAATTTCACTCCAAATTCATCTTTAAGTAATGGAATGAAAAAAGCCTAAAAATCTATTCCAATTCTTTCAAAATTTTTGATTTGGAACAAAAGGTTTATGAATACCTCCCCTTCTCCCTTATATTATAATATGAACTTCCACCCACGCACACATGCACCGAGTGTGGTGTGTATATGTATGCTGTTATATGTACATAAGTATGGATGTGTATATATATTCTTGTAAAGTGCAAGTTATTCTTGAGAGTTTTATTCTTTGTATACTAGACTTACTGATGTAGGACAAGAATGATCCACCTATATCCTATGATTCAACCCTCACACAAGCACATACATTTAAATACTTTAAATTAAGAATTTAATTATCCGAACATAAACACAATAAATCATACTTTATTTCACATGTTCAAGGATTTTCAAAAGGTGTATGACTTGTCCAGCAATTAAGTCCCAATTAGGTCTCTCACAAATGAATCAAGTTATATACTGAAAAGTTGTTATTTCAAAGATTCAAGAATAAATGTTCTATGTCAGCAAACTAATATTCATACAATTGATTTTAACTAGCAAGTACCAATAATGCAATCTATGGATCAAATGGGTTATTCAAAGATGTGATTTTAATCTACTAGCAAGGGTTCACAAGATATAGAAAAGGATTCAAACAAAAGTACTGAAGTTGCTAAGAGATTGGTTTGGATGACTTGATGTTGTTCCACATGTAGTTAGGTCATACCATAGGTCCTTTGTACAAACTTTGAAATACAAGATGAACGTAGTAATGAAGTGTAGATGATGATTGTCGTGTGGGTGTATGAAGGTGCTGGCCGTGTGGTGTTGATGGGGGTTGTGAGAGTATTAGATGGAGGAGGGGTTGATGGAATCGTTGGATAGTTTAGTGGTCTCTCACCACTTGATCTCCGGAGAGAACATCGTAGCCTCACACTACTCACTCACAAGGAGAGGAACAAGCTTTACAAGCTTAAGCAAAGAAATATTTCTTCTATATTCAACTTCAACTTCACATCTTATTCTTACAATAAGAAAACTATTTATAGGCATAGCCTGGGAGACAAAACACTAAATACTCAACAACTCTCAACAACTTTCAACAGCTATTAACGTAATACAATTAATACTTACTAAAAAACAAGGAACTCCAACTCATAAGCACACAAGTCAAGCTTAGTTGTATTGCATTATTACAATTCAAATTTGAAATCTAAACATATTCCAAAAGGAAGGCCAAAATGGTGCAAGGCCCATTGGAGCCATGTGGGGCCTAGAAGCCGTGTAGGGCCACATGGGTTTTTAGTTGGATTTTGCTTCAATACTTCACTTGAGTCTTCAAGCACCTAATAATCAAGAGATAACATTTCCACAAAAAATATAAATGAACACAATAACAAAGTCTTCACATCAGAAAAGTCTTCCATCAAAGAAGTAGAAGATCTTCAATTGATTCTATGTGTTTCTACAAAATAGATATAAACAATAGTGGACATCTAGAGGTCGTCCACATGTCACCATGTTAGCGAAGGAGTGGACATCGAGAGGTCATCCATGTGTCATCATATCAGTAAAAGGGATACATAAGGCATGTTGATCCCCATCATCTCTCCCGGGCCCAAAAAAATTCTTCTCCAAAGAATTAGAGGTGATGTACTGGGAATACAACTCTGAGGTGCGATGAATGAGGTTTTCTTTAAGTATCCAGCTGCTCTTAGAAAGTGGCTTATCTCTCCACTTGACAAAGAACTTTTGATATGATTCTGCTTATGCGAACATTGCCTTATCATCCAAGATCTCTTCGATCTCATCGAGGTTTTTTGGTATGGGTAGAGGTGGAGACAAAGATAACTTTGGAGTTTCTGGTTCAAGAGGATTAGGGAATGAAGTAGGATTACCTATATGGTTAAAATTTGAAGGCTCCACAAAAGGTGCTGCTTTAAGAAAAGGGGTTAGATTTTTAACATTAAACACAGTGCTTATGCCAAAATCAAAAGGAATATTAAGCATGTAAGCATTAGAACCAGTTTTCTTGAAAATTTTGAAATGATCCATCTTGTTAGCATGTAACTTCCTCACCTTTCCTACAGGAATCTGCTCAAGACAAATACGGACTATAAACATATGACCCTTTGAAAATTCTTTCAACATGCAATGTATGTCAATAGTAGATTTATAATGTTCATGATTCAAATTAACCTTCATTCTTGTTGGCCTTACAAGACTTAATATCCTATTTTGATGCTAACAAACAAGTAGAACTTAACATGCTTTGTTTAAGTGATGTATTTTCAGGACTCAATAATGAATGCAAAATTAAAGAATTCATGAGATTTTGTACTTCATATAAGGATGATTATATCAAGCTTGAAGTATGGAATTAAAGATAAAACCTGAAGATCTTGAGAGCATGAGGATTAAAGAGAACCTAATGAAAGCTCAAAGAACAATGAAGCTCAAAGTCTGAATTTTTTTATGAAAGATCAAGAGAGATAAAGAATTGAAAGCTCACATATAATTCAGGATCATTGAAGCTCAGCAAAGAAGATAAAGAGAATAAAAAGCAACGAAAAGTCAAATGAGTCTTTAGGACAAGTCTTTGTAAGTACTTCAAGAATGGTTCAAAATGTGGTTTTTATTTGGAAGCTCATTAGGCAAAGATAGACTTAGAGACCTTAGTTTCAGTCTTGGAACATGTTTTTTTTATAGTTAAACAAGTTTATATTCCAAGATTAATTAAGCAAAAATGAGAGAGATAAACAAATTTTTAAATGATGGAAAAGTCTGATGGATAAACGACTGTCTTTCTATGGATAGATGACTGGCAAGTTTAAAGGATTTATTTAAATGGGCAAAAGCTGGATAGATGACTGTCAAGTTGCTGACAGATGACTGCTAGTGACTAGTGAGTCATCTGTGTGTGTTCTGCTAGCCGACCGCCACCCTTCTATATGTTTTAAAACTGATTTATTCTGGTGACAGACGACTGCCAACCTAAGGACAAGAGACTGCCACCTCTTTATTTTTTATTTTTATAGTTGTAATGCATGGACAACCGATTGCCAGTGATTACACAGTCGTCTAGCTCGCGGCAGATTTTAAAATTTCCAACGGGCATATTTTTGAAATATTCCCTACTCCAAGTAAACTTGGGGAACAAGCTAAATCACTTTATACATCTATAAATACCCCCAAGTTCTATTGATTTAAAAACTAAGAGAACAAGAGAATTCAGTTAAGCATTCAAAACTCTCTCTCAAGTATTCTGAAATTCTGAAAGTGCTCTATTGCTCACATCTTGCATGAAGTTGCTAAAAG